>NC_133411.1:58807000-59426500 GCF_049350105.2 Macaca mulatta
TTTGTATGGTAAAGGATAACCAAATATTGAGGTGGTTGAGGTAGACCGTAAAATACTACAGATAATAATGACTGCAAAATGAACACAAACATGGCTTTCCAAACCTTTAAAAAATGTATATTATTAACTTTAGGATATAATGAACCAAATGAAAATTGAGGCCATTCTGAATGCAAAACAAAATCTTCAAAACAGAGCACATATTTTTGGCAGGTTCCTAAGAGTGGCAAGACCACCAGTGTACGTGAGAGAAAGGAAAGTATATTTAGGACAAGTATGGTGAGCAATTGCAATATCCACAGGTTTGGCTCATTGGTGGGAGTGCCATCAATAACAGTGATGATGTAATCACATTGGTAAGACATTCAAGGTAAGTCACCCCCTTAAATATTCCTTTTCTAAACGAAAGTAAAGAAATATGATTTGGTGCTCAGAGAAAAGATTTATATTTAAGAAAGCTTTTCACTACTATGGTAGGGTTCAAGGAGGAAAAATTAAAAGAGGAGGTAAAAGATTAGGAATAAAAGTTTTATACCATCAAATCAGTTAATTTCCATATGAGAAAATGTTAATTTAAATTTAAATATTGACTAGAAATATATTTAATTGAAAATTTAGTCACATATTTGGTAGCTAAAGTCCAGAACAGATTTTTGACCACCTATGTCTTAGGGAAAGACATGAATAATGAATCTTTCATCGTTTCTTTGGTGTTTGTTTAGTCACACTCATAAAAGGGGAAAAGCTTCTCTTTATTAGAGTGTTTTTTCCAAAGTCATTTTTCCATGAAAATATCTTTGTATTTTCATGGAAAATACAAAGATAACAAAAATTGAAACAGACACATTAAGTATATCATAGTTTTGGAAAATATTATTTATCTTTTCCTGACTTCTTAAAAATGGGTTCTACTATACAAAAGGGAATAGAAACAAAACCAAAACATTATTCATAACCATATTCAGCAAGGAGTGATATATCACTTTATTTTCAGAAACAGATTTAATCTTCTCTTTTCCAAAATTAAAATTAATCTTTTTCATTTTTATGACCCTGTATATCGATTTTAAAGTATTTTAAAATAGTATGCTGTATTAGTGAAAGTTTTAATTTTTTATATTTGATATTATGTCTTTGATTACAAGGTACAGTGTTATTTATTAAAGTATGTAGTTTTATAAGTGTGGGTACTATCATTTTGAAACATTAATTTTGAAGTCATAGTTTTTAGCTGCTCTAAAGTAAGAACATTTTTCATAGAACATCTTACTGTGAATGTTTTGTACCACATTGTGATATGTTGATTAATAAATTCATGTGGCAAATCCACAAACTCAACATTTTTTAAATATATACTTTTAGAGTGAATTATCTTTTTTTTTTTTTTTCTTTTGAGACAAGGTCTCGCTCTGTAGCCCAGGCTCTAGTGCAAAGTGGTACAGTCTCAGCTCACAGAAAACTCTGCCTCCCAGGTTTAAGCAATCCTCCTGCCTCAGCCTCCGAAGTAGCTGGGATTATAAGCATGAGACATTATGCCAGGATATTATTGCTATTGTTGTTATTATTATTATCATATGTTTAGTAGACAAAGGGTTTCACCTTGTTGGTCAGGCTGGTCTTGAACTCCCAACCTCAAGTCATCCACCTGCCTTGGCCTCCCAAAGTTCTGGGATTATAGGCATGAGTCACTTGCACCCAGTCTAAAGTGAATTATCTAATCAAATGTTCTTCTTATCTAGAAAAATGTCCAGAAGGGAAATGTGTATAGAGAAAAGAAGAATAGATTGTACCTTTTTATGCAAGTCCCAGCTTTTATCAACAGTGTATATGCAGGCACATTAGCCAGCATAACAGGAGATTAACCCATAAACTAAACTGCCAACCTCTTAATTTATAGATGAGCCAAAGTCATTTCATCTGCAGAGAGTGAGCATTTCTCCTCATGCTGCCGTGCATGCCACAATCCAAATTATAATTTCCAGGCATGATAGTGAATCTGGAATCAGGGCAAAGAAAGTTGGGTCATCTCAGTGTCTATTTTTTGTTTGTTTGTTTTTTGTTTTGAGATGGAGTTTCACTCTTGTCACCCAGGCTGGAGTGCAATGGCATCATCTCAGCTCACTGAAACCTCTGCCTACTGGGTTCAAGCAATTCTCCTGCCTCAGCCTCCTGAGTAGCTGAGATTACAGGCACGTGCAACCACGCCCAGCTAATTTTTGTATTTTTAGTAGAGGTGGGGTTTCACTATGTTGGCCAGGCTGATCTTGAACTCCTGACCTCAGGTGATCTGCCCACCTCGGCCTCCCAAAGTGCTGGGATTACAGGCCCCACCCTCAGTGTCTATTTTCATGAAGTCATGATGATCTGGCATCCTTTTCTTTTTTACTCTGGAAATGTTATTATTTAAATGAATCTAATGGTCTGAGATCCAAGCTCACTTTTTGCAAGTATTATTTGTACTCTCCAACACCTGCATTTCTGGATTCTTTGTCCTTCTAATTTTCATTCATTGTTTTGTCTACATCTTTTCCTCATGGCACAATGCAATTTCCAGGATTGGAAATTACTTTATATTTACTATGTTCTATAGAGATGGCTTATTGATGTTACTCAAGGAAATTTTTCCATTTTATGAGTAATCTTTGTTCAAATCACAAAGTAGGGTGCTAGAGCTAATCCCTTCTGATGTGTGGATGCAAATGTTGAACAGACATTGTGGAGCAAATGACAAGTAAAGTCTAAGCTGAGTAATGAGGCAGTAAGAGGACATCCACATTTAAAATTGTTGTTAATTCTCAGATGATTTGCAATCATCCTCCTTAAATTCTGTCTAAAAGAAAACCAAAAACCTTTCATTTCAAAGTGATATAAAATAACCTATAAATGTAATATCAGAGCCACTATGTATAATCTCTAATATTTTTAGAAACAGAGAGTGAAATAGGTGTCCCAAGATTACACAAGATTGTATAGTAGAATTGTAAACCCAACAATAATGCTAATGTTAGTTAACACATTTATTCACGATCTATTATTAAATTAACTAAGTATCCCATTCATCTCTCCCATTTTTGGCATTGCCTTCCCCCTGACAGCACCTTCATGTTACCTTCCTACTTCCCAAAATCCCTTGGTTATACCACCTCATGTCTCCTTTCCTTGCTCCTATGCTTTTCGGAGTTTTATCTTTGCTCAAGGATGAAGCTGTTGCTCCTATAATAGGATTGCCTTCTCTCACTAGAATGCATTCAAGCTGAGGGGCTGGTACCCTGAATCAAAATGCAAGGTTACAATTTAAGTGAGAGGCAAGGCTACTCACAAAGAATTGTGATACAGCAACTAGGAAGATTATAATTGAAGCAATGATTCATAACTATTTCCTAATACGAAAATATAACAGATGTGAGCCTACATATAAGAACTGGGGTTTAAGTGATATCTACATTTCTCGATACGTTGATAATTTATCTGAAAAAGTCCTGAAGGAACTTCTGATAAAAGAAGAAAAAGTTCATTTTCTAGCTAAAGAAGAAAAAATGTTTCAAGGGAATTTATTCTAGTGGTGCAACAAGCATCAGGGAAAATATTCGACTACAGTAGTAGTCAAGGACGACTAATAACATCATATAATATAATGACTTACATTTTAAGTTAACATATTTTAAATAAGCCTTTCTAATGTTGATATAAGACTAGGAAAATCTGTTAGAAAGAATCATTGGAGATTATATTTTTTACAACAGATTGTTAATATCTGTGAAGAGTTTGATCCACTCAAACTTTGAGAAAAGAGTTATTAATAAAGTTATTTACAGCCATATTATTTAAAATAGCCCCAAACTGAATACACTCTAAAATTCCAACAACTGGGAGCAACAAAATAATGGAGTGGTATAATGGTATATAACATAGTATAAAACTATATTAATAATGAGAAGAAAATTATTTTAAAATAATTTTTATTATTATAGAAAAACACATGAACACAGAGATTAGAAACGCTATAAATACAACATGTTCAACCTTCCTGGGTCCTCAATGTAGCTTGGAAATACTTCTATTTCTCCTCTTAGCTCTCTTTCCTTTTATCCTCAGCAACTATTTAGAAAGTTCTTAAATCTTCTCACAGCTCTGACCCTACAACCTCACAGATCCCTCTCGGGGAATTTGTTTACTTTCTCTTCCACCAAGCAAATGGATGCTGTCAGATTTCTTCAACTTCTTTTCTCAAAACCTTCACAATTTTGCAGCAGCTGTCCTGGCTCCTTTCCTCCTCCTCTCTAGCTGGTGTAGAAAAGGAGCAGTCTGTCTAGCCTAAAGCGGATCCTTCTGCACTCTGAATCCCACCACCTCTGTTTCTTTAACATCCTCTTGTCTCTTTCTCTCCCCTTCCTTCAATATCTTCCTTAATCACTCAAATCCATCATTTTAAAAATTGCTCATTTCTCCAACTTGAAAACAACAATAATAAACACTTAAAGATTTTCTTTTTCCATAATAATCTTGAAAGAATTTATCATTCCTTCAAGTCCCAATCCACTGCAATCTGACATCTAGTCTTAACCTTACATCTCAGCAGCATTTACCAAGTTGCCATTCCTTTCTTGAGTTACTCTCTTTCCTTAGTTTCTGTGACACCGCTCAATTCTGCCTGCCCTCTCATTCTGACCATCCCCATTAAACCTCTCTGTTGGCTCCTCCTCCACTGATTGTACCATAACATTGTTTTTCTTTCATAGCTCTGTCCAAGACACCTTCATGCTTTACTTGGTGCACACTCCCTAGGTGACTTCTGCTACTGCCATAGGCTTCAAGTAGAATTAAAAGAGGATGAGGCTCAGATCTTTACCTCTAGTCCTGACCACGCTCTCTTACCTTTTAGAGGTGTGTATCCAGTTGACTGGTGGACACTTCCAAGTGGATGTCCCACAAAACCTTAGATTCAATATGTCAAAATTTCTGTGTCTAGATTCTCTACTCTCACCTAAATGGACTTCTCCTCGCATGTATTTGCTACCTTAGCGATGGATAAACCCAGTTATACAAGTCAGAAATTCAGCAGTAATTTTTAGCTCTTTCTACTCCCCTAACCCAATAGTCAATTGATTACCAAATTCTGTATTTCTCCAACCTAAATATTTCATAAATCTCTTGTCTGGGTTTTTACTATCAGAGCCAACTGGTTTCTCTACATCTGTCTTGCTTATATCCTCTATTGGTAGTGTGTAAACGTTTAACAACTGTTTCTCTGAATAAAAGAAAGGCTTCAATTGGTAGTATTCTCCAGTTTTTGTGTGATAAATACAGCATGACTAATTTCGATCTGCCCAATGTGATTTCACTCACTGACACTGAGTTGGGAAGTGATGATAACATTTGGCTTTTTTGAGCTTATGAGCTGGTTTCAGCACACTACTGTTTTTAATAGAGTGTTTTACCATCCTAGTTGTATGCTGGAATAACCAAGAGAACTGTATATATGTATGTATTTATGTATACACACACATATATGCATGCACATGGACCTTGTATACAAAGTTTTACTGGTCTGGGATGGGTCTCAAGAACTAACATATTATGAAACTTCTGCAAGTCTTTCTAATGCGCGACTGAAGTTCATATCAATTCTATGCTGTTTACGTGATCTTTCTAAAATCAATCTGACTGTGATCTTTAACCATCCTCACCCCTACATCCAATTAAATCTTTAATTGCCTTTGAAGTCCCAGCCAAGTTATTGACAAAACTTTTAACACCCAAATGGACTGGCCTTATTTTATTTTTCTATGCCTAGGGTATTTCTTGCTTCCTTTCAGCTAGCTAGCTCCCCCCAAGTTATCAAGTTTACATTTAGATAGGACTTCTTCCAGAAAGCCTTCCTGCATGAATCAAATCTAGATTTCATTCTCTTCTTAGTTGTACCATAGCACTTTGTAACTCCCCACATTGAACACTTTGTCTTTAACAGCTCCATGCAAACTATGATCAAGTGAGTCTTATTCTTCATTGTATCCCCAGAGCCTAGAACCTAGTTTTCAAGTAAAATTTCAATAATATATTTTGACTAAAAGAATGAGTTTTAGTTTCTCACTCCATTATTTGTGTATTTGTCAGAATATAATACAATATTAAGAAATTAGAAAATATACACAATCTGAAAGAAGGCCACTCATAGACCTATCTCCTCCAAAGCTGTTCACTTTTAAAAATATATGTTGGCATATATTTTTTCCAACTTTTTCTGGGCATAGATAACTTAATGGTCTAATACATTATATAATATGTTATCAAGGATTTTCATCAATACTTAGAACCAGTCTGTTTAGGTTAACTTCTGCCTTTATAAAAATAAAACAATCAGGGCGGGGCACGGTGGCTCATGCCTGTAATCCCAGCACTGTGGGAGGCCAAGACAGGTGGATCACCTGAGGTAAGGAGTTTGAGACCAGCCTGGGCAACATGGTTAAACCCCATCTTTACTAAAAATGCAAAATTTTTCTGGGCATGGTGGTGCAGGCCTGTAATCCCAGCGACTCAGGAGGCTGAGGCAGGGGAGTCACTTGAACCCAGGAGGTGGAAGTTGCAGTAGCTGAGATAGCACCACTGCACTGCAGCCTCTGTCTCAAAAAATACATAAATAAACAAATAAAATGATCAGAACACAATAAATGTACTAAATCTCCCCCATTCTCACCCTATGCTTCTTTGCTTTTGAAAATTAATATGATCTAGTAGAAAGAAATTAATATGAATCTGGCTCCACCTCTTCTGAGCTGTTATTTAATGCTCCTGAACCTCAATTTTCCCAACTGTAAAATGGGATTAATAATATCTACTTAAAAGGTTTTTGTGTGGATGTTACGAAATGACAACTGTATAACATAGATTTGTAGTTCAATAATATTGAATGCTAGAAAGTCCCTGGGAGAATTGGAATGAACAAATACCACTCGTTTTAGGAGAAAAAAAGATCAATCGCAGCAACCCTTCTAGAGTGCAGTTTCATAAGTGTGTGGGCGTCAAAGCCAGACTGCAAGAACTGAAAAGAAACTGTAGATCAAATGTAGACCATACAATCTGACCCCTCCTCAGAACACTTTCACAAAGAAAGAAAGAAGAGAAATTTATGGAATCTAGAGGGGGCAGCAAAGTCAAGTGAAAGTTCTTCAAGTTAAGTGATGGCAAAAAAAAAAAAAAAGTCAGTGGCAAGGAAGAGTGAGCATGTGAGAAAAACATGTCATATGGGAGGCAAGTGCTCAGAAATAGAGAACATCTAAGTGCAGGTATAGGCATTACACTTAGTAGCTGGACTTTATCATTAGAAGGATGCCTTTTCCTTGAGGGACATGAGGAAGTTCAGATTAAAATGAAGGCAATTTGGTATTTTTAAGACCTATATTTCATTTCTTCTCAGGGAGACAGATAATTCTATAAAAAATGTACTATGACATTAAGATGAGGCAGCATTAATTATTGAAAGGAATTTGAAGGAATAGATGCCAATGTTTCAGGTTACTGGCAATTAGCCACTATATTATCTTTACATGTTTTATCATTGGTTATGTTCCAGAAATACTTGGCAGCCAGATTTGAAGCAATTGATTGTATCCACCTCAAAATCATTGTTAATTTTGTCAGAAGTTCAAGAGAAATCAAGGACTAATTTATTTCAAGAAATGTGGTGCAATAGAGACCTGGAAAATGTCATACTTCAAACAAGACACTAAGTGTTTTGGTGCCTTTTTTTCTTCATTCAACTTGTATTTTGTGCCAGGCATTGTTTTAACTTCTCAAAGTTTATTGTTGAGCAAGGTGGACAAAGTCTCTGCTTTCATGGAGTTTATTCTTTAAACAAGGAAACCTGAAAGGATGGAAGTAAGTAAGTACAACATCCTCTCATGAAAAGTACCCTGAAAAGCAAAGCTGGCAAATGTGGGTATAGAGGGCATGTGGAGTGGGTGGCAGTACCTTCGTCAGCCTGGTCTAGGAAGTCCTCTCTGACCAGTGGACATTTGAGCTGACACCTGACTGGCATGAATCAGAGTCATGGGGAATTCAGAAAGTACTGTGTTATAATTCTTCACCAAATTCCTAGGCTTGACATAGAAAGGTAAAGGCCATGAAAAGTCAAGCTACATGAAAGGAAGGTAAGTGTAGTTGAGGCAAAAGAAAGCAAGAGCATGAAGCAAGGTGAATTAGTCAGCACGGCTTGCAGAATAGGGTAAGGAGTCGGGACTGATTGCTAGTGCAACAAGATGTCATTGCAGGGCTCATCAAAAATATGATCTGATTTGTATTTTGCAAAAATTATTCTGGGTAATGTGTGCAGAATAAGTAATGTCATTGATCATGATACTACTTATTACTTCTGGCTGTAAGACGATAAAATGCAATTCAATGGTAGCCTATTTGGAGAAGATCTCAACATGATTTTAATGAAAGAGGACTTGAGTGATCGCTAGTTTCTTCAAGACTTTATTTCACAGATGAGGAAGTTAAGGGTGTTAAGGTCTATAGATAAAATAATACACAAAATCATCCAATATATAAGATAGAAGGTGATTTTATATATTGGATGATCTCGTATATATGTTGTTGATCTTGAAATAATATGCAAGATCATACAATCAGTTATTGACTGAGCCAGGATTAGAATATATTCCTCATCCATTTTGTTCTTTTCATGATACCTTATCTTTTCATTTGGCTGTGGTACACAAACACACACACACACTCGTACACACAGAGGTGGAGAGAGAGAGAGAGAGAGAGGACGCTAGCTGTGAATCATTTCAGTACCTATCCCAGAAAATCTAGAAAGTGTTGCTTGAAATGTGTTCCATAGACCATTTACATCATAACCAGGTTATTTGTTAAGATGTAGTACTGACACAGAATCACAGAGTCTCTGGGAATTACACCTTGAAGAAGGAAAAACTGGAAAACTTCATGAGCTGTCCAGTTTTCAAGATGAAACAACAGTTATTATCAATCTTCAGCAATTTTGATTGAGCTTTCTCTACTGGACATTTTTCCAACATGCAAAAAAAAAGGTGTACTCATTTAATTTCTATTTCCTATGCACTCTTAATACAGCTTGGCTCAACTGTCAAAAAAAAAAAAACAAAAAAAACCAAAAAAAAACAAAACACCAAGAAGTCATTTTGTGAATGAAATTTGCTCTCAACAATAATTAATAGCTTACCAACTAAAAAAAGTCCAGGACCAGATGGATTCACAGCTGAATTCTACCAGAGTTACAAAGAGGAGCTGCTACTATTCCTTCTGAAACTATTCCAATCAATAGAAAAAGAGAGAATCCTCCCTAATCCATTTTATGAGGTGAACATCATCCTGATACCAAAGCCTGGCAGAGACACAACAAAAAAAGAGAATTTTAGATCAATATCCCTGATGAACACCGATGCAAAAATCCTCAACAAAATACTGGCAAACTGAATCCAGCAGCACACTAAAAAGTTTATCCACCAAAATCAAGTCGGCTTCATCCCTGGGATGCAAAGCTGGTTCAACATATGCAAATCAATAAACGTAATCCATCATATAAACAGAACCAAAGACAAAAACCACATAATTATCTCAATAGATACAGAAAAGGCCTTCAAAAAAATTCAACAGCCCTTCATGCTAAAAACTATCAATAAACTATGTATTGATGGGATATATCTCAAAATAATAAGAGCTATTTATGACAAACCCACAGCCAATATCATACTCGATGGGCAAAAACTGTAAGCATTCTCTTTGAAAACTGGCACAAGGCAGGGATGCCCTTTCTCATCACTCCTATTCAACATAGTGTTGGAAGTTCTGGCCGAGAAAATCAGGCAGAAGAAAGAAATAAAGGGTATTCAATGAGGAAAAGAGGAAGTCAAATTGTCCCTGTTTGCAGATGACGTGATTGTATATTTAGAAAACCCCATCGTCTCAGCCCAAAATCTCCATAAGCTGATAAGCAACTTCAGCAGTCTCAGGATACAAAATCAATGTGCAAAAATCACAAGCATTCTTATATACCAGTAACAGAAAAACAGAGAGCCAAATCATGAATGAACTCCCATTCACAACAGCTTCAAAGAGAATAAAATACCTAGGAATCCAACTTACAAGGGATGTAAAGGACCTCAATCTACCCATCTGATGAAGGGCTAATATCCAGAATTTACAAAGAACTTAAACAAGTTTACAAGAAAAAATCAAACAATCCCATCAAAAAGTGGGTAAAGGATATGAACAGACACTTCTCAAAAGAAGGCATTTATGCAGCCAACAGACACATGAAAAAAGGCTCATCATCACTCATCAGAGAAATGCGAATCAAAACCACAATGAGATACCATCTCATTGGTGATCATTAGTGATCATCTCAATGGTGATCATCTTAATGGTGCCACAGAGAAATGCAAATCAAAACTACGATGAGATACCATCTCATTGGTGATCATTAGCGATCATCTCAACTAGGGATCATCTCAATGGCGCCATTAGAAAGGCGATCATTAAAAAGTCAGGAAACAACAGGTGCTGGAGAGGATGTGGATAAACAAGAATGCTTTTACACTGTTGGTGGGGCTGTAAACTAGTTCAACCATTGTGGAAAACAGTGTGATGATTCCTCAAGGATCTAGAACTAGAAATACCATTTGACCCAGCCATCCCATTAGTGGACATATACCCAAAGGATTATAAATCATGCACACGTATGTTTATTGTGGCACTATTCACAATAGCAAAGACTTGGAACCAGCCCAAATGTCCATCAATGACAGACTGGATTAAGAAAATGTGGCACATATACACCATGGAATACTATGCAGCCATAAAAAAGGATGAGTTCATGTCCGTTGTAGGGACATGCATGAAGCTAGAAACCATCATTCTGAGCAAACTCTCACAAGAACAGAAAACCAAACATCACATGTTCTCACTGATAGGTGGGAATTGAACAATGAGATCACTTAGACACAGGAAAGGGGACATCACACATGGGGGCCTGTTGTGGGGTGGAGGGAGGGGGAGGGATAGCATTAGGAGATATACCTAATGTAAATTACGAGTTAACGGGTGCAGCACACCAGCACAGCACATGTATACATATGTAACAAATCTGCACTTTGTGCACATGTACCCTAGAACTTAAAGTATAAAAAAAATAAAAAAAATAAAAACCTTAAATCCCCAATGCAATAGTATTAAGAGGTGGGGCCTTTAGGAGCTGATTAAATTCCATGAGGGCAGAGCCCTCATAAATGTGATAAGCAGCTTTATAAAAGGGCTGGAGGGAACTAACTAGGCTCGTTTGTCCTTCTGCCTTCCACCATGTAAAGACAAAGCATCCCCTCCAGAGAAACCAGTGCTCGAGGTGCCATCTTGAAAGCAGAGACCAGGCCCTTAGTAGACACTGAACCTGTCAGCACCTTGAAGATTTTGGACTTCTTATGCTCTAGAACAATAAGAAAATAAATTTCCCTTCTTCATAAACTTAAAAAAAAAAAGGAAAAAAAAAAAAAGAGAAAATTGCCCTTAAATCCTGTATTGGCCTATGGGTAAACCCATACATTTAAGATAGTGGCTGATCTAATTACTGATAGCCTGTTATCCAGATAATAGGAAATTGGAAGTGCTGATTAGGAACGAGCGGGAAATGTAATATAATTTAGAACAGTTTTCATCAAAAATGATTAAGTAGTAAAATTTTAGTATATGGAAAATTCATTTATATAAAACATCACATTTTCCTGAGAATAGTGTATAAGTAAAGGGTTATTGCTAAAGCTTGCATTTTACCATTGGAGAAACATGCCTAGTTGAAATTGTATTTGTTGTTTACTTGCTATAATCTCTATGTTTGTAAATAAAGAATCTTGGTATGTACATTGTAAAATTTGTTTTACTCTTGTTTCCCAAACCAGTAGCCAGTGGTTAGATGACTCAAAGGATGCAGCAGCAAACTTTGGGGGAATAGTTTCTGAAAGACATTAATGCAGTAACAGGAAACATATTACTTATTGAACATTTACTTTATGCTAAATGCATAATATCAACTTTATATGCATTATCTAATTTAATCTTCTCAACCTACCATCTTTCAAGCAAAAAAAAAAAAAAAAAAAAATCCACTACCATTTTATTCAACATTTTTTCATATTGGAAAGTTAATCTCAGTCCCCCAAGCAGTAGAGAGATTTATTCAGGCTTCT
The DNA here is from genome assembly GCF_049350105.2 of Macaca mulatta. NCBI lineage: Eukaryota > Metazoa > Chordata > Mammalia > Primates > Cercopithecidae > Macaca > Macaca mulatta. The sequence goes on from NC_133411.1 coordinate 58,819,222, forward strand.
GGATGAGGATGTGCTAAGAGAATTGTGAAGAACATGAAAATCTCTGACACAGAGGTTACAACTAAAAGCATCACAGCCTAAACAACTCTAAAAATATTGTCTCAGAAATAGCAAATCATAAAGAACATGGAGCTCTATTTTATCACCTTAGCCCGACTTTTTGATCTAACTCTAGTGATTTGACATTGTTGCTGTCATGAAATGTAATACTAATTTCAGGGATCTGATATAGGAAAGACTAAAATATAGAAAATTTGGTATCGTGTTTTATATTAGCTTACAGTGTTATGAATTGCTTACGTAAAGTCTTTTTAAATTTGGTATAATGATGATAGTAAGTGTATTTTCTATGTATGTGTAAAACTACATACTAACATAATTAATAACTTAGCCTATACTTTTCAATTTACTTTTAATTTATTTTAATGTAATATTTAAATGTACAATTTGGCCCACATGGGGACCAGATAGATTCCTGAGCCAAGGTGAACTTCTGTCTTGCTTCCCAAGTTGTACTCAGGAAACTGACCAGGTCCTATAATTTTATGAACCAAAACCCTTGGACAGTACAGATACGGTTAAAAACAAAAACAAAACAAGTCTAGGGTGATAGGTCTGAAGCAACCCTTTCTTCTCCTTCCACCATTAGTCTGTAATCTCCAAGTACCCAGAGACAGCATTCTCAGGTTTCCAGCACTCCTTAAAGAGGCTTGGATGAGGCATGAAAAAGAGCAGTGACTCATAGAGGTGAGAAGGTCACCCAATGGGGACCCAATACCAAATCAGTTCCAGAAAACATATATGCCATACAATGCCAGCAGAGATGAAGGAAGACAATTCAGTCAATGACAGCCAATTCAAATGAGAATGACAAAGGTTTGAATGTCTCCTCCCTATCAGGACTGAACTAGGAATGAGGAAAAAAACAAAAAGCCACTTTCCAGTGTCCAGTATCCTAATGAAATTATTTAAAGGGGATTCAGATGTCACTTCCACTTGTTGAAGAATGCAGGGTCTCACTGTGCAGTCATAACTTATTACAGCCTCAAAATCCTATGCTCAAGTTATCTTCTCACTTCCCAAGTAGCTAGGACTACAAAAGCAGCATCTACAGCTTTCAGAAAGGCACAGCAAGAGCAAAAGATCTCCTTCTAGAACACGGTTAAAGAAAATATAAAATACTTACCTGACTAGAGATGACAGCCTTCAAACCCACAGGTGAAGAGATATTCTCCAACACCACTTCCATGCCAATCTTCACCTTCTCCAAGGTAGGGAGAATACCATTGGGTGGAAATCCGGAACACTTACAGACACAGACGCAGAAAAAAAAAGTGGCTTATTTCACATATAACCCCTAGAGGGAATCTATGGTCTACCTATTTGGAAAAATCGAAAGGAAGTTTGGAGTTGATGATGTTTGAACCAAACTTTTTGACAGCTGAATAAACAAGGACAGTTAGATACGCATGTCTTACAGAATTCCAATTATTACTGAAGATCTGACACTCTTCCAGTCAAACTTATGTATATATACTTAGGTGTACATGGTTATCTATTTTATGATTACAATGCATTCAATAAAAACTATTGACAGTGCATGGTTTCAAAGTCTTTCACATGTCAAAAATGTTTTTAAAAATTATAATTTACCTAATTAACTTACAAAATATGTAATTCTAGATAAAATATAAAACAACAATAAAACAAAACACACAAATAAAATCATTTTTGAACTTGGAAAGAAAAGAAAATCTTCAGGTGCCAGATTAAGAACTCATAGAGCAATGTGTTAGAGTTGTAGCTTGAGAGATTGTAGAGGAATCAGATCAAGGTTTTCTTCTAGGATTCTTATAGATTTGGGCTTTACATTTAAGTCTCTAATCCATCATAAGTTGAATTTTGTATATGGTGAAAGGAAGGGGTCCAGTTTCAATTTTCTGCATATGACTATCCAGTTCTCCCAGCACTATTTATTAAGTAGGGAATCCTTTCCCCATTGCTTGTTTTTGTCAGGTTTGTCAAAGATCAGATAGTTGCAGGTGTATGGTCTCATTTCTGGGTTCTCTATTCTGTTCCATTGGCCTATGTGTCTGGCATGGGCAAAGATTTCATGACAAAGATGCCAAAAGCAATTGCAATAAAAGCAAAAATTTGCAAATAAGACCTAATTAAACTAAAGAGCTTTAGCACAGCAAAAGAAACTATCAACAGAGCAAACAGACAACCCACAGAATGGGAGAAAACTTTTGCAAACTATCCATCTGACAAAGGTCTAATATTCAGCATCTATAACAAACAAACTTACAAGAAAAAAATAAACCCATTAAAAGTGTGCAAAGGGGGAGGGGGGCGGGATTGCATTGGGAGTTATACCTGATGTAAATGACGAGTTGATGGGTGCTGACGAGTTGATGGGTGCAGCACACCAACATGGCACAAGTATACATATGTAACAAACATGCACGTTGTGCACATGTACCCTAGAACTTAAAGTATAATAATAATAAATAAATTTAAAAAAATGTGCAAAGGACGTGGACAGACACTTCTCAAAATAAGACATACATGCAGCCAGCAAATATTTAAAAAAGCTCACTGTCACTGATCATTAGAGAAATGCAAATTAAAACCACAATGAGATACCATCTCACACCAGTCAGAATGGCCTTTATTGAAAAGTCAAAAAATAACACATGCTGGTGAGGTTGTGAAGAAAAAGGAATGCTTACACATTGTTGGTGGGAGTGTAAGTTAGTTAAACCCTGTGGAAAGCAGTGTGGCAATTCTTCGAAGATCCAGAAATAGAACTACCATTCAACCTAGGAATCCCATCACTGAGTATGTACCCAAAGAAATATAAATTGTTCTATCATAAAGACACATGCAAGTACATGTTCATTGCATCACTATTCATGATAGTAAAGACATGGAATCAAACAAGTGCCCATCAGTATAGACTGAATAAAGAAAATGTGGCACATATATCCCAGGGAATGCTATGAGGACATAAAAAGGAACAAGATTGGCCGGGTGCGGTGGCTCACACCTGTAGTTCCAGCACTTTGGGAAGCCAAAGTGGGCAGATCACTAGGTCAAGAGGTATTTTTAACATTCTTAAGAAAAAAAATTCAAGTAAGAATTTTATATCTTGCCATACCAAGCCTCATAAGCAAAGCTGAAATAAAATTGTTTCCAGACAAGCAAGCACTAAGGACATTTATTACCACTGGGCCAGTCTTACAAGAGATCCTTAAGGGAGTTCTAAATATGGAAACAAAAGAAATGTCCACACAAAGAATCAACGAAACCAAAGTTTGTTATTTGGCAGAATAAACAAGATCAATAGACCATTTGCTAGAATAGTAGGAAAAAAAAGAGAAGATTCAAATAAGCTCAACCTGAAATGACAAGGGTAACAAACACTACAACCAATCTCACAGAAATACAAAAGATCTGCAGAGACTATTATGAACCCCTCTGTGTGCATACAAACTAAAAAATCTAGAAGAAATGGATGAATTCCTGGAAACACAGAGTCTCCCAAGATTCAATCAGGAAGAAATTGAAATACTAAACAGGCCAGTATCAAGTTGCAAAATTGAATCAGTAATTCAAAAAATCCTACAAACCAAAAAAAAAAAAAAAAAAAAAAAAAAGCCCTAGGCCAAATAAAGTCAGAGTCAACCTCTACCAAACATACAAAAAGAGCTGGTACAAATTCTACTGGAACTATTCCAAAAAGTTAAGGATGAGAGACTCCTCCCTTACTCATTTTATGTGGCAAACATCAGGCTGATACCAAAAACCTGGCAAAGATACCACAAAAAAGAGAAAACTACAGGTCAATATTCCTTATAAACAGAGACACAAAAATCCTCAACAAAATACTAGCAAACCAAATCAAACAGCCCATCAATTAATTCACCATGATCAACTTGGTTCATTCCTGGGATTCAAAATTGATTCAATATATGCATACCAATAAATATGATTTACCACTTAAACAGAATTAAAAACAAAAAAAATATGATCATCTCAGTAGATGCAGCGAGAGCTTTTGATAAAATTCAAGATCCTTTCATGATAAAAACCCTCGAGAAACTAGGCATAGATGGAACATATTGCAAAATAACAAGAGTCATCTATGACAGACTCATAGCCAACATCATACTGAATGGGAAAAAGCTGGAAGCATCCACTTTGAGACCTAGAACTAAACAAGGATCCTATTTTGTCCCACTGCTGTGCAACATAGTACTGGAAATCTGAGCCAGAGCAATCAAGCATGAGAAAGAAATAAAAGGCATCTGAATAGGAAAAGAAGAAATAAATGTTTTTTTTTCTTCACTGACAATGCGATTCTGTACCTAGGAAGCCCTAAAGACTCCACCAAAATGTTACTGGAACTGGTAAAAAATTTTGGCAAAGTTTCAGGATACAAAATCAATGTACAAAAATCAGTAGCATTTCTATACACCAACAGCATCCAAGAATGCAATTCTATTAAAATATGCAATTCCATTTAAAGTGACCACAAACAAATAAAATAAAATACCTAGGAATACATCTAACAAAAGTGGTGAAAGATCTCCACAAAGAGAACTGAGAAACACAGCTAAAATAAATCATAGATAACATACAAAACAGACAAAAATTTTGACAAAACAGACAAAAAAAAAAAGCTATGGGGAAATAACTCCCTGTTCAATGAATGGTTCTGGGATAGATGGCTAGCCATACACAGAAGAAACCAGACCCCAACCTTTCATCATATACTGAAATTATCTCAAGACAGATTAAAGATTTAAATGTAAGATCTCAGACTTCAAAATTCTGGTAGAAAACCTAAGAAATATTATTGTGGAATAATGTTTGGGGAAGAATTTATGACTAGGTCCTCAAAAGTAATTACAACAAAAAACAAAATTGGCAAGTGGGACCTAACTAAACTAAAGAGCTTCTGCACAGCAAGAGAAACTATCAACAGAGTAAACAACCTACAGAATGGGAGGAAATACTTATAAGCTATGCATCTGTCAAAGGCCTAATGTTCAGAATATATAAGGAACTTAATTCAACAAGTAAAAAGCAAATAACCCCATTAAAAGTGGAAGAGGACATAAACAGACACTTTGTAAAAGAAAACATACAAGCAACCACCAAAGGTATGAAAAATGCTTAACCTCGCTAATCATCAGAGAAATACGAATCAAAACCACAATGAGATACCATCTCACACCAGTCTGAATGGCAGCTATTAAAAAGTCAAAAAACAACAGATGCTGGTGAAGCTGCAGAGAAAAGGGAATGCTTATACACCATTGGTGGGAATACAAGCACTGCAGAAAGCAGTTGGGAAGCTTATCAAAGAACTAAAAACAAAAGTACCATTCAACCCAACAATCCCATCACTGGGTATATATCCAAAGGAAAATAAATCACTCTACCCAAAAGACACATGCATGTGTATGTTAATTACAGCACTTTTCAAAGTAGAAAAGATATAGAATCAATCTAGGTGACCATCAATGGTGAATTGGACAAAGAAAATGTGGCACATATACATCAGGGAATTGATGCAGCTATAAAAAAGAATGGAATCATGTCCTTTGCAACAATATGAGTGCAGCTGGAGGACATTATCCTCAGTGAATTAACGTAGGAACAGAAAACCAAATACCACATGTTCTCAATCATAAGTGAGAGCTAAATATTGGGTACACGTTGACATAAAGATGGCAACAACAGACACTGGGGACTACTAGAGGAGGGAGGAAGGGGGACAAGAGTTAAGCTATTGGGTAGTGTGTTCACTACCTGGGTGGTGGGAGTAATCATACCCCAAACCCCAGTATCATGCAATATACCCATATAACAAATCTGCACATGTATCTCCTGGATCCAAAATAAAAGTTGAAATTATAAGGACAGTAACAACAACAAAAACGCAAAAATTAGTAGAAGGAAATGAATAACAAAGATCAGAGCAGAACTAAACAAAATGGAGGGTAAAAGAATTCCAAAGAATAAGTAAAACCAAAAGTTTTTTTTTTTTTTTTGGACAGATAAAATTGACAAACCATTAGCTACACTAGAAAAAAAAGAGAGAAAACCCAAATAAACAGAAGCAGAAAGAAAAAAGGAGACATTAATAACTGATTCCAAATAAGTAAAAAATATCATCAGAGATTATTATGCTATATGCTAACAAACTTGAAAATCTAGAGGAAATAAATACATTACTGGACACATACAACTTCCCAAGTTTGAACCTGTAGAAAATAAGAAAGGACCTAGAGGAAATACATGGCTGGACACATACAACTTAACAAGATTGAACCTGTAAGAAATAAGAAACCTGGGTAGGCCAATTCTGAGTAATGAGTTTGAATCAGTAATAAACATCTCCCAACAAAGAAAAGCCTGGGATTGGATGGCTTCACTGTCGAATTTTAACAAACTTACAAAGAACTAACACCAAATTCTCCTCCAACTATTCTAAAAAAATTGAAGAGAAAGAAATTCTCCCTAACTCATCCCACAAGGCCTGTATTACCCTGACATCAAAACCAGACATGGATGCAACAAGAAAAGAAAACTATCAGCCAATATCCCTGATGAACATAGATGCAAAAATCCTCAGCAAAATACTAGAAAATTGAATTTAACAGCATATCAATAAGATAATACACCATGATCTGGTGAGATTTATCTCAGGGCTTCAAGGATTGTTCAACATATGCAAATCAATAAATACAATACATCACAATAAAATGAAGGAGAAAACCAATAGATGGAGAAAAGCATTTGATAAAATTCAGCATTCCTTCTTGGGGGGAAAAAAAAAACCTCTCAACAAATTAGGCACAGAAAGACTATATCTCCTCAATATAATAAAGGTCAGATATGACAAACCCACAGCTAACGTCATACTAAATGGGCAAATTTGAAAGTTTTTCTATATGAACTTGAGTAAGACAAGGATGCTTATTTTCACTACTCTTTTCAGCGTTGTACTGGAAGTCCTAACCAGAGCAACCGGGCAAGAGAAATAAATAAAAGGCATTCAAGTTATAAAGTGGAAGTCAAATTGTCTTTCTTTCCAGGTGGCATGATCTTATATCTAGAAAAACCTAAAGACTCCATCAATAAACTCTTAGATGTTACAAATGAAGTCAGTAAAGTTGCCGGATATAAAATCAACATACAAAAATAAGTAGCATTTCTTTACACTAATAACAATCTCACTCAGAAATAAATCAATAAGGAAATTGCTTTTACAATACCTACAAGAAAATAAAATAGGAATAAATTTAACCATGGGGGTGAAAGGCCTCTACAAGGAAAACTACAAAACACTGATGAAAGAAATTGAAGAGGACACAAATAGAAAGACATTCCATGCTTATCGATCAGAAGAATTAATATTGTAAAAATGGCAATATTGTCTAAAGCAATATACAGATTCAATACAATCTCTATCAAAACACGAATGTCATTGTTCACAGAAATTGGGAAAACATTCCTACAATTCAGATGGAACCAAAAAAGAGCCCAAATAATCAAAGTGATTCTGAGCTGGAGACATCTTGCTATCTGACTTTAAAATATATTACTAGGCTATAATAACCAAAATGACATGGTATGGTTACATAAAAATAGACATGTAGATCAATGGAATAGAATAGAAAACCCAGAAATAAGGTCACTTATTTACAGCCAACTGATTTTTGACAGAAGCTCCAAGAACATATATTAAGGAAGGGATACCCTCTTCAATAAAATGGTGCTGGGAGATTTGAATATTCATATGCAGAAAGTGAAACTGCAACCCTATCTTTCACAATGTACAAACATCAATGCAAGATAGATTAAAGATTTAAAAGTAAAACCCAAAACTATAAAACCACTAGAAGTAAACATATGAGAAACTTCAGCATATTGTTGTAGGCAAAGATTTTATGGCTAAGGCTTCAAAAGCAAGGCAAATAAACCAAAAATAGACAAAGGAAACTATATTAAACTAAAAAGCTTCTGCACAGCAAAGGAAATAATTAACAGAGTTAAGAGACAATCTAATCAATAGGAGAAAATATTTGAAAACTCTTCACCTGATAAGAAATTAGTATGTAGAAGGAACTCAAACAATCTTTTTTTAATATCTCATTAAAAAGTGGGCAAATGACATAAGTAGACATTTCTCAAAGGAAGACATACAAATGGCCAACAGGCACATGAAAAGTAAGTTAAATATCACTAATCATCAAGAGAATGTAAGTCAAAGTCATAATAAGATATCATCTTACCCCAGTTAGAATGGCATTATTAAAAAGACAAAAAACAGTGGATACTAGTGAGGATGCAGAGAGAAGAGAGCTTTTATACACTGTTTGTAGGATTGTAAATTAGTATAGTTATTATGAAAGACAGATGGAGAATTTTCAAAAAATGAAAAATGGGACTCCCGTTGGGTTTAGTAATCCCACTATTGGATATTTATCCAAATGAAAAGAAGTCAGTTTATGTAAGAGATTCATGTACCTCCATGTTTATTACAGCACTATTTACAAGAGCAAAGAAATTGAATCAACCTAAGTGTTCATCAACAGATGAATGGATAAAGAAAATGTGGTATATATACACAATGGAATACCACACAGCCATAAAAAAAAATGAAACGATGTCATTTGAAGCCACATGGATGGAACGGGAGATGATTATGTTAAGTCAAATAAGCCAGGTGCAGAAAGACAAATATCACATGCTCTCTCTCATATGTGGGAGTGAAATAGTTGATTTCATGGAAGCAGATAGTTGAATGATGGTTACCAGAGGCTAGAAAGAGTGTGTGTGGGGAGAGGGTGATGAAGGTAAGTTGGTTAATGGGCAGAAACATACAGTTAGATGGACTGAGTAGGTTTTAATGTTCAATAGCAGAGTGGGATGACTATAGCTTAATAATGATACATGGTATATTTGAAAATAGCTGGAAGAGAGGAGTTTAAAGTTCCTAACACATAGAAGTGATAAAGTCTCAAGATGGTGGATATCCTAAATATTCTGACTTGATTATTACACATTCTATGCATGTAAAAAATATCACATGTACTCTATAAATGTGTATAAGTATTACATGGAAATAAATACATATATAAGATGAATATTTAGAACATATTGGCTGGGACCGATGGCTCACGCATGTAATCCCAGCAAGTTGCAAGACTGAGGCAGATGGATGGCTTGAGCCCAGGAGTTCAAGACCAGCCTGGGCAATATAGTGAGACCCCACCTCTGTTTTTTTTTTCCTTAAAAAAGGAACTTCTTAAACATGGGTTAAGAAAGGATTCTTTCAGAAATTCACAATAGGATGACCTGTAAGAAAATAAATAGATTAGTCCAGGCACCGTGGCTCATGCCTGTAATCCCAGCACTTTGGGAGGCCAAGGCAAGTGGATCACCTGAGGTCAGGAGTTTGAGACCACCTGGCCAACATGGTGAAACTCCGTCTCTACTAAATATACAAAAATTAGCCGGCATGGTGGTGCATGCCTATAGTCCCAGCTACTTGGGAGGCTGAGGCAGGAGAATTGCTTGAACCTGGGAGGCAGAGGTTGCAGTGAGCCAAGACTGCGCCATTGCACTCCAGCCTGGATGACACAGTGAGACTCTGTATCAGGAAAAAAACAAAAAGAAAAGAAATAGATTAATATATTTGTTTACCTCAAAATTTAAACTTCTGTATGACCAGTGATATTGTAACCCCAAAATTTAAAAAGTGACACACTGAGAGAATTCTTTTTTTTTTTTTGAGACAGAGTTTCACTCTTGTTGCCCAGGTAGGAGTGCAATGGCATGATCTTGGCTCACTGCAACCTCTGCGTCAGGGTTCAAGCGATTCTCCTGCCTCAGCCTCCCAACTAACTGGAATTACAGGTGCCCACCACCCTGCCCAGCTAATTTTTGTATGTTTAGCAGAGACAGGGTTTCACCATGTTGGCCAGGCTGGTCTCAAACTCCTTATCTCAGGTTTTCCATCAGCCTTGGCCTCCCAAAGTGCTGGGGATACAGGTGTGAGGAGACATTTTTAATAAAGGCTATAATCTTTGATCATCAAAAAATAAAAATAAAAATAAAGAAAAGAAAGAGTCAAGAAAAAAATCAGGGAGGGAGAAGGAGAGAAAGAAAAGAAGAAATAAAGCAGCCCAAGAGAAAAAAAAAGTCAAATGTCATAAACAGTAATTCAGGAAAGAAAAATCTGAATGTTCAACAAGAAAATGAAAAATGCTGAAACTTATTAACAACAAGCAAGGAGCTGCAAATTAAAACTACACCAAGATAACATTTTATATCTATCATGTTGCCATTAAAAAAAAAAAAAGTGAGCCTTACAAAATGAAGCATTGGGAAAGGTGTGGAACAATGGAAACATTTATACTCTACCTCTGATCCTGTGAAATGTACATTGGTACAACCACTTTAGAAAATATCTTGGTAATATCTATTGAAGCTAAATATGTGCATACCTTATGGTCCAGCAAGTAGAAACACTTTCAAGCATGTGTACAAGAATGTTCCTTTTAATATTATTTGTAATGAAAAACAGTGACAAAAAAACTGAGCATCAATAGGAAAAGGGGTGAATAAATTGTGGTATGAAGAGCAGTTGTAACCTAACACACAAACACACACACACAGACACACACACACACACACATATCCATAAAGGAGGGTACAAAAAATGTATTGTCAGGTAATATGCTGAATGACACAATAGCATTTACATAAACTTTTATAAACACAAAAAGCAATCCAATATATTGTCAGTTGAGATACACACACATATGTATGTGAGAACATTAGAACACAGATTGACTGGAAGGAATCAAAACAATATATTGGCATTGGTTACAGGAGGGAAAGAGTGGGTAATGGATTTGAGGAATGAAGACCTTTATTTACTCTGTGTTTTTCTACATGAAATAGAGTACGGGTATATTTGTGTAAATGTATATGCATCTGTGTGTATTTGTCTTCTATATATTAAATATATATTATATATGTTAAAATTATAAAAGTTATCATTTGTAATTTTGGGAGAGTATTTTTATACAAATTTTGCATTTCTCTACTTTTTAGCATTAAAAAAATAAAAACCTAAGTGTGAATCAGATGCTGAGTTATGATAATTTGAGGCCAAGACTAACCGAGGCATTAGAATTCTAAGAAGGAAGCCTGAAAAACACTGTGCATCAAAAATGGTAATTTACCTGCCCCTCTAAAAGGAAGTCAAATCTCAGTGTCAGGTTCCAGCTGTGCTGCTAGTTAACACCGCAGCTCAGAGAATGGAGTGTTTTTGTGGAGAAAGTGTTTTGAGGATGCTGAGGCAGAACCGCAGCCAGGGACTTTGGGGAAATGAGGTTCAGCAGAAAGTAGAATGCAGAAGAGAATTTTCACTAGGCCAGGACAAGTCAGCAAGGCAAAGCAAACAAAACCCTGAAGAGCTGAAGACAGAAAATACTTTCTATTTGGAGACCACTGCACATTTTTCTTTAGGCCAGTCCCTCTCCTGCTGCCTCTCTCCTCCTCATTTCATCCTTTCCTCTTTTTCTTTTAAGGGAACAGAAAGAACATGGAAGTTAAGGTGTAAGAGGAGGTGACACAGAAATTTATCTTTTATGTTTTGATTTTTGTACTTTCTAAAATAACATATTTGCTCTTATTATCCCTTCTTGCCTAAAGCAGATGAAAATAACTTGAGTGTCTCCTAAAACTATGAAACTTTAAGGCAAAATAAACTTGGTTTTATGCCTTAGGAAATACCATTTCATGATCTATGCAAAGTCTTTCTGTGAAATTCGAGAAAAATTGTTTACAAGTAGAAATTGGAGGCATTGCCCTAACTTTAAATATAATATACTCCCTGCAAGGGAGTTGGGGGGTCTTCCCAGGCGCCCAAGAGCACAGAGACACTGGGGACCAGAGGGTCCAGAGCCGTGGCAGGGCAGCTGCAGTGGCACCGGGGGAGGGCAGGCTCCTGTCTGCTCCATGGAGTAGGGAGAGTGGCTCCTGCCTGCTCCGTGGAACATTATGGCCCCATCGGCGCCTCCCCGCTGCAGCCAGTGTCTTGGTAGCAGCCGCTCTAGATGGGCCCCTGCTGCCATCAATCTACTGATATTTAAATTGCAAATATTACCATGTATCTTATTTGCTTAAAACACTTTACTGGCTCTGTACTGCTCACAAGATTCATTTTCTTCTCTTTAACATGGCATGTGTGATTTCTGGCTGCTGTTCTACCGATGCCTGAGGAGTAAACCTCCAGCAATGCCTTAAATACTTGTGGTTTCTCGCAAACACTATGCTGTTTCTAGTCTCCAAGATGTTGCTGGAACCCCTCTCTTTACTTGAGGAATCTCTCCTTTTCTTCTTCTACCTTCAAGGTAATTGAAAGAACATAGGTATTAAAGTCAAACAGATCCAAGGTTCAGGTTTTAGTCTCACCATGTGATGTTCCTAGAACGTGAATCATAGAGAATTGGTCAAAATGTTACTGATAAGACTTTGCATGTGACTTATTATCAAACAACCCATTTAATGAATTTGTAAAAATCAACTTCCTTGCTTTAGGTGAAATTTTAAACTCCAGTAAATATGTATTTATGATATTGAGTCTTCATTCACTAATCTTTTACTGGCAGTAACACAGGTTTATATTCTAAATGAATTGAAGGATATATGCAAATTATTACCCATAAGCTATTTCACAAAATTCAGAATAAATTGTAAGGGTCTTGTCTTTTCTTTCATATTTTTAATAAATATGTTAAAGGTAATTAAATACATTATATCAGCTTAGAGACCTTCAGACAGACTTAGACTTCCACCTAATAACAGTGGGAGACCTCAACACCCCGCTAACAGTTTATCAAGACAGAAAATTAACCAAGATATTCAAGACTTTAACTCAGCACTGAATCAAATGGACCTGCTAGACATCTACAGAGCTCTCCACCCTAAAATGACAGAACAAACAATCTGCTCATGGCACATACTCTAAAATTGACCCCACAATGAGATATAAAATAATCCTCAGCAAATACAAAAGAACTAACATCATACCAACCACTCTCCCAGACCCTGGCACAATAAAATTAATAATCAAGTCTAAGAAAATTGCTTAAAACCATACGGTTACATGGAAATTAAGTAACCTGCTCCTGAATGACATTTGGGTAAATAATGAAATTAAGGCAGAAGTCAAAAAGTTATTTGAAACTAATAAAAACAAAGATACAACAAACCAGAATCTCTGGGACACAGCTAAGGCAGTGTTAAGAGGGAAATTTATAGTGCTAAACACCCACATCAAAAAGGCAGAAAGATCTTAATTAACAACCTAACATCACAACTAAGAGAACTAGCAAACCAAGAGCAAACTTACTCCAAAATTAGCAGAAGACAAGAAATCACCAAAACCAGAACTGAACTAAAGGAGAGTGAAACACACACACACACACACACACACACACACAAACATTAAAAAGATCAACAAATCTACAAGTTGTCTTTTTTAAAAATGAATAAAATAGAACACTGGCTAGACTAATAAAGAAGAGAAAAGATCCAAATAAACACAACTAGAATGACAAAGAAAATATTACCACTGACCCCACAGAAATAGAAATAACCATCAGAGAATACTGTGAATACCTCTGTGCATACAAACTAGAAAATTTAGAAGAATTGATAAATTCCTGGACATAGATACCCTCCAAAGACTACACCAGGAAGAAATTAATCCCTGAATAGACCAATAACAAGCTTCAAAATGGAATCAGTAATAAATAGCCTGCCAACCAAAAAAACCCAGGACCAGACAAATTCACAGCTGAATTCTACCAGATGTACAAAGAGGAGCTGGTACCATTTCTACTAAAACTATTCCCAAAAACTGAGAAGGAGGGGCTCCTTTCTAACTCGTTCTATAGGCCAGCATCATCCTGATACCAAAACCTGGCAGAGACACAACAAAAAAAGAAAACTCAAACCAATATTCTTGATGGACATCAATACAAAAAATCCTCAACAAATACAGGCCAACCAAATCCAGCAGCATGTCAAGAAGCTTTCCATCACAGACAAGTAGGCTTTATCCCTAGGATGCATGGTTGCTTCAACATATGCAAGTCAATAAAGGTGATTCATCACATGAACAGAACTAAAGATAAAAACCATATGATTATTTCAGTAGATTCAGAAAAAAGCTTTCAATAAAATTCAACACCCCTTCATATTAAAAACTCTCAATAGACTAGGTATTGAAGGAACATTCCTTAAAGTAATAAGAACCATCTATGACAAACCCACAGTCAACATCATACTAAGTGGGCAAAAGCTGGAATCATTCGCCTTGAAAACAAGCATGAGACAAGGATGCTCTCTTTCATCACACCTATTCAACATAGTATTGGAAATCTTGACCAGAGCAATCAGGTAAGAGAAAGAAATAAAGGGCATTGAAATAGGGAGAGAGGAAGTCAAACTATCCCTGTTTTCAGATGACATAATTCTATAACTAGAAAACCTCACAGTCTGTCCAAATCTCCTTCAGCTGATAAACAACTTGAGCAGAATCTCAGGATACAAAATCAACATACAAAAATCACTAGCATTCCCAAACATTAACAACAGTCAAGGTGAGAGACAAATCAGGAATACATTCTCATTCACAATTGCCACAAAAAGAATAAAATACCTAGGAATACAGCTAAACAGGTAGGTAAAAAATCTCAACAAAGAGAACTACAAAACACTGGTCAAACAAATCAGAGATGACACAAACAAATGGAAAACCATTTCATACTCATGGATAGGAAGAATCAATATTGTTAACATGGCCATACTGCCCAAAGCAATTTATAGATTCAACACGATTCCTAGCAAACTACCAATGATATTCTTCACAGAACTAGAAAAAACTAGTTTAAAATTCATATGAAACCAAGACGGAGTCAGAAAAGCCAAGGCATTCCTAAGCAAAAAGAACAAAGTTGGAAGCATCATACTACGCAACTTCAAACTATACTACTGGGCTATACTAACCAAAACATAATGGTACTGGTACAAAAACAGACACATAGACCAATAGAAAAAAAAATAGAAAGCACAGTAATAAGTCTGCACACTTACAACCATCTGACCTTCGACAAAGCTGACAAAAGTAAGCAACGGGGAAATGACTCCCTATTCAATAAATAGTGCTGGAATAACTGACTAGCCATATGCAAAAGATTGAAACTGGGCCCCTTCATCATACCATACACAAAAATCAACTTGAGATAGATTGAAGACTTAAATGTGAAACCCAAAACTATAAAAACTTTGGAAGACAACCTAGGCTTCTGCACAGCAAAAGAAACTGTCAACAGAGTAAACAGACAAGCTACAGAATAAGAGAAAATTTTTGCAAACTATGTATTAACAAAAGTCTAATATCTATCATTTATGTGGAACTTCAACAATTTCAAGGAAAAAAACATTAAAAAGTAGGCAGAGAACATGGCAGATACTTCTCAAAAAAAAGATACGCATGTGGCCAACGAGAATGTGGGAAAAAAAAGTTCAGTATCACTGATCATTAGAAAAAAGCAAATCAAAACTACAATGAGATATCATCTCACACCACTTAGGATGGCTGTTATTGAAAAGTCAAAAAATAACACATGCTGGCCAGGTTGTGAAGAGAAAGGAATGCTTACACATTGTTGGTGGGTGTAAACTAGTTCAACCCTTGTGGAAAGCAGTGTGGCAATTCCTCAAAGAGCCAGAAACAAAACTACAATTCGACCCAGCAATCCCATTACTGAGTATGTACCAAAGGAATATAAATTGTTCTGTCACAAAGACACATGCAAGTATATGTTCACTGCAGCACTATTCACAATAGCAAAGGCATGAAATCAGCCTAAATGCCCGTCAGTGGTAGACTGGATAAAGTGGTACATATACACCATGGAATACTATGCAGCCCCAAAAGAGCCATAAAAAAGATCATATCCTCTGCAGGAACATGAATGGAGCTGGAGGCCATTAGCCTTAGCAAACTAGAGCAGGAAGAGAAAACTAAATAGAGCATGTTGTCACTTACAAGTGAGAGGTAAATGATGAGAACCATGGACACATAGAGGGAAACAGCAGACACTAGGGCTACTGGAGGATGGACGGTGGGAGGAGGAAGAGGAGCAAGAAACATAACTAATGGGTACTAGGCCTAATACCTGGGTGATAAAATAATCTGTATGATAAACCCCCATGACAGGAGTTTACCTATGTTACAAACCTGCAGATGTACTCCTGATCCTAAAAGTTTTTTTTAAAGTGCTTATTGTCCAATGTGAATGGCACATATGTAAATACAAATTAATGGTAATAACACTAATGATACAAATATAAGCAATATCCAGTAAGAGCATAGAGGAAAGAATGAATTTATTAGTTCATGTTTATTTATTCAATAATGTATTTAAATTTCTCACAACATGAAATAAAAGGAAAAAATGAATATTGGAGTAGTAAATCCAGAGGAAAAAAATAACTTTGCATAGATAATTTGAAGTCAACAATATATGAGCATACAGAATACATACTTAAGGTCTAGAAAAATGCCAGAGTAAGCATTTGGCCTCTAAACTTTTTGGAAGGTAAGAAAAATGAGAACATAATAAATTACACTATTTATACTATCTCCAAAGAAAAAGAAAATGAACCTATTCCTAGTGCTGAAATGAAAGTTTTTCCTTGTAGGTGATCAAAAAAAGAACAATATGCCATCCTCAACAACATCCATATATTAAATTGACTTCATAGGGCTATTTCTTTTTTTTTTTTTTTTTTTTTTTTTTGAGACAGAGTCTCACGCTGTTGCCCAGGCTGGAGTGCAGTGGCACGATCTCGGCTCACTGCAAGCTCCGCCTCCTGGGTTCACGCCATTCTCCTGCCTCAGCCTCCTGAGTAGCTAGGACTACAGGCGCCCGCCACCGCGCCCGGCTAATTTTTTGTATTTTTAGTAGAGACGGGGTTTCACTGTGGTCTCGATCTCCTGACCTTGTGATCCGCCCGCCTCGGCCTCCCAAAGTGCTGGGATTACAGGCTTGAGCCACCGCGCCCGGCCAGGGCTATTTCTTATAGTGGTTGCTAGCATGGACCAATGATGACATAATGCCAAATTACATACAGTAAAAGCAGTTTTACAAGAGGACAGACCATATGGTCCAGATGTGTAAATTTTTGCTTGTGAAGCTTATTCTTAGGATTTTTTTTTTTTTTTTTGTATCTATAGGAACACATGGACTATATATCACTCAGGCAATCCTTTGCAAATTTATGTTGCCCAACGAAGCATTTGATGAGGATTAAGCAACAGTGAGTTCAAGGTTATAGTCCTTAACAATCACTTAGGGTGCAGCTATTTCAGTCTACTTATTAAATAATGGAAGTGCTTAACTCCCTCTGGGGTTGGGTTCAGAGGAAAGGGACCACAGAACTTGGACTAGTTTTAAAAATTGTGGTAAAATACACACACCATGAAATTTATCTTGACCATTTTTGAATGTACTGTTCAGTGGCATTAAATACGTTCACATGGTTTTGCTACTAATCCACCTGCACAGAACTCTTTTTATCTTATAAATCTGAATATCTGTGCCTATTATACAATAACTCCATGTTCCTCCCTCCCTCAGTCCCTGCCAGCCACCATTTTATCTATCTCTATGAATTTGACTATTCTAGGTACCCTCATAAAAGTGGAACCATACAGCATAAAAATATAGAATACTTCATGAATCTGCATGTCATTCTTTCTCTGGGGCCATGCTAAATTGTTTCTCTGTTGTTCTAATTTTAGTATATGTACTGCCCAAGCAATCACTTTGGTTGGTTTTGGACTGAAGAACAGGAGCGCATCAAACTTAAAATGGGGAAAGTTCCTGCACGAAGGCAGGATGGTATAATAATACTATTTTCCTTGCACCTGAAGACTGGGGCAAGAAGGGACACTGAATGAGATGAGGTTAAAGAGACAGGAAGAAACCAAACTCTAAAGGGCTTTGTAAACCATGTTTCATTAAGAGCTTGGACGTACAGACAATAAGAATGGAATAGGGAATTAAAATTTGTATTTAAGAAAAATAATTCCAGGAAAAAAAGGAGGCCTGGAAGAGGACAAAATCTAAAAAAGACCAATTAGAAGGCAACGGCAAATAATTAGAGAAGGTTTTCCTTCTACCTTTTTTTTCCCCCAGCTCACCAGTATTGTTAGAGCAGGAATTACAGAATTGTACAGAACATGGGGAAATTTGTGTCTGTGCTTCTCATGTCCTTACTTCCAGTCTTCTGTTCCAAGCTTAGAAGGAAACTTTAAAAATATCTTATGTTACTATCAAGCAAAAACAAAACAAAACAGAACAAAAACACTAAAAGTGGGCAAAGGACATGAATAGACACTTCTTTAAAGAAAACACATAAGTGGCCAGCAAGCATATGAAAAAATGCTCAACATGAGCTAATCATTTGAGAAATGCAAATTAAAACCACATTGAGATACCTTCTCACACTAGTCAGAATGGCTTTTATTAAAAATTCAAAAAACAACAGTTGCTGGTGAAGTTATGAGGAAAGGAATTGCTTACAGACTCCTGGTGGGAATGTAAATTAGTTCAGCTATTGTGGAAATCAGTGTGGCATTAAGTATGTTAGGAAAGAAACCATAGGCATTTCTTATGCTTTTGTACAAAGAACTTAAAACAGAAACACCATTGGACCCAGCAATCCCATTATTGGATACAAACCCAAAGGTATAGAAATTATTCTGCCATAAAGTAACATGCATGCACATGTTCATTGTGGCACTATTCACAATAGCAAAGACATGGGATCAACCCAAGTGCCCATCAACAGGAAAAACTGGATAAAGAAAATGTGATATATATACACCATGGAATACTATGTAGCCATTAAAAAGAACAAGATTATGCCCTTTGCAGCAACATGAATAGAGCTGGAGGCCATAATCCTAAGAAAACTAACATGGGAACAGAAAACCAAATACTGTATGTTCTCACTTATAAGTGCAAGCTAAACATTGAGTACAAAGGGACACAAAGGTGGTGACAACAGGCACCAGGGCCTAGTTGAGGGTAAAGGGTGGAGGAGGAAAATAGAAAAACTCCCTAACAGGTACTATGCTTAGTAACTGAGTGACAAGATAGTTCGTATACTGAATTCCCATGACATGCAATTTACTTACATAACAAACCTGCACATATACCCCTGAACCTCAAATAAAAGTTAAAAAAAAAAAAAAAAAAGCAAATCTTATATTTCAGTAAAGAATCCAGAGAAGTCAAAGTCTAAAATGCACATTTTAATCCAGGAGAACACTTTTGAGGTGGCATTTCTCCCAACTGACCTGCCTCATTCCCCATCTCACATCATTTGTGTAGCAAGTGATACGTACTAAATCATCAATTCATAGCTTTTCTGGAATCCTATGTGAATCATTGTTATTACAATTCAATTATCCTTAAGAAAATGGAAACTAAATATGGAAGGAAATGTGTTTTCCCTTCATAACAAGCTTTCTGGCTTTATACACCCTAAAGAATCAGTAATAATTAGGATGAGGGCAGAGGCTCTAGGATTTGACTATACCAATGTTGGGCTGCGATACTGCTGCTTTATCTCATCCAGTGGTCCTTAAGGAACACATTTTCCTCTAGTTCTTCATGGTACACAGCTGTCGTGGAGCACTCTCACTCAAAACATTTCAATGGCCAATGCCTAAGGAATCACGTATGAAGTCACTGTTATCGCCAATGAGCCATCTTTTCCTGACAATGTATCTACCTGGATGCTCTCCCTCTCCCCACTTTCACACGTGAAATCATAACCTTAAGAACAATGCAGAGAAGAAAATTGAAAAGTTTTCCCCAAAAAATATACTGGACATAATATCTTCATGCTCTAAAGTCTAGTTGGATTTTGTTTCAATCCTTTCCATAGCACCATCTTAGTCCTCAATGTTTTATTTTAAAATTATTTGAGAATGGAGATAATTTCATAATTGTACCTGAATTCTTTATTTGCATATAGGAAATAATAAATGTTGGATAATAAGTGCTTATGTATTCAGTAAATAGCTGTTTCAGGCCTATCAGAGTCCAACAACTTAGTTATGCATTAGAAATACACCAAAGAATAAGAAATAATCTCTGAATTCAAGAAATCTCAGTGCAGGTGGAAGATTCCTCAGAAATGTTTTAGAGCATGAAGAGGACACCCTGAGGAAAAATTAAGAAGGCACATCTAGAGTCTTAAGAATTCTGGAAAGGGCTAGAATTTAAAAACTCATTGTGATATCTCAATTTGCCTATCAATAGTGTTTCTTCAGGTGGCAAAAAAGAATTGTTCTTAAAATAACAGGAAACCAAGTTACAAAAAGGCACATTTCACCTTAAAGTAAGAACTGTTTTTTAGTAATCAGAGAATCTCCACATTAAAATTAGTTGCTTTGTAAAGATAAAGAGCTTTGTATTATATTAAAAATCTAGAAAACCAGCTGTATAAATGTATAAATGTATAAGTTTAATATAGAATAAATAATTGTAAGGGGTAAAAAATTTGAGTTGACAATTTTAAAGACTCTAATTTCAAGATCTATTAATTTTATATAAGAATATTAATAATATCTCATTATATACATGTAAGGATAATATGGATTATTATGTCTGAAACTGAATGTATTATTGAAAATAGATCCTTTTGAAACTCTAACAGAATTATTCCCAAAAATTACTCTTCATTTTCCAAATATCATGAACTATGACTTTCATTTGCTAAGACATATAAGCCTATTAAGTGTATGTGTGTGTTTGTGTGTGTGTGTGTATGTGTGTAATATCCTAGTGATACTCCAGGTAAATTGGCATTAATCAATAAATGGAGATCTTAAATCAATCATAACCTGTGCCAAGTTGCTGCAGAGCAATTTGATCTTCTAATGTTTTAACACAGAGGCCCAAAACCATTATTTTGCACAAATAATTGTCCAAAGGTTAAGCCAGATTATCTACACAGAAACCTGAGCATTAAGTATGTTAGGAAAGAAAGCACAGGCATTTCTTATGCTTTTGTGCTCATCTTCTCAAATTCCCTTTTCCAAGTGATTAAGTATCAAGGAACCAGGTTCCATGGAAATGCTTGGCTCAATGAAGAGAAAGAAATAGAGAAAGAAATAGAGAAAGAAGGGGGGGGGGGGGGGAAACTGCAACAGAAATCTCTTACATTGAAACACATATCCTAATACAATATTTACAGAAGTGCTTCCAAAGTGTTTCAGAATGCGGCCGGGCGCGGTGGCTCAAGCCTGTAATCCCAGCACTGCGGGAGGCCGAGGCGGGCGGATCACGAAGTCAGGAGATCGAGACCATCCTGGCTAACACGGTGAAACCCCGTCTCTACTGAAAATACAAAACAGTGGCGGGTGCCTGTAGTCCCAGCTACTCGGGAGGCTGAGGCAGGAGAATAGCGTGGCGGAGAATAGGAGAATAGGAGGCGGAGCTTGCAGTGAGCCGAGATTGCGCCAAAAAAAATAAATAAATAAATAAATAAATAAAAAATAAAAAAAAAAAAAGGTTCCAGAATGCTTCAAAAGTGGGGAAAAAAAAAAATGGATGGAATACTTAAAATTTCTCACTTCTATTTCTTCCCATTGTTAAAAGTCTTCCTCTGCTCTCTGCTCCGTTTCATCCGACCTGTCATTATTTAAGTCCTAGTCGTGAATACTTGGACTACTGTAGTCTTACACTGTTTCCTGTATCTTTCACAATAACGCCAAACACATGTATCTTTAAAAACACAAATCTGATCTTGTAATCAACCTCTTTTACAATCACTTTGCAAGAGGAAACTGAAGTTTAATGACGTTTAACTGGATCACCAAGATCAGGGGGCTCTGAGTACCAGGCTGGAGCTAGAGCCTGGTACTCAGAGTCTGGTTCCTCCTTCAAAATTGTCTTCCTAGATATTGTGTGTATATTATGTATACTAATAGAACGATTTTACCTCAAAAATACCGTAAAATTTGGATGAATGTTGGGACTGCATTTATAGATAGAAAGACTGTCAGCTCAAAATTTTATTCACAAAGTACATAAAACCTATTCAACAAAGTGGTGTTGCAGAACAATTGATCCTAACACATAACTTGCCATTATTTGAAACCATTCCCCCTATTTGACTATCTATATATTTAAATCCCTCTTATATATGCATCAAGAAGCATTTTGATTTTGTTTTTAGCCAACACACAGTTTAACAAATTGCTTAAATATATTAAAGAAAAATATTCTTATTAAGATTAACCCTGTGTATGCTTTCTTTATACTGTATAAAAATTTATAACTATAACTTAAGGGGAAAAATAAAAGGAGTATAAAAATTTCCATATTCTGCTCTTCCTTTTAATTCCCAAGTTTTATTTTCATATTAAAATTGTCCAATTTCTACATTGAAAATTTAATAAAGTAATGAATTTGAGTAACTTTGCAAAATTTTAATACATCCAAAATTATAATAAGAAAAATGTGGAATGTAGGAATATTTTGTTTTTAATTTGGTAAGATCTGAGAGAAATTCTGTTATGCAATTCTCGCAAAAGAATTATTAGATGTATTGCAAATGTCATACAATAAACTGAATATAAATAAAACATAAAATTATGATGTTTACCTTTATTTTCAGATTACTGATGCTTCTAAAATGTATTAATAATATTAAAATTAAAAGCTAAATATCCTGATAGTTAATACAAGCACAATTTTGTAAAATTCCACTTTTGTACAACACACGGCTAACTTTTAATATTTATTTCCCATTTTCTTATTTTTCTGTATTAATATCATTGCTAAAGTGCAACACAAACGCTCAAATTTGTTTTTAAAATTAGCTGATGAGCTATATTTTATAGTAAATAATATGTGATTAAATTTTAAGTTACATAAGCATCTACTCACTAATATCAAAATGTATTTATGGCCTGGTTACTCTAATTTACTTTACTTCTTGTTAATTTGAATAACAAAATACTCAGAACGTGGTCTTGAAAATTTTAGGCAGATACTAATGTAAAACTACCTAACAGCCAGGAATAAATACCTGCCATTGATGCTATTTCCATTACTTAAAATACTGAATTAAACCCAGCACACATTGTAAATTGTTTTTGCTTCTTCCTTTTAGGATAGTTGTGAAAAGTGAAATAACCAGGCAGCCTTATCTTAGGTGAGACCATTTCAGCTTGGAAACAAACAAAGCTCTCTCTCGATGAACTGGGTTCATTTCATATTTGTGTAATACCCTGGAAGAAATTAGGTTTCAATAAAGTCCATTTTTGTCACTGCATGTAGCAATGAATATCACACCCAGCAGGGCACAGTGGCACCTGGCTGTCCAGACCCCAGTGTAGCACAAACCATCTGGGGGTAATTACAACAAGGTATTCTTTGAGGACCAGATGGGACCAAGGAACAGAAGCCCCTACCCCTCCCAGTCATTTACAACATAATTCCTTTCAATGATATACTTAATCCTCCCACCAGCTATGCCTTTCAGCTTGCTGTTGTCACTGTTCCTTTATGTAAATTCAGATGCAAGACCGGGAAAAAGAGGGGGTGAGAGAGAGAGTACAAGATAAAAAGGGAAAGGGTGAGAGAGAGAGCCACTGGTGCCTCTAGGGACCAAAAGAAATTATTCATCCCTAAATTGTTTTCACCACAGCAAGTACAGTAACAAATTTTTTTAAAAAGAGAGGACTGAAATTATCCTAAAGAAGGTCAATGCGACAGCCCTGTGTGGCACCAGCTGAGGTTTACTCAGCCACCTGTTAGCTAGAAAGCGCTCTGCACACGCTTATGATGCATTTAACCAGTTTAAAGGGTCTTTATTGACAGGCCAGCCACCTCCATTCAGCAGGCTGGAGCCATAGGCCTGCTTTGTGGTCATATGTGGCATACAAGCCTTAATTCAATTACGCTGTAAGCCTATCCAATCTGCATCACTGCCCTTTCACTTTTGTGCCATTTGTCTTGCATATTGTAAAGAATTTTATTTTGAAGAGGGAAAGGCACCCTACAACCCAGTTGTCTTTATTTTTCATTTAAGGTTGTGCCGCAGGTGTGCCGCCACCTTTCAACTCCCGAAATGTATTCATCTTTAAGTGATATTTTAGAGGGAAGCGGTATTCATTGTTTGGTGACATTGCTTTGTGGGTGTTGCTGATTTTTAATTTCTTAAAATTAGGTATACATTCAAACTCTCCAACACACCAACGAAGAATCTCCAACCTTGATTGTTAAAAATTCAAAAGAAGAAACAAAAAGAAAACGTACATGATAAATGAAAATGACAATTATTAGCTTTGTTCTACAATTTTTCTATTTAAAAAGAAAAGTATTTCTTAGAGTGATCATACATTAAATTTTAAATTTTGGATTTTTCCTCAAGTGTCTGACACAAAATATGAATATCTGTATATATGAGTGAGGTTCAGTGCTGCTATGTTGCTTGAAAATTTCTAATCTAAGTTCCATATAAGGTAATTAAATATATCAAGTGTGCTTATATTGTTTTGTATTTTGGTACTTTCAATTTTCCATAACACTGGACCAGTGCATATTATTATTTGATGCTTGGTATTTTCATAATAATGTAGGGACAATGAAAACATAAAGATAGATTTCCCAAAGTCAAGGGCTCTATTATTTTTATATCATATTTTTCTTAAATTAAAAGTCTGCCTCATTTAAGCACGCTTAAAATAGCATGCAACATTGCAATAATATAGAAATGTGATAACCAACCAAACCTACCTCCTAGAGGTCCTGTGTTTATATTAAGAGTATGGATCATTTCAAATCAGTGTTCCCCCAAATAATTAAATGACTTATCATGAGAATTGATTGGGACTTCAAAGAAGGGAGAGAAGAATCTTCTTTGTTAGGTGATGTCTATTTTCCACCCAAGTAGAAAAGGACAGTAGTGCTAGATTACTTATCAAAGTTATTAAGCAAGTCAGTGTCAATTTTCATCATGGCAACTTCAATGTGTCTTTGGAAGTTCTCATCTCTTTTAAATTACTGAATCAAAACCACAAATACGAAGCATTCGAAAGAGACCAAGACACTTTAACTGGCAAGAAAAGATAAAAATATTTGCATCTGATCCTCAAAATAAAAAGTGTTTGAAAAACTACCTTTATATGTGTGTAAATTTAACCTATGTGTATCTCTCAGCAATTCTATGCCCATTTCCTTTGTGTTTTCCTATGGGGTTGCATTTTAAAAATGAGAAAAACGAAGGGTTAATAGAGGCTAAATTGCTTGCCTAAGAGCTCAAAATTCTTCTGATTTCTAAGAGTTCTTTCTATTACACCAGGAAGACTTCATATGACTATTCTATAAACTTTATGATTTTTACCCATCTATGCATGTATGTGTGTTTAATGTATGTGTATTTCTCAGCAATTCTATGCCCAATTCCTTTGTGTTCTCCTATGGGATTGCATTTTGTCAATGAGGAAAACTAAGGGTATATAGAGGCTAAATTCTTTTGATTTCTAATTGAAATCAAAATTCTTCTGATTTCTAATTGAGGGTTAAGAGCTCAAAATTCTTTTGATTTCTAATTGAGCGTTCTTTTCATTACATCATGAAGACTTCATATTACTATTTTATGAACTTTATGATTTTTATGCATCTGTGCAATTTTCTGTATATATTAGAGATATGCACTATAACATATATATATACAGGAAATTGCCCAGATGTGTAAGCTTATCGATATATGGAAATATATATGTTAGAGTACACTCTGAACACTCTGTGTACTCTAACATATATATACACACATAACATATATATACATATGTACATACATTGATAAGCTTAGCAATATTCTGTGAAGTAGGAATAACAACTGAACTTGTAAGTCTACAATCACATCAAAACAATGAGAAAAATGACCTGAATTTGTTACATTAAAAAATCATTGCTAAGATATAGACATATTTCTTTAGCCACTTTTAACCCCTTATATAGATTTTGAAGTAAAAAATAATAGCCAAAAATATGTGTCTAGTTTTAAAATAGTCTATGTGAATCACATAACCTGTTTGCACTTTGTATCTCTCTACATAATAATACAAAAAAAATTGAGAGTTCATTTTTTAAGGACTTCAGCATCCTGGAATTCAGATTAAAATATCTAAATATTCTTGATATAAATGTAAGAACACAGGTTTTAAAACATTTTAGAAGAAAAGTAGTACAGGAAGTTACTTTCACTATAGAAATCTGTATTTTTATTAGCATTTTACAATGTAAATTATTTTTCCAAATTTCAAACATATCATATTGCTTTTGAAATAATGTAATCTGTAATAACCCTATGAAATAACTGCATTATTATATGCCAAATAGGGGTCTGTTAAAATTTAACTACCTGTTATATTTTTATTAGATCACAAAATAAAATGGAATTATATAATGTTTATGTTAAATTTTCACTTTCCAATAAAAATCATGCAAATATTCCTTTCCAGAAATACTTTATTCAAGGAAATGTTGAAGAAAATAAAAATTAGGAAAACTAAAATAGTCATAGCTAGTAACCATAACTAAATATGTATGTGTATATATATTTGAGAATCCAAACTTAATATAGCTGAGTAAACCAGAGGACTAAATACCAGTTTTGGAAATCTGTTATTGAATGGCTAACATTCACCAAAGATGTTCAAAGTTGAAATTTGAAGAGATAATAAACAATAACAAATTTACCAAACTTCAGATATTTTACTCATCATTTATAAAAACTCTCTTGCCTAAGGATTTATAAAGAAAAAACTCAGGTAGCAAGAAACTGGTTACTTTCACATGCAGTGAAACATAATTTTAGCTTCACATCCATTTCCTGTCCAACACAATGGTGGGTCCTGAGAATAAAATGTGTTTTGGAGAAAATTATCACTGTATACCAAGGACCTTCCCATGCAAAACTCCCTTTCTTGTCAGTGAAATTTTCAAGCACACTTGATGGTCACAGAATGAGGATATATGTGTATGTTTCTAAGCCAATAATGCAGTTTGAATTAAAATAAATGATCTCTTTACTAAATTTCTGACCCTAAATATGCATAAAGCTATTTGCCCATCTTGTTTCCAAAGTTTGTTAGAGAATACAAAAGACATTTTTTGTGTGTTCATTTTGCCATAGTCAATTCTAATATCAAGAAATGTCAACATGATGTGTTTGGGTTTAGTGGAAAAGTAAAAAATTGAGTCAATTAGTTTGTTTGTTTGGTGTGCAGAATGCCAAAGAGTGGATTCTGTAATCTTTCTTCTTGAATTCGCCATTTAAACATCATTTGGCAAAGTTGTGTTAACATTTATGTTGCTATGATCAACATGATTTGGTTTGGCCGAGTACCTAAAAGTAGTAAGTAATATATGGCTATCAAAACTAAAGAATAAAGACAAGTTACTTCTCATTAACCCAAAGACAGATAAAAATTGCACTATGAAATCTAGAAGACTGATGAACTAATCTCAAGGCTACCATTTATTCTTATTTCTCTACCACCCTAGATACCCCGATGACCTTAGCTAGTTGAAAGAGAAAAGTGAGGGGTAAGTGATAAATTTTAATTTTCAGAAGAAACCTCTTGGGCATTTTCCTGTTTGTTCCTAAAATGAATTGTAGATTCCTATTAGTTCAACCTTCCACTCTGGAACAATTTTCTTAAATAACGTTAGATTTTGAGATTAGCACCAGAAGGTAACCACTATTGAATATGCTAATGTTTCTTTGCATTAAGAATAAAGGAAAAGAATAAAACATAAATATCTTATTAGAGTGAGATGTTATAAATTCACATGAATGAGAGAGTGGAATGTATAGGCTTGTGGGATTGTGCATTTATTGGCTTTGGCACTCTGGAGAGTGTTTGTAGATGTTTTGTGTACACACATATGTCAGAAATGTACATGTATTCACATGATGCAGAAGAAGAAATTAGCACCAATAGATTAACTCCAGATTTCAATTACATATTTATTAATTATACTACAAACTGTGCAGATTGATAACCATTTAAACAAAATTATTTAATCATTAATACTCCTGCAGTTTCATTGTACAAATAAATAAACTGAACTTAGAGAACTAAGTAATTTACCCAAGCTCACATTGCTAACAAGGGTGAAAAAGGGGTTGGAATTGAAAGATGTCTGGATTCTGAGATGGTGCTGTTAACGTCCATATTATACACTTATACCAAAAACACAAATGCCAAGAGTTAAACATATGCTTCATAATAACTGTATGACATGTTTACTGTACTCATATATTTTCAAATTCTTCTTCTCTTTCAGTTATTATAATCATTGTTAGAAGT
Organism: Macaca mulatta; assembly: GCF_049350105.2. Taxonomy (NCBI): domain Eukaryota; kingdom Metazoa; phylum Chordata; class Mammalia; order Primates; family Cercopithecidae; genus Macaca; species Macaca mulatta. The sequence continues at coordinate 58,847,735 of NC_133411.1, forward strand.
AGCCATGAAATCTGGAAATTGTTACTGAGGTCACACCTGGATATAAGAGGAGTACATGATTGTCCATAGTTTTAGTAGCTTCCCAATGTATCTGCCCCATACTGTCTGAAATGCTACCTAACATAAATTAATCAGCTACCTCTCTTGAAATAAAGTTATTATTTCTATTAGAGTAAGAATCTCAATTTTATTTAAGTATTTCTATACCTGTAACAAATATAAACTCTCCATAGTGTTTGAATAAAAGTATAGCGACTTAAGGAAAAAAATATTTAATTTAATTATATTTTTCTTTACCACTTCTGAGTGAATAAGCCAGAATGGAGTTTCTTTTGGATTTTTCAGAACCAGGAACATGGGGAAAGGCAGGCCAAGTGGAGTACCGTGTAGGTAGTTCAGCATAGTGTGAAGGAGCATGTCGACACACAATAAAGGAGGAAAGAAGCTACAATTTAAAAGACAACAGGGGAATGCCAATGATTTTTTTTTCCAATGGTTTTCTAGCCTTGGTGGAGACTTCTGGCAATCTCATTACAAATTCCCGGGAGCACCTTAACTTCTGGTACTAACTGTGGACTTGTCTAACGGAGCTGCGCAGGCTTGACCTTATTTTTCTATCCTCATTGTCATCCCTTCTTAAGTTAAGAAACATTCTGCCCTTTGCAGAATACAATTGCCAAATTTTAATGGATTTCTTCCATATTGTTGCCATATACGTGCACAGCATGAGAGAGAAGATACTATATTATAATATCAGCACTACCAACACAACTGACATATGTTACATGCTCACTCTGGGTCAAGCACTCTGCTAAGTACCTCACATTGAATTTCCAAGAAACCGGAAGAGATTTTGTTACCGTCTCCGTCTTACCAATAAAAAAGCTGAGGTCGACATAATTGGGCTAAGATCACTTATCTAAAAAGTAGCACAACCAGAATTTGAATCCAAGAAGTCTGACTCCAGAACTACACTCCTGTGCCAGTCTGTCTGCCCATATGTTCACCAGTTAATTAATAAATGGACTCATCAAAACCATTAAATACTTAGTATGTTTTTGGAATTGTGCTAAATCCTAGAGAATGCAAAAAGAAATGAAACAATAACTTTGATAGCACAGAGAAAGTCCCTATTTCTACCTCTGCTGGCCTGGACATCTTTGTGGAGAACGTACTCACAGGAATCTAGAAGAATGAATAAGAAAGCAACAAATAAAATGTAGAGTTGGTGGATACACATCTAGGCAGGTGAAAGTTGTACAAAGGAAACAAAACAGAGTGGCTACCCTGGTCTACCTCAGGCCTTTCCTACTGCGATGCACCCTTTCTTTCTGCAGATATGCCCTTTCCTTTACTTCTGCTGACTGAAAATATTCATCTCCCAAGACATTCAAAATCCTCTCTCTCCTGAGAAGGTCTTTGAGATTCTCTCTGCTGAGATGATTCTGGATTCTCACCGTCCCAGAATCCTCTCTGGCTCTTATTTTAATTCAGTTGATAGTATGATTACTTCTGGAGCTGTTTTATTCCCTGTCTCAAGCACATTGAAGCATTAGACAACCTCTTCCTCATGGCCCTTCCTCTCACTAGAGGCCCCAGTCCCCTCGGTTGGCCTTACACCTAAATATTCCCTCTGCCTGATACACTTCTTTCCCCAACCTTGGCTTTTTTTTTTTTTTCCCCTTCAAGTTCTTCTTTAATAACTTCTTCCAGTAAGCCTTCTTTTTTTTTTTTTTTTTTTTTTTTTTTTTTTTTTTTTTAAGACAGAGTCTCACTCTGTCATCCAAGCTGCAGTGCAATGGCGCTATCTTGGCTCACTGTAACTTCTGCCACCCAGGCTCAAGCGACTCTCCTGCCTCAGCTTGCTGAGTAGCTGGGATTATAGGCACCCGCCATGATGCCCTGCTAATTTTTTGGTATTTTAGTAGAGACGAGGTTTTACCATGTTGGTCAGGGTGGGTTCGAACCCCTGAGCTCAGGCAGTGCTCCCGCCTGGGCCTCCCAAAGTATTGGGATTACAGGCATGAGCCACCGCGCCCGGCCCCAGTAAGCCTTTTTTAATTACCCGCAGACTCTATCAGATGGTCCTTTGATGTGCTTCTGTAACACCCACTACAATCCTCTCTATCGCAGGTAATGCCCTGTACCATCATGGCCCGATTACTCTTCTATATTCCCCACCAAGACTGTTCGCTCAGACCTCAGGGTAAGAAGAGTGTCTGTCATGCTCAGGTAGCATGAGAGTTACAGGTACTAGTTGAATGAACACATGAATGAATGCTTTGTTGAAGTTGACTGCTCTCTTTTTCAAGTAGGGAGGCCCAGATTGAAGGGTGTGAGTGGGAGAACCATGCAAGGGTGATAGGCTGGAGATGAGAAGATGAGGTGCTGAAAAAGATACTATTCAGTTAAGAAAGTCTACGTTAATGTCAGTGTATCCTCAATTTGTGACTCTTTTAACCCTGACATTAAAGGAGGCCAGCCAGGACTCTAACAAACAGAGTATTTCCTAGATACCCTTTAGAAACTGTCAGCATCCTCAGACTGCTTTTCCCATCTTAGAGACTCAGTTCTGTCCTCTCCTTTTGCTAAAGAAGTGCCCACATGACATCCTACAATCACTGGGAAGCAGAGTCACTCCAGCTTAGTGCTCTAATGACTGGTTCCAAATCTCCCTGTTGTGAGACTCCTGTAAAATGAGGAAAGAGCTTTGAACCTCAAAGCTGGTAACCCAACTGGTACATAAAAATGTTCTCATTCTCCACAGCTTTCTTTTAACATCTCTGCAATACTGAGGACATCTGTTATTTTTGCCTACCCAATTTTTTCCAGTACGATCATCTTCTTGGAGGACTACTGCCCATCTCTTGGCTAAAGTCAGGAACATCACCCAGATTAGACTTCCTGAATCTTAATCTTGAGAAAAGTGTCACAAAAATGAAAATCTTTCAGAATTCAGTGGAGCCCTAAAGATAGTGGTGAGATTTGGGGCAAGTTACTTAACTTCTCTATGCCTCAATTTCCTTATGGTAATAATACTAATAATACCTATCATATTGCATTGTGGTGTAGATTGCGGATGCTGATACATGTTAACACTGAGAACAGGGCCGGGTACAGAAAATGTGCTAAATAACTGTTATCAATAAGTAATATAGCTATTCGAATTTTGAAGCTGCTATATTCTTGTCCATTATGTGGCCTGGCTGTACAGTTTTTCCTTCAGCTTTCTGGGTTACTCCCATTCCCTTTCAATGAACATTGTTTTTAGCTGAAATTGGCCTGCGTTGGTTGTGTTGCTTGCTGCCAGAAAACCCTAATGGCTGTTTCTCTCACACACCATAGGCCTTTTCTCCCCAAAGTGTTTATTAGACCCTAGAGCGCAATAACCATGTATTATTAATGTCTACATCATCTAGAACACCAAGAGTGGTGCTTTGTATGTAGAAATACTAATTTCAGTGACTGGAAGACCAAAGACATGAATAATACCACTGACCTCTTGCTTTAGGGCTTTACCACAGTTTTTTTTTTTTTTTTTTTTAATCAATAAAAATCTGAACTAAGAGCATCATGATCTCCTTCAGAGGCCTAACAGCAGCCATCACCAACTATTTAACTTTCCAGGGAGGCAGCTAGTGCAAGGGAAAGAGAGCTCTGGAGTCCCAGGGGCCTGTGCTCCCTTTCTCACCCTGCCACTTATTCCCCAAGTAACCTTAGGTAAATAACCACAACTCTCTGAGTTTCAGTTTCCTTATCTGTAAAATGGAGATAATAAAATGTATCCCACAGGGACTTGGAAACCAACAGAAAAGATTATACAGGCCATGCTGGATACTCTATTCAGCTAATAGTCTTATTTTTTGAAAGTGTTCTGAAAGTGCACAGGAAGAAAAAGAAAATTAAACTTTTAATGAAAAAAAGTTATTTATAGGAGTATACGACTTGACCTGCAACTGAAATGTAAACAAATCCTGCTTAGGTAAAGGAAAAACAATAAGTGAAGGGAACAGGAAATTAAGTTTTTGGGTTGGGGCTTTCAAATGGTGCCATTTTACCATGAATGCAGAACTAAATGCAGCTTTTTTGTTTGTTTTTGTTTTTTACAATTATTACTCATCCAGCACCTAAGAGATTTCATTTTCATGTACATTTCGTATCATACTCACTTAAAAAGAAACTCATCTAAGATTTACTAAAGGATAAATCTTAATTGTTAAGAACTTGACTCCTCTCTGATTAGTTTTATGAACACATTTTGACAGCAAAAACATTTTGTTTTAAGCTTCCTTTTATTATCCTTCTTTGTTTTTTTATTCTTCCAAATTGTTTATATTATTTTTGAATGATGTAAATACTATAACTATGTAAAACTATTTGGAAATTTAAAAATAGAAACAATTACTAATAATGTCACTATTCTAAGTTGATTCCTTTTAGATTTTTTCTTTTCTCTTTTTATTTAATTGAAATGTATTCTCACCTAATTTTTAAATTTAGGACATGATAAGCATTTTCTATGTCTCTATAGTTTTCTAATAGTAATTTTTCTAGCTACAAATCTTAAAACTGAATAGATACTCAGACTATCTACACTTAAAAATCTTTTTGCTCTTGTTTTAATTATTTTTATGAATCTGCTTGTATTTTTGACTTCAATATAAGTCTGATTTGGAAAGCTTAATGATATTTAAAAACTGGTAATAAACATTATGGCACATACCTTGTTGGTACTCAGAGATACTCATCTGCAGACATAGAAGCCCTTCATGAAAAAATTACATTTATATTTGTGTTATGGAAAATCTTGGAGACAAGAACAGTAAATGTCTCTTTGATTATCAGAACCACTGCCAAATTTGAGATACGAGTGATTACAATATGTAGATTTTATATTTCCCCTAGTGTTTCTCCTAGCTCCTAATTTCTCTGTTGGTAAAGGTGGAGCTGGGGACGGAGTCTGGGAAAGGGTATGCTTTAGTGATCTATCTCAAAATTATATAACTAGAATCTAGCTTTTATTTTTAATGTTATTTAGCATGATTTTGGAAAGCACTTAATAGAGATTTTGGCTGTTTAAAAGACCTTGCCTCATGCCTGTAATCCCAGAACTTTGGGAGGCCGAGGCAGGCAGATTACTTGAGGTCAGGAGTTTGAGACCAGCCTGGCCAATATGGTGAAACCCTGTCTCTATTTAAAATACAAAAATTAGCCAGGTGTGGTGGCGCGTGCCTGTAGTCCCAGCTACTCTGGAGGCTGAGGCAGGAGAATTGCTTGAACCCGGGAAATGAAGGTTGTAGTGAGCCAGGATCGTGCCACTGTACTCCAGCCTGGGCGTCGCAGCGAGACTCCGTATCAAAAAAAAAAAAAAAAGCCCTTGCCTCTCCAAATCATGTCTTACTGCTGACTAGACAGGTACATTCTCTGATAAACGCAGTCGCATACAGACACAGAGTGGAATAATACATTGGGGCTGTCAATCCGCACATTAGGGGTAGGGAAGGAATAAGTGCATCTTCGTCAGGTTTAAATTTGGTAGAAATCAGAGTAGGGACAGGAAGATGGAGACTGAGCACAGAGGGAATGTTCCACAGAAAGAGAACAGCAACTACAAGGGCCTGGAGTTAGAAGACAGCAGGGCAAGTGGCTTCTGGAAATTGTAGTGTAGAGTGAAGGCAAGGATGTCCAAGAGTAGGGAGGCAAAGAGGAGAGACCACAATAACTTCATACTTCTTTTATAATTAGTTTCAGGATGGCTCAGTGCTGAGTACACAGTATGTTTACTTTCATTATTTATTCAGGAAATATTTATTGGTCACTCAGCAACATGCCTGTGACACAAAAATAAACAAGACTTCTGTCCTTGTAGAAATTACAACTTTAAAGGATGACATATATTAATTAATCAAGTAACCATACAAATAAACATGAAATTAAGTGTGGTATGCTGAATGTGTTGAAAAGGAAGATTTGATTATTCTGAGAACTCAAGAAAGCTTTCTTGGAAAGGATAAGTAAGAATGGACTAAACCATGAGGAAGAGAAGAGCATTCCAAATGGAGAAAACTATATGTGCAAGGGTCCTGGGGTAAGCACACCAAATGAAAAAAACTGAAAAAGAGATCCATTAAACGCAGGTGACTGAGTGAAATACGGGGCAGGGAAATGCATTGGAACCATATTAAGAAATTGTCAGTATTCTAAAAGCAATAGACATTGAAGAGTTCTAGACTGAATGGTGACCTGAGTAGATATGTGTTTTGTAAAAGTTACTCCGGCTACATTGTAGAAAATAGGTTTAAAGTCTGAAACAGTATATTTCCTGATAACCCAGAATAGAAGTTTAGCATCTTAGATTTGGGAGGTGGAGATTATTATCAAGCAATTTGGAATATATGGAGAAATATTTAGAAGATAAATAGCCACAGGAGCTAATGAATTAGACATGGGGGTCAGGGAGAAGTAGTAAATGGTAACTTTATCATTTGATTTCCATTTGGTTTCTTTAGCATAAGATTTTTAATGTCTATTTTCTTACCCCTTGTTTCTTTGAAAAACATGTAAGTTCAAATGTTCATGCTTTCGATAGTTAGTATCAAGCTCTTGCTAGGTGCTCTGCACCATGCTAGTTAGTAAAGAACATATAAAGATGAATAAGCCAGTAAGACATTATCCTGCCACTTTAAGGATAGCAGAGGTGCAGTCCAAGACCCCATTCTGATTGACAGCAAGCTTTGTTGCAAGGTGGTCATAAAGCCATATTTTGTAAAATTGGCAGTTTGGAATTCGTAGTGATAAAATCATCTTTCTCTAAGTGTGGACACATACGAAGAAATTTAGTCATTAAGCCATGTTTCTATAGATTGGGTAAATATATGCAAAATAACACTGCATTATTTGCTTGCTGTGAAATGCCACTAATTGTCTCTTTGAGTGGTCTGACTGCACCTTTCGCACAAGGAGGTTTTGACAATCATAACTCTTCAAACTATGCCAATACCACAATCAAAGTGTTTACTCCATTTATATTTTAATCTGTTTATAATTGCCATTTTTGTATATTCACACTATTTCCTTTGTTTCTGTCTTTAGATAATATATAGGTCATTCTTTCAATTTTGTATTCTAAGGATGCCAGATTGAGGCCACACATAGAGAGAGAGCGACTACCAGCTCCTCCTTTTTGCTTTCCTTTCTTAAGATGTTCAGTTTGCCAGCTGATTAAGATTGTGCTTTCCAGACAACTCTCCGTAAACAGTTGGTAGAAAACAGTGCATGCTGCTTTGTTCACACTCTGGAAAAACTCTTGTGTATTCACAAGTGCTTATAGTAGAACTACGGAAGTTTCCCTTGCTTACATCAAGAGCTTTTAACAATTGTAGCATACTTTCTTTAGTTTGCCCACATGTGTGACATTTAGGAAGAAATCAAAACATGGTAGAACCTGTTAAAAATAAACAAACACCGTATTAGAACAGAATTGGTAAAACATTGAGCGAATCCCCCAGAACAAAAATCTCACGGATCAATTTTATTTTCATACATAAATATTTAAAACTCCACAGAAAGAAAATATTCATATGCCTCTTTTAGTAAAGCTTGTTAGCTGTCCTTATTATTACCTGCTTCACAAGCCTTGAGGCCATCCCTTCTAAAATAGGAAAAGCGTAATCTGTATGCGAGGAAAACTACAAAGCAGCAATAAATTATTGCTGTAATGACATGCTAATTAAAATTTTGCTTGTAACTCATGTAAGTGTTTGAAGCCCAGCAAATTTCTCTTTTCATTTGTGAAGTGTGAAGGTAAATTGCCCAGTGACAGTGGGACATCGCTAACAAGTACAAATTGAATAACATGCTATCTTGCTCTATTAGCCCTGACTAGCATGTCTGAATTAGATATTCAGCGCACTCCCCATTGTAGGCCTGATTGATAAATGCTAAGGAGAATTTGTCAAAACAACAGGGGCTACACCCAGTGGGACATCAATATGCTCCATTTAGTCACCCCCACAGCACTTCCTACGTAGGATTGTCACATAAAATTAAGACTAGCCACTAACCAGCCATCAAGCTTGTAGCAGACGTCAGGCAGGCTGTGTTCTGTATGCATATTAGTCACATGCTTAACAATTTGGGCTGTCAGGACAGAAGCATGCAGTGACCTCTGGAGCAGAGGTTGAATTTTGCAACTATACCAAAACATCATGCTCAGCTGTTCAAGATTTTAGACCATTTCCTGCCAGATCTGTGCACAGATGCAGTGCCCTAAGCTATAATCTGTGGCAGCGTCCAAATGACAAATGGCATCAGGAAGATTATTGCATTATATATTAAGTACCACAAGTCTGTAAATTATAAGTAAACTACTGTTCAGATTGTCTCCGCCAGCTTTCAGGATACTTTCCCTCTTCATTCTTTTTTAAATAAACCTAATAAATATTGGGTGAACTGGAGATCAAAGCCCAGAGTTTGAATTAGCCATCTCCATTGCTAATTAGCTGCTTGAATGTCAAACAGTTTGGGACCAGCTGTAATTTAATAAGCCATGATTGAGGTTGGCCTGATTTTATTTCCCATTGAAAATTCTTCTCAGGTGCAAGTTTGTATGATTTTAGAATTCATGGTGATAAGTTGTTTTTGGTATTTCCCTTGTAAACATAATTAACCATAAATACAGAGAAACAATAATAAAAGTCACTGGGATCTAACAGAATCTTTAGTTAGATCTGTTTTCTTATTTCTGTTGCATTATATTTAGGCTACTTACAAAGGAGGTTATCTGCTAATCAAATAAAGAATTAACTAAAATGTAATAAAGTCATTTGTTTGAAATAAAAGGTATTCTCTGCAAAATATGTTTTAATATTTTTAACTCAGCATATATTGTGTAAATGAAAAGCTTGTCATTCTCTAATTTGTCATTAGGCACTGGAGCTAGGATATCTTTTGAAAATAAATTACTTAAGCTTCATTTTATAAATAGCATAATAAATATATTTTCTGATGTATTAAAAAGAATATATCAAATAGGTCTTATTTTACAGACCATACATCTGTTGGAACTCAAGAGAAATTTTTCTAAGTTGAACTTTTAAACAGCAAATACTGAACATTTTTCTCTATATATTCTGGGATTCTTGCTTTTATTCTGAGAACCAAAGCAAAATTATCCAAGTAGCTTTAGAAGTATATTTTTTATGGTACTTCTATGGAATTTAGTTACAATAAATATAGGAAATATGATGAAAAAACTATTGTTAAACTTGTGTGGTATTTCTTCTTTCTAGGACATAAAGGCAAGACGTTTAACCTGCTACCACTATTCTGTATTTTTCATTTCAGAGACAGCACATGAGTAGAATCTTGCCTTTTGATACCTTCTAGATTTTATACATTCTAGAGTTCAAAAATGCTTGACTTTTTGATAGTTTCAGTTTTATTGCTATTATAACCATATGATAAATTGACTCATAGGATTCCTCCCAGAAAATTGCTAATTTTTCATTAAAATCAACGACATTACATTCCTTAGCATATATATTTTTAATTTTCAAAACAACTCATTTAACTTTTAAAAAAATCATTTAATTAAAAAAATTGGTGAGCTGCAGTCTGCTCATAGAGTTATGTTAAACTATATAGTAAGCCTAAGTGGGAGGGCTATATAGAGAACCTGAAACAAAGTTTGTTCAGTGCCATTCAAGTGATAACCACAACGCTAATGATGGTTTAAACAATGGCTAGACACCACCACGTTGCTGGAGATTATTACAAGGCTTATTAAGAAAAGGAAGACATAGGTGAACACTTAGTAGTTAAGCTGAGCAGGTAGAAAGCTTTTTTTCTTTTAAAGGTTTTATTCTTTAAATTTTTTTAAGTTGAGAACTGTCTCAGTGCTGCAGGATATCTCACATTTATTAAAGCTGGAGGAACAACCAACTCCACTTCTAAGAAATGGCCACTTTAAATTATTCAACACCAAATTTTAGCTCAAATAATTTCGGTTATGATGAATTTTATGAATTCCCCTTTTGCTCCCCCACTTCTCCCCAGTCTTCTAGTTTGAACAGAAAAACAAAGGACAGCAGGGTCCCTTTTGCCTCAGGCAACAGTCTGTTGATGGATATTGTAGCAGCTGAATTGCTCCCCATTCACATTCTAAACCCTTTCTCCTAATTGTCATCTGTATCATCAGTGTCACTAACTGAGACCACTGCCACAATTCTACAGCCCTTTGGAGCAATATTGTCTTGGTTTTTCTCCTGGGGCTTGCTCCTTGCTTGGTGCAATCTGTGGAGTCACTTAGCACAGCATCTTTGTTGACTTATAACAGGTACCAGATGATGCGTCCAGACCTCTAGCCTAGTTTTATGCCCTCATGGCTGCTGTGTCTGCCATTTGTGTGTATGTGTGTGCACAGATGTCAGAGAATACATGATGCTTCTGCTGCCATTTTCATGCAAGAGCTTCAGGTTGGTGGGAAGATATTCAATAGTACATGAGAAAATCTGAGGTCTAAGAGAAATCGTATTCTTGTGTTTGATGGCTTTGTTCATTCTTCTTTAATTCAGCCCAGAATTCTCACCACGCATATTTATACTGCTGTATCACTGTGATGCTTTAGGAAATAAAATGTAACTGCCTCCCTCTTTCCACTGATTTCCTTCTTCTTTAAATATTTTACCTTGTCCTCACAGTTCACAAAAATAAGTTTAAGGAAAAATTATTCATATGAATAAGTTATATATAAGGATTTCGAGAAAAACCACTCCCAAATGGCCATTTTTTAAAATTTTTATTAATAGCAATAGAGTTATTTTGGTGAGAAAATAAAATGTATTTTCCCATAAATTTATATAAAAGATGTCTTCCTAAAGGTCAAATTTGTATTAAAGTTCATCTACAAACAAACATACATAATGTAATTTCAGAAAAATTACATTTAATGTTTATACAATTGTTATATCTCCTAATAAAATTTATGTATATAAAATAAAATTAACTTATGAAATATACATGTAACTCAAAAAATACATCAACAATTAAAACAACTGTATTTGTTTTAAAATACAGGTAATGATGTATACAGGTCATGATGCATCTGTGTTTTCTATAGCTGAACTTCCATTATTTCAGTTATAAATTTTGCTGTCTTTATTGAGATTATTTTAGTAAGTACTGTCTTCCCCCATAATATTGCAAATTCCATTAAAGAATCATGTTTTTTTACTCAACTTTTTTATCCACAGTGCCTTACAAAAAATGTCTAGTTCATTGTAAGTTTCACAAATATTGGTAGACTTAATATATGAATGAGTGAATGAATGAATTAGTGAATGAAGGAATATATAAAATAACTGAAATTCCTGGAACATTTTTAGCACTTGAAATGGAAGCCTTTTATGGGAAGCTCAACAAGAATGTAGATAATCCTAAATGTTATTGTGGGCTCATAGTGCTGTCTCTGTTTGGAATATCACACAGTCTTCAATCTCCTTTAGAACTTTGAAAGCAGTTCCAAGCTGTGAATTCCATCAACTTCAGAGGAAACTCTCACTTTAGGTGATCTCTTTGAACAATAAAGCAAAATAAGATAATTCCTAGGATGACTTTACTCTTCAGGAGGGATTCTGATATCTCACTCTCTTTCATTGTATCTACAGAATGCCACTTCAGTTGGAATATTTTTATTTTTATTTTTTTTGAGATGGAATCTCGCTCTGTCGCCCAGGCTGGAGTGCAGTGGCGCTATCTCGGCTCACTGCAAGCTCCGCCTCCCGGGTTCTCACCATTCTCCTGCCTCAGCCTCCCAAGTAGCTGGGACTACAGGCGCCGCCACCGCGCCCAGCTAGTTTTTTTGTATTTTTAGTAGAGACGGGGTTTCACCATGTTAGCCAGGATGGTCTTGATCTCCCGACCTCGTGATTCGCCCGCCTCGGCTTCCCACAGTGCTGGGATTACAGGCGTGAGCCACCGTGCCCTGCTAGAATATCTTTTAAGTATTGGGCCTTTATAAAATATTTATCCTCTCAAAATATGCAAGAAAACATGGCATTTTTAAATAAGGTGATTACAGTGAAATAGAGTTATACACTAGTTTCTGTATTGTCAGAGTGTTACTGATAACGGATTTGATTTTTTTCCCCACATCTTAATCCAAAATGGAGAATCTCGCCATTTCTCTCTTTTCCCAGTTCTATGATGATTTTCTATACAGATTAGATTACAGTAATATCCTTTTGCCTAGGGTGTCCCCTGAGGGCCACCCAAGAGCTTTCCTTCCTACAAATGGTAACAGCCTATGGTTCTAGTGTGTTTTTGCCTAAAGCATATAGTGCTTATGAAATATAACGGATCTCTGTCTTATAGTTCATATGGTTATGAAATTGTTTCGAAAGCTTTCTGAATGTGGTCAGTATGATGCTTCTGACTTTTAATAAAAAATGTTTGATGCCAATAAATCTATGTGTCTGTGTCTGTGTATGCCTGTGTGTGTTTGTGTGTTGAAGTATTCCACTCTAAAATATCTTTATTTGTGCATTAGTGGCCTATCATGGTCATCTTCTTGTAAAAAGCAATACAACTGGTAAATGCCAATTTGTCTTATTCTGCAGGTGAGAAGGAACCTTTCTAAGGTTATGATTCTAAATTTGCTATTGTGATAATACATATTATCTACTAGTCTTTTCTTGTAAGTATGAATTTAAATTGATTTTAGCCTTGAGCTAATAAATGTTCTGGAAAAACAATTTACTATATCATCAGAAGTGATGTTTTATGATATTTACTACATACTATGATTATTTTCAGTCATAATAATTGTTAAAAATTAAAACATTTATAACTATTAAACTTTTACTTTGAATGCAAATACTTTTAAAATATTTAAATATTTTCAATACTTTTTATTGAGAGTAAAAGTAAGTTTTACTTTACACACACACAAACACACACGTTGTTTCTATATGGGAAAGAATGGTAGATTAATAAGTGATAATCATAGTTTCTGCTATAGCAACAAATTAAATAATTCAATTATAAAAGTATAATGAAAACTGTAATCCATATTAGATTTCCACATTGCTCAAAATAATGAAATCATTATCCCAAATTCACCTTACTTTAAGTGTTTTATCATAAAACTATGATGAAAAATTGCTCTATTCTCCAAAACTACTCTTAAGTCATCATGTCTGAAATAAAGACTGTGGTTTCTTTTTTAAAAAAATGTTCTCTTCTGACTTTCTTATTTTGTCCAATATTGTTACTGTCAGAATTTCAATCATCCTAAGAGTCTAGAGTTAATTTGGGGACCTCCCTCCTTTCTAACTGCTGTAGGATTTGGTAACAGTCCATTAGTTAGAAGTATGAAAGATAATTCCTCAGGCCCTTCTCTTCTCGGCAGTTCCCACTATCACTACTGTATTCCAGGTCCTTATCATTTATACTCTCATCTAGATTTCTCCTTCGGCAGCCTCCTAAAAATCCTTTTTGGTTCCTCTCTCCCAAATGCAGATCCTTGTGCACAAATACTAGATTAATTATAATCTCATCAGAAGTATCTGGAGCTGCCCATGGCTAATGGGGTAACTCTGAACTGCTTTGCTAGAATTTAGGGCTCTTGATATCTTGCTTCAACCTCTCTTTTCATCATTATTTCCCACTTGTCACTCAAGCTGGATTGCTCTACTTGTAATGGTCTGATTATTTCTACTTCATTATCTACGCCTATACTATCATTACTTCTCACACTTAAAAAGACCTTCTCACTTTTAAACACCTCGGAACCCTGCCTCCAAAGTCAGCCTTCCTAATTTCCCTAACAGTCAGTGTTCTTTCTCATGCCTCCTATCTTTCTTTGTAGCAGTCACTTAGCCCTTGTGCTATATTTCATTGTATTATTATTATTTTTGTGTTAAAAAGGGGGTCTTCATTTCCTCTTTCCCTGCACTTTTCATCATTGAGGTAGATGCCCCCAAACATTTACTGGTTGAATAAGTAAGAAATTCCACACAAAGTTTAAACTATTTTAAGTGTAAAACAATTTATTTGATGACACCAAACATTTTTTAGCCTATTAGTAAGGTAAAACGATCATCTTAAACATATATCAGATAAAGTTTACTTATATTTTCTTTGATATTATAGATATGAAACTTTAGTAAAAATTGGGACAACTGAAGTTGAACTCTAATCAAAACTGATCTTTTTTTTTTTAAAAAAAAAAGAAAGCCCAAATTTAAGTCTCTCATAAATAATAATGTTATTTAACAGCAGAGAGATAAAAAGTTATATTTGAATATATATGAGAATTGCTAAGAAATGAGACTAGGTGAATTTTATATATTTGATTCAGAGACTTGTGGAATGTCCTACATATAAGATAGGTTCAAAATAATATATATCTGGAAACAAATAAAAATATAAATGAACAAGATCTCACACATTTACAGTTGGAATCTTGTCAAAAGTTCAAGTTGGATGGGTAATTCAGCACTCTTCAATATAACAGTATTTTAAAAGCCATTACCAACATGATAATTATAATAAATATAAACATTTAAATATTACACCTACTTTTGTGTGTAACACTCCACAAAAAACTTCATCTTCAAAAGTTCTTTCTACTGAAAACTCTGCAGCCATAGTAAAGTGTGTATATTTTTGGGTATTTGCCTTGACATTTTCAACAATTCTTAAAAGTCTAAAATATGTTTCTCATTTTGCAGCTTTGTTCTGAGAAGTACTAATTACTTAGAAAGTCAACAGAAAACATATTTGCAGAAAAAGGGATACTCTAAGATAGTGCCTTCTCTTTCATTACTTTAGCAAATGCGTTTTATGGAGTTTAGTGTTCTGGTCATTGGGGGGTTGTGATATTATTGGGTAAATATTTTTTAGTTACTCCTCAATTTCTAAAATCTCGTTGTAAAGTTCATTAGACCAGTTAATTAATATATGACCAAAATGAGAAGCTCGTCCTTAAATTCATCACAAAGACTTACTCAGTTGCATAATCACAAATAAACTTGTAATCTCATTTAACTTGCAAACTTGTGCTTCTGATTATAATGGAAGGGAAGATAGTTTGTAAGTGTATCTTGACCACTGAAAAAGAAAACGTAGATCAATTCTTTGATGATGAGGAGTGCTGGCACCGTCTTTGATGGTAAGAACAAGTTTTTTTAAAAAGTAAATTTGATCAATTTAGTAAAGAAATTATAAAATTATATTCTGATCTTTATCAGACATGCTTTAAATGGAAACATCCAATAGTTATTATTACATATAATACTATATGTAACCTACATATTATATGTTCTATGTATAATATAATGTAAAATATTTAATCTATGTATATTTGTTTTTATGTAAATTTATGTTATACAAATGTGTCTGTATGATGTATACGAATATATATCTATCTAGCTAATCTACCTACCTACTGTTAGGTGATCTCTTTGAACAATAAAGCAAAGTAAGATAATTCCTAGGATGATTTTACTGTTTATCTGATAATTCTCCATTATTTGGCTGAAAGTAAGAGCACATGTAATCCAAGTATGAGGACTTAGACCAATATATTTTTATTATCAGACTTAACTTTAACTTTCTGGCAAATGTACTATATAATTTTTTCGTAAGTAAAATTTTACAATATAAATAAATTTTTAGTTCTGAAGTTCCCCTTGTCAATTTTATACTATTCAGCATTGTCTAGTTAGTTCATGCACTTAGTCACTATATTTACTTCTGGAGGACATTTGACTGTTATTTACAAGAAAATTCATTCTTAGCGTTAAGATTAACCATTATGGTAAACTGTCAAGCGATAAATTATTTAACAACCATTATTGGAATAAGTGTTTCTCTTCAAAGACTGTCACACGTATATATGCATGTGTGTGTCTATGAACTCATAGCAGAAATCCAAAACTACTTTATTTTCTACAAGCTTGATAATACTGCTTATATGCTATTATTGTGCGTGTATTTTTCTTTGGTGGGGAAAAGTTCTAATTTTATAGCATTATCTAGCAATTCGCTGCCATAAACAATATTGGATTTTGATATAAAGTAATGGTGGATTCCTCAAGCCACAGGTAAAAATCTATTTATCTTATACTTTTTTTTTTTTTTTGAGACAGAATTTCGCTCTTGTTGACCAGACTGGAGTGCAGTGGTGTGATCTTGGCTCACGGCAACCTCCGCCTCCCGGATTCAAGCATTCTCCTGCCTCAACCTCCTGAGGAGCTAGAATTATAGGTATGCACCACCACGCTTGGCTAATTTTGTATTTTCAGTAGAGACAGAGTTTCTCCATGTTGGTCAGGCTGGCCTTGAACTCCCAGCCTCAAGTGATCTGCCTACCTTGGCCTCCCAAAGTGCTGGGATTACAGGCATGAGCCACTGCGCCCGGCCGATTTATTTTATACTCTATCACTCATATGTTCATGAAAATCTAAGTGATAGGAAACATGATCTAGACTGACTTCAACCTTGTATTAGCTATATCTCCTTGGGCAACTTTTGAGGTATTTCACTCATTTGGGAAATGGGTTATATCTACTTACATGATTTTTAAACTGTAAAATAATTGCTTTACTAGGAAATACTCATGTGAAGGAAGAGAACGACAAGAAAATATATCATCCCAAAAGAGTGAGGTTTGAGAGCAAAACAAAAGATACAGAAATAAATTTTCACTGATGGTGAGAATAAACTAAAATCCAAAAATTCTTCCCATTTTTGGTATGCTATTCCTACTAGTTAGTTAAGAAAATATTTCAAGGTGTGTTTTTGTCTTGACCATACTATTCACACAAATGTTAATATTGAAATATGTATTTTTATTTGTACAAAAGAAAATCTGTGGCGAATGGAAAAATTACTGAAAGTAATGTGGGGGTCATATCTTTAAAAAATATGAAAAATATGATTGAATCACACCGATTGACTTTTTTTCTGCAAAAGGGTTAAAATCTACACCACCGCTGGAGATCTACATAAGAGCATGTGGGTTAAACACACTGAATCTCCATCCCAAACATAGTAAGGCAGCTACAAGTCAAACATAATGACAGTGCTGATTAATTAGATACTCCTACCCCGCAGCACTTCAGAGTGATTTATGGAGACACATCTCTAGTCTGATCCATTGTGCTGACTGGATTAATGGAGTGAGCTAGAAAAATTCACTGGCAACAGTATCTGGCAGCCCAGCAAAACATTAACCCTTGGAGTTTTCTTATCTAGCCTATTGACAGAATATTAATTATGACAAAACATACACATTTCACCTAATTATCTTTTGATAGCTTTGTTTATATTTGATATATAAATATAGCTGTAGGCATTGTGTTGAATATTTATATATATTGAAATTCCTTGCATTAGAAAGAAATTGCATATAAACATTTAAGAACAGGGTTAAACAGTATATCCATTATGGAAAGGAAGCTCAGTGAGCATGTAGTTTTCCTCTTTACTATATGAGTAGAGACATAGATTTCTTACAGAATGAAGAGAAGATAAGAATTGTTTTGCAAACAAAAACTATTCCCATTGCATTAAGAAATTATTAATGTGTAGGCTGCCTGGTGGTAGTGAATTCCAAAATAAAGAGTGATTCTGCTTAGGGGAGAAACACCATTTGATATATAAGCAATTAAATTAGAAATATTCTGAAGTGTGCCAAATCAGAAGTGAGGATATTAGCACATAAATTGCTTCTGGTGTGTATAAATGAAGTATCATATATTATCTGAATCTCAAAATTAAAAAGCTTCATAGAGCTATTTCAGTACAATATTTAAAGCTACGTAAAATTAAAATTGAGTCTTTCCTAAGGTATCAAGAACAATTATGAGATATATCATATAACTTCAGCTTTAATTATTTTTCTGGTATTTGATCCATCCCAGTCACATTTTCTATATGTGTTATGTTAAACACATGGAAACACAACTTGTAAGTAGACATGATTTAAAGGGCTCTGGGAAAAATGCGTCTTTCAATTAGGAGCAAAAGATAGAACCAAGTAGTAAACTCTTTTTTATTATTTTTCAACTTTTAGTTTCAGTGAGTACATGTGCTAGAGTGTTACATGGGTAAACTGCGTGTCGCTGGGGTTGGGCATACCAATGATTTTGCCACCCAGGTAGTGAGCATAGTACCTGATAAGTAGATTTTCGACATTCATCCTCCAGCTACGAAGTGATAAATTCTTAATCAAGTAACTCTACCATACATTGAGACCAAATTTTAAAAAGACTGAAATATTTGTTAAAACTAATTTTAATGGCATAGTAAGTTTTAAGTAGTATAAAAACTTACCATACAATAACAGTGTAGAAATAATGTAAGGACAGTTGCAAAAATTCTATAATCTAAAGAAGACTTTTTACCTCTCTGATGACTCAAGGTTCACACTGAGAGGGATTAGATTGTTTGTTGTGGATTTTCTTCATTCTAATGATGGTGCAAAAGAAAGGAAATGTAAAACTAACCAAGTCTAAGTGCATAAATTTGTATTTCTCAATCCCACAGCAAATGGAAATTTAATATCAGGCTTTAATGCCCATAGATATACCAAGTCTCATGAAACCAATATGTCAGATCAAAGCTCCTGTCTTACGTTTACCAGGTTGGAGCATCTGATGGTTCTGCAAGGGAAGCCCTATGTCAGTGGCTCTCAACTGGAATGATTTTTGTTTCACAAGGGCATATTTTTCAATGTTCATCGACATAGTTATTTGTCCAAAGGAGGAATATACTACTGGTTACTAGTGAGTAGAGCCCAGGGATATTGGTAAACATCCTACAATCTATAAGGCAGCACTCCCACACAGAACCAATTATGCAGCCTAAAATGTCAATAATGCAGGTTGAGAAACCCTGTCCTTGGTAGAATAGACTGAAATCATTTTATCTAAACTTTTCAAACAAACTTGTTAATGTTGAAAATCATCTCTAAAAGTAAATTAAGACTTGCTGATGAGTTGTCACAAAAAGCAGTAGTGTCTACTTAGGAATTCAAGAGTACCCTGAAAACTAGAAAAGTGAGCATACATCATCACTAACACAGCCTCAAGATACTAAGAGACCCTGAAAATGAGCATAGAATCGTCGAACAAATTTATTAATTAATATTCTACATGCGGAACTTTTGAATTTGAGTATTTTAGACTTCTAAGATCATGTACTAGTTCGTTTTTATGCTGCTGATAAAGACATACCCCAGACTGGGAAGAAAAACATTTAATTGGACTTACAGTTCCCCATGGCTGAGGAGGCCTCAGAATCATGGCAGGAGAGGAAAGGCACTTCTTACATGGCGGCAACAAGAGAAAATGAGGAAGATGCAAAAGCGGAAACCCCTGATAAAACCATCAGACCTTGTGAGACTTATTCACGACCACAACAACAGTATGGGTGAAACCACCCCCATGATTCAAATTGTCTCCCACCGGGTGCCTCCCACAACACATGAGAATTATGAGCGTACAATTTAAGATGAGATTTTGGTGGGGATACAGAGCCAAACCATATCATATCATGTATGTATGTATGTATGTGTATATATGTGTGTGTGTGTGTGTGTATGTATAGTCTAAGAGCATATTAAGTACCAGAAAAAAATTTATGTCATTCAATAATGCTGAGACTATGAATGGTACTTGAAAAAAGAAACTCATAAGCCTTTTCAAGCAAAGGACTATAAAAAAATCACATGTTAAAGGGGATAAATATCTTTATTGAATACATGACTGAAGTCAAAATCATGTGTATGAGGGAAAACATTTCCATTATATTTTCTAATTAGCTAACATACCTTCAAGCCAAATTTCTCATCTCTTATATAATTCATAGCCTCTATTTAGCAGAAAATAAACTCCAAAGAGAAAGGCTTCTCCTTCTAATCATTACAGATAACCAATTTGAGAAGTTTATATGGCTTCTAACTTCAAGTCTTTCCATTTCAACAGTTAAGTTTTATTTTTGTAACTTTTGTAAATGGCTCCTCAGTTGAGAAGACTGTTTCATGTTTCAAATCTTTCAAAAATTTTTTTGAATTCAAATCTAGTCTCAATCTAGTCAAATCAAATTAAGTTAAATCTAGCCTTTCCCAGCGATTGCAGCTCACAGACATCTTTTCTACTCAGAACTCAGACAACTTAAAATTTTCATTATTCATTCTGGCACTTTATACTGCTTCACTTTTTTTTTTTTTTGACTAATTCTTATCTAATTTTGTATCTTCCTAGTTAGTTACAAACCTCAGGAGGCAGAGACCATATCATAAATATCTGTTTTAAGGATAAATGCTTAGTAAATGTTGGAGGAATGAAGGAAAAAAGATAAGGACAAAAAAAGGGAACAAGAGAGACAAGAATTAAAAAAGGAAGAAAAGAGGTCAAGGAAGGGAAGAAGGGATGAAAGAAGGGAGACAGAGATGGAGAAAAAACCCTTTATATCTTCCTTCTCATGTTTTTCAGAAGTAAAATGTTTTCCTAATGATTATTTAAATGAAAAGTGTTTCCATTGGCTCTAATCCTTCTCAGAGATTCTGAAATTCACCAAACTTTGACCTCGGTTCCCTATGTTTAGCTATCATAACATTTGGGGATTCTTTGAGTTTTCACATTAAAGATCAGTACTACTCAGCTCCAAATTAAGAGTGTAAATCCAACTTCTAGGGAAGAAGGTTGAAATGTGGGAGAGGGTTAATTTGAAAAATAAGAAATTGTTAACATCATTGCATATTTAGAAAAGAAAATCATAAAATAAAATAAGTAAAGTAAAGCACCCACAATCACAGTATACTTCTTAAATCAGATGCGAGCAAATTATTTCACATTTTTGAACCTTAAATGTCTTCCTATTTCCTGGAAAATGAATTCCAATTCTTAAATTGCACAAGTGGTCCTTTCTTCCTCTTTTTAGTCCCTAATTTAAAAGCTGGCTTGAACGAAGCCAAACTTGTTTCACTTTTCAAATGCTCCAAACTGTCTGTTTCTGGTTTTTGCACATGCCCTTTAATTTCAACCAGTTCCTAAGCCTCTTGGCCTCCAACATGCATATAAAGCACGCACACACACACACACGTTTGTTATGTTTCCTACTTCGCATTCAAACTCAGGTGTCACTTCCTGCAAGAACTTTTCCAAGGAGCATCCAGGCATCCAAGTGAGGGTCACCTCTCTGTGTTCCTCTCCATACTTGCACTTCTTCCTCTCTGCTGATTGCACACTGGGGTGAGATTGTGTGCATCCCTGGAATGGAAGCTCTGTTAAGATCTTTTTGCTCTGTTTTCCTCATATTCATAGTAGCTTGTACTGAATCAGACATATGATGTTTTCAATAAATATTTGTTCAACTGAATTAAAATGAACTGAATTGAATCAGATTAAATAAACTTCAATACACTGTTGGAGCTATGGAGATTTTTATTTTGATAAAAAGGAGAGTTGGAGTTTTTTCTGGTGAAGAGGGGGTGTGGTTTCTAAAGGTTGACAAATACCTG
This sequence comes from Macaca mulatta, assembly GCF_049350105.2. NCBI lineage: Eukaryota > Metazoa > Chordata > Mammalia > Primates > Cercopithecidae > Macaca > Macaca mulatta. Next base: position 58,869,264 of record NC_133411.1, read on the forward strand.
TGCTCAAATCTTTCTGACTTCTCAATACCTTTTCTCTATAAAGGAATTCATTTTCTGGTTTTACCTAGATCTTTTTACTTATAAGAGTTAGCTTAAGACAGGCGGCCAAACATCCTGTGGTCACTCAGGATTTTTACATCTGCTGTTTCATAACTGACCTTCTTTCAATCTTAAGGATATTTTCTGCTCTTAAATGACAATCTTTCTATAGAAAGATAATCTATAATTTGTTCTATACTTAACATTACAGGACATTTTCCTATTCACAACATCCTTTTCTCAAAATGTTTCTCTTCATAAAGGTTTTCTTTTCGTTTCCAAACACTGAATTATAAACATTAGTAGAAACTTTCAAAGATAAAGAAATGTAACTAAATAGTGATGACACATAATTCCGATATCCACAGATGACCACCGGTAACATTTTGTTTCAATTTGCTTTCTATTTATTTTCTATGCATATATTTTTACACAGTTAAGGTCATACTGGGCAAATATATACTCCATTTAAAAAATACTTTTCTGTCACAAGAATTGCCCCATGGCATTATGCTATTATCTTTGTACACATAATTTTAAATGACTACATAATGTTATTATGTGAGTATATCACAATTTACTTCCTAGTTTCCTTATTAGTGGCCATTTAGATTTCTCTATGCTTTTACAGTTGCTCCTGCTTTCAGGAGACAGAGGCTGCAGAACCCCATATGCCATTGTGCTGGGGTGGGTTTCTTTTTTCCTTCCTTGTTCATGTGACTTGCCATATAGCAGTTGCTTCAATTCAGTGACACTATTTAGGGAACTATCCTCGAAGTGCATGAATAACATAATTGGGAATTTGGGGTAAGAACTATGTCTTCTTCTGCCTTACACATTGCTGATAAATACAGTTATGACTCAGGAAATGATACTGAGTCACTTAATTGCTTAAAGCGCTTCTCAGATTCAGTGAAATAGTAAGCTTAAAATTGCAGGCAGGCGAAGATGTTGTTGTAGCTCATTATTTTTAAGAGAGTAGGAGGCTTTCTGCACTGCTTGCCTGAGAATCGATCATTCCAGAAGCATAAAAGATATAATGACTGCATAGCAGTAACTTTGTATGGCAGTAATACCAATAACAATGTTAAACTGAATAGGCCTCAGTATTCCAAAGGTGTGCAGACATTGGACCAGGTTTTCCCACAACCTGGTGAATTATAGGAAAATCCATTAAAGTGTCTATACAATGAACTTTTTAAAATGGTCATATTCTTGGCACAAAGGTCAGTTACATGTCTGTTAAGAAAAGTCATTTATGCCAACAATTTGCTTCTAGTATTGATGAGAAAGAAGCCAGATAACTGGATTAAATGGCTTTTGCAGTTTGACCTTTCAGAATGGGGTGAAAAGAAACCCAAATGCTCGAAATGTTAAATTATAAAGTGTTTTGATGAAACACCCTTCCTCAGTCCTGGTTACTATATTCCCATTAAAAGATGAGGTGCATCATTTCCGTATTAAGGACACTTTAATCATGATTTTCTGTTTTTGAGATATTGCGTTTTCTCATCTACAAAAAAAATCCACAAAAGGTTACAAAAAGCTCCAACTTCATTCATATAGTTAGGCTAGAGTTCAAGAACTGTATCTCTTTATTAAAGGAATCGATGGAAGTAATAGGAAGAACCATGGACTTAGATTTGAGCCTGGGGATTTTACTCTCCTGTGGCATGGACAGGAAGGTCTCTGAGTCGAGTTAGGATACAATGGGGGAGGAGAAAAAAATGACATCTAATTAGGCATGCAGGACAGAAGGAAGCAGCATCCAGGAGGAATATGAACACCAGCTCTGGTCAGATAATAGGTGCCCCAGAGAATGCTGTGAAGTGCCAGACCTGGGGATTGTTGCAGATCGAGTGTGTGTTGACTGCAGTTTCCGCAACAGATGGCCAAACAGGCAGGTGGGTTTCTGAGAGGACGCTCCTGGGCCTTTACCCACATTCTCCATGTACCTGGAATCGCAGATGGCAGTACCAGCTGGCAAATGAAAAGATGCAGTTTATGTGTTTTGTTTACTGTCATAAATTATAGAGAGCAAAGTCCATCTTATACGTAAAAAATTCATTCTCAACACATGTATATTACTTACCTCTGATGTTTTACTTAACTATGGCAGAGATTGTATTTTTGTACAACTTTGTTTTAGAAATTATAATTTTTCATATTTTTAGATTATAGTTTTTTTGAATTACATAATATTGCAACTTGAGCATCTAAGAGAATTCAAAGAAAATTCCCAAGGAAAAAAAGAAACAAAATCTCATTTTGTGCTTAAATTATCTATATTCACAAAAGAAAGAGTTTGAACTGAAAATCTAAACATTTTTAGAAATTCAGAAAGGAATTATTTTCTAACTACTAATAATTCTCAAACAAACAGGTTATTATTAAAGTATTATTGTATAAAATACCTTTTCATGTATTCAAGAATAGTTTTAAATATTTAATATTATTGAACATTTTAGTTGTATACATGCAACATACAAATACAAATAGGAATGCTATCATAAAATAGTTTAATTTTGTTTTAACTAAATCATATTTATTGATATTTGCTGAAGCATGCTTTTAGAAAATGTCTATCTAAGCATAAATGCTTTCTAAGTGCTTATGGTTTGGTTGAGAAGACAGAACACATATAAAGGACCCAAACGAAAGCGCGTTCTGAAGAGATAGGACAGGAGAAAACTAATATAGAATAAAATAAATTTTGTTTAAAATGATGAGGAAGTAGTGGGAGTATTCCAATTAGCTGATTTTTTATTAATAACAGATTTCCAAGAACAGCAAAAACTGACTGTCTTTCCTTTCCTTAAAATAGAAATCCAATTTATCATGAAAAAACTGCATAGAATCAATAATTAATTGCACTTTGAAATCCAAATAAGAACATTTAAACGTGGTTCTTCCTTGGCAACATAAACAATGCCACATATGTACTTTAAAAATTCCTGTTATAAATAGAAGTGTATCATGCACTTGAGTACAAAAAGACAAGGTGATTTTGCTCTCCCAGAGGACAATTGATAATGTCTGGACATGTTGTGTTTGTCACAATTGGGGGAAAGGATGTGTAGAGGCTGAGGATGCTGCTACATTCTGATAATGCACGAGACAGAGTCCCACAACAAAGAATTATACAATTCAAAATATCAATAGTGCCAAGATTGAGAAATCCAGTTTTGTCCTCATAAACAACTGCCAAACACTCAAGGGGAAGACTGGTCAAAAAATTTACGGACATCTGGAATATGAGAGATCAGGCTGTTCTGCAAACACATGTATATTTTAGATAAAATTCAATTACTTTTTAACAAGTTTTCAAATTCCTCTTCAATGCAACCCCACTTTTTGAGTAGTTTTCAAAAACTCCCTCAAAATATACCGTCACTCTGGTCCACTGAGTCTCTTTAGCATCTTACAAATATGATATGGTTATATTTCAAACCATGACATTATTTCTCTTCTTTTACACTCCAACAATTCATCTTTTCCTGTACCTTTCTTTTCTATTTGAATATTTCATATCTTCTAGAAATTGGGTAAAAATGCTTAAAATGCTTAAAAATGAAACTGGACTTTTGTGCATGTATTATCTCAGCCATGTAATTTACATTAATCATTGCCCATTGTCTTCTGTTGTTTCATGTCTTGCTTTTTATTAAGAACTGGGCATCACTGGTAATCAGTATGCTTCTTTCAGTACCTTACACAGACTGGCATATACAGTAAGTAATACGTTTGGCTCTGTGTCCCCACCCAAATCTCATGTCAAATTGTAATCCCCACATGTGAAGAAAGGGACCTGGTCGGAGGTGATTGGATTATGGGGGTGGTTTCCCCAGTGCTGTTCTCATGACAGTGAGTGAGTTATCACGAGATCTGATGGTTTAAAAGTGTGGCACTTGGCCTTCACATTATCTCTCTCTCTCTCTCACCTGCCACCATGTAAGACGTGCTTGCTTCTCCTTTACCTTCAGCCATGATTGTAAGTTTCCTGAGGCCTCCCCAGCCATGCATGACCATGAGTCAGTTAAACCTCTTTCCTTTATAAGTTACCCAGTCTCAGGCAGTTATTTATAGCAGTGTGAAAACGAACTAATACAGTAAGCATTTATTAAAGTCTCGTTATTCTATTCACTTATTCCTTTACAGTGATAGGAAAACAAAAAGGGAGGAAAATAAGGAGGAAAGTAAAGAACAGGTCCTGTACCAAGTTTACTACTTTTTTTTCCAGTGATCTTTGCTCATGTGAGTTTCAGCTCTCTTTTAATTAACCTTTGTTTAGCTCAATCTCAACCTTTATCTATGGATATTAAATTAAGTTACTCCTTCTTAAGAAATACAAATGTACTAAGAAACTATTATTTCTATATACTTTATATATCCAGGGTTTGACTTTGAGTCACCCACTTATTGACTGTATGACTTTGGGGAAGTTTTCTGACGCAAAATGTTTCATCTGGCTTATGGGAGTATCAGCAGTGGCTGGTTCAGATGGTCATGATGATGACTAAATGAGATAATCAATGTGAAGGACTTAGCATAGTGCCAGGCAAAGAATGAGAGCTCAGTAAATGTTGGATAGCCTCATTACTAAAAAAGTAATTTAATCCTGTGATCCTTCAAGATCTTATCTGTTAACATGACCTTAGATCTAAGATCTTCAAATCATCTTAGCATTTCAAACATATGTTATACTGTCCTTTGAATCAAATTATTTATTTCTCAATTATTCACGAAGTAACATTTTACAGTTCACTGTGCTTTGTGTTGGGAAGATTCGCACCATTTTCAAATGTATTTTATATTTTTTATTCTATCTAACCTCAAAATCTGAAATAAAGAATAAAAATGTTCTTAATCTCACATGCTATAAATCTGCTTTTGTGTGTTCATAAACACTGGGCTCATGGTGAAATAAATTAGCATTGTAAAGTACACATATGTCAACAATTACTGAGTGCAGTAATTTAAGGCCTGATTCACTAAACTTTCCTTTGGTCAATAGGCACCCCTGCGCAATAAATGTAATTTAGGGGGAGAAAAAGCCTGAAGTATAAAGGTTGCACTGACTCCATCTTTCATATTCCAAAGTGCTACACCTTTCAGAGTATTATTTCCTATACTGTGACATACCAAATTAACCCCTCCCACCCACGTTTATTAATGTCATCATTTTCCTTGGATTAGTTCTGATTTATAAATAAGCATGCTTGTTGAAAGCAAAGTAAAAGTATGATTTAAATCAAGGTAAGAAAACTGTGTAGGTTTTAGTTTATCAAAACTTGCAACAGGCTTTGGTGAAAAAAAAAATTCACCTACACAATAAATGGCAAGGTGTTTCAGCTTTACCTCTTGATTTAGAAGGGCAATTAATTCAGAATCCATTCTTCTGTTTTTAAAGCTAAAACCGTAATTGACAAATACTGACTTCCAGTGGTGTAACGTAAGACTTCTCAATATGGCGGGAATATGCTACTTTCGAATATTTCACCTGGATTAGTTTGTTTTTAATTTATGCAAACTATTTTAAAAGTATGACTCTAAGAGAAAGACAAAGTATTTATACATTACAGGCAAATAGCACATGTGCATTTCTGCACTTTACAAACGGGAGGAGAGGACATCACTATATTCTAGGCTAAAAAACACTTGAAACAAGCAACGGGTCTTAGGCAGCAACTTAGATAATTGATTCTTTATAGGCACCCTTTTCCCCACATCACAAAATAAACCAGCAAATAAACACACAACAGCAATGGCAACAAAAACCCAGATAACAAAATGGTCAAAAGCATGTGAAATTTGTTGTAGTTCTTTACTGCAAGGGAACTGGAGATTCTAATTTAGTACTCAAAGCAGACCAGCAAATATATATTAATTCATGTCTGCTCTTAATAAACATAAATGATTGCAGTGGCCTCTTTATTTTGAGTCTTTCGCTAGCCCTAGTTTATGCAAACCCTGGAACTGCCGGTTTAATTTCATTCTCTCTTCTGCTTCCAAGCATTTGATTTTTTCATGGCTTATTACCTGTGCAATCTTGAACAAGTTACCTTCTCTGATTTTTAATTTTCTCATCAGTGAAATCTCTTATAAGGGTTTAATGAGATAATGTATGTGAACATAATGGGAGCTAAGTAAATGTGAGCTTAGTATGAATCTGAAATATTTCTGTTTTAAGAAGCATGTTATCCTGGCTCATCAGAAATTCAATTAGGCAGCAATCCAATAGAATTTGAAGAATACGTATTGAGTTGTATTCTAATGACTTCTTACTAATCTTCTCCTCACTTTATGCAATCTTGATACTATTTGCAGATTAATTTTCTTGAACAGGTTTTCTACGGTTGTCACTTAGAAGTGTCACTCCTCTGTGTGAAAACCTCACATGACTTTCAATTGCTTAGAAATTAAAGGCAAACACTTATCAATTGTATTCAAGGCCTTCCATGATCCAGTCCAGGCTCCCTGCTCCCTGATTTCTACAACATCCAATATTTAGAGCCAAATTGGACCATGGGCTGCTCTCAAATATTCTGAGTATTTTCCTGCCTTTGAGTATGTTTTACTCTCTCAGCCATGTGGACTTGTTGAAATTCTACTGAAGTAATTTCTCGATAACTATTAATATGTGAGAATTGAATGAAATCAACAAATTCACTATAAATTATTCTCCAAAAAGATGAACTGTTGTAGTCCCTAAAAATATATAATCAGCTGACTCTAAACTAAAATAAAAATAAGTTTAGTATTTTTAAAAAGTAGTGCAGAGTTTACTTTTGGCTTCATTGACTTCATTTAACTTTTCAGCTAATGAGCTTATGTCAAAAAGACATTCTAGCCCAGGTGCGGTGTCTCATGCCCATAATCCCAGCTACTGGGGAGGCTGATGTGGGAGGATCCCTTGAGCCTGGAAGTTCGAGGTTGTGGTGAGCTATGATTGTACCACTGCACTCTAGTCTGGGTGACAGAGCAAGATCCTGTCTCTAATAACAACAACAAAAATGAATGGAAACATACCAAGTTATTAATGTGTCACTTCACACTTTTGTAGAGTTGCTTTAACGACCTCTTACTGACATTAATAAATATAAAATATGGAAATTGTGCAGGACATTTTCATGAAGCCTTGGGACACTGGAGGTAATCAGCACACAGCACACTCACACAAAGACACTCACACACACACACATACACACATCTTCTAATCAAACTAGTAATTTTATTAATGCCACTTGCAGATATACTTCTTTCCAAATTTGAGTGCTAAAATAAATAAGTAAATGAAATAAAACAGTAATTTAAAAAATATTTGAAATAAGATTGACGTAGCAAGAAGTCTGGTGTAGTCAAATCTGAGTAGTTGCCCTGATGTGCTTGGACATGACTTGTTCATAGAGACTAAAAATTTTATATTAAGTTTGAACTTAAAATTTAAAACTATTATTCATATAATTCATGGAAAGGAATTCTGGTAGATTCAAAGAATCTTGCAGGTGTAAGATAGTCTAATCACAATGAATAATAGTTATTCAGATGAACTGAAACCAACTGTCTCTTATAAGGCCTGTTTACTCTTTGGCAAGTCTTATACATATAAAAGTTCTGGGTATGTTTATTGAACAAATGAGTACATGAACAGCCGCTTAGCATTCTGGACAGTGGTGATTTGATTATCTTCCTCTTATATGCAGCTCAAGATTATTTGTAACTGGATCCTAAAATCTTTCTTTCTTATCTTTCCCATTTTTTTTTTCAGGGACTAGATTTATTAAACCAGCCCCTACCAGGTGCCATACATAAGGCTAAGCACTGTGGATAAAAATGAGTAAGTAGATAAAGTCCTTGCTTTATGGATCTTACAGTCAAGTGAAAAAGAAAATACAGACTTTGAGATTTACACGAGAGTTCCCTGAGGAAGTAATCAATCAAGAAAGTAAGTTCTGTTAAAGTTTAGAAGATAGGAAAAAGAGTGTTTGTAGAAAATAAAGAGCCTGGGCCACTGAAGCCTTTCAACAGAGTTTATTAATATTAACATTACTTTTTGTTTGCTATTTTTTATGTTTTTTTTTTTTTCAGATGAAGAATTTGGCAAGCTAAGTGATTGTTATAAGTTTGAGACTACTGCTTCTGGCTTTCTGCCAGAACGAATAGAGCAATAATATTAAAATTGTTCTTATTCTCAATTCCTATTCTTGATTACTCATCTTTATGGAAAAGCACCAGGTCTGAATTTCAGAAGCATTGTATCTCTTGTCTTAATGTACTGTATGACATTGATAATCTAAGATTGTTTTAAGTGAGATCTTAGAATTTCACACTTATTTTCATATTGGTGATTAGCATTTGTCAAAAATGTTCCTAATAGAAACATACTTCAGGTTGAAAGGAATTCTTACCTCTGGGAGATATAAGAGGATAAAAATGGGAAACCTCAGTTCTTATTTTGCTTCTGTATTTTTATAATAATTATGCAAAGTTCTGTGATTAAAAATAAATTAGAAATTGGGCATAACACAAAAGGGAGTCAATATTTATTGGTTTGAGGCCACATCCAGAAAACTGAATCAAGGGATGCTAACGACTCTCATTCAAAAGTAGAATGGCCGTGGTGCCTTCACAAATCATGGAGGGGTAAAATATGACTTTACAGTCAAACAATAAATTCTATGGAAGAAGCAGTTGGTGTGGTTCATGTATCCAATTAATGAAACTCCCATCTGAATAACCTAGTGATTGACTAAATATATTTTCTCAATGTTTGCATAAATGGAGACATGTTACAAGTTTATATTCAAATGCTTAGAGTTATAGAAGAGAATGTATAATGCTGTGTATCCTATTTTCTTCAGACTCACAGCATTGAGTCATTGTACTTACATGTAAATATGGTCATTGCTCATTCATAATAGAATATATCTATAGAAATCAAATATTAATAATTCTTCTTTATAAATCACATTATCTTAATCTTACACATTTAAATGTATTTTAAGCAGATAACTGAAACATGAAACTGATTACCCACAACATAATTATTACTCAGAGGAGGAAAAAACTAAAGTGATTCAAATTCTGCATTTTCTTTAGCCTCTCAAAACATGATCCTCTGTCCATCATAGAATTAGCTTAAATATTAAAGTTTGAGGTCAAGGTCCAGGAAAGTGGAAGATGCGGTTAAGAGTTATCTTCCTCCCCCACTTGGCTCCATGTTTGTCTTTCAAACAAAAGCTGCTTCTCTAAAACTCCTGTGCAAGTAATTAAACACTTATCGAGCAGATTCTATGTGTATGACTCTCTATTGAGATGTTGGGAATACATACAGAAATAATCGTTGCCACCTAGGAACTTGAAAATACTTTCTAGAACTGAATCTTCTAATCTTTTTTCCTTTGGAGATATGTCTATAGATGTGTTCTTCAGAATGAATTGACAATCACATTTCTTGATCTTTGACTTTACCATTCTTCTTAATTTTTACATCTTTTTTTTAGTCCTCTATAAAAATCCTCACTCTCCTTCAATATTTTGTCCTAAAGACATACATGTTTGATTTCTAGGCACCTCCTCTTTTTGCTTTGTTCTTTTTAAAAGCACTTTATAGTAAGATATTTACACATATATCATAATAGGGCAAAGTATATATTTCCAAAGCGAGCAGCTTGATATATTTGTAGAAGGTGAAGACACCTGAGGAACCATCCACCAAAGGGGGAAGAAAGAAGACATTAGCAGCATTACCTACTGAAAGATAACTACTCTATTGACTTCTATAAACTTAGATGAGTTTTGTTTTGAAGTTTGTATAATTGGAATCATATAGTATACACCTTTTGTTTCTAGCTTCTTTTGTCCAAAATTGTGTTTGTGATATTCATCCATATTGTTTTAGCATTACGTTGTGTGAATATAAAATAATTTATTTATCCATTCTATTGTTGATGAATATTTAGATCTTTTTTAGTTTATAAATGAGTAATACTGCTATGAAAATTTTTGTGCATTCCTACTGGGGATATACCTAGGAATAGAAGTGCTGGGTCACAGTATTTGTGTGTCAGCTTTAGATACTGTTAAATTGATTGTACCAATTTACATTTCTGCCAGCAGCATATAAGAACTCCAGATGCCCTATAATTTTGTCAGTACTTAGTATTGTCAATTAAAAAAAAATAGTCTTTTTCATGTCCATTTGATGGTATTTTATTGTGGCTTTAATTTGTGTTTTTCTATTTACTAATAATGTTGAGCACTTATTCATATGTTTGCTAGTCACTTGAATATCCACTTTGTTACGTGCCTATCCCATGAAGATTGGGATGGGGGTGGTCCTGTAGTGTATTTATTGATTTGAGGAATTCTTTGTATCTCCTAGATTCAAGGCCTGTATTAAATATCTGAATTACAGATACTTTTTCCCGTTCTGTGGTTTGTCTTTAACTCTCTTAATGGAGTCTTTGGATAAAAAGTTGTTCTTAATTTTAAAGGAGTCTAATAATTGATCTTTCCTTTATGATCAAAATTTTTTATTCTATTTGCTAGCCATAAAGTAATGAAGCTATTCTGCTATTAAACTTTAGGAGACTCTATTCTTTTACACTTCACATTTAGGTCCATAGTTTACTTAGAACTGTTCATGTGATTATTTTTTCCTCCATTTGATATCAAAATCATCATTTATTGAAAAGTCCATCTTTTTTGTAGTACTGTAGAAGTGCTTTTGACATATATCATTTAACAATGCATATATAGGTCTGTTTTTCTTAAATTTCCTGCAATGTTTGTGGATTAGTCTGTTTTCCCTTTTAGTTTTGTATGTTTACATTTTATATGTTGACTATTTCATTAGGTATATTCATATTCATAATTGTTATATCTTGGTAGTTATTGATTATTTTAACCCTTTATCTCTGGTAATACTTCTGGCCTTAACAACTGCTTTGGTATTTGAACAGCTGCAAACATTTTCTCTGGGCTGGGTTTTCATGTTATATGTTACTTTTACCACATCCCAGACAACGAAAAGAACTTAGAACATTTTAATTATATTTATGGTTCATCAGTTCTTGTGATAGTATTGTCATGCATTTTAATTCTATGTATATGTATATTTCAATCTGATAAAAACTGTTACTACTGTTTTATACTATAAATATCAGATTCAAGTTACATATTTACTGTTTTTAATGCCCTTTATTTCATTGTCTTAATACCTGTGTCCCCAGCTCTGATCATTTTCCTTCTACACGAAAGGAAAGTGTGGATCTATTGATAATATATTATTTAGTGTGGATCTATTGGTAGTATATTATTTCATTTAATGTGGACCTATTGGTAATATGTTATTTCAGTTTCTGTTTTATTAAGACCCATCTTTATTTCACTTTAATTTTTGAGGCATTTCTTCACTGTATTTAAAATCCCAGGCCAGGTTTTCTTTTGTCTTTCAGCATCTTAAAAACGACATTCTATTATATTCTTCCAAAAATGTGCTTCCATTTTTCTCCATTGAGAAGCCTATTATCAATCTTATTGATCCTGTGAAGGTAATGTGCTTTGTTGCTTGGCGGTTTTTAAGAACATTTCTCTTAGATTTTCGGTTCCAGCAGTTTGGTATATGTACCTAACTATAGTGTTCTTTATGTATTTCCTGCCTTGTGGTTCTCTTGAATATGTGACTTCGTGAATTTATCAGTCCTAGAAAGTTTTACTTCATTCTCTTTCTTCTCTCTCTCTGAGATTCCAATTATATCACCAATAGAATTTTTCACCTGACTTCACTTACCTCTTATGTTCTTTGGTATATTTTTCATCAATTTTTCTCTCTGGCGTGATCGTATATCATTTTATCTGACCTATCTTTTCATACACTAAGCCTCGCTTTCTGCTCAATCTAATTTACACCATCTATCAAAGTCTTTTTTTTTTTTTTTTTTTTTTTTTTGAGACAGAGTCTCGCTCTGTTGCCCAGGCTGGAGTGCAGTGGCCGGATCTCAGCTCACTGCAAGCTCCGCCTGCCGGGTTTATGCCATTCTCCTGCCTCAGCCTCCCGAGTAGCTGGGACTATAGGCACCCGCCACTTCGCCCAGCTAGTTTTTTGTATTTTTTTAGTAGACACAGGGTTTGACGGTGTTAGCCAGGATGGTCTCGATCTCCTGACCTCGTGATCCACCCGTCTCGGCCTCCCAAAGTGCTGGGATTACAGGCTTGAGCCACCGCACCCGGCAAAAGTCTTAATTTTAGAAGTTTTTTTTTCAATTATCTAGGATTTCTATTTATACTTTTTTATTTTATTTATTCATTTATTATTTTTTGAAACGGAGTTTCACTCTTGTTGCCCAGGCTGGAGTGCAATGGCGCTATCTCAGTTCACTGCAACCTCACCTCCCGGGTTCAAGCGATTCTCCTGCCTCAGCCCGGAGTAGCTGGGATTACAAGCATGCACCACCACGCTTGGCTAATTTTGTAGTTTTAGTAGAGACAGGGTTTCTCCATGTTGGTCAGACTGGTCGCGAACTCCCGACCTCAGGTGGTCCACCCACCTGGACCTCTCAAAGTACTGGGATTACAGGTGTGAGCCACTGTGCCCAGCCTATGCTTTTTTTACATCAGGTCCAGGGCTCTGGCAAACTTTTCCATCTTGGTGCCTATTTTTAAAAACATATTAATTAAAATTATTTTAAATCCATATTTCATAACATCAAATATCTGGATTGCAAGTCTTTCATTTATTTTTTCATTGAGTTATTTCTCCTTTTCTCAATAAATTTTTTTCCTACTTTTTCACAGTAACAACACCACAATAAACATTTTTGTGCATGTTTTCCTGTGCTCATTTGTATCATTTAAAATGAGTATAAGTACAGTAGAATTGCTGGGTAAAAAAATCATACACATTATAGCTTTTTTTCTAGAAACTGACACATTTTTCAAAGGGGTTGTATTAATTTACCTCCCCATCAAATGTATATTTCCTGTTTTTCCATAATCTCAGCAATATTTGCTATTGTCACAGTTTTAAAATTTCTAATCTGATATGTATTATGTTTTTACTATAATTTCCCCAAATATCATATTCTTAATAATTTTTATGTTTTTAATGATTATGGTTCTGTTTCAAAACTGTATAGATAATTTCATCTTGCCAAATCCATAAATAAATAGGTAACAATCATTTAAACTAGTACACTTTTATGTTGTTCATTTGTGGTTGTATACATTTTATAAAATTTCACCGCTTTTTAAAGTTATTTAGTTGTGTTATTTCCTTGATTCACCAAAATGAATAAATAGCTCAAAATGGAGGGTAAAGTAACACCAAATATCATAACATAAATACTAGTCAAAGCTACCTTGAAAATACAAGTAGAGGGGGGATATGCCCAAGATGGCCAAATAGGAAGAGCTCCAGCTTCCAGCTCCCAGCGTGAGTGACACAGAAGATGGGTGATTACTGCATTTTCAACTGAGGTACCGGGTTCATCTCACTGGGGTGTGTCGGAGAGTTGGCGCTGGTCCGCGGGTGCAGCCTGACCAGCGAGAACTGAAGCAGAGCATGGCATCACCTCACCTGGGAAGCACAAGGGGGAGGGGAATTCCCTTTCCCAGCCAAAGGAAATTGAGACACACAACACCCGGAAAATCGGGTACCTGCCACCCTAATACTACGCTTTACCAAGGTTCTTAGCAAGTGGCACACCAGGAGATTATATCCCACACCTGGCCCAGAGGGTCCAATGCCCACGGAGCCTCCCTCATTGCTAGCACAGCAGTCTGAGATCTAACTGCAAGGAAGCAGCGAGGCTGGGGGAGGGGCACCTGCCATTGCTGAGGCTTAAGTAGGTAAACAAAGCCACAAGGAAGCTCGAATTGGGTGGAGCCCACCACAGCTCAAGGAGGCTGGCTTGCCTCTGTAGACTCCTCCACTGGAGACAGGGCATAGCTAACAGAAACCTCTGCAGATGTAAATATCCCTGTCTGACAGCTTTGAAGAGAACTGTGGATCTCCCAGCATGGAGGTTGAGATCTGAGAACGGACAGACTGCCTGCTCAAGTGGGTCCCTGACCCCTGAGTAGCCTAACTGGGAGACATCTCCCACTAGGTGCAGACCGACACCTCACACCTCACATGGTGGGGTACACCCCTGAGACGAAGCTTCCAGAGCAAGAATCAGACAGCAGCACTCACTGTTCAGCAATATTCTATCTTCTGCAGCCTCCGCTGTTGATACCCAGGTAAACAGGGTCAGGAGTGGACCTCAAGCAAACTCCAACAGACCTACAGCTGAGGGTTTTGAGTGTTAGAAGGAAAACTAACAAACAGAAAGGACACCCACAACAAAACCCCATCAGTATGTCACCATCATCAAAGACCAAAGGCAGATAAAACCATAAAGATGGGGAAAAAGCAGGGCAGAAATGCTGGAAATTCAAAAAATCAGAGTGAATCTCCCCCTCCAAAGGAATGCAGCTCATCGCCAGCAATGGAACAAAGCTGGATGGAGAATGACTTTGACGAGTAGAGAAGAGAAGGCTTCAGTTGATCAAACTTCTCAGAGCTAAAGGAGGAACTACGTAACCAGTGCAAAGAAACTAAAAACTTTGAAAAAAAAAAATGGATGAAAGGAATAACTAGAATAATCAATGCAGAGAAGACCTTAAAAGAACTGAGAGAGATGAAAAGCATAACATGAGAACTACGTGACAAATGCACAAGCTTCAGTAACCAACTCGATCAACTGGAAGAAAGAGTATCAGCAATTGAAGATCAAATGAATGAAACGAAGCGAGAAGAGAAGTGTAGAGAAAAAAGAGTAAAATGAAATGAACAAAGCCTCCAAGAAATATGGGATAATGTGAAAGACCAAATCTATGTCTGATTGGTGTGCCTGAAAGTGACGGGGAAAATGGAACCAAGTTGGAAAACACTCTGCAGGATATCATCCAGGAGAACTTCCCCAACCTAGTAAGGCAGGCCAACATTCAAATTCAGGATATACAGAGAATGCCACAAAGATACTCCTCGAGAAGTGCAACTCCAAGACACATAATTGTCAGATTTGCCAAAGATGAAAGGAAGGAAAAAATGTTAAGGGCAGCCAGAGAGAAAGGTCAGATTACACACAAAGGGAAGCCCATCAGACTAACAGCAGATTTCTCAGCAGAAACTCTCCAAGCCAGAAGAGAGTGGGGGCCAATATTCAACATTTTTAAAGAAAATAATTTTCAACCCAGAATTTCATATCCAGCCAAACTAAGTTTCATAAGTGAAGAAGAAATAAAATCTTTTACAGACAAGCAAATGCTTAGAGATTTTGTCACCACCAGGCCTGCCCTACAAGAGATCCTAAAGGAAGCACTAAACATGGAAAGGAACAAAAAATACCAGCCATTGCAAAAACATGCCAAAACATAAAGACCATCGATGCTAGGAAGAAACTACATCAACTAACGACAAAATAACCAGCTAATATTATAATGACAGGATCAAGTTCATATATAACAATATTAACCTTAAATGTAAATGGACTAAACAGTCCAATTAAAAGACACAGACTTGCAAATTGGATAAAGAGTCAAGACCCATCAGTTTGCTGTATTTAGGAGACCCATCTCACATGCAGAGAAACATATAGGCTCAAAATAAAGGGATGGAGGAAGATCTGCCAAGCAAAAGGAAAACAAAAAAAAGCAGAGTTGCAATTCTAGTCTCTGATAAAACAGACTTTAAACCATCAAAGATCAAAAGAGACAAGGCCATTACATAATGGTAAAGGGATCAATTCAACAGGAAGAGCTAACTATCCTAAATATATATGCACCCAATAGAGGAGCACCCAGATTCATAAAGCAAGTCCTTAGAGTCTTACAAAGAGACTTAGACTCCCATACAATAATAATGGGAGACTTTAACACCCCACTGTCAACATTAGACAGATCAATGAGACAGAAAGTTAACAAAGATATCCAGGAATTGAACTCAACTCTGCACCAAGCGGATCTAATAGACATCTACAGAACTCTCCACCCCAAATCAACAGAATATACATTCTTCTGAGCACCACATCGCACTTATTCCAAAACTGACCACGTAGTTGGAAGTAAAGCACACCTCACCAAATGTAAAAGAACAGAAATTATAACAAACTGTCTTTCAGACCACAGTGCAATCAAATTAGAACTCAGGACTATGACAATCAAAACCGCTCAACTACATGGA
Source organism: Macaca mulatta (assembly GCF_049350105.2). NCBI lineage: Eukaryota > Metazoa > Chordata > Mammalia > Primates > Cercopithecidae > Macaca > Macaca mulatta. Next base: position 58,885,531 of record NC_133411.1, read on the forward strand.
AACTGAACAACCTGCTCCTGAATGACTACTGGGTACATAACGAAATGAAGGCAGAAATAAAGATGTTCTTCAAAACCGATGAGAACAAAGATACAACATACCAGAATCTCTGGGACACATTTGAAGCAGTGTGTAGAGGGAAATTTACAGCACTAAATGCGCACAAGAGAAAGCAGGAAAGATCTAAAATTGACACCCTAACATCACAGTTAAAAGAACTAGAGAAGCAAGAGCAAACACATTCAATAGCTAGCAGAAGGCAAGAAATAACTAAGATCAGAGCAGAACTGAAGGTGATAGAGACACAAAAAACCCTCCAAAAAAATCAATGAATCCAGGAGCTGGTTTTTTGAAAAGATCAACAAAATTGATAGACTGCTAGCAAGACTAATAAAGAAGAAAAAAGAGAAGAATCAAATAGATGCAATAAAAAATGATAAAGGGGATATCACCACCGACCCCACAGAAATACAGACTACCTTCAGAGAATACTGTAAACACCTCTACACAAATAAACTAGAAAACCTAGGAGAAATGGATAATTTCCTGGAGACTTACACTGTCCCAAGACTAAACCAGGAAGAAGTTGAATCCCTGAATAAACCAATCACAGGCTCTGAAATTGAGGCAATAATTAATAGCCTACTAACCAAAAAAAGTCCAAGACCAGACGGATTCACAGCTGAATTCTACAGGAGGTACAAAGAGGAGCTGGTACCATTCCTTCTGAAACTATTCCAATCAATAGAAAAAGAGGGAATCCTTCCTAACTCATTTTGTGAGGCCAACATCATCCTGATAGCAAAGCCTGGCAGAGACACAACAAAAAAAGAGAATTTTAGACCAATATCCCTGATGAGCATCCATGCAAAAATCCTCAGTAAAATACTGGCAATCTAAATCCAGCAGCACATCACAAAGCTTATCTACCATGATCAAGTGGGCTTCATCCCTGGGATGCAAGGCTGGGTCAACATTCGCAAATCAATAAATGTGTTCAAGCATATAAACAGAACCAAAGACAAAAACCACATGATTATCTCAATAGTTGCAGAAAAGGCCTTTGACAAAATTCAACAGCCCTTCATGCTAAAAACTCTCAATAAATTCGGTATTGATGGAACATATCTCAAAATAGAAAGAGCTATTTATGACAGACTCACAGCCAATATCATACTGAATGGGCAAAAACTGGAAGCATTCCCTTTGAAAACTGGCACAAGACAGGGATGCCCTCTCTCACCACTCCTATTCAACATAGTGTTGGAAGTTCTGGCTAGGGCAATGAGGCAAGAGAAAGAAATCAAGGGTATTCAGTTAGGAAAAGAAGAAGTCAAATTGTCCCTGTTCACAGATGACATGATTATATATTTTGAAAACCCCATTGTCTCAGCCCAAAATCTCCTTAAGCTGATAAGCAACTTCAGCAAAGTCTCAGGATACAAAATCAATGTGCAAAAATCACAAACATTCTTACACACAAGTAACAGACAAACAGAGAGCCAAATCATGAATGAACTCCCATTCACAATAGCTTCAAAGAGAATAAAATACCTAGGAATCCAACTTACAAGGGATTTAAAGGACCTCTTCAAGGAGAACTACAAGCCACTGCTCAGTGAAATAAAAGAGGACACAAACAAATGGAAGAACATACCATGCTCATTAATAGGAAGAATCAATATTGTGAAAATAAGGCAAAAGAACAAAGCTGGAGGCATCACGCTACCTGACTTCAAACTATACTACAAGGCTACAGTAACCAAAACAGCATAGTACTGGTACTAACACAGAGATATAGACCAATGGAACAGAACAGAGCACTCAGAAATAATATCACACACTTACAGCCATCTGATCTTTGACAAACCTGACAAAAAAAAGAAATGGGGAAAGGATTCCCTATTTAATAAATGGTGCTGGGAAAATTGGCTAGCCATAAGCAGAAAGCTGAAACTGGATCCTTTCTTTACTCCTTATATGAAAATTAATTCAAGATGGATTGGAGACTTAAATGTTACACCTAAAACCATAATAATCCTAGAAGAATACCTAGGTAATACCATTCAGGACATAGGCATGGGCAAGGACTTCATGTCTAAAACACCAAAAGCAATGGCAACAAAAGCCAACATTGACAAATGGGATCTAATTAAACTAAAGAGCTTCTGCGCAGCAAAAGAAACTACCATCAGAGTGAACGACAACCTCCAGAATAGGAGAAAATTTTTGCAATGTACTCATCTGACAAAGGGCTAATATCCAGGACCTACAAAGAACTCCAACAAATTTACAAGAAAAAAACCAAAAACCCCATCATAAACTGGGCAAAGGATGTGAACAGACACTTCTCAAAAGAAGACATTCATACAGCCAACAGACACATGAAAAAATGCTCATCATCACTCGCCATCAGAGAAATGCGAATCAAAACCACAATAAGATACCATCTCGCACCAGTTAGAATGGCGATCATTAAAAAATCAGGAAACAACAGGTGCTGGAGAGGTTGTGGAGAAATAGGAACACTCTTACTGTAGGACTGTAAACTAGTTCAACCATTGTGGAAAACAGTGTGGTGATTCCTCAGGGATCTAGAACTAGAAATACCATTTGACCCAGCCATCCCATTACTGGGTATATACCCAAAGGATTATAAATCATGTTGCTATATCTTATTTTTAATTTAATATTATTTTAGGTGATTTCTCTTATATTGGACAGTTTTAAATACCTGTAGCAAGTACATGATCATTTTCTTCTTTCTTCCAAGCCAGTCAGTGCTGACTAATGTCTAAAGATTCCTTGGGAGCATTTAGTATTTTGCATACTAAAACCTACTTCTTGTTTTCAGGCTTCCTGATTTCACCCAGAGTGTTCATGGCCTTCTTTTCAAGTGTATTTTTGTTAGGCAAGAAGCCAGTGGTATTAATGCATGGAAACCAGGTAGTTGTCAGAAGGACTGTAGCAGCATGTCTAATTTTGCTATATTAAACCTGTCACAGAAGGTTAAGTAAGAGATTATAGGAAGCATGCACAGAGCACATGGTTTATAACTTAATAAACTCGAAGTGTTGGGAAGTAGCTAAAACCCCTCTCTTTTATCTTCTTTTCTCTTTGGTTTCACCAAGTTCTTTAAACCACTGTTAGAAGAATGGGTGAAAGTATAAAAATTTTTCATGACCACAAGAAAGCTCTTTCCAAAGCAATAGCCATACCAACAGTTAGGCAGAAATACTTGAGAAGCTAACAAGAATTTTTTCAAGCCACACAAATGTTTATTTCTTATGTCATGAAAGTACGATGAATCCTTATAATTGCCAATGTCTACTATATTTCTAATGTTCTAGAAATCAGATTAATTCTTAGTGCAGCTAGCAGTTTCTGTTGTAGAAAACAGAGGACATCCTATAAAGCTTTTTTTTGAAACAGAAGCACAAAGCTTAGAAATAAATATTTTAATAATTTTAAAAAATGAACATAGGTGAATTGAAGCTTTGTGCTGCTGGAAGTGTATACAATCTGGGGGATGCCATTTAAGAAATTTACTAGTTCAAAATTAGATATAAAAATGATTATATAATTAGAGTATAAAAAATCAAAACAAATTACAGAGTACAAAAAATCACAAAAACAGTCGACAAAATATTTTTATTAAATAACTACCTCCTATATTGCTGGTCACGTACTTTGGTACCTGCGACATGACGGGCTCTCTGCTATGGCCTTGTAATAGCTCAGGTTCACCTTTGCTTCCTACAATCTTTTCAGAGGTCTTTTTCACCTTGAGAGTCTATCACGTAACAGACACCAAGACACATTTGTAGAATAAAAGATATCTAATAAATGAATTAAAATTTTAAAAATGATTTCTTCTCTTCTATGCACCCTCACACTTCATAAATTCATGAGTTCATCAAAGCCAAAAAGAATAAGGAATATAACCCAAGCACTGCAAAGTGGATTAATAAGTGACATTTTGTATGATACAGAGAAGAATTTTTCTGCACTGGGAAAACAAAACTTAATGAAGACATATTATTTAACTCATTTACAGTAATTTAATTTCTGAAGAAAAAAAGATGCAAAATGGAAACTGGTTGCATGATCTCCTTTTCAATAAAGCTGTTTGCATTCTAAAAATGTGAGTGGGGTCAGAGCCTCTATCCTTAGCACGGGAAATCCTAGGAGCAAATGTCAGATAAAGCAATTAGATGCCATGATATAGGCTTTTTCCAGAAGGAAGGTACTGAAACAGAATGTTCAAGTGTGAATAACTAAGTTAAAAAGTGGTCAGGCCAGCTGGAATGCACGTAGGGGAAGTTTATGCAGGCTGTCTGAAAAGCAACCAGGATAAAGTCAAAGGCAAGTTTAGCTGAAACAGAAGAGGCAAAGGAATCAGGTGAGACATAGAAAGGGATGTGTAACTGTGTAATCCTAAAAGCAGGAAGGTCTGTGCTGGCAGATCTGTATCTTTTAACAAGCCAACATCTTCTGGAGTAGTTTTAAATGAACTGAGAGTTGGGGAAGTCCAGTCCTAGAACTGTAGATGTTGTACAGTCTTTAGTCCAAAAATACTTCTGGCCAGTACTTCCTCTTTGAGGTAACTCTAGTCTAAAAGTTCCAAATTACTTGAATGTTCCCAGGTTTGCAGTTCATTACTGTTTTAAGTCATTGCCCTTCCTTTCCTCACTTCTCATGTTAGCCTAACACATAGATCTCACTCAGTGTTCGCAATGTTTTCTCCCTTTATGTTCAGCTAACTGTTTGCCTGGGACTCTTTGCCTGGAACTGCAATGGTTCCTGAGATGCAGGTCTTTCAGTTTTAAAATTAGGACAGTTCCAGTCAAACAGAGATGAGTTTATAACCTTAACTCCAGGACAAATAATCTTGCACCTCAGCTCCAATTTCATGATGGATTAGTGATAGGGGCCAACTCATGCTCAGAGTACTAAATTTCCAGCCCAGTACACCATTCATTACAGTTTGTTCTTTTTTTTTTTTTTTTTGAGACGGAGTCTCGCTCTGTCGCCCAGACTGGAGTGCAGTGGCCAGATCTCAGCTCACTGCAAGCTCCGCCTCCCGGGTTTACACCATTCTCCTGCCTCAGCCTCCCGGGTAGCTGGGACTACAGGCGCCCGCCACCTCGCCCGGCTAGTTTTTTGTATTTTTTAGTAGAGACGGGGTTTCACCGTGTTAGCCAGGATGGTCTCGATCTCCTGACCTCGTGATCCGCCCGTCTCGGCCTCCCAAAGTGCTGGGATTACAGGCTTGAGCCACCGCGCCGGGCCTACAGTTTGTTCTTATCATTGGTCAAGTCCCTTTCTTAGATGATATTAGCCTAATCAATGTGCTAGAATTTATTTTCACATGTGCATTTGCAATGTATATACAAAGTCCTCTGTTGGTAACACAAATGTATTCCTTTATGAAAGAATTTGGGATGATTATACAGAGGTTTTTGTTTTCATTTCAAAATTACACTCTATGCTTATAATATGTGTGTGTGTGTGTTTGTGTGTGTGTTTGTGTGTGTGTGTGTGTGTGTGTGTTTAAATTACAGTGCTCTTACTGGGACAGAATAAAATTTATACTCAGACATCCGAAACAAAAATTCTCAGTCTGATAACCACTCAATTTTCTTGGAGTGGCACTGCCATGGAAATTGAGCCATTGAGCTACTGAGAAAAGCCATTCTCTGATCTGTAAAGCAAAGTAGATATTGTGAAACCCATAAATTAACATTTGGAATAAGATTAATGCATCATAATGTCACTCCGTTTTATAAATTCAATTCTCTATTTCACATACAGGCAAACTGAAATAGTGAAGACCCTCCAAAAGCCCATCTCACCTTAGAAATGTGAAGCCTATGGTATTGTTTATTATTTTATACTAGCATTTGTGGGTATATGTGTGTGATGGGGGAGGGGCTGGAAGTTGTGTGCATGTCAACTTGATCCTCTTAAGGACTAGGAAGCAAATTATGTATTTTGAATCTACTTGGATGTCTGCAAAAGATTGGGCTGGGCATTTTGGAGATCTTAGCATTTCAAATGTGAACACTTTGTGTTGAGATTTGAGTATTATGTTTCTTTGTCAATCATGTTTAACATTTGGGAAAATGCACAGCGAAAGCTGCCTAAGTATTTCTGAGGAAATGTGAGTTGTAAAGTAATCATGAAAAATTGATTGTGATAATCCACAGCCCAGTGAGTGATATATAGGAGCTGTGGAGATTAAGGCATATATTCATCATTATGTTGACTCCTAGGTTCTCAGCTTGATATATAGAGAGAAGCACTGGTTTGGGCAATGGGTCATTTGGCTGCTAATTTGTTAATAGTGATTGAGATCTTACTACATTTGAGACATTGTACTAAGTGCTTTTATGTGAATTATTTTATTTAATTCCCATGACTTTATGAAAAGATATTCCCCCATTTACAAAAGAGGACACTGAGAGTTAAAAAGTTCAAACAACTTGCCCAAATTTACACAATAGCCAAGCCAGAATTTAATTTCATGCTGCGAAGTCCACCAGAATTCTTTCTGTATGTGTGAATGTCTTAAATATAATGTGGGCCTACACATTAGCAAGCCTATCAGCTTCATGCTATGTGAAGATAAAATATGCTAATATTACAAGTTTGATAGGAATAATTTTTAAATTCTGTGCCTAATAGACACATAAAAAGGCATTATAACTATCGATTGGGAAGACAATACAATTTTTACCACAATAGAAAAAAGGATAAAAAATTATATTTATACTCTGATTAAAATTAAGTAAAATTATATATATAAATGAAAACCAGAAAAATAAAACACAAACATTGTAAGAGTGGTCACTTTTAGAGTGATAGCGTTATAAATACTTTTTCTGAATTTTCTATAATGTGATATTATTTTAATCATGAAAATGCCAAGCATTTATAAACATTTTTAGTTTTTTACTGAGGGAATACTTGGAGAGAAAATCCATCTTTGGAGACATATTAGAAACATAAAGTGTGACTATTACTGTACAAAGAGTTTTATTAAAAATTAAACCTATAGTAGTCTTCAATTTCTGAAATGAAGTCTATTTCAAGTGCTAGGTGGACTATAGAAGCAAGGATTTTAGTCCACAGATTTTAAAAGACAATATCATTAGTCTCTTTCAGTTTTACTGATGAAAAATATTAAAGGGTGTGAACCATTTGTGCATGAGGAAGTGGAACTTCTGTAAATATTGACTGACTGATGAACCATACGATGTATTTACCTTTTTTCCCTAAATCATGCATCTCCCACCTGTTTTCTTATAACCTCAGTCAGACCATGGGCCAATTAATATCTCTGTGGGAGATTATCATTTGCTTACTTAGAAACATTTTATTTAATTTTTTGTGTTAAATCTTTCCTCTCTTCTCACAGACTCTCCTAACGTTGGGGCCATGGAAGACTTTTCATTAATATCTGCAATTTAGTTTGATTTCACAAGAGGAATAGCCTGACATTTATTAACTATGACTTATTAGGCTAGTATCATTTTCTAATAACAGGTTTCCTGTAACAATAAAACTCTGATAAAATATGCTGAATTTTAAGATCTGTTAAACTATGTTAAAGATCCAATTATGATGATCACACATAAAAGTAGATGGGTTCAACAACAAATATGAGGTGACATTATAGAGTAATGGACATTTTAAACTTTACTATATCTTATGAATGTTTTTCTTCAATACTGTAATTGACAATACCTATCATTTTGAGGTAGGAGTTATTGCCTTCATTGAAAGTTGATGAAACATGTTCATTAAGATAAAGCAACCCAGGTATGTCCAACTCCAATGTTAATGCTCTTTACTGCAGTTCAATACTACCTCTAAAGTAGTCACCTGGGGAGGCTGCTGAAATTATGTTGCCTTCACTCAAAACATTTTTCCACTTTGAGTTGCTTTTGTAGAACCTTAGGAGGAACAGCAACGATTAAATCCCGTTACTTCATGGACACACTTCTCTATTTTAGCAGCCTTTCTCAAAACTATTTTCCAAAATCCAATTTACCTATGAAGAATAAAAAAGGAAATCCGGTCATTTATGATAACTTGGATTAACCCAAAGGACATTACGTTAAGTGAAATAAACCAGGCACAGAAAGACAAATATTGTATGATCTCGCTTATATATGGAATCTAAAAATGTCCAGTGCAGAGTGGAGTGGTGGTTACCAAGGGCTGGTTACCAAGAGAAGAGGGGTGGGGAGTGAGACATTGACTGGGGAATTATTGGTCAAAGGATTCAAAATTTCAATTATACAGTAGGATAAATTCAAGAGATCTATTGTACAATATGATGTCTACATTTAACAACAAAGTATTATATATTTGAAACTTGCTAAGAGTAGATTTTATCATAAGCATGTAAAGTAATGCCTGTACACATATTTCAAAACATCATGTTATACACTATACACCATAAAATATATACGATTTTTATTTGTAAATGGAAAAAAATAATTAATTAATTGAAAAATAAAATCCCTTGTAACTGGATAAGAATCTGTTCTGAAGTCTAATCTAAAAGACTAATGTCTAAATATTTTGAACAACATCAACAGTGTTGAAGTTGTGGTACATTCTCCAAAGGTAAAACTTTTTATGGCAACAAAATTTTCCACTTAGGAGTTTATATTTGACTTGTAGAGTGGATAAAAGGTTGGCATAAATGTTTTAAAAGTTTTAGAAACTTGAGGTGATAGTTGATAAACGACTTTAAAGTATAGAGACCCTAAGATGCCCTTTGATTGAATATACATTGAGATTAGCTCTTATTTGAAATTCTTTATGGAGTAAATTAATAACTGATTTACATTTAAACTAAACATGTAGTTTAAAAACTGCCTCACTGAGATACACTGTAAACTGTTATGAAAGCACTGTAATGTCTTGCTTCTCACATGTTTCTATTGATATATGTCATGTGATATATGAGAGCCAAAGAAGATGACTTATCTTTCTGGTGCATCATTTTCATTTATCTGTTTCCATTTTTTGTTTGTAACAAAGATCAGTAGATACAGAAAATGAGAATTGTCAGAGCATGAAACATTATTATCACCAAAATTAATAACTCATGGATATATTTGCTTTAAACATCGTTACTTATTTCATTACACATGTGATAGAATTCTTTTAAAATTCTTTGTTATTTCTCCATGTTTCAATTTGATAGCAATCTCTGGTCATTGGTTGATATCTTGTCCATAATGGAATATTCTGAATACAGAAGAAAGGTAGAGTTAGTTAAGATAGTGTGGCATATACCATCTCGTTTTGAGTAAGGCTCATTAAAGATGTCCATAAAGCATTATTTTATTTTTCCACCTGACTTTTATAAGTCCTTGAAAAGCAGTGAATATATCATGTCTAATTGTAGGATAATGATGTACTTTCTTATCTTTTGAGTTTATAAATGTTCCAGTTTTGAAAATAAGAACTAAGGACAAGCAAGAAAAATCATCTCATTACAAGAAAAAATGCATTTTCTGTTATTTATGGCATTCGTTCTACAAGCTCTCTTAAAAAATATGGGAGTTGAACAATGAGAACACACGGACATAGTGAGGGGAACATCACACACTGGGGCCTGTCAGGGGTTGGGGGCTAGGGGAGGGATATAATTAGGAGAAATACCTAATGTAGATGATGGATTGATGGGTGCAGCAAATCACCATGGCGCATGTATACCTATGTAACAAACCTGCACATTCTGCGCATGTATCCCAGAACTTAAAGTATATATATATATGAAATAAGTAACATTATGTAATGGGATGCTGTTAAAGAGCAGAGTGGAGATAAAGGTGTGAGAAGTATTTGAGAGATTGAAATGACTGGATTATTTATTTTTGGCCCTTCCCCTAAATTAGGGCCCATTTTCTACTGGCCAAAGGTAAGTTCTTGCAAAAATTGGCAACATTTTTTTTTTTCTGTTTTTCTTCCAGAGGGACATTTTCCACAGTACTGCTAATCTATAAATTAAGCATCAAATGTTTATTTCCCTCTATTTTTCCACCTCTTCTTTTTGAGCTGAGAAAAGGTAAATCTGTGTGATTTGAAATCAATGTTTACCTCTCCTACAGATAAATGAGTATAATGCTGTGTTTTTCATGGTGTAATAAACTGCTTTGTTTTCAGCTCAGGTATAAGTCAAAAGTAGAAGATTGCTCCAGATATCACGTCTTGGTAAATCCCATTGCACCTGCACCAGTGCTTCCTGCCTTCATTCTCTAACATGACCTGGCCATGGTCCTCTCCTCCAGCATCAATTCTGAAAGGCAAGTGTCTGTGAATCCTGTAATATAAATCAATGTGAACAGCTGCTTCTGAGAAAGGGAACCCCAATACTTCTGTAAATGATGCGTGTGTAGCTTTCTCTGGTTGCCAGTGTATTTATTACATTGGAAAAAGAGTATGACAAAATTCCATGCTGGAGCCCATTGGTGCATAAAGCTCCTAACTATGGAACTGGGTAGTGCCCATTTTTCACCATTATCGTTTTCACTTGGTTCAATATCCTATTCAATTAACTCAAGGTATGTGTTATTTATTTGCTTTGTGTAAAACACACTACTCTGTGCTAAGGAAAAAGGAAAAAGGAGTAAAGGAAAAAGTTTACAATATGACATAATGTTGAAGAGTCACTCTTGTTAAGAAGATGTGACTTGAACTAGAGGACAAAGTGACACATATATAAATTTAATATAATCAAGTGCCCAATGCTATGGAGTTGTGGAAGCATGGAAGTTCAAGATTGAACTTTAACTTCTAGACCTTAAACCCCATACTGGCAGCAATAATCAGATACCCTGCTCAACATTCTTACTGGGTGATCCTAAACCCTCTGTTTCTAAACCTCCCATAAAAGAATCCCCAACCCACCTCCCCAGCCAGACAGTGGTCCTTTTCATTTCTGAAGAGTTCTAATTGTTTTTAAGTTATTTCTTGTACTAAGCCAAAATCGCATTCTCTTGAACATAAACTCTGAAATTTGGAGTCATGTAGAAAATATCTAGCTAATGGTTTTCTTTAAGAGAATATTTAAAGCATTTAAGGAAAGTTCTTTTTTTTAATTATACTTTAAGTTTTGGGATATATGTGCCGAACGTGCAGGTTTGTTGCACGTGCCATAGGTGGTTTGCTGCACCCATCAACCCGTCATCTACGTTGGGTATTTCTCCTAATTCTATCCCTCCCCTAGCCCCCAACCCCCTGACAGGTCCCAATGTGTGATATTCCTCTCGCTGTGTCCATGTATTCTCATTGCTCAACTCCCACTTATGAGTGAGAACATATGGTGTTTGGTTTTCTGTTCCTGTGTTAGTTTGCTGAGAATGATGGTTTCCAGCTGCATCCACGTCCCTACAAAGGACATGAACTCATCCTTTTTTATGGTTGCATAGTATTCCATGGTGTATATGTGTCACATTTTCTTTATCCAGTCTATCATTGATGGGCATTTGGGTTGGTTCCAACTCTTTGCTATTGTGAATAGTGCTGCAATAAACATATATGTGCGTGTGTCTCTATAGTAGAATGATTTATAATCTTTTGGGTATATACTCAGTAATGGTATTGCTGAGTCAAAGGGTATTTCTAGTTCTAGATCCTTGAGGAATCACCACACTGTCTTCTACAATGGCTGAACTAATTTATACTCCCACCAACAGTGTAAAAGCGTTTAGATTTCTCCACATCCTCTCCAGCATCTGTTGTTTTCTGACTTTTTATATTCTAATCCCAAGTTTTAGTTTCTTCAAGCTACATAAGCCCAGTTCCTTCCAGTCTTCCTTAATGGCATGGTTTTGAGTTCCCTCATATCCTAGTTGTTCACAATGGACATATTCCCATTTGTCTATAAATGTATATTTTAAAGTGTGCCATCTAAATTTGAACACAAAACTACAAATGGACTAACTGGTGCAACGTCAGTATTACTTCCCAGCTTCCAGAGACTGATATTTGTATTAATCAAATGCATATGAAGGTCATCAATTTTTTCATGATCATATCACACATTAACCTAAGTCTTTCTTGAAAATATTGCTATTTAGCCCTCCATGGCAACCATTACATCAAAGTGTCATAAAATATAAAACATACACAAATTTAAAGAGTTTTATATCCAAGTCCTTAAATGTTTCTATATTACATTTCATGGTCTTTGTTTTAGGCTAAAACATACATATATTAAATCACTTCACATTCTTAGTCTGTTTTCTCATGTATATATTATCCATCCTCACTCCTGATTGCAATCACTTAAAAATCTGATAAAAAAGATACCAAGGTACATATTTCATAAACAATAAATGGTATAATTGAGACCAGTCCTATAGTTACCTGCTAGTATCTTCTCTCCAGGCTGGCATCAACCTGACAATATTCATCCCAGGGATCATTCTACTGTGAATTTATTTTTCTGTCCTATTTCTATCTTATCTTCAAAGATTTTACAAGCTACCTGAGATCCAGATTAATTATCTTTTAAGAATACTTCTGGGGCCAGGCAGGTGGCTCAGGCCTGTGATCCCAGCACTTTGGGAGACTGAGGCAGGTGGATCACTTAAGCCTGGGAACTTGAGACCAGCCTGGGCAAGATGGTGAGACCCCATTTCTATAAAAAATTAAAAAATTAGCTGGGTGAGGTGGTCTTTGCCTGCAGTTGGTCCCACCTACTCCAGAGGCTAAGGCAGGAGGGTCACTTGAGCTCAGGAATTTGTACCATCAGTGAGCTATGATCCTGTCACAGCACTCCAGCCTGGGCAACAAAGCAAGATACCACCGCTAAAAAAAATTTAAATAAATAGTACTCTTGATATGTCCTTGTATAAAAATTAGTTTACACTCTAAGTACTAAGAGTGCTCAGGAAATGGAATGAACACTATTAACTGAAGTTGTTTTGAATTAATTTATGAAGAAATTCTTACTTAAGTTGAACTATAGAAGATCTGAAGGATTAACATATTTGTTGATTATATAGGAGACTTAACACATATTATAGTTGTGGTCTATCCATAGTACTATGTATATAAAATGATGTGTGAATTTATAGGGATTTGCCTATAATAACTTCAATACATTAATATATGCTATCCTCAAACCTCTGAACAAAAAAGTAAAACTAATATCCAATCAGAACCAACCTTCAAGGCCCAATTCAATTATTAATTTCTTAGTGGGAATTTTTTCAATTAAAGCAAGCTGTAATTGTCTGCCTTTCCCCTAAATGTCTAATATAACTGATTGTTTGAAGCTCTCATTTTGGTTTTATATCGAACATCACATCATCTTTTAAATTTCACTAGCTCTATTACTATCTTGTTGTACAATATATCTCCTCAAGATAAATTGTAAACTTCTAGAGAAAAGTGACTATATCCATTAGTTTTGGGTTCCCTGCACGGTAGCTAGCACAGCAATAGACTGAATACTGGCAGAGTAAGTGAGCGTAGCCAACATGGTTGTTTTCTGATTATACCAAAAACTTTGGTATGCCTATTTAAATGTAGGGTTATGTGTATATTACATTTTATATTTTTCCAGTATAGTTTCTTTTTCTTTTATTTTCTTTTCTTTTCTTTTTTTTTTTTTTTTTTTTTGAGTCAGGATCTCACTTTTTCACTTAGGCTGGAGTGCAGTGGCACAATCTCAGCTCACTGCAACCTCAACCTCCTGGGTTCAAGTGATTCTCCTGCCTCGGCACCCTGAGTAGCTACTGGGAGGCACACACCACCATACCTGGCTAGTTTTGTATTTTTTGTGGCGATGGCATTTCACCATGTTATCCAGGCTGATCTCAAACTCCTCAGCTCAAGTGATCTGCCCACCTTGGCCTTCCAAAGTGCAGATGTGAGCCACCGTTCCTGGCCTCAGCATCATTTCTAAACAACAATTTCAACTCAGAAATAAAAGCTTGACTAATATAATATAGCATGAGTAACTTGGAAACCATCGGGTTTACATATGAAGTGCTAAATATTATTAAATCATTGCCAACACCATTGTATTCATTTGCATTTCTGACATTGTATTGTATTGTATTGTATTCATTTGCCTTCAGGTTGGAATTCTATGGTTTTTAAATGTGTTTACCCTATCCTAATGATTAGGTAGAAAGTTATTGAGGACAAACATTAGTCTTCTATATATAGGTAACTCCTCAAAACACACAACAAAGTTCTGTGCTTTCAAAGTGTGCTGAAAGTATTTGAGTAACTGCTCTACTCATAAGGTTTAAACAGAAAAGTTGATATTTTCCCAATCATGTTCTACTTTTTCAATTAGGGTTTGCTGATTTATCATTTTGTTTATTTCCAGTCAATCTATGCAATAGTCATTTTTAAAAGGACCTGCTGTAGGTCAGTGTTTCCCCTTTTCTTTTTAAATTAAACCTGCAGTTTTTAAATGGATATGTCAGCAAGTTGGTATTTCAAAAGAACAGAATTTCCTACATTGGGAGCTAATAGACTTGGTTTCATTCCTGGCTTAACCGTCAATTAGTGCGCGACCTTGGATATGTCACTTTGCCTTGCTAGTTTTAGTTTAATTTTCCATAAAGTAGGGAGATTGGATAGGGTTACTTTTAAGGAAAAATCAGTTGCTGTCTCTCTTTGAATTGCATAAGACTTACCTTTCATCTTTGATTTTCACATATCCTTTTTTGAAAATAGTGAAGCCTGATAACTTCTAGGAAAGAAATAGCTTATGGCTTTTCCCCATAACAGTGAATGTTGTTGTAAGAACTCACCTAGAAGATGACTGTTTATTTCTCTAGAATTACCAGCTACATGATAATGTAAATCCTCAACTTACATCTTCACATGAAAGGATGAAGATTTAATCTTTTATTTTGCTACAAAAAATTGGAAGTAAGTGGTTGAATGGCACAAAACTGTAGGACATTAAGACTTCTCCAGAGCTTTTTATCAATACAACCATAAAATGCATTTTTGTATTTTAAAAAATGTGCTTATGTTCCCAATAGCAAAGAGTTGGAACCAACGCAAATGTCCATCAATGACAGACTGGATAAAGAAAATATGATACATATAAACCATGGAATACCATGCAGCCATAAAAAAGAATGAGTTCATGTCCTTTGCAGGGACATGGAAGAAGTTGGAAATCATCATTCTCAGCAAACTAACACAGGAACAGAAAACCAAACACCACATGTTCTCACTCATAAGTGGGAGTTTAACAGTGAGAACACATGGACACAGGGAGAGGGACATGACACATCAAGGCCTGTTGGGGGATGGGGGGCTAGGGGAGGGATAACATTAGGAGAAATACCTAATGTAGATGACAGGTTGATGGGTGCAGCAAACCCCCATGGCACGTGTATACCTATGTAATAAACCTGCACGTTCTGCACCTGTATCCCAAAACTTAAAGTATAATTTTAAAAATGTGCTTATCATTAGGGCACATGACACAGTTTGACTGTCAGGATAAGTTCTGCACCTGTGAAAGGCAGAATTACATCCAAACTGCCATACAGAATGCCACCTCGTATCTCCACAGAGGGTGCTGCTAATTGACACACTGGAAAAAATCTCCCATAAGAAGGATGCTCTATGGGATTGCAATGCAATTTGATGGTTTTTTCTTTTGTTCGGTATTTTTTTTTTCTGTTCTTCTCATTTCCATATTTGTCATGAATGTCTCCATTTCTTGAGTTTGGTCAACTGCATAAGCAGCAAGAAGTAAAAATCATCAGAATCATTTCAACTGCTGGGAAAACCGGATTAATGCTGGCTGTTAAAAGCTGTTAATTGCAGTTTACAAAAGAGAAATCTCTTATCTTTGAAAGTTCACTTGCTTGAGTGACTCATTCTTCCTGGGAGGGATTAATGCTTAATTAGAAAAAGATGCTAAACAATCTGATGTGCTTCCTGAATGAAAATCTCACCTTAGTTTTAAAGATTCTTAACAAGGTAACATGCTAATTATTTAATGAATGATTTGTGCTGAGCACTAGAGATGTGTTAAAATAGCAGTGCTTATCGTGTTTGGCACAGCTCCCAGAAATCAGTCCACTGAGTGCTCTAGGATTTGGTGCCAAGCCTGTTTTTTGTTGTGCTTGGTGCTTGGTTTTGTTTTCCCACCTTTGAGTGTAAACATGTTTGTCAAGGTACACTTAGGGGAAGCAGAGAAGGGCAGGGAGGGAAAGCCTGGTGGTCAAGGAAGTGAGGGTGGTGCAGGAAGAGAAGAGAAGAAAGGAAGCAAAAACAGCCAGAACTACATCTTACCTTTGGACTATGACTGCACTGTACTGACAAATACCTGGAAATATCTATACTCCAACCTTGCTGTAATAAGGATGTAAAGAAATTAGGAAGAGTAGCATGTATGCTTCAGAGGAAGGTGCAAGACATTGAAAGCCTGACTTCACACTTTGCTTGGCTGTCAGGGGGCTTTCTCCTTCACAACAATACCACAATGTTTTGGTAGGCTGACTCCAGTTCACTTTACTAAGTGGGGAGGCATGGGTGGAATGCCAGGTATGTCTACAGAGCAAAGCCGTGCAGGCAGGCTGACGCCAGGAGAGAATAGGCAGGTACCTATTGAGTTACAGGATTTCTACAAATCTAATCCGCATGTAATGTGAGACTTATTGCAGAGCCAGCCTCTGCTAGAGTTGTGAAGTCTGAGGATATGAACAGTCTCAGGACCAAAGATCCCAGTTAACCCATTGAAATCCAGCTTCAGTTGACCAAAACTAAGAGCTTCTTTTCATTGTAATGTTATTTAATTAGAAGTTGTAATTAGAAGTTGCTTGCTAATTGTATAAAAATACTCAGGTAAGATATTATTGAACAGAGATAGTTAATATGCCTGCAACACAGTGAATACACAATACAGTCAAAGCAACCAGGGCTATTTTAAGTTACTCTCTATTTAATATGTATGACATTGGATAGTCTATACATTACTAATGATGGGTATCAATAATTTATGGTACAGTTTTGCATGTAAGTTTGCTATGAAAATTTAAAACAGCAAGTTGTTTATTAGTATTTAAAAAACATCTACTTAAGGGAGACATTGGTTTTCTGGGATATCTTCATCAATTATTGTAATAAATTGATGATAAATTGATTAAAGGAAGGAAATCAGAATTGCCAACGTAAATAGGAAAAAGACCGAGGGACTGAAGTATCAAATAATTATGATGCATGTCATACACTCTTCCTGATGATCAACCAACAAACTTCTTAGGAAAGTGGGTAAAGGAAATGAAAGTGTTGTTTCTATACTTAATATATGATCATAGGAATTTTCTAGGTCAAGTTCTCTAGATTAAAAATGATCAGTCTTCAAGCCTTTCTACAATTATACAAAGATAGGACAATTGTTCTTACTTTATCAATTGTGATAAAACTCCAACCATAACTCAAAAGCCCACATTAAAAATATTCTTAAGATCAATTAACTAATAAATAACATTTAACCTCAGAAATATTTCAAGAGGCATAACTCCAATTACCTGCAGTTTTTCTTACATGTTGATATCCTCTCCACAGGTATTTATGTTCATTATCATATTTAGACACCTTGAATAAATTGGCAACGTCTTTTTCTAGGGTTTTGTTTATTAACACAAATATATCAACATCAAGGGTTTAAAAGTCTATATACTGATACAAGAATAAGTGTCTCCTGTGGTCCATGGATTCTAACAGGTACTTTAGGTATGTGAGGTTATTTAGACACTTTTGTGATTCTCAGTGTTAGCATGAAGAAATTGAGGCCCAGATCAAATAACTATGAGTAACACATGCAGACATGGACCCAATACAGTTGATTCAAAGTCTTTTTTGGAGCAGTGTTAAATGTGGGAGACAATATAGCACTACCTCAAAAAAGCTAAGAATGAGAATAACATTAGACTTGTTATCTGGCGCTCTGGGTTGAAAAATGTCACTTCTACTTCCTAACTTTTGAACTGACAAATTGCGACATTTCTATGTACCTCAGTGTCCTTGTCTTTAAATAGGAATATAAAACTTACATGATGATGCTTGTGTAAGAATGAAGTGAGACAACACTAATGAACTTACAACTGTGCCGACAATGTGTAGTGGCTGACAGTAATGTTAGCTCTGCTCTGTAACTTTATACGCAAGTCTCTCTATGAGTCTTGAGCTGGGTACTGTTTCGATATACACATACTGCATCTCAAGAGCAATCCTGTTTTAAACATGGATGAAGTAGAAAAGGATCAAAAACAGGATATGCCCTGGCTCCTGGCCGAACTGCACAGCTCTTGCAGAATTTACTGAAGGAGATTGCCTCTGAACCTCCTTCAAGAGGGTGGCAAGTTACCTTTTAAATTGATTTGTGACACTAAAGCCAACCCAATCCTAAATTCGTTCACTCCCCCACTCTGCTTGTTTCTTTCAAGCTATTGCCAGTTTTATCCCTGTTTAACCTTTGTGGTAGATAAGAAGATACTCTTAAATTTTGGACTGCTGAGTAGTCCTCTTGGAAACTGCACTCAGGATCTGACAAAAGAATGTGGAGAGATATTCTAAGCAGCTTTTTTTTTTTTTTTAAACCAAAAACATTGATTAAAACAAACAAATTAAGGACATTTGCCAAAATGGCATCTGTTTAATGGTGCTCCTAATCCCCAAGTTATTAATATCTTTAGTGTTTGCTAAAGATAAGAATTCTTCAGACTTACTGAGTAATTTTACTGGGTGATAATAGTCTATATTAATTGCTGCTCTGACTATGTTTTCAATATGGCAACAAACATTTTTCTTTTTCTTTAGGCCAGACTCATATTTAGAATACCAAATATATCTCTCTATATAGTTATATTTCTGTATTTTATTCATGCTAAATTTAAAATTTCCAAAGAAAATGTAGTTTAGAATAGTTTATTTCTATGATAAAGCAGATTAAATGCTTATAAATTGATGTTTTAAAGAAAAGCTATAGAGATTTAAAAGTGAAGATTAAAACATCTTAGCAATAAATGATACCTAAGACTTTTAAAAATTCAATTTCATGGTAAATGTTTCATGTGCACTCAAAAAAATGTGTATTCCATGGTTATTGGGTGGAGCATTTTAAAAAATATTAATTAGGTTAAGTTGGATGATAGTGTTGTTCCTCATTACCATCAACCTGTTGACATCCTGTCTACTTGTTCTATCAATTACTGAGAGAGAGGCATTGAAATCTATTTCTATAATTGTAGATTTATCATATCTGTATCTTTTTGCAGTTGTATCAGTTTTGCTGCGTGTATTTCAAAGTTGTCTTTCTAGGTGCACAATTGTTTAGGATTATAATAAATTGATCCTTTTTTTGTTATGAACTGACCATCTTAATCCTGGTAATGATTTTGGCCTAAAATCTACTTTGTTCTATATTAATGTAGTCATACTCTCTTTTTATTAGTGTGGGCCTGGGCATACCTTTTTCCCATCCTTTTACTCTTATCCTATTTGTATCATTATATTTAAAGTGCATTTTTTATAAGTAACATATACCTATTTTTGTATCCAATCTGGTCGTGTTTTTTATCCAGTCTGACAATATCTGCCTTTCAGTTGTGGAGACCATTTATATTTAATGTGATTCTTAATATAGTTTTACATGTAACTCATTCCTCTTCATTGTTACTATGTTTCATCCCATCTTTGTTCCCATTTTTCTCTTTTTCTGGCTTCTTTCAGATTGAGTATTTTTATAATGCCATTTTATCTCCTTTGTTGGTTTATTAATTATAACTCTTTGTTACTTAATTTCATTAGGCTGTGTAGTTTCTATATTTAACTCAACACAGTCTACCTTCAAATGATATTACACTACTCCATACACAGCATACTCTCATTTCTCCTTTCCTAGCTTTTGTGTTCTTGCTGTTGTACATTATATTTTAAACTTAAATTTCAAACCTACAGTATAAACTCTATTTTATCTTTGATTAAATAATTACATAGTAAGGTAATTTAAATGATAAAAAAACATATACTCATCTAGTCATCATTTAAAGTCATCTTCATTCCTTTGTGTAGTTCCACAAAAGATTTCATCTAGTGTCATTCATTTATATTTCATCTAGTATCATTTTTCTTCTGCTTGAATAACTTATTTGAACATTCCTTGTAAAACAGTAGTTCCCCTTCATGCATGTGGGATACATTCCAAACTCCCAGTGGATGCCTGAAACTGCAGATAGTACCAAACCCTATATAGGCTATGTTTTTTTCCTATGCGTATATACTTATGATAAAGTTTAATTTATAAATTTGGTACAGTAAGATATTAATAAGAATAATAACATAGAACAATTGTAACATTATATCATAAAAAGTTATATAAATGTAGTCTTTCTCTCTCTGTGTTTCTCAAAATATCTTAATATTTTTGAAACATAGTTTACTACCAATAACTGAAACGGCAGAAAGTGAAACTGTGGATGAGGGGGAACTACAGTACAGGTTTGCTAATGATTAATTCTTTCAGCTTTTATATGTCTTTATTTTTTCCTTAGCATTTGAATAGTATTTTTGCTGGGTATAGAATTCTTGGTTGACAGATGTTTCTTTACCTTAAATATGTTGCTCCACTATCCTATTATTTCTATTATTTTGAATGGGAAGTCGTCTATAATTCTTGTTTTTGTTCCTTTGTATGCAATATATTTCTTTTCTGTCTGCTTTTAAGATGTGCTCTTTACCAATGTTTTTAACAACTTGTTTGTGAGGTGCCTTGGTGTAGTTTTCTTCATGCTTCTTATGCTTTGAGTTCATTGAGCTTCTTAGATCTAAGGTTTTATTGTTTCTATTAGATTTGGAATAGTTTTGGCCATTGTTTCTTCAAACATTTGTTTCTGCACCCTCTCTACTCAGAGATGTCAAGTATATTTATATTAAGTGACTTGAAGTTATCCTTCAAGGCACTGAGGCTGTGTTCATTTAAAAAATTTTATTGTCTTTTTCTTTTTGTTTTATTTTGGATAGTTTCTGTTGCCACATTTTTAAGTTCACTAATCTTTTCTTTTGCAGTACTTTATCTGCTATTAATCCCATCCAGTGTATTGTTTCATCTCAAACATTGTAGTTTTCATCTCAAAAATTTGATTAAGGTCTCTTTATATTTTCTGTATATCTACTTAACTTTTGGAACATATAGAATAGAGTTAAAATAACTGTTTTAATGCCCTTCTCTAATAATTGTAGCATCTTTGTCAGCTCTGGGTTAGTTTCAATTGATTGATTAGTCTCCCCATTATGAGTTATGTTTTCCTGTTTCTTTACACATCTGGGTATCTTTGACTGAATGCCAGACATTGTGAATTTTTGCATTGTTAGGTGAGGGATAGCTTATAATCCAATAAATATTCTTGAATTTTGTTCCTTGATGCTAACTTACTTGGAAATAGTTCAATCATTTTGGGTGTAATTTATGATTTTTAGATGGATTTTGAGAAATTTGCATTCCAGAGCTAATTGTTTTTTACTTCTAATCAAGGTCTTACTGAGTACTCTACTCAATACTTTTTGAAGTCTGAGCTTTTCCAGGCTGGAGAGTAGAAAAAAGCACTCTCCCAGACCCTAAGTGAGCAGTGGGCACCGTTTCTTGAGTCATTTCACTGGTTCTTTCCCTAGATTCAGGTAGTTTGTTCACAGGTATGTGCTGGTCAGTACTCTACTGAATATTCAGATGGTTTTCTGTAGATCTCAGTTTCCCATTTGCACAGTATTCTCCTCTCCAGTACTCTTATGAACACTTACCACATTGGTCTTCCCAGATCCTCTGCTCTGTCTCCTCAATTCACAAACATCCCCAGACTCCTTCTGGGTTGCCCCTTGCTATGGTTTGGCCTGGAAACTTTCTCAAGGTAGAAATCTGGGACAATCAGAAGGTTCATCTCTCTTGCTCCTTGTCTCTTGGGGGTTACTGTCTTTTGTAGTATAGTATCTAGTGCCTTCGGGAAAAAAACACTGGTTTATTTTCTATGTCTGTCTTTGTTTTTGTTGTAGTTGTCTGGAAGGTAGATCTAGTCCCTATTTATTCATCTTGCCCAGAGTGGGGCAAAATTAAGTTTCTATACCAGACAGAGAAATGCATAGATTCTAGAAACTGGAAATGCTCTTGTCAATTACTAGCTCCTCATTGTGTAGTTATGAATATTAATGTATAAGACATTAAGTAGTTTTCACAGTATCACACACAATTAGTTACATTGTTATTGTTGTTATTATTTTATATAATGAAACTGAGAACCAGAAAGGTTATCATAGTGTGAGAAACTCAGAGGCCACTATGGATCTGGGCAACAAAAGAGAATGACTGTTAGTTGTTTTCTTTGTCTGGTTCCTGACCTGTTCTAAACTGAAAGCAGAAAAACAGACATTAGCCTTGGGAAACAGTCCTACTCAACAGCTCCTCAAGCGTAGGACCATGCTAATTACATGGAAAATGTTAAGGATAAGTAGAAGTTGAACAAGTGAATAAGGAATTTATGGACAATACTCATGCTCTTAAACACTCATTTTATTACCTTGGCATTTCTTCAGTTCTTTCTTCTAGAAAATCACCTATAAAAAAACTCAAAGAGATACTAATTCATATGGCAGATTAAATCTCCTGTAGACAACCACAAGTGTTACCCCACCCAATGTATTTATTTAAAGGAAAAAGCTTGGTAACTGTAAGGCAGCATTTCCAAAAGCATATTCTATAATCATGGCCACAAAATAAGAAACTTTCTGAGCTAAATATTTGGCTTCTCAAAACTAAGCAACTTTCTTCCCTGTGGGTTTTTCGATCTTGACATTAACGGATACTTTGCATCTCTAAGACAGCAAATAAAATACACATCTTTCCCCTAATTTGCTTGTGGAACCACCATCTAAGACAAGTATTCTATGAAAAATAAGCTGGGAAAAATAACCTAGGAAATAAGTTCTGTGGTTAAATTATCAGGTACCACAAAATTTTGATGGAAAGGTATTTCTGGGGCTAAAAATTATTTTTGAGACACTAAGAGAGTTAACAACTTCAGTCCTGCAAAAGTGGCTATATGGACTTGTCAAATCAATAGTTTTAAAAGTATCTTTCTAAAAGGTCTTCATGAACACTGTACTTGAACAAGAAGAATTAATAGAAATTTTTGCTCATGATGCTTTCCAGGCAGGAAGTGTTACTCATAAGTTAACACTGAAATAGTATTTTGGGGGACAAAGAGAAAAAGCCTTATATGGGTGGCATAAGAAGAAGGAATTAGGGGTTCGTTTTCATTTCCTTCCAAACTAATTGCCTAAGAAGCTTT
Source organism: Macaca mulatta (assembly GCF_049350105.2). Taxonomy (NCBI): domain Eukaryota; kingdom Metazoa; phylum Chordata; class Mammalia; order Primates; family Cercopithecidae; genus Macaca; species Macaca mulatta. The sequence goes on from NC_133411.1 coordinate 58,908,885, forward strand.
TTATATCATCAGGAAGTACACTAACAAACGGCTTTCTTGACTTTTGCTAATCACTTTATTAATGCATTAGCCAGATTTTAAAATGTGCAGTAGTGTTAATATCTGAGGAGAAAAACCTTTATTGTGTATAAATTACAAATTTTCTATCTCAATTTCAGTTGAGTTTTAATGTTTCCTTTCCAGAAAAGCCCTAGAGCATATTCTTCAGGGAGCAATTCTGCACTCTTAAGGGAATGAACTGAATGACCTAATGGGTCCTTCCATCTTTAATTTCTGTAATTCAGGAAAGCCTCATAAAACACAAGCTTCCTTTGTGAATTTACTTTTCTCTGAAAGTTTTGAAACTACTTTCTTGCTCTCTTTGAGTACTTTAAAATGCTGAACAATAATAGAAATATTTACTGGACCCACATTGAAAAAAAACAGCTAAATTATACTCAATAGTTCAAGTGTAAATCTTTCAAAAAATATGACCTCTCCAGCCTTTTTTTAATTATAGGAAGCCAGCCATTCACAACACCAAGAAATATAATGTTAGGGAGAAAGAATCAAAAACAAAAATCAAATCAAGCTAACAACTGATTCTGGAATATCTTTTATGTATAAATTTTATACATAAGTATCATGGTTAAAAGAACAAAAGTATTTGCTAAAAACTCAAAAGAGGTATTACATCCGTGTTTTAAACTTGCTAGTAAATGTAATAAAATACATATAAGAATTTTTGTCGAAAATCAAGTATATGCTAGAGACCATGAAAAAATTAGAAGAAATATAAGTCAGAGCTGTTACCATATATGTTTGCTACTTAGGAGGGAACACAAAACCTATGGTCATAGGATAATTAGTCAGAACATTATAAATCATGAATTGAAGAATAAGAGAGCTCCATTGGAGCTACTAGGGTGGGAGCATGCATAAAGAAAATGGAACTGAGTTATTTGCATCTTCTGTCTCTACCTCGCAGAACTCTCTGTTAAATATCAGTTGAGATTAGAATCTGTCTCCTAGGCCTACACAAGAGCTTAGGAGTTCCAAGAACCACAATGTCATCTGCAGAACAGTGCACCTTTGTGTTTTTCCTATGGATTAATGATATTTGTGTTTACATGTTTACACAGTGTGCATTATCTTTTTACAACTGTAATTCTAAACCAGCATGAAAATTCATTTAAATCATCAAAATTATAACTTTAAAATAAAAGCTGTTTAGACAACTTTCTTTTTTAGATATGGGGCCTCGTGATGTTGCCCCATAGTACAGTGACTATTCACAGGTGCTGTTACAGCTCACTACAGCCTTGAACTCAGAGGTTCAAGCGATTCCCCCACTTCAGCTTCCTCAGTAGCTGGTACTATAAGTAGGCTTAGACGATATTAATGAATTAATAGTAGCCCTGTTTTGTGACAAAATACAAAATGTGAAGTGGTTTCCAATTGCGTGTTACTGAATAATTCTTAATATCATTTGATAGTGGTAAACCATGAAATAATTTATTTTTTTGCAGATGTCTTTCCAAAGTTCAAATATAAAGCTACACCAAATTGACCATATATTTTGTATGGGCTTTGGACAGATGGGATATCAGAGAATGACATTTCCAGGTTTAAAAAATAATCAAGAGTCCAGCAACAGATGACTGGATAAACAAAATATGGCATATAGCTAAAATGAAATATTAATCAGCCATAAAAAGAAGTAAAGCTTTGACACATGCTACAACATGGATGAACCTTGAAAAAGTGAAATAAGCCAAAACCAAATCACACATATAGTATGATTCCACTTATGTGAAATATATAGTAGGCAAATTTGTCGATATAGCAAATAGATTACAGGTAACTAGAGATTGAATTAAGGAGGAAATGGGGAGTTATTGCTTGATGGGTATAGAGTTTCTGTTTGTGGTGATAAAAGGGTTTTGGAAATAGAAAGTGGTAATGGTTGAACAACATTGTGAATATAATTAATGCCACTGAATTGTACTCTTAAAATTGTTAAAATGACAGCTTTTATGTTAAGTATATTTTATATACAATAAAAGTGTTTAAAAAATAATTAAGAACTTTTTCTTGCTTTGCGCTTTGGCATAAGAATGGTTACTATTTATTTCATCCTTATAATCTAAAAAATTATAAACTCTTTATAAAAGCCACCTACTCTGTAGACAATGGCCGTGAGAGTAACTTGCTTTGATTTGTAACCTATGTTTGAGAAAACAAAGAAATAATGAACAAGATATAAGCATTGATGAGAAATGAGGTAGAATTCAAACATGCCAAAGACCTTCAACTCATAGAAACAATGAATTAAAACACCATAGTTATAGCATTTTCTGGGGCATTAAGCTCTTTGTTAGAAAAAAGAGAAATGATGTGGTTGATGGAGAAGAAAGGGCTAAGGATAAGAAGATCTACATTTTAGTCTTAATTCTGTAGCTTTCTACATCTAGTAATTCCAGAGACTCACTTCTCTGGGTCTTCCTTTTCTCGCTCGTAATATAAAAGGGCTAGATGAGTATTCTTAGATTTTTATCCCAGTTGTAAAATTTGGATTGTCAATCCAAGGCATTGTGATTCAATGATAGATTACTTGTTGAAACCAAATACACATTTAAATGAAATTTTTATAACTTTGATAAAATTCTAATGTCTTATCAATTATTGTCAGCTAATAAGCTTATGGTTCAGAAATTGGACATTTTCATTTGACTCTCTAACAATTTAATTTTTTTCCTGTAGCTTCATTTCCAAATTTAAAGCCGCATAAATTGATAATTTTATCATGATGCTTGTAAAATTCTCTGTCAACATATTCTTCTAAGAACAGGGTGTGGCATTGAAGTGTGGAGACTATAGAACATAACCAAACTGTATACATGTGTCCAATTTGTATTTTTGACCATATTACTAATCAACTTGGAAAATAATGATTTACAAACTCACTGGCAACTATTATTTTCTGATAAAGTTAATTAAAGATTCTTCTCATGCAGTGTCTCCAATATCATTTTAGTCTTCCTCACAAAAGGGTCACAAAGATATCTTGGACTTTACAAATGCTATTTCCTTTGATTAGAGCATCTATCTGTATAGCAATTAACCCTTACATTCTTCCAGATCCATCTCACATCCTTGTCCAAAATGGTTTTGAAACTCTCACCAAACAAGGCACTTGCAGAAGGTTAAAGTTAGCATGTGTTCTAAAGTCTGCTTCTTTGTTTTACCGTAGGAGACTATGAGCCACATGTTTTTGAGGCTGAAAGTGGCAATGGCAAGAATAATAATCCCCTGCCATTCTCAACACAATTTTTAAATTTTGCCCTTCAAATGTGTCTTTAATGTGCAAAATCGATTATTACTATTTTAAATGTTTTTACCTCTTCAGATGTATTGACTTGTTTAGGTGTTGTATCCCCCAACAATGTTTTTAATACAAGGAAATTATGTCTTCTCATGATTATTTTGATGCTACCCTAATACAGAAGCTATGGCGTCACACAGTGTGTATTCATTTTGTTGATCCATCTATATTTTTCTGCTATCTTTGTTTTCTTTAGCATATTGTGTAGCTAGTTCTTATAAGAGACCTCAGTGGCAAAGCTGGGTCTGATGTTCACAAGGTATATCAGCAAACTCACAGGAACGATGGGTTCTGGCTTGACTTTTTGTCATATTACCTCAACCCTAGGACCTAGGTTCTCTAACTTTCATAAACCTACGATACTGCCAACCAGACCTGGGGTTGAGCATGTCCAAATGGCCTTGTAGTCATGGCACAGGGTGGTATGACCCACTCTATAATCTTCAGTAATTTACTGAAGAATTTCAGAATTCCTCCATTCTCTTCAGGATCAGAACCTTGCCCTTCACTAGGGTCTTTGAACCTTACCAGGTCCTACAATACTCCCCCGTGATGAATTCCATTAGCTATCTTTTGTGAGGAAGACCTCACAGTAATATGGCTATATCTTCTAGTAAGCAAAACCTTATTTATTTTTCCAAATCAGGGTACCCAATTATGTCTCCCACCACCAGGCCTCACCCACTGATTTAACCCAATTGGTACAGAGTAGCTGTTTAACAAACCTCTATTTCATAACTGAATGAGTGCATTATGTCTTAGATCACTGTTCTCTGTGAATACTGGGCCTCTGAACTTGAACAGTTCTCTCCAAGTTCTGTGTCTACCCTCTGTCTTCCTTACCCTGTTTTCCATGTCTTTCTCTGATATTCATCAGGAAAACTATGTTTAGTTTTCAAATGTTCTATTTTGGTATTGCAGAACAATTTAAGGTAATTGTTGACATCATCGCTTCCTGCCTTAATACTTCAGCATGCATTTGTAGGAACCTGTTCTCTTACATAAATCACAATACATTCTCACATCTTAAGAAAATTAACAATAATTGCATCATATGATATAATCAGTTTCATATTTAAATGTCCCTAAGTGTCCCCAGGATGTCTTTGATAGCTTTCCTCACTTATAGGATTACTAAGATTCAGTTTTTTGACACACATTGCATCTGGTTTAATGTCTTTTTATTATTTTAAGTCAAGAACAGACCCTCAAGCTTTTTGTTTTATGAGTTTTTATTTTTCTTTAGAATTTAGGACAGTAATCTTTTAGAATGCCCCACATTCTAGATTAGTCTTATGGCTTCTTCATTATTAGATTTAGGTTAAATATTTTTGGCAAAACACTAGATACTAATGATGCCATCTACTTCTTATTGCATAGTATCAGGAACACATAATGTCTAGTCTTTCTGTTGAGAATTCTGAGTTTGGTCATTCTCTTAATGTAGTGACTATTGGAATTCTCAATTTCTAAAGTTATACTCTTTCCAATGTGTTGGTAAGTAATCTGTGATGTGATATTTTTAAGACCATATGACCATCGTCTCCCCCAAGAACATATTACCCCTAATTTTGACATCTATTTATGATCTGCCTGAATCACTTATTAAGAGAGAAGTTTCAAAATAGTGATTTTCTAATTTTGTTATCTCTTCTACATGTATTAGCTAGAATTCATCTGTAGAAAAGAAATAAAAAGTTTTCCTGTTTTCTTGCCTCTTTGATCTTTTTATTTTTACAATATAGATTCTTTACATTTAAAGCAATATAATCTATTACCATCATTATTCTTTTAGGTGACATTTTTGAACCCCTTCAAGAAAGCTTCTGCTTCCTTTTTAGTACATTTCTCTCCCATTTTTTGTATGTTTTGTGACTTTGTTTTCTTTAAGTTCTCTTCAATAAATTTGAGTTCATAATCATTATTTGTAATTACAGACGAATAAATAAAAATATACTTTATAAACTTCCACAATTTAGCTTCTTATCAAATTCATGAGTATAATCCAAGATAGAGATTCAATGATATAAAATCACTAAGTTTGCTTTAATAACGTTTTGTTTTATGGTATATTTTATCAACAGCTATTTAGGAATTTGGAATTGGAGCATTGTGGCTTCTTAAGTCTCATAATGGGACACAGAAATATCAATTTTCATTTTCTGAGAGTCATTCTGTCATTCTTTTATAAAAATTTTGTGAGAATCTTTGTTCTATTTTATATATTTTATCTGCAAAATTTGCTTATAAGCAAAATTTTTGAAATAAGTGTGTGCTTTTTATGTTATGATGTTATGTTTTATATGCATATTTGTTTATATATGTATATTTGTTACATACAGTATACATATATACCAAGAATGTTCCATCTACACTTCTACTTTCTGGTAGATTTTATTTTATTTGTTTATTTACTTTGAGATGGAGTCTGGCTCTGTCACCCAGGCTGGAGTGCAGTGGCATGATCTCGGCTCACTGTAACCTCTGCTGCTAGGTTCAAGAGATTCTCCTGCCTCAGCCTCCTGAGTAGCTGGGATTACAGGCATGTGCCACCATGCCCGACTAACTTTTGTAGTTTTAGTAAAGATGGAGTTTCACCATGCTGGCCAGGCTGGTCTCAAACTCCTGGCCTCATGATCTGCCTGCCTCAGCCTCCCAAAGTAGTGGGATTACAGGTGTGAGTCACCGTGCCCAGCCAGATTTTATTTTTCTAAACAAGAAAATAGAATGAAATTCTTTAAAATTTTTGGTGGATAAATAAATTAGATAATAAAATTAGGAAAACTGCAAATGGCCATATATATATATATATATATATATAGAGAGAGAGAGAGAGAGAGAGAGAGAGAGAGAGAGAGAGAGAGCCAGGACTCCAGTTGAGATAAGAAGGAATGAATCCTCTGCCTTGGTCCAGAGAACAACTTGAAGAGATGAATGCAGGAGAGTGGGGGAGGCCTAGAGCATTTGGAGGCTGTAGCCTCACTCAATTTTGAGAAGTGACTCCAAAACTCCACAAATAGGACAAAAGAATACCCAGGAATGAAGAGGAGGAATGACTTTCTGTCACACAACTTCTCCTACCTAACTCAGGATCTTGTGAAGAAGTAATGAACCAACCATGTAACATGCATGGTAAATGACCATTTTATAGTTATTGCTATCATCATCATGGATATTATTGTCATTGCCTTGAAGTCTGTGCCAGGGACCCACAGAAACCACATTAGCTAGCATATGTTTTCATCAACCAAGTGCTAGAGATTTTCCTTGGTATTTTTTCCCTATTATCTTCATAAAACCCTTCCAGAAAGGGCATGTTATAGATGAGGATCCTGTGTCCTCGGCCAGTAAAGTAACATGTGATTGCAGTGTAGTAAGCAGAAGAATCAGAGTTTGAGTCTTGGCTTCCCTGAACCTTACCCTTGTAGGAAGAAGAAAGATATACAGGCAGGAAGGGTAGCTTTATATGATTTTCTTCCTAGTAGAAGAAAGTCCTGGGATACGGGAGAGGTGAGGGAAGCTTCCCAGTGGCTCATGTTGGACATGCAGGACAAGATCAACTTCATGAAAGATGGGAGAGGCTGCTGGGCCCTATGCAGTACTGCACTGGTATGACACCATTGGGGATGAAGAGGCTAGTAAAGTAAAAAAATAATAGGAAGGCTGCATCCTAGCAACATCAGCCAGCAAAAAAAAAAAAAAAAAAAAAAAAAAAAGCAACAGGGAAAGCATAGGCAAACAGAATTTGAGCTAAATAATACATAGTGCAGCATCAAAGAAGGTGCTGAATTTCAAATGCAGATTCTTGTCAGATGCAGCAATTCTGCGTGCACATAAATTACATAAATACTTACCTGTGTGTATGATTTGACATATATAAAGATGTACATTGTAGCAATATAGGAAACGATACAAATGCCCATTCATAATATGGACTATTAGGCAACAGTAAGGAAAAAAAGCGAAATCTATATATTCTGGCAAGAAAAATTATCCACATCACACTATTATTTTTGGAATACAGATGAATCATAGACTTTTTAAAACTTTAAATACTTAACATTTTTAATTGCTTACTATGAGAACACATTGATGTATTTTTATGCTATTGAAAATGAATAAATAAATACCTACGATAAATCTGTTTTTTCAGCAGCTTTAGTGAAGGATACTCAGAAACAACTGATTGTGTTGTCACTGTTGAGGAGAGTTAAGGAGTTTATCATTCTTACCTCCACAAATATAAAATGCCTTTGTGTTCCACAAACTGTTGCTGCAAACAACTTGCAAACAACTCCCAAGGAGAAGCCTAGAATGAGGGGTTAGCTTTGCCTAGGTAAGACAAACATCTGTTTGGAAGTGTAGACAACGCCTTTTTGTTGAAGGGCAGACTAACTTTTTATTTAGTTCATCTTCACTTTTTACTCATGATATTATTCAACGATGTTGCATGACTATTCTGTGCCAGGCACAGTGCTACCCTCTGCAACTTCAGTGATCACTGGGACAATCCTTGGGACAGCATAGGAATTATAGCAAACTGATATATTCTCATTCACTCACTGCACAATAAGCAATACACCTAATAATGTATCTACGATACTCTTTCTTCCATAGTGAGGTCCTTTTGATGCTAAAAGTGTGCATTATTATTTCTGTTGGTATGAAAAAGGATATTATGACAACTTAGAATTAACAATTTAGGGCCGAACGTGGTGATTCATGCCTCTAATCCCAGCACTTTGGGAGGCCGAGGCAGGTGGATCGTCTGAAGTCAGGAGTTTGAGACCAGCCTGGCCAATATAGTGAAACCTCATCTTTACTAAAAATACAAAAATTAGCTGGGTGTGGTGGTGCACACCTGTAGTCCCAGCTACTCAGGAGGCTGAGACAGGAGAATTGCTTGAACCTGGGAGTCAGAGGTTACAGTGAGCTGAGATCACACCACTGCACTCCAGCCTGGGCAACAGAGTGAGACATTGTCTCAAAAACAAAACAAAACAAAACAAAACAAAACAAAAAAACTTAGAATTAGATATTTTATAAGGCAAACATAAATGTTTTAAAACAGTCTATGCTAGGCACAGTGACTTATACCTGTAATCCCAACACTTTGGGAAGTTGAGGCAGGTGGATCACTTGGGCTCAGGAGTTCAAGAACAACCTGGGCAATATGGCAAAAGCTCATTTCTACAGAAAATAGAAAAATTAGCTGAGCATGATGGCTCACGCCTATGGCCCCAGCTACTTGGGAGGCTGAGGCTGCATACCACCCTGGGTGACAGGGAGGACCTGTCTCAAAAACAAAATAAGCAATCTACTTAAATAAGCCAGTGGTAAGTATCTGAAAATTTTTTCAGTCACCTGGACACATGATGACATCACAGGGCTTTTCCATTTAATAGGTAAATTGTCATAGAGTAACTGCATTTCTAGGGATGTTATTTGCAAATGTTTCCTAGAAAATGATGAAGAAAGCTATCCATTTTTAAAATAAATATGGCTTCTCATTGGTTTTCTACAGAACCTTACATTAGAGAATCAACAACTGTGTAAAATTCCTGATTTATCTTCAAAATGAAATATTCAACAGCAATCAGTTTACAAAATGATTTATAAGCCTCAAGAGGGGAGAGGGGAAAAGGCAGGGTGAAGAAGAATACTTATTCAGCTTACTGTAAGTAGACTGTGCTATCCCATCCAACTCTCTCATATAGCCTTCATTCTCAAAAATGCAAAAGCACAATCTGGGAAGTCTTCCAAAACCATCTGTATAAGGAGGAAGCACTTGCCAGGACATAGGAAGCAGTTCTTCTAGTTTGTCACTGTTGTTTCAGTGAGCACTGCCAAAATTATCCAGAAAGGTTTGAGTAATGACAGGTGATGGAACATCTGAAATTTGAAATTTGAGATATGACCTGAGTCCAATGCAAATCAACTGATTTTCTCTGGAGGCTAATAGTTTTTCTGTCAAATATAAAATGAAAGGTTTCTAGGAAAATGAAGGCATTAGTGGGAACAGGATTTGACTCTCAGAAATCCAGTATATCTAATAATTTGTTTGAAATTTCCTGGATGGTTTCAACAGTGTAGCTGGACTATTAGGTATTATGAAAAGTGAAAAATTCGGGTTTTGTGCTTTAGTCTAGAATTAACAACTTATTATATCTGAAATGTTGAAAAGTTCACCCTCTGAACCTCAGATTTTTATCTGTTGTTGAGTGTTGCACTACACCATTTGTAAAGTTATACTATCTTAATAGTCCAGTTTCTAGATATATTGAACCCATCATCTTGACCTGGAAACATGATTTAATTACTTTTGAAAAATTACAATAATTATTATAAAATATTTTCAGGTATCATTGATCGTCTTAATAATCTTATGAACCATATGTTTTAGTTTCATTTTACATCGAGTTAAATGAGGCTATCAGATAAGAGATAACTTTTCAATGGCCACAGATAACTCCTCTAGACTTTCTATCGTATTAATGGCCATTACAACAATGTTTTCTGTAATATAAATACTTCATTTTATTATTTATTTATTTATTTATTTTTGAGACAGAGTTTCGCTCTTGTTGCCCAGACTGGAGTGCAATGGCGTAATCTCGGCCCACCACAACCTCTGCCTCCCAGCTTCAAGCAATTCTCCTGCCTCAGCCTCCCGAGTAGCTGGGAGTGCAGGCATGTGCCACCACACCCAGCTAATTTTGTATTTTTAGTAGAGACGAGGTTTCTCCATGTTGATCAGACTGGTCTCGAACTCCCAACCTCAGGTGATCTGCCCACCTTGGCCTCCCAAAGTGCTGGGATTACAGGCGTGAGTCACCGCACCTGGGATAAATACTTGTTTTCATTGCTATACTATATGTTGTATCAGGGAAAATTGTGTATTTCAGTCATATTTTATGCACACAGCACTTGTAAACATTTCTTGTACATTTTCATGTTGAATTGAGGAGTGGCAGAACCAAGATCAGAAAGCGTGTTGGTTCACTAGGGGGCCATGATGGTGTCCAGCATTGTGCACTCTATGTATAGCTGCAAGTGGATTGCATTTGCCTTCACCATCATGTGTTTTGTTTCTAAAAATCTTTATAATTTTAGTTTATGTGTTCTGTGTTACTAACTGATGATATATTTCTAAATTACTGGAGCTCAGTGAGTGATATGAGGTCAATATCTAGCCAACATGCTACTTGCCCTTGAATTTTTGGATTCAGGAAAACTGTCACATTTTAAAGGTTGCAATGAAGGAAGTTATCATTTACAGTTATTCTGTAACTTGATTTCTATTATTTATTAATGGTGACATTGTCCTGCATATGGATCTGGACGTAATTTAATAAAGGTGTGACTGTATCTTTTCAAATATTTTATTCACTTTTTATAAAGTAGATTTTTTTAGTTTGTTCTACTTGGTATATATGTATGGCATGTATATATATACATACACACGATGTATACACATATATTATGCTCCTGTTGTCTAATAATATAATTTTGTAGATTTCCTAAAATGTGATAAAAAGGTATACTTATTAAGGATTCAGAATTCTCTGAATTCCTCTTGAAATCTCTGTTACTTTGTTGAATAACTTTTGTATTATTTGGGTATGATTGGCAGATACTGGGGTCATTAAATATCTGTAGATAAAAATGAATGAGTAAATGTATGACTAAATAAATGAAGGTTGCAGCTCCTACTGGGTGATGTGGTGGTTTGTTCATTGCTGAATTCTGGCAAGCAGTAGTAAATACTTCTATGTAATTCACAATTAATACTTGTTGAACAAATTTATGAATACAAGAATAAAAATCAGTTTAAATTAATTTATTTTGTAGATGACAAACCAAAATGCAACTCATTAAGGCACCTGGTCTTTCTAATTATGTATATTATCAAGGCAAATTTTTAACTCCTAGTACAATATTCTAAAACTAGATCAGACAGAATCATTTTCTTTGCCAAAATTTAGTCATGTAAGTACTGTATACTATGCTTCAATATATAGGTTTCCTATTATTTTAAAATATATTTTATTGAAAGGTTCTAGAAAACAACCACAACTAGCAATAGTAAAAAAATGTATATAAAAGGTTAAACAATTTTATAATCAGGGTAAATTAGGCTAATGAGTTCTTATACCAAGGGCCTAAAATAGAGCATTATTTTGACCCTAAAGTAATATTTTATAATCTATGATACATAATCCCATTAGATAATTGCTTAGCTCTTCACTGACTTTTGAAAAATATTCTTGATTAAAAATTAAAATATGTTAATCCAGTGTGGTTTTTGTAGATGTCAGTCCACTAAGTCTTTAATTCAATTACTTTGTTCTTTTATGAAAATGTATTAGTAACTGTTATATTCATAGCATTACGTTCAGTACAATGGGGGAACCAAAAAAATTAAACACTATCAGCTTCTTGTTCTCACAATATTTACATCCCCTATACTTTTTCTTTGGAAAAAAAAGAAAAGCTCGATTTATTATTTAAAATCTCTCTTTTTTTTTTTTTTTTTGCTATGTCCTTAACAGCAAAGCCTAATGAGGTAAGTATACGCAGGTCACAGGGTTAAAAGGGAGGTGAGCTCATATCACCACATTGGGTTTGGTGATCTAATTTTTAGCTCTTTGTAAGCCCTATAGCAACTGCAGCTTTTATCTACACAATTGAACAATCAATATTTGTGTGGCTCGTGTGATTAGCTTATACACTTCCTGAAAGAAGCCGAAGATTGCTGGCAAAACAAATTATGTAATCATTTTTGCTGATTTTTCTCTAATATCCTATGGAATTCAGAAATGGTTCCAGATTATTATATTCACAAAATGTAGTTTAGGAAAGAGTAAAATCATGTATGCTGAAATAACAGCAATGAAAAGTCTGCATGACTTAACAAGAGTATTAAGAGGATTAAAATGAAAAACATACGCATCTGCTTTATTAATTCTTTAGTAATCTGTTTCTTATTTGGTGACTTCTTCTCATTCAACCTCCCACTGCAACTACACCTATTCAGACCCATGTTATATCACATGCAGACCATTGCAACAGTACTCCTATTGTTTGCCACCTCAGTCCGCCTTGCACATGCTTTCAGAGTAAACTCTCACATCACCAACGATCTTGTCACACTCCACTCAAAAACATTCAATTACTTACCTATTAATTTGATTCAAGTTTATCTTATTAAATACTTTTTACTAGTTTTTGAAAATAAACTCTACTTCAAACTGTTCTACTCAACTTCTACCCCCAAACATTTCTTCTATTTATATTTTCTCACTTTAATAAATGCCCTTTCAATTTTAGAGAGTAAACATGCCTTTTACTCTCTAAGTGAACAGTACTACTAATAAGTATTGTATTCGTAGTATTATGCTCAGTATAATTGGGGAATCAAAAAATTAATCACCTTAGGCATCTTGTTCTCAAAATATTTACATCCCCTCTACTTTTTACTTGAGAAAAAAATACTTGACTTATTTATTTAAGATCATTATATACTTTTTTGACAATTAACAAAAATAATACTAATAGTAAAAATAAAATATACATGTTTAATGTTTTACCTCAAATGTTACCTATCTTACAAAGGGTTTTGTGGTCTACTCAACTGATGGTAGTCTTGTTTCCCTCTTACCTTTTCTAAGCATTGAATGCCTATAATATTCTTATGTGTTAATAATAACCTGACACGCTCCCTATCCTAGGAAAAGTTTAAAATGCTTTCATCTCTCTCTCGGCTTTCCTGCCCCTGAGTCAGGCTAAATAGAATGGAGAAAACCAATTTTTAAGGCAGTTGAAGCAGAGAAAGCATGGCAAAGATATGACTCTGATTCTACAGCTGATCATAGACATGTTGGAATGTGCCCTGAATCCCCACAGCTGAGCAATTAAGGTCTGTGTCCTTGATTCATATTTTGATACAAACAAAAGAGAAGCCAAGAAAATCCTCCAAGAATCTTTTTCAGAGCGATAAGGAATCTATAAAGATATTCACAAGGGCTTAAAGTTAAATCCTTTCATAAGCAATTTACATGAACAGCAAAATTTTACTCCAGCAGATCTCAGTGGAAAGTGCTCATTTATTCTTTATGTTAAAATTGGTTTGGGGTTTTATTTGCTCATAGTGTGGAATCACTGAGGCATACCAGAGAAGTATAGCTTACCGCGTGATAGTTTAAGGTATTTCTCTTAATTTAATAACTGTATGTCTATCAGCAAAGTCAAACAGTGTCATCGAGTAGGTTTTTAAAACATAGACTATTTGCAAATATTTGGGAAAAATTATAGGAAAACCGACAAGGAATGATGACACACTCCAGAGGTAGTAATATTTGGGAGCCTTATCCACCTCTCGGTTTGAAGGGTCAAGTAGAGAAAGCAGTTATCATAATCTAGCAAGAACGATAGCTGTGGTTGTAATGCAAAGGGCCATTTTTTTAGGAGCTATGATCCACAGAAGAAGAATATGGTCATTGCCAAGTTGAAGATAAGCAAGGATGATGCTAGAAGAATAATTTTCCTGACCTCACTTTCTACCCTCCATCTTTGACCAGTACGACCCAAACTGATGAAGGTTACAAAAGCCAACCTCTGGGACACAGAACAGACTGGAGAATAGGGCTGAAGATACAAGCAGAAAATTTCCAACACACCTCCCAAAGTCATGCCAAATGGGAACCAACTGGCACAGTCATTATATCACGTTTGATAAATTAAGTTGAAAAAAAGGCCATAAGAGGAAATCTATGGAAAGTATTGAAAATATTTTCTGAAATCTGGATACTCATACCCAATATGCCTCTTTGTGTAAAGTGTTTCACAGAATGGACCCAAAATGCAAACTTCCTAAAGTTAGAAAACAGAATTTTGCTGGATAGGATCACAAAAATCTGCCTCAGAGTTCTATTCTGTAAATTACTCTTCAACTCAATAATATGTAGATTATTAGTTTTTATAAGCCACACATTTTAATCTATTGTAACATTCTATTATAATAGATATGTCTTAAAAATAAAGCAATTTAATATTTTTGTAGTATTGGTTGATCTACCAGACTTTGATTCTGTGATTTTTGTACATAGTATATCTGTCCTTGAGCTCAGGGGAATGAGTTCAATATGGACTCCAGGTTTTCATGAATCTTTGAATAATTATATACATTTACTCATGCATTATAAACTTTCTCATGTGCTGGTATATGCCAAACATTCTTCTAACTACTGGGGTGAACAGTAGTGTCAGAGTAAAGACAAATGGAATTTCAATATGTCCTCAAGTATTAGGAAGTTTTTTGATGTTCAGGCTGCTTTCTTCTGGACAAGACACAACTATAAGTTTCCAGTATTGACTTCTAACATTATCTTTGTTAGGCAGTATTCTAGAAGCTAGGAATTCAAGTTCGCAGAGTTCTCAGTGAATCAGGATAGACTGATTTGTAAAATGTAGATGTAAACCAGATTGCTACACAATCCAATTTCTTTATTCTCCTTATTCTCTAACAATTTAGAAGTTACATGTATTATTTCTTTTCTACTAATGATTATCTTTAGCTTATCTTATCTTGGACCTATGTTTTTGTATCAGTGTCATGAATGAATAGAAATCCAACCATTACCATCACGTTCCCAGTTTCTACCCTTAAACATACTGACCTATATGTTATTTTCTACACTGTCTTCTTAAGTTTTAACCTTATTTGTTTTTTCTTAGCTAGATTATGCAAAGTAATTTATCTAGGAAAAACATAAATAGCATGTTTTATGAGTCTATATTGTTCTTAACTATTCTAAAGAAGTTAATGGTATAATGGTATAATCTATTCTTGATTGTCCAATTTTTCCTGTATACATATCACCTCTATTTTAATCACATTAAAATGGAGGTGAGGCAAGTAAAAGAGACTTATGTGAATTCTAAGACATATTATCTTACAGTTTAAAGATATACTCATACTATAAAGATATGCTATACTAATTTTTGATATTAATAAACATTAGGAATATTTAGACATACAAAGTCAAATGGGAATATCATTACCAACCACTGTTACAGCCCAGCATTAAAAAAAAAACATTATAATTAAAGCCTTCATAAATTTTTAAAGTCAAAGTTTAACTAAGTCATGCATTTCTTGTAATAGAACCAAAGATTTGAGTTGATTTCTAGTTTACTTGTTAATCCCAAGGATTTTTCTTTTCAGCTGGAATATACAAAGCCTTATATGGCATTTCAATTGTTGGAAATACAGATGAATCAAACTATCTAAACTGTAAACCAAGCAACTAAGAGATGTGTTTTTATGTTGGGTAGCTAGTAGGGGAGAGAGTATGTTTCTTTTTATGTTACAGTGATGAGCTATTTGCATTAATTGTAGTTACATATGCATCTGAGGAATTCAAATGATCTATGGTCTTTTTTCCCCTAATGTAGCACTCTTTTCCTGACATTAGGTAATCTTTATTAAATTCAGCAACATCCCTTAACAGGATTAATGATTTTAAAAAAGCAACTCAAATAATGGATGTGTTTCTTTTCAGCATAGATAAGACATACATCTTTAATCATTCAATGGCTTATAAACACCTTCCAGGAACAAGTCCAAGCACGCCATATGACAAACGTTTCCATCTTTGCCTACATTCTTCTCTTTTCACTTTATACTCAAGTTACACTAAAATTCTCTCCATCTTTGAAATCATCAAGCTTGCTTGCTTTCTTCCTCCTCCATAGCTTCCTCTTCTAGGACTGCTTTTATCCTCTTTCCACCCCTTGAATCTGAGCAACTCTTTCCCATTTAAGAATCAAATTTCGGCCGGGCGCGGTGGCTCACGCCTGTAATCCCAGCACTTTGGGAGGCCGAGATGGGCGGATCACGAGGTCAGGAGATCGAGACCATCCTGGCTAACATGGTGAAACCCCGTCTCTACTAAAAATACAAAAAAACAAAAAACAAACAAAAAAACAAAAAAACCACACAACTAGCAGGGCATAGTGGCGGACGCCTGTAGTCCCAGCTACTCGGGAGGCTGAGGCAGGAGAATGGCGTGAACCCGGGAGGCGGAGCTTGCAGTGAGCCCAGATCGCGCCACTGCACTCTAGCCCGGGCGACTGAGCAAGACTCCGTCTCAAAACAAAAACAAAAACAAAAACAAAAAACCTACCTCCTCCTAAGAGCTTGTTCTGACCATCTCAATATCAGCAAAATTTAGGAGGTATTCTTATGTCCTACAATAGCATGCTATGCTTTTCTAGTTTATGGCACTTAGGATAACTTATAATGATCTGTTTATTTGTCCACCTCCTCAATAGACTCTGTTTTTTGATAACAGGGATTGTGTCTCTTTTACCTTCGTTATTTAGTGCCTAACATGTTTAGCCATTAAAATTCTCCCCTCAAAAATACAATCCATCCCCTCAAAAACCTTAACTGACAACATTTGATGCAATGCTGATGCTGTGATTCTCTTGCAATTTTGAACATTTTCAGTTATACTTCATTGTCATAATGAAGTGAACCTTCACTTTGAAAAGATGACATGATGAAAATCAATAGAAAATAATCTGTATGCTGGTTCTGCTAATACTAACTCATCATGTAAACATGAGTGATTTTATGTCCATTAAGTTTTTGATTTGGGGAATTTATATGACAAATAATTAGCCTGATATGAGTTTTTAAATTTCAACATGATATTTTCATATTGACACTTTATTACTGTTTAGCTCTAATCGAAAAGTGATGATTCATGTGAGAGGAGTCACATTTATGTGAGAGGAGTCAGTAAAAAGTTGAGTTAATCTTGTCAAGAACTTTCCTGTCCTTTCTCTTCTCCATATTGAACATCTGTGTTCTTTATCATTGAACTACTTTTGGTCTAAAAATATTCCAAGAAAGATCTCAAGAATTTCTGTGCTTTATATACTTGGCTTTTATTTTCAGATGGGAGAAATAGAGTAGATTAATTTTTTGTTCCTTGCAATACCATTTCTGTGTTGGTTTTATTTTTTAATTCCTTGTCTTCAAGAGCATTAACAATGGTCTGAAGAACAAGTATTTTAGGGAATTGTGGACTCTGCCTGTGGTGGAGTGGAAAGTAGAATAGAAGATTGTCTTAGATTATGATAATAATATGATAATAATTATCATCATAACAATACAGAAGTTCTGGCCAGGTATCTCAGTCTTGTGGAGCTTTTTAAAAACACAGATGACTCCATTCCCAGATCTATTGAGTTAGAAATTGAAAGCTTAGGGAACTGATATTTTATGTTTTCTAAAATCTCCAAAGAAAACTCAAATTTGCAGCTGACTTGAACACTGCAAAAATATTATTTTCTATTTCATAGGAGTTATAACTTTCATGTTGTTTTTCTTTTAATCTTCACAATAGCAGTGTGAGGTAAGTAAAATATGTCCCGTTTCATAAGCAGCTGAATCTCAGATGTGGTCAGCAATATTTGGGGACTGAAATTCAGTGTTCTGATTCCAAGCCCCAAATTTGCATCTACAAATATAAGTTAGATATGTGAAAATAACTGAAACCCAAGTACCTGTCTTACAGTTTTTTACTGCTCTGAAACTTCTTATACCAAAATTAGAAAATATTGTACTTCTTTTTGATGTGATGTGAAGATCCTGCTTAAATATTTAAGGACTTGAGATTTTTAGTAATAAAATCTGGGATACAATAGTCATTATTTTTGTAATAGTCTCTTTTCTGGTGATTAAAAGTCATTGTCACCTAGTCATTACTACCAATGAGGGTAATTAAGACATTTCAAACAAACCATTTAAAACAAGATCATTCCTTTCACTTCTAAATTTGAGATCATTTAAGGGTTCTTGTTTTAGTTATTCCAGGGAGAAAAGTAAATGTAGAATGTGTTGATTTTTTAAATTAAAATGTGATATATTTTAATTCCATAAACTCATATTTGGTGAACAGAATAAACACTGCCTACATAAAACACACACATTCAGTCTCTAAAGGATGAATAGAAAAAGTATTTTTTAAATATATGTACATGTATTGTTCTCAGAGGATAGGCTGGAAGTATGAAATATTTCAAAAATTTACAGTGATTGGTGATCATTTAAAACAGTATTTCTAGAAATAAAAATGTATTTATACTAAAAGAAAACCGAAAAATGTATCATTTCAATATAACAGCCAGTTTCAGAGGCAATATTTAGTGTGCTGTATTATTGAGGCAAATTTTCCTATTGCAGAAGGGCTCTACAGAGGAACTCTTTACAAGTCATACCTAATCCTTTCATGGTTGTGTGTCAGCTTCTGTGGAGGAAGATGAGAAGAAGGGTTGGGCATTATTTGTAAAGTTCTCCCATTTGAAGAAAATCTTGATAACTCAAACATTCCTGGTTTTCTCAAAATTACTTCATCCACCTATTGAAATTATCATCTTTAGAAATACTGAGAGTGAAATCACTCCTTTACTTCTTAGCTATTCTTTTCAATAGATACAGTGAATGAACTCTGATAGTCAGTTACTGACACCGTGAATGAAAGATTTGGACTATGCCAGATATTGAAAGCAATCAAATAGTATGCATAATTTGGTTTCACTTTCATTTTTAAACATGATGAGACACAAATAAGAAGAGTATATGAGCAAGGAGAATATAATCATTTGATAATTCATTAAATATATTCAAGAAGAAATTAATTATGAAGAAAATATTTTTGAATAAAAGTGTATTTATGAAGAATATGTTCTTGAATAAATTTTAAATACATTCAATATATTTTGACTGTATTCTTGAATGTACTTTTGAATATTTTATTAAATGTACTCTTGAATATATTCTTAAATATTTTCTTAAATATAGTGAATATACTTAAAATATGTTCTTAACTATATCCTTGAATAAATTCTTCACTATATTGAAAAAAAAAGATTTTAAACCTTTAACCTTGAGAATACACTTCATGCTAGTGTAAAATCAATTACATTCTTTCACCTGCCCTCCCACTATTCTTAGCTATCTCCTCCAATGAATACACATTTTCTTACAGTGTGTAGAGACATAATATTAGCTCCTAATTTAGGGGTGACAATTACCAGATTCTTATTTCACTAAAGAACACTTTCCTAAGAAAGAAAATATTAAAATATGTTTAAATGACATTCTGGTCTGTGAAGCTGAACTTTTTAAAAACAACTTTATTGAGGTATAATTGATGCACAAAAATACACATATTCAATATGTACAATTTGATGAAGTTAGATATATGCATAGACATATGAAGCCATTATCATAATCAAGGTAACAGACAGATCCATCACCTCTAAAAATTTCCTATGTCCTTTTAGGTTTTTCGGTGGTAAGAACACAATGTAAGACCTTCTCTCTTAACAAATGTTTATGTGCACATTACAGTATTGGTAACTCTAAGTGCTATGTTGTATAGCAGACATCTAGAATTTTTCATCTGGTATAGCTGAAACTATACAAATTGAACAACCCCCCATTTTCCCCTTCACCCACCCCCAGGTAACCACCATTTCATTCTCTGCTTCTATGAGTCTGATTATTTAGGATATCTCACATAAGTGGAATCATCCTGTAATTGTCCTTCTGTGACTGGCTTATTTATTTCACCTGGCATAATGTCTTCTAGAATCATCCATGTCATCACAAATATTAAGATTTCCTTCTTTTGTAAGGTCAAATAATTTTACTTTGAATGTATATACCATATTTTCTTTATCCATTCATTTGTCAATGGACATATGGGTTATTTCTGTATCTTGGTAGGATGGTTAATACTGAGTGTAAACTTGATTGAACTATGAAAAGTATTGTTCCAGGGTGTGCCTGTGAGGGTGTTGCCAAAGGAAATTAACATTTGGGTCAGTGGACTGGGAAAGGCTGACCCACCCTCTGTCTGGGTGGACACAATCTAATCAGGTGCCAGCATGGCCGGAATAAAAGCAGGCAGAAGAATGTGGAAAGATTAGACTGGTTTAGTCTTCCGGTTTTCATCTTTCTCCCATCCTAGATGCTTCTTTCCCTCAAACATTGGACTCCAAGTTCTTCAACTTTGGGACTCAGACTGGCTTTTTGCTCCTCAGCTCGGACGACCTATTGTGGGACCTCACGTTGTAACTGTGTGAGTCAATACTCCTTAATAAACTCCCCTTTATATATACATCTATCCTATTAGTTCTGTCCCTCTAGAGAACCCTAATACACACTTCAACTTCAAGGATGTTTGCATTTTTCCTAACACCTTCACTTTCATGTAACATCTGCCCACTACACTTGCCTCTATATAGACGATGTACCTTACAGTAGATAACAAATCTGCCATGGTTCTTGGCATTCCCTGCCCCCAACTTTGTATCAGTTGAGGAATTTCTCCTTTTTTTCTGTTATATTCTTACAAAAATACATCTGTAAACTATTGTGTAACTGTATAGAATAGGACCATTCCAAGTACAGGCTACCCAATCTCAATCGGTCTTTCAATACCGTGTGAAATTCTTTTTTAAAAAAATGTCATGTGTTGATATACATTCTCTCAAAAGTTCTAGTAACCTACCAATCCTCTTATTTGTATTAACATAAATAATAGTTCACATTTATTGAATGCTCTTTGTAATAGGTGTTTTATAAGCATTATCTCATTTAATCCTCACAATGCTATGACAGATATTATTCTTCTCCTTTTCTTCATATTTACTGGTGTATTATGAGAGATATTACAAAGGCTACAGATGAAGAGATGCATAGGATGAGATATGAGGGAATAGGTACAGAGCTTCCATTCTCTACCGGGGCTCACCACCCTCCAGGAACCCCCAGGTGTTCAGCTACCCCGAAGCTCTCTGAACTCAATCCTATTGGATTTTTATGGATGCTTCATGATGTCATCATTCCTTCCCCCTGGGTATGGAGGAGGACTCTTTCTGGAATGAGGGTTTTATGACCCATAATCAGAAAAGTGGTGTCCTGCCTTGGGGCAGGTGAAAAGAGGGCAGGAGACAGTCAGATAGATTCTGTTTTTTGAGGCTGCCCCCGAGGCCTATTACATGGTTTGGCTGTGTCCTCACCCAAATCTCATCTTAAATTATAGCTCCCACAATTGCCACGTTATGGGAGGGACCTGGTGAGCGGTAATTGAATCATGGGGACGGGTCTTTCCTGTGCTGTTCTCATGATAGTGAATAAGTCTCATGAGATCTGATGGTTTTATAAGGGAGAGTTTCCCTGCAGAACTTCTCTCTTTCCTGCCGCCATGTTAAGACAACCTTTCATCTTCCACCTTGTGAGGCCTCCCCAACCATTTGGAACTAAGAGTCCATTAAACCTCTTTTTCTTTATAAATTACCTAGTCTCAGGTATGTCTTTATTAGCAGTGTGAGAAGAGATTAATACACTTGGCTATTGTAGATAATGTTGCAATGAACACAGGAGTACAGATATTTTAAGATCCTGATTTCAATCCTTTAGGGTATATTACAGAAGTGGGATTGCTTAATGATATGGTAGTTCTATTTTAAATGTTTTTAAGAGTCTTCATACTGTTTTCTATAATAACTGCATCATTTTACTTTCTCACCTACAGTGTACAAGGGTTTCAATTTGTCCACATCCTCAAAAAGACTTATCTTTTTTTGTTTCATTATGGGCATCCTAACAGATAATATTTCATTGTGGTTTTGATTTGCATTTCCCTGAACTAGTGATCTTGAGTATTTATCTATCTATTTATCTATTATCTATCTATCTATCTATCTATCTATCTATCTATCTATTTCTCGATCTTTGAGTATTCTGTCTATCTATCTATCTATCATCTATCTATCTATCTATCTATCTGTATTAGTTGACCATTTGTATGTCTTTTTTAAAGAAAGCATATTTTTAATCATGTTTTATTTTATTACAGTCTTTGCTATTAAGGTGTAGGACTTCCTTATATGTTTTGGAGATTAATCCCTTATTAGATATACGGTGAGCAAAGATTGTCTCCCACTTCTAAAGTTGTCTTTTTATTCTATTGTTTCCTTTGCTATGTAAAAATTATTTAGTTTGATGCAAGTCTACTTGTCTAATTTTTCTTTTGTCTAATTTTTCTTTTGTTGCTTGTTTTTGGTGTCATATCCAAGAAATCACTAGCAAGCCCAATGTCATCAAGCTTGTTCTCTCCTCAATATGTATTTTTGTCACCCTTGTCAAAAATCAATATATGCTGGGTTTATTTCTGGCTTTTCGGTTCTGTTCCATTGGTCTACATGTCTGTTTTTATGACAGTACCATACTATTTTGATTACTGTAGCTTTGTAATACATTTTGAAAACTGGAAAGTTGATGCCTTCAAGTTTTTCTTTTTTCTCAAAACTCCTTTGAGAAAAGGAGTGATCCCATACAAATTTTAGTATTACTTTTCAAGTTCTATAAATAATACCATTTGGATTTTTATAGGGATTGAGTTAAAATGTAGATCACTTTTGGTAGTATGGTCATTTTAACAATATTAAAACTTCTGAGCCACGAACACAGTATTTTCAATTTATTGTGTCTCCTTTAATTTCTTTCATCAATAATTTGTAGTTTTCAGTGTATATGTCTTTTACTTCCTGGATTAAGCTTATTTCTATGTTTTTAATTTTTTTGATGCTATTGTAAATAGGATCACTTTCTTAATTTCTGTTGTAGCTATTTCAATGCTAGTATATGGAAACACAACTGATTTTTGTATGTTGACTTTGTTTCCTGCAAATTTACTGTTTTTTTTTTTTCAGTTCTAATGGGTTTTTTTATGGGGTCATAAACTTTTTTTACATATAAAATAATGTCATCAGCAAACAGATCATTTTACTTCTTCCTTTCCAGTCTGGATGCCTTTTGAAATATGGCTTTTAACTTAAATTCAAATAGCTAAGTAACTACATTTCTTAAAAGTATTATTCAACTAATTTGTATGCTCTGCTGACACTCCATAATTTCCTTGCAATGACAATGGCAAATTATCATAATTACAGATTTTCAAAATAGTCTTTCCTGGTTTTCCCAAATAGCTATTCTTTGGTCATTCATTGAACAAACATTCATCAAAATATATTAAGTATAGTATTTATTAATATAAAAATAAAAAATCCATAAAGCCAGTAGAGATTTTTGCTTATTTTCTTCACTGATGTGCTCTGACTCTGAGTACCAGTTTCTGAAACACTTCATATACTCACAACGAATATTTGTTGAATGAATGAATAAAGTGTACATAAGTTGTCAATCTCATATAGCTAACTAAGAATTTTAGGTATTAATATGAAATAAGAAATGATCCTGAAACTCAAGAAGCCTATAGTCCTTTCTTTTTTTTCTTTTTTGAGACGGAGTCTCACTCAGTCACCCAGGCTGGAGGGCAGTGGCACGATCTCCGCTCACTGCAAGCTCCACCTCCTGGGTTCACGCCATTCTCCTGCCGCAGCCTCCCAAGTAGCTGGGACTACAGGGGCCCGCTGCCACGCCCGGCTAATTTTTTGCATTTTTAGTAGAGACAGGGTTTCACCATGTTAGCCAGGATGGTCTCGATCTCCTGACCTCGTGATCCGCCCGCCTCGGCCTCCCAAAGTGCTGGGATTACAGGCGTGAGCCACCGTGCCCGGCCCTAGTCCTTTCTTACCTAAATTATCTTCCTAAACTAACCTTCACATTCCTAGGAAAACTACAGTCACACCATGTGACGGTACTAGAAGGGTGTGGAATCCTTTTATTTATTTATTTTTTCTTTTTTCGAGATGGAGTCTCGCTGTCACCCAGGCTGGAGTGCACGTGATCTCAGCTCACTACAACCTCCGCCTTAGAAGGGTGTGGATTTCTAGTACACAATTAGGGATAGAAAGTATCTATGCCCACTTTGATGTTTGATGTTGCCCCTATATGCTGTTAAACACATTCAGTAAATAGTTTAACTTACGCTATTTACTTTTGGAAGTTTTACTTTAATTAGGAACATAAAAATCCTGCTCCAATTGGGAAATTACAAAACATTTCATGTCTTGCCTTGGTCAGATTATTGAGGCATTTCCAGTAATCCATTTATAGTTAATTTGCTTTTCTATGTTAATTTTGTTCTTACACACTTTTTCACCATTTTCTTGTCTAATTGATGATCTGTCAAGAAGTTTGTTTTCTCGTTAATTAAAAAATATCATCTCTATAGTCCTCCCTTATGAGCTGTTTTATTTTCTGCAGTATCAGTTACCCATGGTCAACAGCAGTCAGAAAATAGGTTGGTATACTATAGTACAGTATAGTACAATAAGATATTTTGAGACAGAGAGACCACATTCCCATATTTTTATTACAGTATCTTGTTATAATTGTTCTATTTTATTATTACTTAACCGTTTACTGTGCCTAATTTATAAATTAAACTTTATCATAGCTGTGTTGGTATAGGAAAAATACATAGTATACACAGCATTTTATACTATCCAGGGTTTCATCAGTTCACTGGGGGTCTTGGAACATACCCTTCATGAATAAGGAGAGACCATTACATAGGAAACTATTTACTTTTTGAAAATTAGCACACTTTAACATCAAGGTATACCATTTAGCACACATTAACAAGATAAATAATCAATTTGGGGATGTTTACGATTGGCTTACCGGGATGACTGTTAACTCTTTTGGTTACACAGTATATTACTAGTATTTACTCCGTGCATCAGTTGCCTAAAACAGCAAAAATATATCTCACAGGTGATAACAGTGATACTGACCTGAGAGATTTAATGTATTATTTTATTACAGATAGAATAATCTGTAATAAAATAATAAAAATGTTTATTAATTAAATAACTTTATAATAATTAATAAATTACAAAAAAATTATAAACAATAAATTAATAACAATTTAATGAATTATAAATAACAATTTATTTAATAATAATTTAATAATTTATAAATAATTAATAAATTAATTTAATAAATTAATAAAATTTTTGCAATCCGCTCATCTGACAAAGGACTAATATCCAGAATCTATAAAGAACTCAATCAAATTTACATGAAAAAAACAATCCCATCACAAAGTGGGCAAAGGATATGAACAGACACTTCTCAAAAGAAGACATTCATACAGTCAACACACACATGAAGAAATGCTCATCATCACTCTCCATCAGAGAAACGCAAATCAAAACTACAATGAGATACCATCTCACACCAGTTAGAATGGCAATCACTAAAAAATTAGGAAACAATAGGTGCTGGAGACGATGTGGAGAAATAGGAACAATTCTACACTGTTGGTGGGACTGTAAGCTAGTTCAACCATTGTGGAAGACAGTGTGGTGATTCCTCAAGGATCTAGAACTAGAAGTACCATATGACCCAGCCATCCCATTACTGAGGATATACCCAAAGGATTATAAGTCATGCTGCTATAAAGACACAAGCACATGTATGTTCATTGCGGCACTATTCACAATAGCAAAGATTTGGAATCAACCCAAATGTCCATCAGTGACAGACTGGATTAAGAAAATGTGGCACATATACACCATGGAATACTATGCAGCCATAAAAAAGGATGAGTTCATGTCCTTTGTAGTGGCATGGATGTAGCTGGAAACCATCATTCTCAGCAAACTATCGCAAGAACAGAAAACCAAATACCACATGTTCTCAGTCATAGGTGGGAATTGAACAATGAGATCAATTGGACACAGGAAGGGGATCATCACACACTGGGTCCTATTTTGGGAAGGGAGGGGAAGGATAGCATTAGGAGATACACCTAATGTAAATGACGAGTTAATGGGTGCAGCACACCAACATGGCACATGTATACATATGTAACAAACCTGCACATTGTGCACATGTACCCTAGAACTTAAAGTATAAGAATAAAAAAAAATATTATTCTCGGGGTGCCCAAGATGGCCAAATAGGAAGAGCTCCAGCCTCCAGCTCCCAGCCTGAGCAACACAGAAGACGGCTGATTCCTGGATTTTCAACTGAGGTGCAGACTGACACCTCACACCTCACACAGCTGGGCCCACCTCTGAGACGAAGCTTCCATAGCAAGAATCAGACAGCAACACTTGCTGTTCAGCAATATTCTATCTTCTGCAGCCTCTGCTGCTGATACCCAGGAAAAGAGGGTCTGGAGTGGACATCAAGCAAACTCCAACAGACCTGGAGCTGAGGGTCCTGACTGTTAGAAGGAAAATTAACAAACAGAAAGCACACCCACACCAAAATCCCATCAGTGTATCACCATCATCAAAGACCAAAGGCAGATAAAACCACAAAGGTGGGGGAAAAGCAGGGCAGAAAAGCTGGGAATACAAAAAATCAGAGCGCATCTCCCCCTCCAAAGGAATGCAGCTCATCGCCAGCAATGGAACAAAGCTGAACAGAGAATGACTTTGACGAGCTGAGAAAGGAAGGCTTCAGTTGATCAAACTTCTCACCACTAAAGGAGGAACTACGTACCCAGCAAAAGAAACTAAAAACCTTGAAAAAAGAATGGAAGAATGCATAACTAAAATAATCAATGCAGAGAAGACCATAAACGAACTGATAGAGATGAAAACCATCACACAAGAACTACATGACAAATGCACAAGCTTCAGTAACTGACTTGATCAACTGGAAGAAAGAGTATCAGCAATTGAAGATCAAATGAATTGAAGATCAAATGAATGAAATTAAAGAAATGAATGAATGAAATGAAGCGAGAAAAAGTGTAGAGAAAAAGAGTAAAAAGAAATGAACAAAGCCTCCAAGAAATATGCGATTATGTGAAAAGACCAAATCTATGTCTCATTGGAGTGCCTGAAAGTGACAGGGAAAATGGAACCAAGTTCGAAAACACTCCGTGGGATATCATCCAGAAGAATTTCCCCAACCTAGTAAGGCAGGCCAACATTCAAATTCAGGAAATACAGAGAATACCACAAAGATACTCCTCGAGAAGTGCAACTCCAAGACACATAATTGTCAGATTCACCAAAGTTGAAATGAAGGAAAAAATGTTAAGAACAGCCAGAGAGTTAGGTCAGGTTGACCACAAAGGGAGTCCATCAGACTAACAGCAGATCTCTCGGCAGAAACTCTCCAAGCCAGAAGAGAGTGGGGGCCAATAATTAACATTATTAAAGAAAAGAATTTTCAACCCAGAATTTCACATCTAGTCAAACTAAGCTTCATAAGTGAAGGAGAAATAAAAACTTTTACAGACAAGCAAATGCTTAGAAATTTTGTCACCATCAGGCCTGCCCTACAAGAGATTCTAAAGGAAGCACTAAACATGGAAAGGAACCACCAGTAGTAGCCATTGCAAAAACATGCCAAAATCTAAAGACCATCGATCCTAGAAAGAAACTGCATCAACTAACGAGCAAAATAACCAGCTAATATCACAATGACAGGAACAAGTTCACACATAACTATATTAAACTTAAATGTAAATGAACTAAATGGTCCAAATAAAAGACACAGACTGGCAAATTGGATAAAGAGTCAAGACCCATCAGTTTGCTGTATTCAGGAGACCCATCTCACATGCAGAGACACACATAGGTTCAAAATAAAGAGATGGAGGAAGATCTACCAAGCAAATGGAAAAAAAAAAAAAAAAGCAGGGGTTGCAATCCTAGTCTCTGATAAACAGACTTTAAACCATCAAAGATCCAAAGAGACAAAGAAGGCCATTACATAATGGTAAAGGGAACAATTCATCAGGAAGAGCTAACTATCCTAAATACATATGCACCCAATACAGGAGCACCCAGATTCATAAAGCAAGTCCTTAGAGACTCACAAAGAGACTTAGACTCCCATACAATAATAATGGGAGACTTTAACACCCCACTGTCAACATTAGACAGATCAATGAGACAGATTAACAAGGATATCCAGGAATTGAACTCAACTCTGCACCGAGCGGACCTAATAGACATCTACAGAACTCTCCACCCCAAATCAACAGAATATACATTCTTCTGAGCACCACATCACACTTATTCCAAAACTGACCACGTAGCTGGAAGTAAAGCACACCTCAGCAAATGTAAGAACACAGAAATTATAACAAACTGTCTCTCAGACCACAGTGCAATCAAACTAGAACTCAGGACTAAGAAACTCAATCAAAACCGCTCAACTACATGGAAACTGAACAACCTGCTCCTGAATGACTACTGGGTACATAACGAAATGAAGGCAGAAATAAAGATGTTCTTCAAAACCAATGAGAACAAAGATACAACATACCAGAATCTCTGGGACACATTTGAAGTAGTGCGTAGAGGGAAATTTATAGCACTAAATGCCCACAAGAGAAAGCAGGAAAGATCTAAAATTGACACCCTAACATCACAGTTAAAAGAACTAGAGAAGCAAGAGCAAACACATTCAATAGCTAGCAGAAGGCAAGAAATAAGTAAGATCATAGCAGAACTGAAGGAGATAGAGACACAAAAAACCCTCCAAAAAAATCAATGAATCCAGGAGCTGGTTTTTTGAAAAGATCAACAAAATTGATAGACTGCTAGCAAGACTAATAAAGAAGAAAAAGAGAAGAATCAAATAGATGCAATAAAAAATGATAAAGGGGATATCACCACTGACCCCACAGAAATACAGACTACCTTCAGAGAATACTGTAAAGACCTCTACACAAATAACCTAGAAAACCTAGAAGAAATGGATAATTTCCTGGACACCTACACTGTCCCAAGACTAAACCAGGAAGAAGTTGAATCCCTGAATAAAACAATCACAGGCTCTGAAATTGAGGCAATAATTAATAGCCTCCTAACCAAAAAAAGTCCAGGACCAGACGGATTCACAGCCGAATTCTACAGGAGGTACAAGGAGGAGCTGGTACCATTCCTTCTGAAACTATTCCAATCAATAGAAAAAGAGGGAATCCTTCCTAACTCATTTTATGAGGTCAATATCATCCTGATACCAAAGCCTGGCAGAGACACAACAAAAAAGAGAATTTTAGACCAATATCCCTGATGAGGATCCATGCAAAAATCCTCAATAAAATACTGGCAATCCGAATCCAGCAGCACATCACAAAGCTTATCCACCATGATCAAGTGGGCTTCATCCCTGGGATGCAAGGCTGGGTCAACGTACACAAATCAATAAATGTATTCAAGCATATAAGCAGAATCAAAGACAAAAACCACATGATTATCTCAATAGATGCAGAAAAGGCCTTTGACAAAGTTCAACAGCCCTTCATGCTAAAAACTCTCAATGAATTCGGTATTGATGGAACGTATCTCAAAATAGAAAGAGCTATTTATGACAAACTCACAGCCAATATCATATTGAATGGGCAAAAACTGGAAGCATTCCCTTTGAAACCTGGCACAAGACAGGGATGCCCTCTCTCACCACTCGTATTCAACATAGTGTTGGAAGTTCTGGCTAGGGCAATCAGGCAAGAGAGAGAAATCAAGGCTATTCAGTTAGGAAAAGAAGAAGCCAAATTGTCCCTCTTTGCAGATGACATGACTGTATATTTAGAAAACCCCATTGTCTCAGCCCAAAACCTCCTTAAGCTGATTAGCAACTTCAGCAAAGTCTCAGGATACAAAACCAATGTGCAAAAATCAGAAACATTCTTACACACAAGTAACAGACAAACAGAGAGCCAAATCATGAATGAACTCCCATTCACAATAGCTTCAAAGAGAATAAAATACCTAGGAATCCAACTTACAAGGGATTTAAAGGACCTCTTCAAGGAGAACTACAAACCACTGCTCAGTGAAATAAAAGAGGACACAAACAAATGGAAGAACATACCATGCTCATGGATAGGAAGAATCAATATCGTGCAAATGGCCATACTGCCCAAGGTAATTTATAGATTCAATGCCATCCCCATTAATACCAATAACTTTCTTCACAGAATTGGAAAAAAACTGCTTTAAAGTTCATATGGAACCAAAAACAATCCCGCATTGCCAAGAAAATCCTAAGGCAAAAGAACAAAACTGGAGGCATCACGCTACGTGACTTCAAACTATACTACAAGGCTACAGTAACCAAAACACATAGTACTGGTACCAACACAGAGATATAGACCAATGGAACAGAACAGAGCCCTCAGAAATAATACCACACATCTACAACCATCTGATCTTTGACAAACCTGACAAAAACAAGAAATGGGGAAAGGATTCCCTATTTAATAAATGGTGCTGGGAAAATTGGCTAGCCATAAGTAGAAAGCTGAAACTGGATCCTTTCTTTACTCCTTATATGAAAATTAATTCAAGATGGATTGGAGACTTAAATGTTACACCTAAAACCATAATAATCCTAGAGGAAAACCTAGGTAATACCATTCAGGACATAGGCATGGGTGAGGACTTCATGTCTAAAACACCAAAAGCAATGACAACAAAAGCCAACATTGACAAATGGCAAATAGGAGAAAATTTTTGCAATGTACTCATCTGACAGAGGGCTAATATCCAGAACCTACAAAGAACTCCAACAAATTTACAAGAAAAAAAAAAAAAAACATCATAAACTGGGCAAAGGATGTGAACAGACACTTCTCAAAAGAAGACATTCATACAGCCAACAGACACATGAAAAAATGCTCATCATCACTCGCCATCAGAGAAATGCAAGTCAAAACCACAATAAGATACCATCTCGCACCAGTTAGAATGGCGATCATTAAAAAATCAGGAAACAAAAGGTGCTGGAGAGGTTGTGGAGAAATAGGAACACTCTTACTGTAGGACTGTAAGCTAGTTCAACCATTGTGGAAAACAGTGTGGTGATTCCTCAGGGATCTAGAACTAGAAATACCATTTGACCCAGCCATCCCATTACTGGGAATATACGCAAGGGATTATAAATCATGTTGCTATAAAAACACATGCACATGTATGTTTATTGCGGCACTATTCACAATAGCAAAGATTTGGAACCAATCCAAATGTCCATCAGTGACAGACTGGATTAAGAAAATATGGCACATATACACCATGGAATACTATGCAGCCATAAAAATGGATGAGTTCATATCCTTTGTAGGGACATGGATGCAGCTGGAATCCATCATTCTCAGCAAACTATCGCAAGAACCGAAAACCAAACACCGCATGTTCTCAGTCATAGGTGGGAATTGAACAATGAGATCACCCGGACATAGGAAGGGGAACATCACACACTGGGAGCTATTGTGGGGAGGGAACATGGGGGAGGGATAGCATTAGGAGATATTCTCGTAAATGACGAGTTAATGGGTGCAGCACACCAACATGGCACGTGTATACATATGTAACGAACCTGCACGTTGTGCACATGTACCGTAGAACTTAAAGTTTAATTTTAAAAAAAGAATAATATTCTCAAGTGTTAAGTTTCTTGTACACATTAACGTGCAATTTATCATATGGTGAAGTTCACTATAGAGTTTTGTTAAACTTAAAACTCATCAAAATCATATTCTCAGCAAACCATCTCTCCAAGCTGTTAAACTACTAAAATAGCATCCCTACAACCTGTTGAAGACACTGAGTTATGAAAATTGTAGATTTTCTCACCTAGACTTAAGCATTGGTCTTACAATTGGTTCTTAAGATCTTCTGCATATTCAAACATTATGCAATAAAACTGCCATTTGATAAGTAGAGAAAATAAGAAGATAAAAACATTATTAATTCATGATCACAACTGAAAATAGCACTACTTAAATATTAATGTTTTATAATCTAAATGTTTTACAATCTGAATCAGAGAAGGAAAAAAGTTATCTTGTCTATGCTCTATTAATAAAAATTGGCTTTGCACATTGAAAGATTTGGAAGAGTCTGTTTTCAAATCAAGTGCATTTTATTTTCTGTGTATAGGTCCCCTAAAGAGTTTCATGTTAGGGTCCATGAATGTATGCATTGGTAGTATGTGCACAACACACTGTGGTTATTGATTCTGGAAGAATTCAAGTACAGAGTTCCAAAATCTCCCTTATCATTCGACATACAGAACCCTTTTGTCTTGATTGGGGAGTTTATTTTGCTCTTTGTCCATATTGTCCACAACCTTTTGTGTAGTCTTTTGTAAATGTAAGCAAATACTGACTATTTACTTTGTGCTAGGCTTATAATCCTTTGCATCCAAGAATAGGATTGCTGACATAGTCTGCATATAAATGTCTTTTTCTGTGTGGTACTGTGTCTGAAATGACTATATATGAACTGAAGCCCGGGTCATCCTACTTATCCAAATTTTCTAGCCTATCATTAAACAGGATATGCTCTTCTGTACCATTCTTCTGAAGAGTACAGGAATCAAAGAGACACTAAATGGGAATTAACAATCAAATATTTGGAAATTTTTAAATAAGAAAGTTAACTGTATAATTTTAAACTCAAATTTTAAAAAATAATTTGATTTGATCCCTATATCATTGGATTCCTGGAGATATTCATGTTCAGATATTCTTAATGTGTTGTTTTCCTGCCTTTTCTTCCCCATTCTATTTAATTTTTATTGTTTGGTTTTCTTCTGATATAATGAACTCTTCTGAATTGAGCTTATACAATACAATTTTATGTCTACGCTTTACAACTGTTCTACAGGTCTTCATTCTGTGACATTTTCTCCATCTGTTACTATTAATGAACAAAATATCTATTTTGTTACTATTAATGGACAAAATATGTCAATAACAGTAGACATCAGTCTCATCCAAACTTTCAACTTCTCCCCACTTTTGACTACAAAGGCCTACCAGAACTATCACAAATTTAGATTTCCCTCGGGTATCTTGGACTCACTAATTACAGTAGAGGGTCATAGTGAGTTTCTAAAAGAATAGTACCTTGATCTCTCTGAGATGACCTCTAATGTGAACCTTCCATTGAATGTTAACAGAAATCTCCATTCTACTGTGACCAAATAGCTTCTCTAATATCCTTATTTGCAACATTTAGCAATTTTACAATGCAACTTTGCCTTTTAGAAATTACAGTTCACCATCACTCCTGTTGATCTAGAAGAGATATCACCATTTCTCAATAAGGGTCATGCTTAAGGCAGCACGTGGTAGAAATTTTAGTATTCTCAAAGACTTGCTCTATTCGGGACCTGAAAAAAAATGCAAGGTTAGAATAATTTCATTATTAACATACTGCGAATTTTTTTCTGTATTGTTTCTGCATGTGCCCTCTAGTTTTCTATGGCTTCATATAGAATTCTGGCTATCCAAAGTCTGCAATATGGATTTAAGTTTTGACTTCACCAAAAGTAATTTTTATTAAAGTATGACCTCTTATAGATTCTGCACTTTTAGAAGGAAATCTGGAATCTTACAAAGGGACTTTCATTATTAATATCTCAAATATACATATAAAGGTAGATGTTAGATAGCTGGAAAGCTGAATAGGTGAAGAGAGAGATAAATAGATACGTAGACAAAAATCTTCCTAATCACACTTATCTGCTCATATTATTTCCCCAAACTAGAGAAACATAACTCACAGAGATCAACAATATGTGTTCCATCTATAAAAACTTATCCAAATCTTTTCTGAATAATTATCATATAAATAAAAGCTAAAGAAGTAGTAAGTCTGTTATCATAATAATTTGATACATGCACATATCATATCATTATAAATATAATTTGATATATCTTTTATATATATAATTTGATACATGCACATCTTGTATAATTCATGAATATATTATACCATTTTAATATGTGTATATGATGCACAATTCAGGCATCATATTGTGAATATCCATCCTTTGGAATTACATTTTACAATATGTTTTAAATAAAAATGTGATTTCTAAAATTTTCTTAGTATTAGTACATGTGACCACCACCAGCAGTACAGATTTCTCATTCAACAGGCTTCCAACTTTCTGCATATTCTGCATTGAAATCATGACTAGATCAACAAAGCTGAGCATCCTCAAATGTTTCAACATTCTCTATGATACCATCAACATTTGCTGTTTGTTTAGGGGTGAGAGATATTGCTGAATTTCTTAAAAGAAACAGTCTCACTGATACTGTAATGCATGGCATGAAAACCTAGTGCTGGTTTAACTTTTCCAAAAGGGTAGGACTTTCCAATTGTCTCATTCTATCATCATTCAAGAATCACGCATTTATGTTAATATTGGGTGCTATTGTTCATAAGCTACTTGTAACAAATGAGTCAAGCAAAAAGGCATGAATTCTGCAGATGGTGGAATAATTCAGTGGGATAATCTGCATAAGCAGATTCGTACTTTCATACAAAACATTTTAATTTAGTGTTTGGCTTTGATCACTAGCTTACTGAACATCCCTAATTTTTTTCATCTAGTTCCCACCTTCTTTTTAATTAAAAATTGTACTGTGATTAATGATTAATCTTTTTCCAAGCAGCAACATGATTATATTATGTTATGTTGTATGGTACAGATTTTCTAATGTTATAATTTCATTCGGATAGCTCTATGTCACCAGCTTCCTCAGTGAAATAGTGCTCCCTGTGAAGGAAAAGCAAACAATCAATATTACCTTGGATTTTATTCACCTGGAAAGAAAGCATATCAAAGTTTATCAGACCACACGTATTTGACTTGTTTATTCCCATAGAAGAAAGATATATGGTGTTCATTATCTGGGTTTCTTGTAGATTTGATCATTCATTGTTCAACAACTAATTTTGGGGGGATGACAATATTCACATTCAACAAGTCAAAATTCCTCTAACTTAACAGAAACAGCTATTAATGGACTCTCTCCCTCATATCATTTTTCACATCAGGTTGATGATAGAGTATTCAGGAGGACCCCATATCTCTGAGATCCCTTAAATAGCTGCTGAGCCAAAAAATGATGTTGTGAGTAAAATCTCAGGTCTCTGTCACTGTGGTGAAGAGAGTAGCAACCAAGTTCAAGGCTGGTTCAAGTCATGACGTGTTGTGAGAAAAGTTTTTGAACAATAGTCTGTGTTCTCACTCTAGTTATTCATGCTCCTCCTCCATTCACCTGAAGTAGGTTTTTATCAGTTAGTCACCAAAAGGTAACCATCTTGCTTGGCATTATTTGCATTTAGGATTTTGGAAATTTTAATTTTATTTTGAATTCATTTGCTTGTTATCTATTTTATTTTTAGCTTCCAGAGTTACATTATTGAGTAAAAAGTATAAAATTATTTCATGTTCTTATGTGGGAAATGAGAAATCATAGAGAAATATATTGAGAATAATTTTAAAAAGTATTTTTCACAATAGCAAGAAATATAAAGAATACTTTAAGGGAAATGAAATTCTACTACTATACCTGGAAGCAATAAGCCAGGACTAGACTGGACGAAGAGCAGCTGCTAGTATTTCAAGTGAGAAAGCTGTCTTTTGATCTCTGTAGGGGGTATATCTTTTGACCTCAATAAGAAGATATTTCAGCACAAAGGTTCAAATAGGTAGTTCTTTAGATTTAAATAGCAACTTTTTAAAATCTTTTTCCAGTTTACTGGATAAAACTGTGGTTCTCAAGTTTTAATGCACATCAGAATAACCCAGAGGGTTTATTAAAGCCAGATTGCTGCTCCCTAACCCCAGATATCCTGATTCAGTAGGTCTTGGGTGAGGCTCGTGAATTTACTTTTCTAACAAGTTTCTGGGGATGTTGATGCTAATTGTCAAGGAACTATATATTGAGAACCACTGGTGTAGAATATACTATAGATGTTATGTACATATGTCCTTATAAGGTACTAAATTGTTATTTTATGCCAATAGAGACTCTATTGCCCTCTTTATGTAAACAGCCCTTCTGGTTTGAATCAACATTTTAAATCGGGCCTGTCCTGTAATGGGCAGTAACATTTAAAGAAGAAAGAATATACAGAGGAGCCTTGAATGTGACATAAGGAATTTTGAATCTCAGCTTTTTTCACTTTCCTGTGCTCAGTGGCTTGAGATGATCAACTATAGACAAAGGCTTTCTTTTTCTACAAAATGGGAACAATACTTATCTCCCAGTATAGAGTAATACAAATTTTGTATCTAGTCTCTTTATATTTTTTAAGTTGATTGTATATGGCATATATGGAGAAATGAAAGACAGGAATGGTATATGTTAATTAATGGGGGTTGCCTTCGAGGGGAAGAACAGAAGGGAAATACAGCATTTTAGTTTGTACATTTCTGTATTGTCTGTATCTTACAGCAATAATCAGTCATTTATGAATGAATTTTGTACTTAAAACAATTATAAAGTAAATGATATGTTTTCAAAAAAAGATATCAATACACTGACAGGAGGCTTCTGTTTGGAAAGCAGTATTATCTTCTATGACAAGTTTGTATTTCCCTTCTAAAATACCAACCTGCGAATGAATTCTTAGGCTTTCTGCTCATGCTAAAATAGAATCCCAAAGCCATTCCTGTAACCAGTTATTTTTCCTTCAGCCCTAACTCACACAGTTCCTGTGCTCTGTGTCAAAATGTGCTACTGCTGAGCACCGGGCTTCCCTTGGAGCGGTCAGTGAAAGTGATGTCTAATCAAGAATAACTTTCACTGCAGGTTTCTTTCCTGTAATTTACTTCCCACTGATTCTCACGGAGGTGATTCCGCAGTGAAAATACAGTCGCTGTTTAATCAGTTCCCGTGATTTCTTTCTGAAATCCATAAGAAGATAGCATTGCAATAACACCTTGTCACTATGGTGGTTTTAGAAACTTTGGGCATTTTTTCAACAGGCCTTCTTTTAGCAGAACCCTGCACTAGGCACTACAGCTGTGTGTATTAGTCTGTTCTCATGCTGCTATGAAGAACTACCTGTGATTGGGTGATTTATAAAGAAAAGAGATTTAATTGACTCACAGTTCTGCATGGCTGGGGAAGCCTCAGGAAACTTACAATCACGGTGGAAGGCACCTGTTCACAGGGTGGCTGGAGGGAGAATGAGTGTGAGCAGGGGAAATGCCAGACACTCATGAAACCATCAGATCTCGTGAGACTCACTCGTTATCATGAGAACAGCATGGAGAAAACTGCTGCCATGATTCAATTACCTTCACCTGGTCCCACTCTTGACACATGGGGATTATAGGAATTACAATCCAAGGTGAGATTTGGGTGGGGACACAGAGCTAAATAAATGATATCACTGGATAGAGAATACAGTAAAATAGAAAACATGGTCTACACCCTGTCTCTCAGCCTAGAACTTAAAGCCTGGAAGAAGGAGTGAGAGATTTGAGTACATGATGAGAAATCAGAATTGGGTGGAAGGCAGTTAGAAAAAATGAGCAGATGAAGCAAGAGGAGTGAAGAAGAAAACTGGATTGCATTTTCTAAAGAAGGAATATTGAAAAGTTTCAGAGTTAGCAACTCTAGCTTTACAATTTTAATTGTAATGTAAAAGTGAAAATATGCCAAAAATTTCTGAAGCAACCCTAGGAATAGGGCGTTATTCCCCAGAGAGAATATACGCAGGTTCCATTTTACTGTACTCCCTCCCAGCTGCCCCCTATGATCCTTAGTTGAGCTGCCTCCGTTAAGGATCATATTCCAGTGATGGTTTGTCTGAAAGTCTGTCTATTCTAGACCACAAGTCAGAAGTTCAAAGGCGGAAATTCAGTTCATACTCTGTTTTGCAATGATTACTGTGTTGCTCAAAGGTCACAAATAGGTTGAGTAAATAAAAACAGTTTGTTTGTTTTTTTTTAAATTAAGTTCCTGAAATATAATCTGATACTGAAAGGTGTTCTGAGTTATTTTTAGAAAAATTGTAAATGCTACTAAATTAGGCTCTATGTTTTCCAGTTGCTGTTATTTAGAATTGTATGTATTCTAGTGTCATAGTTTACTTTGGTTGTTTTTCCTTTTTTATGGAATTCCTAACATATCCATTCTTTTTTTAAAAATTTTTTCTCAAACTGTCTTCCAAACTAACCTTTCCTTTGAACCTGTGCTTCTTAATTGTCAATGTGATAAAATGTGTTTGTTTTGTTCCTGCATTCTTTTTTTTTTTTTTTGGAAGTCAAATTTTATCATATGAGATGGAATATAATATTGAGATTACTTATTACTTAGGCATGGGAGGGGGGGCTTTTAACAACAGTTTCCTACATTCTTTAAACAAAGAAACAAACAATGAAATGGAAAGAAATGTGTCAAGGTCACTATTAAGAATAGAAAACAGAACTCTAAAGGAAGATTGCTACCAAGAGAATTGTTTCTAAAGCCAGGGAAAATCGCTATGATTTTGTTTTTCTTTGTGTGAGTCTTTTTCTACACATTGATTGTGTCTGTGCCAAGTAACAGAAGGGAAGAGAAAAGCCATTTTAGGACATGCCTGGCAGCATGCAGGTGATTTGGGGCACAGAGGAATTCCAGATCCGCCCACCATAATAGAAGTAAAAAAACCACAAGGCCAGAAAGAGACAAGGAAAGAAAAACTGAAGACCATTCCAGGCAAGGGATCAGGCCTAATAAGCAGATGCTAACTGGAAGTTCAATTAAGTCAGAATGGAATCTGGGGCAAGAAGAGAAAAGCTGTCAGAGTGAATGAATTAATTTTATAGAGAAGTATAATGCCACACCCATCCAGGTTTATAATCTCAATATCAAATAACAATCATTCTTCAAGCCTAAATCATAGCTTCTTCTGGAATTCTTTCTTGATAACCTCGAAGTGACATGTTTTCTTCTGGGCTCCTTTAGTTCTCAAGGGTGCACTTCTCATTTGTTAGCCAATATAGCCTACCTTGTGTCCTGGTTACTTATCTTGTGTGATGTGCGAACTCTCCTGTGTTGAAGCTTTTACAATTTCTTTTTTGCAACTTCTAGATTGTTTGCATTTTACTTAAATAAATATTTAACTACTGCAGTGACAATTACATCGTATGATCATCTGATGACATCAAAATCCTGCATATGAGTAATACTGTTATCATCTCAAATCAAGTTCAAAAGACAAAGACTCTGTTTCTAGCACCTTGCATTGTGCACAAGATTGGTAAATTGATGCCATGTCATTGGCTTATGGAAGGTGTTCATAAACCAGTCCCAGACATTCTCAGATCAGTTGTATTTCCTTGGTATGCTTCACACTTTCATGTTACCTGAAATTATTGTGTTCCCCTCTTTTGTATTTTTCTCCCCACTAAATTGTAAGCTCTGTGTGTGCTAGGAGGCTTTCTGTTTTGTTCACTGACAAATCTTTAGGGTCTAGAAAAGTAGCACTTATCAGGCACTCCGTATCTTTTGAATGGAAAAACTGCTGTTGATTATAACCAGATAATATGAAGCCCTATAATCCAAAAGTCTGAACAGAGCTTATTAAATTAGGGCCTTAGTGTAAGGAATTAGGCAAAGTCTCTATTGATGTAGAAAGATGTTAAAAGGTGCAAAGCAAATATGCCATAGGCCTGTCTGTAAAAGGGAGAAATACTTTTAGGAAGAGGATAGTACACCTCTCAAAGACCAACATGAAGCTTCCAGCTTTCTATTTACCTGGTAAATTGAATTGTTATCAGTTGTATGGTCTCTACTGTATTTTATGCCTACCAACATTGGTGTTCAAAGTTGTCTTTACAATTAGGCTATACATTTAGTTACACTACTCATATAATTATCCATAGCAGAACTTCAGCCATTTGTCTTGCTTTTTGAAGTCCATCTTTCCATGTTACCTCCTTGGTTTATGTACATTATAGGAGTAACTCATAAAGGACAAAGTGCTCACACACTGGTCTCTGTTCCCTACTGCACTTCAAGAGTAGAAGCGTTAAGTCAATGCAGCCACAGAAGAGAGCAAAATGACACTAGTATATATGAAGATAGTCACATCCCAAGCCTTGGGGAAATCTACATGTACATAAAAAGACATATACAAGAAAGTTCTTTGCAGCCTTGTCAATAAAAGCAACAAATTTGACATAACTTAAAGTTTTATTAACTTGAAAACAGATAAATACATCATGATATATTCACACCAAGGAATATTTCTCAGCAGTCAAAACAAATGAATTACTGCTATATCTGTCAACATGAATAAATCTAAAAACATAATGTGGAGTGGAAAAAGTTAGATATACCACACTTTATATACAGTTTAAAATTGCAAAAAGCACCATAAAATTTACATATGCATAAATATATAGCAAATGCTAATGAGAGAATAAGTCCTGATTTAATAATAGTGCTTACTTCCATGAATAGAAGAAAGCGAGTGGATAAAATTGAAGAAAATACAGACTCACAAATGTATATGTCATGTTTAATTGATTCTTTCAAAGTTTTCAAGAAAAAATATTTCAAATTAAGGTAGTTATGCACAAGAGTGTTATATCACTTAATGTACTTGCTGTATGTTTGAAACATTGAAATAACAAATACTTATTTAAAAAAAAAATTATTTCCACCCCCGGCCCCAGACCCTACAGCCGCCGAGATGTTGATGCTTAAGAAAAACCAGATTGCCACTTATGAAGTCTTTTTTAAGGAGGGAGTCACGGTAGCCAAGAAGGATGTCCACATGCCTAAGTAGCCGGAGCCGGCAGATAAGAATGTGCCCAACGTTCACTCATGAAGGCCATGCGGTCTCTGAAGTCCCGAGGCTACGTAAAGGAACAGTTTGCCTGGAGACATTTCTACTGCGACCTCACCAGTGAAGGTATCCAGTATCTCCATGATTACCTTTACCTGCCCCCAGAGTTTGTGCACAGCCGTCCAGAGACTGGCAGACCTCGGCCTAAAGGTCTGGAGGGAAAGCGACCTGCAAGACTCACAAGAGGGTACACCGACAGAGATACCTGCAGGCGGAGTGCTGTGCCCCCTGGTGCCTAAAAGAAAGCTGAGGCTGGGGCTGGGTCAGCAACTGAATTCCAGTTTAGAGGCGGATTTGGACGTGGATGTGGTCAACCACCTCAGTAAAATTGGAGAGGATTATTTTGCATTGAATAAACTTACAGAGAAAAAAAAATTTAAAAACCCAAAGAAAAAACAGTGTATTCACAAAAGGTGAGTTAAAGTTATTGAGGTTGAAATAAGACTGGCAGAAGGAAAGGAAAGGAAGTGAAACTGAACAAGATGGACAAGGTGGAGGAGGGAGCTTGAGAAAGAGATCCAGAGAAATAGGTAAGACCTGAAAGAAAAAATGAACTGGGAAAGTCTCAAGTGATAAAGGATGAGAACGGAGAAGTCACACCAATTCAAGGCAGTGGCTCATGAGTCAATGGGAAACAAAATGGAAAACAGAGCCAGCACCGTCTGCAGACCACAATAGGAATATCAGCAAAGATGTGTATACACCACTGTAAAGCAAGCAATGTGAAAACATGATTAGTTCCCTTCCTAAGGGTTGATATGCTAGGATAAAGTTAAGAACATTCTAGGAGCCAATTAGCAAAATGCTGCTATTAGAGTATCTGGAAGAAAACTATTGTTCCTATTGTTTCTCAAATCTAGTTTAATTGTGCTAGTAGAATGGTGCAGTGATATATGAAATTTAGTAATGGCTCACCCCCTTCCACCTTCATAGGTAAGAGGAGGTAAAAGGCAAGACGATTGTCTTTCCATCAGAGCAATGAAAGAAGGCAGGGTGACACAATAATGCATCAATGCATGCCAAAAGATTCTATGGCAACATCAAACAACAGCAGCATCTTTACACAGAGAAATGGGTCTCCACTGGACATTCAAACCAGGATAATTGATTGTAAATCTATGACTCACCAAAATGTAGAAAATCTTACCTGTCAATGGGAACTAGAAGAATATTACAATGAGCCAGGCTGCCATTTATTAAATGGGAACTTGCTGACAGGTATCATATTTCTATTAGGGAAGGAAAAAAATAACCTTCTTGGGAATTTCTATTCATATTAACTGCCTCATCTGACTGTGCACCCTTGCTTTTGGCCAGGGAAGAGAAAATCTGATATCTTTTCACGGGACGATTTCTCTTCTTTAAGTAATCTAGAAAGCAAGATAAGAGAGAAAGAAGCGTAGAGAACAAGAGAGAAACAGAGAGTGAATGGCAGAGAGATTGAGAAAATAAATGCCTCCAACCAGAATCAGATCCATCGCCAAGAAAATATTGACAGCTATTTTTTCATTAAGGAAATCATAGAAGCTTTTAAGCTTCAGACTCTGTTGAACTCTGTAAAAAATCAACTCTGCACTTTCCTTGTCTATCCTGAAGTGTCACTAAAAAATAAGAACTCATTCCATGAGTTAGTTAACTACCCCCAATGTACCTGTTAATTGATTATTTAGATTAACACTATTTTGGAACAAAGAA
Source organism: Macaca mulatta (assembly GCF_049350105.2). Taxonomy (NCBI): domain Eukaryota; kingdom Metazoa; phylum Chordata; class Mammalia; order Primates; family Cercopithecidae; genus Macaca; species Macaca mulatta. The sequence continues at coordinate 58,951,564 of NC_133411.1, forward strand.
CTCTTTCTCAAGATTTTTAATGTTTTTAAAGTAAATACATAGAATTTGAATAATTTAAGACCTTCAGTGTTAGCCTTTGAAAAACGTAAAAGCATAAGTAAACATACTTGCGGATAACCTCTAAAACAGTTTCTTCTTAAGAATAATTAATTATTAAACTTGTCTGTAGCAGATTATTTATTTTGGGTTGTTTTGACTCAATTTTGTAGCCATGTTATCTGCTGTGATAGTCAGTTTTTTTAACTCTACTTTTTTTTTTTTTTTTTTTTTTTTTTTTTTTTTTTTTGAGACGGAGTCTCGCTCTGTAGCCCGGGCTGGAGTGCAGTGGCCAGATCTAGGCTCATTGCAAGCTCCGCCTCCCGGGTTCATGCCATTCTCCTGCCTCAGCCTCCCGAGTAGCTGGGACTACAGGCGCCACCACCACGCCCAGCTAGTTTTTTTGTATTTTTTGTAGAGACGGGGTTTCACCATGTTAGCCAGGATGGTCTCGATCTCCTGACCTCGTGATCCGCCCGTCTCGGCCTCCCAAAGTGCTGGGATTACAGGCTTGAGCCACCGCGCCCGGCCTTTTTTAACTCTATTTTTAAATGCTGTGGCTTTAATTTTGTCCAAATTTATTCTACACAATTTATAGGGCATTTACAGATACCCAGTTCCCTAATGCAGCAGTCCTGACTCTTGGCTTATTTGCTTATTACAAAGCAACAGATGTGATGGTAAAGGTGATGGGGAGTAAACAGTGCAATTGACTGTTTTTAAGTTTTACATTTCAACTAGAAGTTAGTACATTTGATTTCTGCATTAAAATAATGGGATATAGTTGTAATATACCATAACATTTATGTCTAGAAATGCCAAGGCAACAAGTCAAATGGCTCCTCTAAACTAGTCCTCATTTTAGAAAATCAGAGGACTTTAGAATTCTGTCTCATAGTTCAATTCCCATGTAATGGACATTATTGACAGATGATACTCTAGACTGAAAATGTGAAGTATGGCCATATTTTTTTTTTTTTAGAAACTGTTGATTCAATAACTGAAAAAGTCTTACTGCCCTAAAACACTTGCTTTTATCAAGCTTCATTTTATTTCCCTGTATCCTTTTTTTAAAGTTTTTTTTTTTTTAATCATTTTACTTTAAGTTTTGGGATACATGTGCAGAATGTGCAGGTTTTTTACATAGGTATACAGGTGCCATGGTGGTTTGCTGCACCCATCAACCCATCATCTACATCAGGTATTTCTCCTAATGCTATCCCTCCCCTAGTCCACCACCCCTCAACAGGCCCTGTTGCATAATGTTCTCCTCCATGTGTCCATGTGTTCTCATTGTTGAACTCCCACTTATGAGTGAGAACCTGCACTTGGGAACAACCTAGTTCAGAACAACTCCTGCTTCTCAAGTCTTGACAGCCCTCAAAATAATTTATGGCTACTTTATTTTCTGTCTCTAGCTTTCCCTACCCTAGGATGCTTATCATTAACGTTTGTCAGCAGCACCTCATGGACACAATACACAGACCCTCCATTACCCTGATTGTCCGTGTGCCAGACCACTTTTGGCTCACATTCAGGATGGTAGTTAAAATTTCTGAGCTTTGGAGACAGAGAGAGCTTGGCTGAAATCTCGGCTTTGCTACATTTTAGCTCCATGGCTACTTAGGGAGATGTCGATCACCCCAGGCCTCCTTCACTGAACTTCCCCTTGAATTGCCAGCATCTATACCATTTCCTCCCCAGGAGTGTCCTCAGACTTTAGAAGCCTCCTTTGCCTGCCAACACAAAGAATGGGAAGTACCTAGGAATTTACATGCCCCAGAATGAGCCTTAACAAATCACTGTGTTCGGTGAGGGACAACCTCCACACCAGAACTTCTCCGCGCTGATAGACTAAGGCTACACTGAGACCTTGAAGCTACATCGTTTAAAAATAGAGTAAAAAAAAAAAAAAAAAAACAAAAACCCTGAATATCACAGCAGAGAACATGGCTACCAAATTGAGTCAAAACAAGCCACAATATATAAATAATCTGGTACAGACAAGTTTAATAATTAATTATTCTTCTTAAGAAGAAACTGTTTTGGAGGATATCTGCAAATATTTTTACTTATGCTTTTTTTAAAGACTGACACGGAAGGTCTTAAGTTATTCAGATTCTATGTATTTACTTTAAAAGCATTGAAGATCTTGAGAAAGATCTCTTTGTTCCAAAACAGTGTTAATCTAAATAGTCAATTTACAGATGCATTGAGGGTAGTTAACCAACTCATGGGAAGAGTTCTTAGTTTTTGGTGCCACTTCAAGATAGACAACAAAAAAGCAGAGTTGATTTTTACAGAATTCAACAGAGTCTGCAGTTTAAAAGCTTCTATGTTTTCCTTAGTGAAAAAAAAATAGCTGTCAATATTTTCACAGTGATGGACCTGATTCTGGTTGGAAACCTTCATTTTCTCAATCTCTCTGCCTTTCATTCTCTGTTTATCCTCCCTGCCCAACTTCTCCCATTTTCCTACTGGTTTCTCCTGGAAGCACTTTCTTAATAAAGCACTTGTCCCGGAATCCTCACCTCTGTTTCTGTTTCAGGGAAACCTGGCCAAATATGATAAATTATTATAATCTCTAAACCCCATTCTCCATAACTGTAAATGGGATCAAAATGGTATCTACTGCTAGAATTAATTTAGGGAATGAATAAGAAAAAACACATAGCATGTCATAGTTTCACGCCTGATGCGAATGCGTACTAAAATGTAACTATTGTTATTAGATTTTCTGGCAGAGATTGAACAGGACATTCAAGATGCAGAAAATTCAGGACTTTTCCTTCTCAAGTTTGGGAGGCCATTTTTCCACTAAGGAAGTCTGAGAATGCTGGCTTCCCCTGAGAGAGCATGGCACTGCGGGCAGCCATAGAATTCAAGCTCCCTGCAAAGGTGTTGAAGGACTTGTGCATGGCTGCCAGACACTGCTCAGCAGCCTGTGCTGCTTTCCTTTCTGTTGGCAGTGAGCCAGAAAGCCCAGATTAGCAGTAGCACTATTTTGCTGTCCTCTCTCAGGCATCAAGAGAAGAAGAATGTTTCCTATATAGAACAGAGAAAGTCAAAATCCAGAATACATGTCCTAAATATTGATTTCAAAGAGTTCTTGTACAGGTTAAATGTGATATAAATCTACATGCCAAATTAGTATAGAAAAAAAATGAGGCTTTCTGTTTTTCATTTGGTTCGGTGTTCTGCATATTTGAGAGGCGTAACATCGTGCAGCCAATTATGAGATTGATATTCGGGGGTCGCACTCACCCAGCTGCAAAGCTCAATGTGGGCTATATAAGCAGCTGAAGGGAACTGGGCAGCAATTTTAATTAATTAGCAATTTAGAGCCTCTCATGCTAAAAGCTACCTTAATGATAAAAAGAGAAATGATGTGGGAAGGCAAAAGAATTTGAAACATTCAGCCTGAAACAACAGATTACCAACAGTGAGCTTTTAAGCAGGAACCTATCTTTTACTCAGCCATTACATGCTAGCTATTAATATTTTATGGTTATAAAAATTGTAAATCAGTGAAGATCAACTTACTATTTTGAGTTCATTAAGAGCTTTTTGGCTTCTGAAGAAAATCATTTTAGCTGGACTCTAACATAATTTGCTCTTGAGTAAAAACAACAATCTTCTATTTATTTGTATAATATAGGTCACGGCTTAGAAAACGCTACCCCAAAGCATTTTTGGAGGGCCTTAGAAGTAAGAAAGGCATTGTGACCTTCCCACTTTTCTGTGTGAGATCTGACCATAAATTCTGTGACCCACTTTGCCTGAAAGTAAGTCATAAGACCCTCATCCCAGACAGGTCCTGTCCTGCAACTGGGAAGAAGGAATGCTACACAGACAAGCCAAGGAGAATCTGAATACACAGCACTCTCTGGGTTCCCCTTTAATGTATTGCCATTAGAGCATACTCTTTTGTTCAAGCACATTTATACATGGCTGTCCATTCTTCATTGAACCTAAGCATAAAAATGGACAGTTTTCCCTGGGTCTCTGGGTCTTCATTTTTGAAGGCTCCTGTGTCACATAAAATTTTGTTTAAATAAATTTGTTGTGCTTTTCTATTTGTAACCTGTCTGTTATGATAGAAGTGCTGGCTCTGTCCCTTATGATGGGTGTGGAAGGTTATCACAGCTCTCTGCCTCTACATATTCTTACTATGATTGCTAAAATCATCATAGTGCTTTATGATTTATAAAGTCTTTTTATACATTATGGTCACATTTAATCTCAAAGCAAAGATAAAGAAGAGAAAAATTATTATTACCCTCAATATGTGTTAGAGATAGAAATAAGGTTTTCAGTCCATCCAGGATCGCAAAGTAAGTGGTGATGCTGTACAGATCCTTTAATTCCAAATTGCATTGATAACTCACTTCACATCAAATATATATGTGATATAAAAATCTTACTGATTTTTATATAAGAGAGTCTGCTTCATAAGTTAAAATGATCAAAATATGGAGCAAGGGAAATCAACTTGTTTCTTTTTTTTTTTTTTTTTTAGGTTCAGGGAATACGTGTATAGGTCTGTCACATGAGTATATTGTGTGAGGCTGAGATTTGGACTTTTGTATATCCATCAAAAAAATAGTGAATATAGTACCTAATAAAAATGGGACTCAACTTGTTTCTTAATCTCAGCCAGTTCAATTCCTACTAAGTGATAAATACAATTAATCATTTTCCCTTAAACATTGATTTAAGAGAAATCCCTATATCTACCTTACTTCTCCCATTAGACAATGAGGGTTGGAGACATATCAGTAACATACTCATAGTTTTGATACACAAAGCCTAATTTTTATTTGGAAATACGTTTCTTACATGAATGAATGAATATACTCAGGAATGCTCTAGTTATAAGAGCATTATCATCCATGAACAATGCTCAGAAAGAGCTTACAATATTGAAGAATTTAGAAAATATATACATGGAAATAGCAAGTAAGTGCAAAACCAAATACTACTGGTGATGAGTTTATCAGAATTTCATTCAACAGAGAAATGACCTGTTAGAGAAGAGTACATGGAAGCTGTAGGTTATGCTCTCAGTCCTTCATCTACCTATCCTGGTATCGCTTTACCAGTTTTGCTCTCACAGGCTCCGTGTGCTTCCATTCCCAACAGCTAGCACTCAAGTGTCTTTGGCAGAGAGAAGCTGGAAATATATCTGAATGTATGTCCCTTCCCACCAGGCACATTCCTTAATCAATGCCCAGTAATACCTGGGCTTTTGTCCCTGAATGAGGCAGATCGAATATAACCAACATTGTCTCCAAAGCTTCCCTTTGAGACTGAGCCAAAGCGAAGGTTCCTGGGACCTCACTCCATCTCATACCCTTATTGGCCCCCTTCTCACCCAGGCGCCACTTCCTTCCTCCCTTATTTTTTTTCTTGATCCTTCCTAATAAACCACTTTCACAAAAATCCTCTTTTTTAGGTATATTTTGGGGGAACCCAATCTAAAAAAAAAAAGGTTGAAACTGAGTTTCAAATTTGAGTGTTGTGCCAAAAATTTCATTCCAGGAAAGGAGAATGTAATGAGCAAAGGCATGAATCTGTGGAGGTTTTGTATTATTAATGTAGGTGTTAAGAGTTGTAGGTGTTGTTAATGTAGGAGTTCAGGGAAAAGGCTTCCTGACAACTAACATGGGTGTTGTAGAGACAGGAGTATAAGCTTGGGTAATGATATGGCTTGGCTGTGTCCCCACCCAAAATTTCATCTTATTGTAATCTCCATAATGCGCATAATACCCACGTGTCAAAGGAGAGACCAGGTGGAGGTAATTGAATCATGGGGGCAGTTTCCCCCATGCTGTTCTTGTGATAGTGAGTGAGTTTTCATGAGATCTGATGGCTTTATAAATGCTAGATCTGATGGTTTTATAAGTGTTTCATGAGATCTGATGGTTTTATAAGTGTTTTGTAAGTCCTGCATTCATTTCTCATTCCTGCCCCCTTGTGAAGAAGGTGTCTTGCTTCCCCTTCACCTTCCACCATGGTTGCAAGTTTCTGAGGCCTCCCCAGGCAGGGTGAACTGTGAGTCAATTAAACCTTTCCTTTATAAATTACCTAGTCTTGGGCAGTTCTTTATAGCAGTGTGAAAATGAACTAATAATGGTAGGTAGCACAATAGGGCAGAATCATGTCAGGTAGGGCAGAATCATGTCAGGTAGGGCATGAAAAAAAAGAGAGAGAGATTTGAACTTAATGTAATAAAGAGAGTGAAATCATGTTGAAATTCCTAGCAAGAGAAGAATGTGAGAAAAGCAGGCAAATCTCAAAACGTAGTTACAGAACTCTGGTCTCTGTAGATGCTATGTGGAAAAAAAGTTCTATGGTCAAATAAAGTTTGAAAACACTTTTCATCCTACCTGTAGTCCATGGATGATTATCAAATGACCATATACCTATGAAAGGTGGGGTCAAGAAGCAGTTTTAATTTTGTTCTTCTAGTTTCTATTTTTTTTTTTTTTTTTTTTTTTTTTTTGAGACAGAGTCCCCCTCTGTCACCCAGGCTGGAGTGCAATGGAACAATCTCGGCTCACTGCAACCTCTGCCTCCTAGGTTTAAGAGATTCTCCTGCCTCAGCCTCCCACGTAGCTGGTACTACAGGCACACGCCATCACACTTGGTTAATTTTTGTATTTTTAGTAGAGACAAGGTTTCACCATGTCGGCCAGGCTGGTCTTGAACTCCTGACCTCAGGTGATCCACCAGCCTAAGCTGGCCTCCCAAAGTGCTGGGAATACAGGTATGAGTCACTGTACCCAGTGTTCTAGTTTCAAATCTTATCTTTTGATATCATTTTCTGGGTAGGCTGAGCAAAGGTTTTTTTCAAATAAATTTTTAGAAAATTGTAACGGGCGGCCGGGCACGGTGGCTCAAGCCTGTAATCCCAGCACTTTGGGAGGCCGAGACGGGTGGATCACGAGGTCAGGAGATCGACACCATCCTGGCTAACACGGTGAAACCCCGTCTCTACTAAAAAAAAAAATACAAAAAAATAGCCGGGCGAGGTGGTGGGCGCCTGTAGTCCCAGCTACTCGGGAGGCTGAGGCAGGAGAATGGCGTGAACCCGGGAGGCGGAGCTTGCAGTGAGCTGAGATCCGGCCACTGCACTCCAGCCTGGGCGACAGAGCGAGACTCCGTCTCAAAAAAAAAAAAAAAAAAAGAAAGAAAATTGTAACGGGCATATGAAACACATGGAGATCTTGCGAAAATGCAGATTTTAATCTAGAAGGTCTGGATGGAGTCTGAGATTTTGCATTTCTCACAAGCTCCCTGGTGATGCAAGGTTGCTCTTCTAATTACTACACTTTGAGCAGCAAGGGGCTCTAAGATAAGGTCTACCTGACTATAAAATGCAGAGACTCAAAATTAGAATTTCAATAGAAATTATTTTTCCTCTGTCAAACATTTATTTATTATTTCTCATACATATTTGTTTGTTTATTTTGTTAGTTTTTTATAATATTCATTGCCAGTCGAGCAGTTAAGAAGGAGTGATAGGGAGAAACGTGTATAGGTAAGGGAATTTAAATGAGGTGTGAAACTTGTGGGAGGCTCCAGGGAAGAGAAGACGAAGGGTCTACTTTCAGAGAGAGTTCGGCACCAGTGGGAGGTTCCTGTGGCTAATTTTCAAGTTTTACAGGGGAAAGGGAACATTTTATCAAGATATATTTTTAACTTCTTTTTTCATTCTATGTTCTTCATTTAACTGTTAATTTTATACATGCTGTGGGCTGAGAAATATGAATAAGGTTTCCCTTTAATAGCAATGTTACCTAAAAGCAGCTATACCAGTTTTTAACAGAATCTTCTTTCTCTGTCATATTTTGTTATTTCAATAACCTTCATTCTTTAAGGAAGTTTTCCAATAGTATTTTCTTCATTTTCGTGTGCCAGTACCTTCTTCATTCTAAAAGTGTAAGAAATAAGATAAAGAGAGAGTATTCTTGCAATCATTTATATTCAGAAACACAATGGTTAAAAAAAAAAAGCCATTTTCATTGGTTTTTAGATACAGATTTGTTACTTTCTGGAAACAAAAGGAAGGAAATTTAAATAATAAACGTTTGAAATCTTGATGGTTCCCAAAATAGCAATGATGAAAACATAGGCTCTACCCTTTTGTTTTTCTTAAGATGGTCCTAACATCTAGATCTATCCATTTTAACCCAGAACTCCAACTCAAAATTAATAAGGGAGTAATAAAATTAATTATGCATTTAAAAAGTCTCATGACACTACAGGATGTTATATATAAAACAAGTTCTCATTTTACTTTAAAATATGACTATACTTTTATTATATATGTAATGTATTTTTCAGAAGATTTATAGGTAAACTTTATATTATATTATTAGCCAGCCATGGCTTCCTCTGTGGATTAAAGAATTAAAATGTTAATGGGAAATTCATGACTCAGGACTAAGAACACTTCCTTTTTCCTCTGAATGACTGAGTATATATATATATTTTGCTCTTTTCAATATCATGACCCAGAAAATTCATTAGATTTGCATTAACAAAGTGAGCCATGTATATTAACCTTCTCAGTCTAGAAAAAAAGGTAAGAAAATTAACAACTCTTGAGTATTTCCAATGTCCAGGAAATGTCAAGGCACTTTTACTGAGTCATCTCATAAAACAGCCAGAGTCTCAGTCTCCACATTAAAGGATTATAGAATATCTCTAAAGAGTCAGAGTAAGAAGAGTCAGAGTAAAACCACTGTAAAACATTCTCGTTCAAAGAATACAGTTTATTGTGACAAGTAATTACTGTGTTCCTTACAAGTGATTTGACAACTGACTAGGGAGTCGAGACACTGAAAAGGAAGTCCACATAGGATAAGGCTTCACCAGCTCCCCATTCCTAAGACTTGATCATTGCCAATGGATCTGAGAACTTTGAGTTGACTGAGGCCTTCATTTCCCTCCAAGAGAATATTGTGTTTTATATTTACATTTCTTATATCTAAAGGCAAATGAAGGAGACACAGATCCCTGCCTTAGTTAGAATGGATCTTTAATACTTGACTTGGGTTTGCAAGTCTTCTGCTCATAAACACTTCATATTGAAGCAGCTTAGTCTTTAATTGTAAAAAGGAGTTAATAACTATAGGAAAAATTTAAAGGCAAGAACTTCATCTAAGGTGGAAAAATTATCCAACTATTGTGAAAATAAATGAAAAATTGAGAATGAGAGTATTTTAGCAAAAATAACAGAAGAAGCAAATAAAAGCAAGAGAATATGAATATCATATCAGGAATTCTGTAAGTCAAAAATCTTATAGACAAAAAATCAGTTTACAATCAGTTTACAAATATTACTGTTACTTCCCTTTGGGAATTACTACTGTAATTCTCACACACACACACGCACACACAAACACACACACACACACAGGAAAAATCTTTTGTTTGGGAAAACCAAAAGTGAACTTGTGTTTTTTTTCCTAATTGCTATTGATTTTTTCCAACAGAATCCCATCAGATTGCTGCATTTCAGTCTTGAGCGTTCACAGTCTTGTTTTATGTGCTTTATTGGAAAATTTACATGAAAATGTTCCGCATTTTAGATGTTACTATAAAACAAACATGCCAAGATGAGTATAATAATGGATTTTTTGATACAGCTTCAGGTGGAGTAGGAAAAAATATTTGTGATTATGTTACCTTTTTTCCATTTATGATTAGATTTTAACATTTTGAATTCTTTCCTAATCCGTAAATTATTCTTATTCTGTATAAACGTTACCTTATCCATCTACTACATTGCTCTTTTTGTCTCACTTTGATTGCTCAAGTTATCTCTAAATTATTTTATATACAATCTTCAAATCATAGTCAACATTTTTTCATGAAAGACAATATTTGCCACCAATCCCAGAAAATACATTAGTATTTTCAGTGTATACATCAACAGAAAGAGCATAATGGCCACATTATTAAATATGATTAGGGAAAAAGACTAAATTAATAATACACTTAAGTGTCACCAGTGTCCCAAAGTGGATACTGGGAAGCTCCTATAATTTCATTGAATTCTTATTATAATACCATGAGGTAGATTCTGTTGTTATTATTTCATGTTCCCAATGAAAACGTTTTATTTTTACTTTATTTTTAAGAAAACTACTTTTTTCCAAAAAGTTGTATACCTTTTTTATGTAAAAAAAATCAAGTAATCCATAAAAGTGCAAAGAAGAAAGCAAACTATCTCCAAAATCCCACCACCCAAAAACAAAAGTTATTAATGTTTGCTGAAAAATATTCCAGATGTGTCTCTTTGCATGTACACAAATAAAGGTTATTGCTGTATAGTACAGCCACGTAGACAGATAGATAATAGATAAGGATAGACTGGTGAATAGATAATATTAGTGAATACAGAGAGAGAAGAGAAATAACCGATGGATGGAAATCCAGCTAATAGTTAAAAAATTAATGTATTTTCCTTTCTTATGCTTCCATGTACCTAATCAGTCAAAAGCATCTATGTATGATAGACATGGTAAGGTCAGTATACCTGAAAAAAATGTAAAGAAAAAAAGAGTTAACTTTTCAGCATCTAATATTCAGAACAGAATTTTAAGGTGCCATTAAGTTTGAAGATCATACATCGTGAAAGGGAGGGAAAGTGATTATTTTCTTTTATCTTCTCTTTAGTACATCAAGAGCCAGGCCAGAGTTTTCCAAATGTAATTTCCATACAGAAACAAGTCCTAAGTAATCTCCATCTTGGCACTTGCATGACCAATTTCAGTCACCACCTCACAGATGGGTAAAGATGCCTAACTACTGTGCAAGTTTGTAATCATAATTACCTTGCATATACAGAGTTTTTTTTCTTAGAAATTACTACTATCTTTATGATACATTTCTTTATATTTTTGCACAGCCACATTATCTTTTAAAGTTGCTGTGTTTATATTATGCCTCTTTAGTGGAAGACAGGTAATTTTCACTCTTCTTACTAAGTTACCAAAGCCCACAATGCTAATGGTAATTTGAATAATAATGCCGATTGCTTCATTAGTAATGATTTGGGTTACTACAAAACTTGTAACTTTTCAAAACTTTTATGAATACTTTTTCACAAAAAGATTTTACTACAAATATCACAGATTTTTTAGAAATTAAGTTGCCATTTTATACAGAATAGAAAATTGCGTCACAAAGAATGGCAGTGACTTTCCTCCGATCATGCAGCTGGCAGCTGATAAGCAGCTGAGAACAAATTAGGTCAGTTCCCTTAATCCCCAGCCCTGTCTTACTTTCATTAAACATTGCTTTGAAGTTTTTTCGAGACAAGATTCTTTACTTTGGGATCAAGGTAAACAGCATCACTTTAACAAACATCTCATGGCAAGAAGATGTCTCAGGGCTAGGCTATTCCTTCTGATTGTCTGGGTAAGCTCATTAATAACCATGCAGAATGAATGGATATGATCTGCATTTCCAAACTAGGGCTTGATCCACATGCAACTACTTCCTTCTTGTGATTTATTTCACTGCTAAACCTTGCTTATTCTGTAAGTTTCTTCTGTCTAGGCCTCCACACTGATGCACTGATACGACCTGTAATACAAGTACATTTTCTGGTTACCATAGCTTTGGGATAATCTGTCTCTGCCAAACTGTTCATTGCTCAGGCACTTATTCCATCAAAATTGTGTCCAGTCTTATAACAAATATTGAACTTCAAAGAAAATCAATGTATTTTGTATTTTTAAATGAGTAAGAGAGTCTTTTTAAAAACATTCCTTCTGAGCCAAGAACTAAAAATGCAAAACAGTAATTGGGTACTGAAAAAAATAGTTTAGTACTCCACAAGCCCTTATTTCACCAGATACTGAGTCATTTCTTAGTCCATTCACAGTAATATAGTCTTTTTCTAGCCTGCTCCAGCCTCTGCCCACTACCCAGTTCAAAAGCCACTTCTGTATATTTGTAAGTATTTGTTACAGCAGCACCCCACTTCTTGCTATCAATTTGTCTTAGTCTATCCCTGTAACTATAACAAGATTCCTGAGATTTGGTAATTTACAAACAATAGAAATTTATTTCTTACCGTTTTGGAGACTGGAAAGCCTAAGACCATGGCATCAGCAGATTCAGTGTCTGGTGAGGGCCTGTTTCATAGATGTCATCTTCTCATGGTGACCTCACATGGCAAAGGGGGCAAAGAGGCTCCCTCAAGCCCTTTTAAAAGGACAATAATCCTATCCATGAGGGGTTCCCAAAGACCCCACCTCTTATTACTATCTCCTTCAGGGTTAGGTTTCAACATATGAATTTTGGAGAAACACAGACATTCAGACCATAACAACTTCATATTTATGACAAGGATGTTGTTCCTGAAGTTTCTATATTTTAGTTTGTATATAAATTTAATTTTAATTACAAAAATAAAAGAAGCTTATAAATATTAAATTAAAACTTCGGACTAAAAATATGTAAAATGAAAATGTTTTATAATATCTTAGAACATAAGCTCAAACCACTATAAGATCTGCTTTATAGATTTGGTCTAGAGCTGAACATTTTTTGTTCTTATGTGTAATAGAATTAACCACACTTTAAGAAATAGAACTAATGAAAAATAAAATATTAATATCAAATCTCAAAGGTAAACTGACAGACTTTTTATCATAAAATAAAATACTTGAAATATTTCCTGCCAAATAAATGACTATGAAACAATGGAAGAGACTGAAAGAAGGAAGGTCATGGTCAAACTAAAGAACAGGAAATGAAAAAAATCTGTTATAACTGTATAATGTTCTCCTTCATCATTCTAACACATTATAAACTTTAAAATGATGCTCAGACTGGTTTTACAAACACTTCTCTTGATCTTGCCTCATGTTTTGTTGTATTTGATAAAAGGTTTTTCGACTTTAAGCCTCTAAATATCAGGCTGAGGAAGTCTAACTTAAGAGCACTTAATAGAGCATTTCACGCCTATTTAAACTATCTTGAAATCATTGGAGTGTCTCGGTAAGGTTTCCCTTGAACTTATCACCTTAGAAAGGCACATATGAGTCTTTCCCAAAGGCAGCATCTTTTACAAAAATACCATCTCATATCAACTTATTAGCTACAATGACCACTTCAATCGGATGACAATGTAAGGGGAATAGAAGTGTCAAGTATACTGGAAAGTTTTTAATGACTTAATCATTCTATGATATGATTTTTGTAGTGTTTTGTTTTTTTCAAGCTTTCTCTTGGTCTCCCATTCTTAGGATCTAAAAAGACTTTAGCCTAATGTCTAGAACTCTCCAGTAGTATTTAGATCTCCTTTTGTGAAAACTGGTAGAAGGAAAGAGACAGCCTCTCATGGAGTGATAATGGACAACTGCTCATCTACTCCAAGCTCTTGTGTTGTGGGATACTATTGCATGTAGCATCTTCAATCCAATTTTACTCAAGCCACTCAAAATCATGAGGAAATGGGCACTTCTACTACCACTCTCAAAACTTTGCAGGCCACATTGTCACCACATAAAATTTCTGGTTTAATTGATGGCATGAAGCTTGAAGACTTTTCTCCAAATTTTTAGACTTTCCTGATTGTTCTATAATTTAAGATATCCAGAGGTAAGTCAGCTGTTCAGCTACTTTTATGGTCAAGCCCATCTTTATTTAAAACAAGGAACTATACATGTCTATATGTCTCTGCTTAAATACAGAACATTGAAAGCTAAAAGTGATTGTTTCTACCAATCCCAGTTTTATGTAAATGAGGAAACAGATTATTCTGATATTTCCACTCTTAATGTGATTTTTGAGCTCCAGTCTAATCCAACTGCCTGCTGCACTCAAAATCCAGTTGCCCTACAGCCCCTCAGCCTTAACATGTAAACGCTGAACCTTATATTTCTCCGCAGAAGTTACTTAACAGTCAGGATCCATAATCACATTAGATGTTTCAACAGAAAGGATGTAATATAAATGGTGAAATAGGTGCTGGGGGATAGAACAAAGATAGTGGCCAAAGTAAGCCGCTTCCTGGGAAGAAGCAAGGGACAGGGTTGAAGTTGAGTTGAGCTCAGAGAACTCTGCAGTTTGTAGGGGGAATCCCATGGACTCAGATCTACAAGGAGGGGTGCTGGCCTAGTATCTGTGGTATACCAGGAGTGGAGGAGTGGGCGACAATGGGAAAAGTTGGGATTCAGACCTCTGAACAAGGGGCATTCTAGGTGGCTGCTGGCATCTCTGAGGGATTATAATGAGGCAGTTTTGGGAATGCAAAAACAATAAACAAGAAACAAACCAAAAGAGAAAAATAAATAAATAAAAAACAGCATGGGCACTGGAAAGAACTACTACTGCCAAGGTGAAGGGATTGGGTGGGGAGACATGGAGTAACAGCAAGCACACAGGAAGACTTGAATCCTATCTCCCCTTCTCCCACTCTCCAGTTTCCCCAATGGCAAAACCTGACAGGGAGCCAGGTGGCAAGAGAACAAGGCAGTTTTCAGAGTTGCAGTCCCAACATCACAAAGCTGAGGATAGAAAGGCAAACAAATGGAAGAACATTCCATGCTCATGGATAGGAAGAATCAATATCGTGAAAATGGCCATACTGCCCAAGGTAATTTATAGATTCAATGCCATCCCCATTAATACCAATGACTTTCTTCACAGAATTGGAAAAAACTGCTTTAAAGTTCATATGAAACCAAAAAAGAGAGTGCATTGCCAAGACAATCTTAAGCCAAAAGAACAAACCTGGAGGCATCATGCTACATGACTTCAAATTACACTACAAGGCTAGAGCAACCAAAACAGCATGGCACTGGCACCAAAACAGAGATACAGACCAATGGAACAGAACAGAGCCCTCAGAAATAATACCACACATCTACAACCATCTGATCTTTGACAAACCTGACAAAAACAAGAAATGGGGAAAGGATTCCCTATTTAATAAATGGTGCTGGGAAAACTGGCTAACCATAAGAAGAAAGCTGAAACTGGATCCCTTCCTTACACCTTATACAAAAATTAATTTAAGATGGATTAGAGACTTAAATGTTAGACCTAAACCATAAAAACCCTAGAAGAAAACCTAGGTAATACTATTCAGGACATAGGTATGGGCAATGACTTCATGTCTAAAACACCAAAAGCAATGGCCACAAAAGCCAAAATTGACAAATGGGATCTAACTAAACTAAAGAGCTTCTGCACAGCAAAATAAACTAGCACCAGAGTGAACAGGCAGCCTACAGAATGGGAGAAAATTTTTGCAGTCTACTCATCTGACAAAGGGATAATATCCAGGACCTACAAAGAACTCAAACATATTCACAAGAAAAAAACAAACAACCCCATCAAAAAGTGGGCAAACAAAAGTGGACAGACTCTTCTCAAAAGAAGACATTTATGCAGCCAATAGACACATGAAAAAATGCTCATCATCACTGCCCATCAGAGAAATGCAAATTAAAACCACAATGAGATACCATCTCACACCAGTTAGAATGGCGATCATTAAAAAGTCAGGAAACAACAGGTGTTGGAGAGAATGTGGCGAAATACGAACACTTTTACACTGTTGGTGAGACTGTAAACTAGTTTAACCATTGTGGAAGACAGTGTGGCGATTCCTCAGGGATCTAGAACTAGAAATGCCGTTTTACCCAGCCATCCCATTACTGGGTACATACCCAAAGGATTATAAATCATGCTGCTATAAAGACACATGCACATGTATGTTTATTGCGGCACTATTCACAATAGCAAAGACTTGGAACCAACCCAAATGTGATCAATGACAGACTGGATTAAGAAAATGTGGCACATACACACCTTGGAATACTATGCAACCATAAAAAAGGATGAGTTCATGTCCTTTGTAGGGATATAGATGCAGCTGGAAACCATCATTCTCAGCAAACTATCCCAAGAACAGAAAACCAAACACCGCGTGCTCTCACTCATAGGTGGGAATTGAACAATGAGAACACTTGGACACAGAAAGGGGAACATCACACACGGGGGCCGGTTGTGGGGTGGGAGAAGCGGGGAGGGATAGCATTAGGAGATATACCTAATGTAAATGACGAGTTAATGGCTGCAACACACCAACATGGCACATGTATACATATGTACTAAACCTGTGCACATGTACACCTTGTGCACATGTACCCTAGAACATAAAGTATAATAGTAAACAAAAAGAGAATATGAACCTCTAAAGCTTCATCGCAGCAGAGGTGCTTAGTAAAGATGTTGCTGAGTTAAAGAATAAAGGAAATTATGGGATGTCCCTGAGGTCAGAGCGTGAATGGAGAAGACAGAATAAGAATCCTGGATTCTTGGATTTCATTCCAGGAGTCCTGGCACTAAATCACCCCAGTTAATGTCCATACACCCCAGTTAATGTCCATGCATATAAATATCTCAGTAAAGAAATTTAGAAGTTGTATTCATTTTTGAATATAGAAATGTATAAAGAACAAAACAAACAACTCTATAATTTGACCATCGAGATAATCTCAGTTGCCTTTTTAAAAATAAGTTATAAATATGCATAGTTAGAAAAAAATAGGCCAGTCGTGGTGGCTCAAGCCCGTAATCCCAGCACTTTGGGAGGCCGAGACGGGTGGATCACGAGGTCAGGAGAGCGAGACCATCCTGGCTAACACAGTGAAACCCCGTCTCTACTAAAAAAAAAAACAAAAAACTAGCCGGGGGAGGTGGTGGGTGCCTGTAGTCCCAGCTACTTGGGAGGCTGAGGCAGGAGAATGGCGTAAACCTGGGAGGCGGAGCTTTCAGTGAGCTGAGATCTGGCCACTGCACACCAGCCTGGGCGACAGAGCAAGACTCCGTCTCAACAAGAAAAAAAAAGAAAGAAAAAAGAAAAAAATAAAGCTCTTCAGAGAAGCAAAAAATAAGAATGTGAAAACCTTCTTCTCTCCATTCCCAATATCTTTAAAGGAAAAATTTTAGATTATAATTTTAAAGATTTCAAAGGTTAAGAAAACCTTACCCCCTGTATAAAGCTATAGCTTCTCTGTTTGATTCAAGAGTTTTATTTTCAGTTTAAATTACATGAATTGCCCTCCTGGACTTATACATATTCCAAAGCCATCATATTATAATGGCCCATGATATAGTAACATGGTAAAATGGAATAAGCCTTCAGTAATATATAATTTAATTATTTCATCATGAAGATGAAAAAACTGAGATGCAGAAAGTTTGTGTTACTACCCTGAGTAAGGCCAATAGCTAATAGAGCCACTAATACAATTCCAGGCTCCTGTGTTTCCATCCATAATGAATACTTTACCCCCAAATTCAAGAAATAGAGACACTAATTAAAAATGTATGTCTTAAATTTAATAGCAGATAACTTATGATTATTTTGCATTGATACAGTACTAAGTAGTAATTTTTAGACAAAAGATTATACTTCCTAATATTTGTGCAGTACTCATGTTAGAACTATTCAAGCAAAAAAATTCACATCTCACCAGGTGTTTCACATGAGTCTGACACTTGTTTTTAAAACACTGCTAACCCCTTAAGCTTGTATCCTAACATAATTTGTGTTTGTGTGACTCATTACAAATAGAAACGGGAATATTCTCTAAATATTAGACTCAATGAGAATTTCCTCAGCAATATCCTAGGCTCACATGCCCCAGGCTGTTAATGAAAGAAGAAAACAGTTCTTTTATATTAGCAATATTATAACTGAGATGCAAATGCTTTATTCTTTGGCTTTTGTTGCCATCATTGACTATCATTATGTTGACAGATTGAGGAACTAGAGGGACAGTATTGCAGGAGAGACAGAAGATATAAGAATGCTCTGGTAAATTTTTAAGAATACTAAGTGGCAAATAAATGTAAATATGCACTAAATGCATCTGTGTTTTTAAGAGGTAGGACTTAGAAATAATTGCCAAATACCTAGAAAAATTAATAAATACAATCTGTGTTCTTTCAGGGTTAATGTCTTGATAAAAAACAGAGATTTTATTAGGTATTTTGCCAAAGAAAAAATACAGATGATCCATTTAAATAGAAGATCATCTAATAATCAGTTTTGTTAAGTGGATAACAATATCCAATGTTATAAAAAATGGGAAAATGGAGACTTCCACACATTGTTGCTATAGATGTAAATTGGTCCAATTTTCTGGAAGGCAGTTTAGCTTGTCTATTAACATTTTAAACGTGTATGCCCTTTGAGGCATCAGGTCCAATGCTAGAATCTTTCCCAAGGAATTAATTGGAAGAGGTGCCAAAAAAGTCTAAGTGAAAGGATGTTTATTGCATTGTTTGTAACTCTAAACAGCTGGATAATGTCCTAAATGTCCATCAACACAATATTGGTCATTTATTTAATGAATATACAGCCATTAAAAATAATAATGAGATAGAACTATTTGTGTTGACAGAGAAAGATGTTAATGATATATAATTAATCAAAAAGAAAGAAAAATAGGGAATGGCTATGAAAAAATATGTTCAGAACTGTTTCAATTTTGTGTGTGTATATAAATAGATGTATAGATACACACTTAGCTTGTCATGGGATATTTGTGTTACTTCTTTATACATTTTTGTATTGTTAAATTATTTTTACAATGAGCGTTTATTATATTTATAACCGGCAAACATAATAAAGGTATCTTGATTTTGGAGAAAGAAGAGACTGAGAATGAGTGAAGGCTTCAGAAAGATGGTGATACAGGAGTCAATTCTTGAAGGACTGAGATTATACACTTCATTGTTTCGTTCTGAATATTTAAAAATTTAGTATAGAAAACTTAGAAAGCACAGAAAATCATAAAAATGACAATAAAAATTACCACCCTCAGAAATAATTATATTTCTAGGTATTATCAGCTAGGTAAAATTTTAATCGACAGGGATGAGAGTGCAGGCAATTTTGGGAAAACAAAGGTAGAGAATTAAGAAAGATAGGATTGTATTCACATAAGCTATTTAAATTAACTCAATCAAAAAGAAGTGGAAAGTAAATCTGAAAGATTAGATTAGAGGATATCATCATAAATGGCCTTAAATGTGAGGATGACTGTAAGTAATGAGGAACCATTGAAGGCTCTAGTGCAAGGAAAGGAGGTGTTTGAAGATATGCTTGAGATTAACCTGTAATCCCAGCACTTTGGGAGGCCAAGATGGGTGGATCACCTGAGGTCAGGAGTTCAAGACCAGCCTGCCCAACATGGTGAAACCCCGTCTCT
Source organism: Macaca mulatta (assembly GCF_049350105.2). Classification (NCBI taxonomy): domain Eukaryota; kingdom Metazoa; phylum Chordata; class Mammalia; order Primates; family Cercopithecidae; genus Macaca; species Macaca mulatta. Next base: position 58,970,856 of record NC_133411.1, read on the forward strand.
ACTAAAAATACAAAAATTAGCCAGGCATGGTGGTGAATGCCTGTAATCCCAGCTACTCGGGAGGTCGAGGAGGGAGAATCACTTGAACTTGGGAGGTGGAGGTTGTAGTGAGCCGAGATCACATCACTGCACTCCAGCCTGGGCAACAGAGCGAAAAAACAAATGAAAAAGTTAACCTAGTAGCAACATTAGAAAAATTGAAGAAGAGAATGGAGTTAGAATATTTAATAGTTTATTATAGTAATCTAGGGAGAAGGTTATGTATTTAAATCCTGAATTAAAGAGAAAATAATACACAGAAAAGGGAAAATATAGGAATGTATCTACAAATATATGTATTTGTAGAGATAATAAAGTTTTACACATTTTGCCTAAAATAACAGTATCTTTGTGTGTGTACTTTTTATTATCTTTCATTCTATTTTTTGTTGTTTGGGGAGAGCTGAAATTTTACAAGATTATAAAACATCAGCTTTGACAACTGTAAGAGTGATTCGCTTCTTACTTATCAAGTTCGTCTATTATTGGAACAAAATAAGTAAGACAAATAAGAATCAGTTACCTTTACAATCTAAGAGTCCATATTACAAACACGTGAAGTTTTCACAAGGATTTGAACAAAGACCCTGCCCTCATAAATGTTTGCCAAAAATATAATAAAGTGAATTATAAGAATTTGCCTAATGTAAATCTTTTTCTTGACTTTAACTGTTAAATTAATAATAGTTGATATCATATTGCCTATAAATTATATGACATAAACAGTAGATGTTCAGCAAGTCATTTCTATTTAAACCTAATTATGGGGGAAATAATATTATGATGACAACACTTCAATACTGTCTCTACCTACACTTAATAAGTTTCCTTGGTTTGCTTTGCATTTTTAGGTAGTGTCTATGTTATTTCTTTTTCTATAACTAGTTGGATAATAATATAATGCCTGTTGAAGGTAAACATTTAAGAGCAATTAGAAAGTTATTTGTCTGTTAGGAATTCTGACCCTTTTCCCCAGATCTGACACTAGAAAATGCTTCACATTTCTAATTTCTGATGTTGAAATAGAAGTTGCAGAAATTGTAGAAGCTGGAGAAGTTGGAGAAATTGAAGAATTGAAGTTCTCATCTGTATGTGTATTTCTATATGCACTATTGCCATTCTTTTAATGTATGTGCAGTATAAATGTACATGGAAAATATTTCTACTAAATTTTGCATGATATATTTGCAGGGGATACTGTAGGCATGTTTCCAGATGCCCTTGAATTCTGTATACTACTGTGCACTGTCACCTTAGCCAATGATTGATTAGTTACTGCTGGAGTAGAAAAACCCAGCTCCCTTGACTGAGATGGGAACAATTCTGAGGCACAATTTATAAAGCTCCCCTGTGGGATACACCTTTAATGACCCCACCTGGGAGTTCTCCGATATGGTACCCTCCTTAGCTTCTTTTTCTTCCTTGCCCAGCATCCCACAGTTCCTTGACACTCTTTCCTGGGAGCACTAAATAATCTCTTGTACATGAATCCTCTTCTTAGACCCTAATTTTGGGGAACTCAACCTAAGGCACTGTAATCTAAAAAACAAACGGGAACTAGTATAAAGCTTACTGAAAACACTTTGTCATTTTCTTCCAAGAGAACAAGCCATGGATATAACAATAGCAACTAGACCACTGGAGAAATACATGAATAGCCACAGATTCAATAAAGAACTCTTAAATGTACCTTTCCAAAATATTTTTACATCAAACTTAAGAAGAAATTTAATATTATGTTATTTACCCTTTCATAACAGTAATAGCTGCCATTTGTTGAATTATTAGCTATGATTGTCATTGTTCTTGTGTTTTTGCATCTTATGCCATTTAGTCTTCACAACAACCCTATGATGGAGGAATTTTCTTTATTTTTCACACGAGTGGGGTGTAGCTCTGAGATCATACAGTTTAGCAAGTAGCTGAACCAGGATTTAAACCCAGGTATAATCTGGCATTAAAACTTATAATCTTTCTACTTTGTCTCTGTGTTGTTCTTCTGTAAGAACATCCTGAAATACAGTAGGTGCCTATGTTCATTGACTTACTGTTGATTTTCCTCTGTCATTGACGGGAAACTATGAGGCAGTATTTATCCAATGACTTTCATCAAAGAACTTACCCTTTGCAAATACAGCCATAGTATTTCAATTACTTCAAAGGGTTAAGATAAGTTTTCTCAAATCTTGTATTTTAAGGACCCCAATATTTGTCTGGTTTTGGTTATGTCATGAAGATGCCCATTAACGAAGTCATCAACAACTCGCTCGACCAGCTAGTGCAGAAAAAACAGCAATATACCATTAAAGCACCAAGCCTAGAAAGGGATATTGTACTCAATACCCTATGGTTCACATATAACTACTTAGATTGTTTAGATAATAACCCTGGCCAACTATTTTTCTGTGGTGGTCATTTCTGGCTTCTGAAGACTGATCAACTTATTACATTCCTATTACCAAATGCTATCAGGAAGCACATTCAGTTGTAATCTATCGTTTATCTGTAACAACTGTGAGAAAAATCAACAACATCCAAGCAAGGGTGGCACAAGAAGCTAGAGCCATTTTGCTCTTTGTGGTCAGACACAACAACATGTAATTCATCTCAGTCTTTGACACTGAAAGCAGTATAACTCAAATGGATGGCATTGTGCGTGGCTGGCCTTACAAAATAAAAATACCGGATATCTTCACATCCTGTAAGCACTTCCTTTAACCCTATGGAAGCAAATGCTTTTCATCCATGGAATAGTTCTACACTTAATGCATACATTGAGTGTTTTCTGTGTGTTTTACCTTAGTAACTATTTGGGTGATAAGACACAACTTGAGAATGAATGCTAATGAAGTTGAATGAAGGAAAGATTTGTTGAAGACAAGAAAGCTGAATGTTTCATCTGTATCTGTTGATTACTTTGGGAGCATCAGAGGTTATTAATTTCCAACTATTTCTATAAACATGAAAAGGAATTGGATGCCATTATGTGTTGAATTTTGTCCCCCAAAAATATGTTGAGGCCTAACCCCAAAACCTTACCAATGTGGCCTTATTTGGAAATAGGGTCTTTGCAGATGATCAAGGTAAGATACGATCATTAAAGCAGGCCCTAATCCAATATGATTATGCCCTTCTAAAGAGGAGAAATTTGCACACAGAGACAGACTGTACATGGCAGAATGCCATGAGAAGATGAAGGTAGAGACCAGGGTGATGCATCTGTAAGCCAAGGAACACCAAATAAGGAACACTAAATACTGACAGCAAACCCCCAGAAGTTAGGAAAGAGATATTGAACAGATTCTCCCACAGAGATCTCCAAAGGAAACAACCCTGCTGAAACTTTGATCTCAGACTTGTAGCCTCCAAAACTGTGAAACAATAAATTTCTGTTGTTAAGCCACCCAGATCTTGGTATTTTCTTATGCCTCCCCTGGGAAACTGATATAGATGTAAAACATAAAATTTAATTATTCTAATGCCTATGTACTCGTCAGGATCTTGTCAATTGAAAGTGGCAGAAAACTAAGAAGCTTGACTTTTCCAGGGTTCTAAGTTAGTATTCTCTCCATTCTTTAGGCTGCTTCCTTCTGTATTGGCTCCATTCTCAGAAAGGTGTTTCACTGCACATGGCCAGATGACTGCCAGCACTTCCTGCTAGACATTCTGTCTTTTCAGCAATACCAACTTTTCCTCCCTAATTTTAACCAAAGTTCCAAGACTATGTCTCACTGACTTGTCTCCATTACTATGTGGTGTTTGGGAGACGACTAATCCAAGACTCTACATCCAGGGGTAAAATCAACATGGCCTGAACCACGTGGACTGAAAGAAGGAAAGACATAAATAGTTGCCAGGATAAAAATCAGTGTGTTACTTTCCAGAACCGGGAGGAATTGGGAATGGGTAGGAAAAAAGCAAAACTGAGCAATTGTCCATTACCTTATAACTCACCACTCCACTAGTTTAATATGAAACCACAGGAAATTCTTCTCTATTAAAAAGATAATGTGTCTGGGTCCAAATTTATTAATTACGTTAATTTCCATTTCTTCTATCTCTACTCACATTATCTCACTACTGGACTCTCTTAATTGGTATTGCAGCTACATATTCTTCTCCAGATTAAGTTGTAGAAGGTAAATATTGTCAAGCCTGAAAGCCTGGCATTCTCATTAATACTGTTTAGTAGGTCTTCAGTCCAGCATGTAAGACCCTACTCACCATCTCAACTTCATTTTCTAACAATACTATATGCAAATCATCCATAGTGTAGTCAAGATGTCCTCATAGTTATGACACACACTGTGCAAATCTCTAACTTTCACCACTTTGATTGTCAAAACTATCTTTTCCTTTCTTTATTTTTCCAGACTTATTCTCACTTCAAGGCCCAGTGTACTTCCCAGCCTTCCCATAAGACTCCTCCTGAATGCCACTGGAATGGGTAATGGTCCTCTGAAATTCTAAGCCACTTATTGCCTTTATACTATTTGATCCTCAACCTATCCAACTATGTATCATTAAGTATGCCTTTATGTGTATATCTTATCTCTTCTAGTTTCAAAATTATCTCATTGCAGACTTATTATATAAACAGTTATTACCCCCCCAAAAAATAGTTGGCAATAATGATCTCAACAATGGTTATCCATTTTTCAAGATAATTGTCTGAAATTTAAAGATACTTATAAGAAAGTGGTAATCTTTTTGTACCATGCTTATGAGATATATATGTCAGCATGATTATCTCAATGTATTAGAAGAGAATAGATTGAGGTAAATTAAATGGCTTCCTTAAAATTACCCCAATTGTTCAATGTAAGATGGTCATTCAAGAGATAGAGCCTAAATACAAACCCAGTTTTTCTAACTTCAAGCTCAGTACTTATTCATTCACCATTTACAATACATTATTGAGTGTTTAATATGAAGGATGCAAGGATGAAAATAGAGTCAATACCCTCAAGAAGCTCAAGATGTTATGTAAGTCACAAATACATAAGTAAATATCATAAATATGCTTCCAGTATACCACTCAATTTCTCTGACATATAAAGAGTTTTTATTAATCACAGTATGGATTAAATAATACACAGGGAAGTACTACGTATTTTGTCTTCCTGCATTACATAACCCTTAGTGCACACTCAAATTGAGTGAACATGGAACTACTGGAGAGAACAAAAGGTTTGGGTAATTCCCAGACAAAGACTTAACAGGCCTGCCTAGAATACTGAGATGCAATTCATTTAATCCATGAGGTGAGATGGATAGTGCTAGGAAAAATGTAAATTTGAAGAATTAACTTTTAAAACATTTAATTCAATACTTCTTAACACTTACACTAGAGACCTTAGTATATACATAGAAAGAGAGAATGCACCTTCTACTTCCAGCCAAAATTTTCTACCCTTGTAAGAGCTTAGGCGTAGCTTATCAACCTGAAAGAGCAATTATTTTTCTTGTACAAGTATGGTGTGTTATATAAGCAGGAAGTGCTTAATAGTTGTCATATTTTCCTACCTGCTTGCTGTACTGTACTCTGCTGAAAAGCAGAGAAAGTGTTCAAAAATAACTTATGTTTAAAGACTGCTTCCTATAACCAAATTTAATTCTTTTCTTGGCTCTTAGTGTATTTTTCAGTCTACATTGATATAAAGACTTCATCTCCTAGGCACTGAAAAAATCAGTATATGAATGTTCGAATAGCAGTTAAAGTACTGCAGTTTTGTTGCTGACAATAGCACCAGTGTATTCCAGTGAACTATGTCTCATTCTCTGCAAATGAATGAACAGTATATAATTTAAAAAATTTTTCTCATTTATTAACTAGTCGGGGGAAACGCTGTACCACTTGTGCACATACCATCCTCTTCCATTAGTGAAAATTAAATGAAGGTTATACCCAGGGTTTGTAAGCGAGGATTGACAAAGCAGCTGGGAGAGATGAGGGAGTTTGTGCAATCGAGACTGAGAGACATTAGCTGATCAAATACTGGTTTCCTTCCCTTTGCATCATTCCCACCTTTGTTACTATTCTTTCAAGATGGTAACTAAGTTCTCACCAAACTCACTGAACTCACCTTATGCCTTTTTTTTCCCACTTTATCTACTATATGCTTATGAGAAAATCCACAAATCTAGCAAAATATCTTATAATATATACATGATTATACTTGGGTATGTGATGATCAAGATGGTGTTGTGTGTCTGGCTTTTTTCAGAACTCTTTCTCCTCTCTTTTAGCTCATCGTTTGAAAATATTACTTAAGCATTACTTTTAAAATATATATTTTTATTTTATACTTTTATATTGTGCTTTTCCGTAGTTTTGGGAGAAAGGAATTAAAAAAAAAAAAAAAAAGATAGCGCCACCAAAAAGGATAAAGATGGAGAAAGCCATAATCCTTCTCCTAATGGATATGCTGTAATCAACAGAAATGTTATGTGGAGCTAGTGTTTCTATTTCTTTACATTTATAGAAAGGTTCAAGACAACTGCTTTTTCATTATCAATTTTAAGTTGCAAACAAACAGATTACAAACTGTGGGGAGACCATTACCGTCTGGGAGAATTCACGTTTCTCATGTAGGGGTGAAATAAGAACTACATCCTGAGGTTTTTTGGAAAGAAGCCACTTGTCTTTCCCAGGGGTCTGGTGGGGTTTCCTGAGCTTTTTACTGGCAACACTCAAGTGTTGTTTATGGGACCATGCCAAGACGCCATGGGATTGAGATACTCTCATTTAGCTGGCAGGCGGGTCTGGCTCTCTCCTTGGTGCTGGCTGCTTCCAAGGAGCTTGCTTCTCTGGGCTTTGTTTTTAGCAAGACACAGAGAAAAGGGGTTATCCTGCAAAGTCCTTAACGGATTTACATCCCCAAATGAGCACTTGGCTTTGTTATCCCAAATTGACTCACCTCCCTATGAAGTTTTTCTAAATTGCCACTGCCTTATAACACCTACATTTTATTTTTTCCTTGGCACTAGAAGGTTTTGTATGGCTTTGAAATTCATATTGTGGGGGGGCAGAGCAAGATGGCCGAATAGGAACAGCTCCAGTCTCCAACTCCCAGCGCGAGCGACACAGAAGACCGGTGATTTCTGCATTTTCAACTGAGGTACTGGGTTCATCTCACTGGGGAGTGCCGGACGATCAGTGCTGGTCAGCTGCTGCAGCCCGACCAGCGAGAGCTGAAGCAGGGCGAGGCATCGCCTCACCTGGGAAGCGCAAGGGGAAAGGGAATCCCTTTTCCTAGCCAGGGGAACTGAGACACACAACACCTGGAAAATCGGGTAACTCCCACCCCAATACTGCCCTTTAAGGAAACGGGCACACCAGGAGATTATATCCCACACCTGGCCGGGAGGGTCCCACGCCCACGGAGCCTCCCTCATTGCTAGCACAGCAGTCTGTGATCTACCGGCAAGGCAGCAGCGAGGCTGGGGGAGGGGCGCCCACCATTGCTGAGGCTTAAGTAGGTAAACAAAGCCGCTGGGAAGCTCGAACTGGGTGGAGCTCACAGCAGCTCAAGGAAACCTGCCTGTCTCTGTAGACTCCACCTCTGGGGACAGGGCACAGCTAAACAACAACAACAACAACAACAACAACAACAAAAAAGCAGCAGAAACCTCTGCAGACGCAAACGACTCTGTCTGACAGCTTTGAAGAGAGCAGTGGATCTCCCAACACGGAGGTTGAGATCTGAGAAGGTACAGACTCCCTGCTCAAGTGGGTCCCTGACCCCTGAGTAGCCTAACTGGGAGACATCCCCCACTAGGGGCAGTCTGACACCCCACACCTCACAGGGTGGAGTACACCCCTGAGACGAAGCTTCCAAAGCAAGAATCAGACAGGTACACTCGCTGTTCAGAAATATTCTATCTTCTGCAGCCTCTGCTGCTGATACCCAGGCAAACAGGGACTGGAGTGGACCTCAAGCAATCTCCAACAGACCTACAGCTGAGGGTCCTTACTGTTAGAAGGAAAACTATCAAACAGGAAGGACACCTACACCAAAACCCCATCAGTACATCACCATCATCAAAGACCAGAGGCAGATAAAACCAAAAGATGGGGAAAAAGCAGGGCAGAAAAGCTGGAAATTCAAAAAATAAGAGCGCATCTCCCCCGGCAAAGGAGCGCAGCTCATCGCCAGCAACGGATCAAAGCTGGACGGAGAATGACTTTGACGAGATGAGAGAAGAAGGCTTCAGTCCATCAAACTTCTCAGAGCTAAAGGAGGAATTACGTACCCAGCGCAAAGAAACTAAAAATCTTGAAAAAAAAGTGGAAGAATTGATGGCTAGAGTAATTAATGCAGAGAAGGTCATAAACGAAATGAAAGAGATGAAAACGATGACACGAGAAATACGTGACAAATGCACAAGCTTCAGTAACCGACTCGATCAACTGGAAGAAAGAGTATCAGCGATTGAGGATCAAATGAATGAAATGAAGCGAGAAGAGAAACCAAAAGAACAAAGAAGAAAAAGAAATGAACAAAGCCTGCAAGAAGTATGGGATTATGTAAAAAGACCAAATCTACGTCTCATTGGGGTGCCTGAAAGTGAGGGGGAAAATGGAACCAAGTTGGAAAACACTCTTCAGGATATCATCCAGGAGAACTTCCCCAACCTAGTAGGGCAGGCCAACATTCAAATCCAGGAAATACAGAGAACGCCACAAAGATACTCCTCGAGAAGAGCAACTCCAAGACACATAATTGCCAGATTCACCAAAGTTGAAATGAAGGAAAAAATCTTAAGGGCAGCCAGAGAGAAAGGTCGGGTTACCCACAAAGGGAAGCCCATCAGACTAACAGCAGATCTCTCGGCAGAAACTCTCCAAGCCAGAAGAGAGTGGGGGCCAATATTCAACATTCTTAAAGAAAAGAATTTTAAACCCAGAATTTCATATCCAGCCAAACTAAGTTTCATAAGTGAAGGAGAAATAAAATCCATTTACAGATAAGCAAATGCTTAGAGATTTTGTCACCACTAGGCCTGCCTTACAAGAGACCCTGAAGGAAGCACTAAACATGGAAAGGAACAACCGGTACCAGCCATTGCAAAAACATGCCAAAATGTAAAGACCATTGAGGCTAGGAAGAAACTGCATCAACTAACGAGCAAAATAACCACTTAATATCATAATGGCAGGATCAAGTTCACACATAACAATATTAACCTTAAATGTAAATGGACTAAATGCTCCAATTAAAAGACACAGACTGGCAAACTGGATAAAGAGTCAAGACCCATCAGTCTGCTGTATTCAGGAGACCCATCTCACACGCAGAGACATACATAGGCTCAAAATAAAGGGATGGAGGAAGATTTACCAAGCAAATGGAGAACAAAAAAAAGCAGGGGTTGCAATACTAGTCTCTGATAAAACAGACTTTAAACCATCAAAGATCAAAAGAGACAAAGAAGGCCATTACATAATGGTAAAGGGATAAATTCAACAGGAAGAGCTAACTATCCTAAATATATATGCACCCAATACAGGAGCACCCAGATTCATCAAGCAAGTCCTTAGAGTCTTACAAAGAGACTTAGACTCCCATACAATAATAATGGGAGACTTCAACACTCCACTGTCAACATTAGACAGATCAACGAGACAGAAAGTTAACAAGGATATCCAGGAATTGAACTCATCTCTGCAGCAAGCAGACCTAATAGACATCTATAGAACTCTCCACCCCAAATCAACAGAATATACATTCTTCTCAGCACCACATCGTACTTACTCCAAAATTGACCACGTAATTGGAAGTAAAGCACTCCTCAGCAAATGTACAAGAACAGAAATTATAAAAAACTGTCTCTCAGACCACAGTGCAATCAAACTAGAACTCAGGACTAAGAAACTCAATCAAAACCGCTCAACTACATGGAAACTGAACAACCTGCTCCTGAATGACTACTGGGTACATAACGAAATGAAGGCAGAAATAAAGATGTTCTTTGAAACCAATGAGAACAAAGATACAACATACCAGAATCTCTGGGACACATTTAAAGCAGTGTGTAGAGGGAAATTGATAGCACTAAATGCCCACAAGAGAAAGCAGGAAAGATCTAAAATTGACACTCTAACATCGCAATTAAAAGAACTAGAGAAGCAAGAGCAAACATATTCGAAAGCTAGCAGAAGGCAAGAAATAACTAAGATCAGAGCAGAACTGAAGGAGATAGAGACACAAAAAACCCTCCAAAAAATCAATGAATCCAGGAGTTGGTTTTTTGAAAAGATCAATGAAATTGACAGACCACTAGCAAGACTAATAAAGAAGAAAAGAGAGAAGAATCAAATCCACGCAATTAAAAATGATAAAGGGGATATCACCACTGACCCCACAGAAATACACACTACCATCAGAGAATACTATAAACACCTCTATGCAAATAAACTGGAAAATCTAGAAGAAATGGATAATTTCCTGGATACTTACACTCTTCCAAGACTAAACCAGGAAGAAGTTGAATCCCTGAATAGACCAATAGTAGGCTCTGAAATTGAGGCAATAATTAATAGCCTACCAACCAAAAAAAGTCCAGGACCAGATGGATTCACAGCTGAATTCTACCAGAGGTACAAGGAGGAGTTGGTACCATTCCTTCTGAAACTATTCCAATCAATAGAAAAAGAGGGAATCCTCCCTAACTCATTTTATGAGGGCAACATCATCCTGATACCAAAGCCTGGCAGAGACACAACAAAAAAAGAGAATTTCAGACCAATATCCCTGATGAACATCGATGCAAAAATCCTCAATAAAATACTGGCAAACCGGATTCAGCAACACATCAAAAAGCTTATCCACCATGATCAAGTGGGCTTCATCCCTGGGATGCAAGGCTGGTTCAACATTCGCAAATCAATAAACATAATCCAGCATATAAACAGACCCAAAGACAAGAACCACATGATTATCTCAATAGATGCAGAAAAGGCTTTTGACAAAATTCAACAGCCCTTCATGCTAAAAACGCTCAATAAATTCGGTATTGATGGAACGTACCTCATAATAATAAGAGCTATTTATGACAAACCCACAGCCAATATCATACTGAATGGGCAAAAACTGGAAAAATTCCCTTTGAAAACTGGCACAAGACAGGGATGCCCTCTCTCACCACTCCTATTCAACATAGTGTTGGAAGTTCTGGCTAGGGCAATTAGGCAAGAGAAAGAAATCAAGGATATTCAGTTAGGAAAAGAAGAAGTCAAATTGTCCCTGTTTGCAGATGACATGATTGCATATTTAGAAAACCCCATTGTCTCAGCCCAAAATCTCCTTAAGCTGATAAGCAACTTCAGCAAAGTCTCAGGATACAAAATCAATGTGCAAAAATCACAAGCATTCTTATACACCAGTAACAGACAAACACAGAGCCAAATCATGAATGAACTTCCATTCACAATTGCTTCAAAGAGAATAAAATACCTAGGAATCCAACTTACAAGGGATGTAAAGGACCTCTTCAAGGAGAACTACAAACCACTGCTCAGTGAAATAAAAGAGGACACAAACAAATGGAAGAACATACCATGCTCATGGATAGGAAGAATCAATATCGTGAAAATGGCCATACTGCCCAAGGTAAGTTATAGATTCAATGCCATCCCCATCAAGCTACCAACGAGTTTCTTCACAGAATTGGAAAAAACTGCTTTAAAATTCATATGGAACCAAAAAAGAGCCCGCATCTCCAAGACAATCCTAAGTCAAAAGAACAAAGCTGGAGGCATCACGCTACCTGACTTCAAACTATACTACAAGGCTACAGTAACCCAAACAGCATGGTACTGGTACGAAAACAGAGATATAGACCAATGGAACAGAACAGAGTCCTCAGAAATAATACCACACATCTACAGCCATCTGATCTTTGACAAACCTGAGAGAAACAAGAAATGGGGAAAGGATTCCCTATTTAATAAATGGTGCTGGGAAAATTGGCTAGCCATAAGTAGAAAGCTGAAACTGGATTCTTTCCTTACTCCTTATACGAAAATTAATTCAAGATGGATTAGAGACTTAAATGTTAGACCTAATACCATAAAAATCCTAGAGGAAAACCTAGGTAGTACCATTCAGGACATAGGCATGGGCAAAGACTTCATGTCTAAAACACCAAAAGCAACGGCAGCAAAAGCCAAATTTGACAAATGGGATCTCATTAAACTAAAGAGCTTCTGCACAGCAAATGAAACTACCATCAGAGTGAACAGGCAACCTACAGAATGGGAGAAAATTTTTGCAATCTACTCATCTGACAAAGGGCTAATATCCAGAACCTACAAAGAACTCAAACACATTTACAAGAAAAAAACAAACAACCCCATCAAAAAGTGGGCAAAGGATATGAACAGACATTTCTCAAAAGAAGACATTCATACAGCCAACAGACACATGAAAAAATGCTCATCATCACTGGCCATCAGAGAAATGCAAATCAAAACCACAATGAGATACCATCTCACACCAGTTAGAATGGCGATCATTAAAAAGTCAGGAAACAACAGGTGCTGGAGAGGATGTGGAGAAATAGAAACACTTTTACACTGTTGGTGGGATTGTAAACTAGTTCAACCATTATGGAAAACAGTATGGAGATTCCTCAAGGATCTAGAACTAGATGTACCATATGACCCAGCCATCCCATTACTGGGTATATACCCAAAATATTATAAATTATGCTGCTATAAAGACACATGCACACGTATGTTTATTGTGGCACTATTCACAATAGCAAAGACTTGGAACCAACCCAAATGTCCATCAGTGACAGATTGGATTAAGAAAATGTGGCACATATACACCATGGAATACTATGCGGCCATAAAATGGATGAGTTTGTGTCCTTTGTAGGGACATGGATGCAGCTGGAAACCATCATTCTTAGCAAACTATCACAAGAACAGAAAACCAAACACCGCATGTTCTCACTCATAGGTGGGAACTGAACAATGAGATCACTTGGACTCAGGAAGGGGAACATCACACACCGGGGCCTATCATGGGGAGGGGGGAGGGGGGAGGGATTGCATTGGGAGTTATACCTGATGTAAATGACAAGTTGATGGGTGCAGCACAGCAACATGGCACAAGTATACATATGTAACAAACCTGCACGTTATGCACATGTACCCTAGAACTTAAAGTATAATAATAACAATAAAAAAAAAAAGAAATTCATATTGTGATTTGGTTTCTACTGAGTCTATAAGCCACTTTAGAGCAAGCACCTGAAAATTCTCTTATCCCAACAGTGCCTAAGTTGTAATAAGTTGTTGAAAATATTGTTTGATGATAGGAGTGTTTTCCTGTCTTCTTCCCTGCAAGTGATGCACAGAGTTTTTAAATTATAAGATCCTGTCATATCTAGACAATGTTTAAGATAATAGATTTACATATGTGGCCCATAGTTGGCAAGTATATTATTTTTATATTTCTCTTCCTTTTCCAATAATTACACAAAACCCCCTGTTGTTCTCTGCCTCTCTGTCTCCTCTCTCTGTCTCTTTCTCTCTCTCACACACACACATACACACACAAATGGATACAAGATCACAGTTTCACTCCCAAACACACTCCCGCCTTTCAATGGGATCCTAACATTAGAGGTCAAGAGCATAGAATCTGAAGCTAAACTGCCTCAGATCCTATACTAGCTCCCGTAATTAATACCTACATGACAGTGAAAAATGTCACGTGAGTACGGGAGGCCGGGCACGGTGGCTCATGCCTGTAATCCCAGCACTTTGAGAGGCTGAGGCGGGTGGATCACCTGAGGTCAGGAGTTCGAGACCAGCCTGGCCAACATGATGACGCTCCATCTCTACTAAAGATACAAAAATTAGCAGGGCATGGTGGCGGGCACCTGTAATCCCAGCTCCTTGGTTGGCAGGAGTATTGCTTGAACCCGGAGGAGGAGGTTGCAGTGAGCAGAGATCACACCATTGCACTCCAGCCTGGACGACAAGAGTGAAACTCCATCTAAAAAACAGAAAAGAAAAGGAAAATGTCATGTCATGTGTATCTCTGTGCCTCAGTTTTTGATTGAGAAAATGAGGATAAAAATAGAAAGTAACCTCATATTTTGAGTTAATCACATAAAGCCTTTAAAAGAATGTCTGGCTCATAATTAGTATATTAATATTTTTCATTGTTACTACTTTGGGGAATGGTTTAGCAAAAGCGTTAGTCGTCTCAGCAGTCATCAGTTCAGATTTACAAAACATGCAATCTCAACTCATGAGGGAAGTGGCAGTGGTAGCAGAAGCAAGAACCTAACTAGAAAAGCTAGATCCTCTTCTTAATTGAGGGAGTCCAAATCTCCAACCTTTACTTCTTTAATGGAAAAGATGTTGGCCAATAAAAAGCAACTAATTTAACTAAATAAGTGTCTTTGGGCTGCGAAGAGCTTTATAAATCCTTACTTTTTTGATGTATAACTTGCACAACCTAAATTTTATGTAACTTTGCACAATAACTCCTGAAATTTTATGTTTGGAAAATCTAAGGAGAGGATCTGATGTTCGATACATAAGAATAGAAATGAGTCACAGCAGGATAATGTTAAAAGAAAAGACAATTATTAGGTACAATAGCTTGGTTCTAAAATGATGTTTTCTGTAGCTTCATATTTGTACTATTTCTAGGTTACTCTCATAAAAGGCCTGCCAGTGAATAAAATAGGTCATCTATTGCTCCATATTTAAAATGATTTCAGAAGTGCATAAAGTGATGGCTAAAAGTGGAGTTCCAGACTTGAAGATCACAGCCAATTTTGTTTGTTTGTTTGTTTTGCTTTGTCACCCAGGCTGGCATGCAGTGGTGCAATCATAGCTCACTGCAATCTCAAACTCCTGGGCTCAGAAGATCCTCCTGCCTCAGCCTCCCAGGTAGCTCGGACTACAGGTGCACGCCACCATGGCTGGCTAAAATTTTTTTTTATTTTAGTAGAGACAGGGTCTCCCTATGTTGCCCAGGCTGGTCTTGAACTCTGGTCTCAAGTGATCCTCCTGTCTCAGCCTCCCAAAGACCTGGGATTGCAGGTGTGAGCAACTGCAACTGGTCCAAAAGAGACTTTAGGGCTTAGCTTCAATGAAGCCAAGTGTTTGGCAGTGGTAACTCTGTCTTACTTGAAGGATCCCCAAAATATGTCTATTAATGGGGAATTTTTTTTTTTTACCTGAAACTGTGGAATAAGCCCTAAAGCATGGCTTCCAAGGTTATCTAATAACTGACACCTCTTATAAGTTGGTGAACCTGGTCTAGAGCATGCTCCACCATTTGTCCTGGCACGGATGTATACTGGACTACTTCAATTTTACATAAATAAGGGTAAACCTGGAAGTAGAAAGTTATGTTTACAATAAACTTTGCCTAGAAATCATTCCAGCTACTTATGCTACATTTTTTAAAAATCCCAAAACTTTACGGCTTAAAGCAACATCAATCATTTATTTTGCTCATGAGTCTGCAATTAGGGCAGGACTTGGTAAGGTGGCTTATCTCTATGAGCACCAGCCGAAATGGCTTGATTGGGACTTAAGGATCCATTTCCAAAATGCACATAGTTGGCAAGTTGCAGTTGGCGGTTAGCTGGGAATTCAGCCAGGGCTGCAGACTGAGGGTCTTCCTCATAGCATTGAAAGCCAAGCTTCAAGAAGAAAGGTTTAAGCAGCTTGGTCAGAGGGTATACGGCTTCTTATGAGCTTGCCCTATTATATTGCATTAGTAACTAGGAAAGTCATTAAGACCAGCTCACATTCAAAGGGAGGGGAGTTAGGCTCTATCTTTACTATCCTGCAGAAATTATCATGCCGAAATCTCTATGTATAAGTGAGGCTATTTATGATCTCTCTCTTATATACAGTAATGCATCCTTTATTGACAGGGATACACTCTGAGAAATGGACTATTAGGCAACTTTGTCATTGGGCAAATATCATAGAGTGCATTTACACAAAACTAGATGGTATAGCCTAGTATACTTCTAGGCTATATGATATAGCCTGTTGTTTATAGACTGCAAACCTGTTCAGCATGTTTCTCTACTGAATTTTGTAGGCAATTGTAACACAATGGTATTTGTGTATCTAAACATAGCTACACAAAGCAAAGCAAAGGTACAATAAAAATATGGTTAAAAAGGATTACAAATGATACACCTGTATAGGGCAGCTCCATTATCATTTTATTGGACCACTGTCATGTATTCGGTCTATCACTGGTCAAAATGTTGCTATGCTATATATGACTGTATCTTAATTGTGATTTTCTTATGTTTCTTTTAGGCAAGTGAATCTTGTTTGATATACCAAAGAGGTTCATTATTCTGGTTCTTTTTCTGGTCAGTCTTTTTTTTTCTATTGACATTTAGTGATAACATCATCTGCATATTTTCACATATGTAAGAAATTGAAATGGCCCCTGAAGAAACTGGATCTCTTAATTTGTTTCTTGCACTTTAATTGTAGATTACAGTTATATTTCCTTAATGAGATTGTGAGCTCTTTGATACCAGGGACAATGCCTTGCTTCTCTTATCTCCAGCACCTATCAGAATATGTGGCACATCCGAGCGAATGCTATTATTTGAATGTAAGGAAACTAAAATGATGTTGTTAAGAAATATAGGATAAAACTCACCAGCTTCACACACACACAAAAATACCACACGTACCTGGCATCTTCAGGAAGATGAAGAGCACCTGAAAAGTTGTGCTCTACAAAGAAAGAAGAATCATCTCACTTAGCAGCCACTCCATTCTCCTCAGTATGTTGAAAATAGTATCACATTATAGGTGGTGTATGATATGAAAAGGCCAGGAATCCTGATAATCTGTTGGGTGAACAAAACCTATCAGCAGCATTTTGATGAAGGAAATGATATGCTAGCACAAGAGAGAACTGACTTGATCCGGCAGTGACTCAATTTATTTTCAAAGGAAGACTTTTTATCATGTGCATCAGAGCTTTAATCTTTTGCTTGTCACTTGATGATCTGCTCAGAAAACTTCAAATTTATGAATCAAAATAACCATAAGCTTTCTTGGGACTGTCTATTTTCCTGAAATGATCATTTAGTTCAATAAAGATGTATTTAATGCCATTTGATGTGCCAGAAACCATGTTCATGGTGCTGCCTGAAACACTGCCAATCTAATTATTCAGCTTTTTTTCACTTAGTAATGTGCATTTATGTTTCTTAGATCTCTTTTCATGGCTTGATTATCTCATTTCTTTTTAGCACTGAATAATACTCCATTGTCTGCTTGTAGCAAGGTTTATTTATCCACTCAACTACTGAAAGACAACTTTGTTGCTTCCAAGTTTTTGGCAATTTTAAATAAAGCTGCTATAAATATTTGTATACAGAGTTTGGTGTAGACGTAAGTTCTCAACTCATTTGGGTAGATAACCAAAGATCACAATTGATGAATCATATGGTTAGTTCCATAAGACACTGTCAAACTTTTCCACAGTGACTATATCATTTTGCATTTCCATCAGCAGTGAAGGAGAGTTCCTGTTCCATCCTCGTTAGCATTTAATGTTGTCAAAGTTTGAAATTTTAATCATTCAAATAAGTGTGGAGTAGTGTCTCACTGTCATGTTAATATGCAATTCCCTAATGACATATGCTTTTGCACATCTTTTCATATGCTTACTTGCTATCTGGATTATCTTCTTTGTTTAGATGTCTATCAAGACCTTTGGCCCATTTTAAAAATTAGATTGTTCACTTTCTTAGTTTTGAGTTTTAAAAGTTCCTTTTTTATTTTGGCTAACAGTCTTTTATCAGATGTGTCTTTTGCAAATATTTTCTTTTAGTCCATGACTTTTCATACTTGCTTGTCTTTCCCAGGGCAGGGATTTTTAATTTTAATGAAGTCCCACTTATGAATTATTTCATTGATGAATAGTGTCTTTGGTGTTGTATCTAAACAGTCATTGTCATATTCAAGGTCACGTAGGTTTTCTCCCATGTTGTCTCCTAGGAATTTTACAGCTCTGATTTTACATTTTGGTTTATGAACTGTTTTGAGTTAATTTCTGTGAAGGGTGTGAGGTCTAGATTTATTGTTTTACATGTGGATGCCCAGTCATTTCAGTACCATTTGTTGAAAATACTATCTATTCCACTTTATTGCCTTTGTTCTTTTGTCAAAGATCAGTTGACTATATTTATGTGGGTCTATTTCCGGACTCTCTATTCTGTGCCATTGATCTACTTGTCTGTTCTTTTGCCAATATCACACTCTCTTGATTGCCGTAGTTTTATATTATTGGAGCTGGGTATTGTCAGCCCTCTGATTTTATTATTCTTCAATATTGAGTTGGCTATTCTGGGGCAGTATTTCCACATAAATTTTAGAATCAGATTGTTGATATCTACAAAATTACTTTCCTAGATTTTGATTGAGATTATGTTGTATTTATATATCAAGTTGGGAAGAACTGGTATCTTGACAATACTGGGTCTTCCTATCTATGAACATGGAATATCTCTCCTTTTAGTTCTTTGATATTTTTAATGAACTTTTAGTTTTACTTTTACAAGCCTTATACATATTTAATTAGGTTTATATCTAAGTGTTTTATTTTGGAGATATTACTATAAATGTTAATGTGTTTTTAATTTCAAATTCTACCTATTCATTGCTGGTATATAAGAAAAAAATTGACTTTAACCTTGTATACTGAAATGTTGCTAAAATTGCTTATCAGTTCTAGGAGGGATTTTTCTTGTTGACTCTTTTGAATTTTCTATATACAATCATGTTATCTGCAAACAAAGACAGCTTGATTTCTTCCTTTTAAATTTTTAAAAATCTTGTCTCACTGCATTATCTAGGACGTACATTATGATGTTAAAAAGCAGTGGTGGGAGAGGATATCTTTGCCGTATTCCCGCTCTTGGAGAGAAAACTTCAAATTTTTCACCATTAAGTGTGTTAGCTGTAGGTTTCTTATAAATGTTGTTTTTACAAGTGGAGGCTATGCCCCTCTACTCCTAGTTTACTGAGAATTTTTAATCATAAATGGGTACTGGTGCTTGTGACGTGTTTGTTCTGCATCTATTTATATCTTCATATGATTTTGTTTTCTATTGTCTGTTAATATGATAATTATATTAATTGATTTTTGAAATGTTCAAATAGACTTACATTTCTGCAATAAATCCCACTTGATCATGTTGTATAATCCCTTTTTTTTTTTTTTACATTGTTGGATTTGATTTTGCTTATAATTTGTTGAGAATTTTTGCAGCTATGTTCATGAGAGGTGTTGGTCTATAGTTTTCTTTTGTTGTGATGTAGTCGTTTGAGTTTGATATAGGGGAGTGCTGAGCTCGTAGAATGAGATAGGAAGTCTTTCCTTGCTTATATCTTCTGAAAGAGATTTCAGAGAATTGGTTTAATTTCTTCCTTGAATATTTGGTAGTTTTCACCAGTGAACCCATCTTGGTGCTTGCATTTTGGAAGATAGTTAACTGTTGATTAAATTCCTTTAACAAATATATTCAAGTCTATTTAGATTGTCTATTTATTCTTGTGTGAGTTTTGGCAAGTTGTGTCTTTCAAAAACTTGATCCATTTCACCTAGATTATCAAATTTGTGGGCATGGGCTTTGTTCATAATATGCCTTTATTATCCTTTTAATGTCCACAGGATCTGTATGTCTCCTCTTTCATTTCTGATATTATTAATTTGTGTCTTCTCGTTTTTTTCCTTAGTTATTCTGGCTATAAATTTGCTAATTTTATTGATCTTTTCAAAGAAGCAGCTATTAGTCTTACTGATTTTCTGTATTAATTTCCTGTTTTACATTTTATTGATTTGTGCTCTAATTTTTAAAATTATTTCTTTCTTCTGCTTACTTTGAATTTAATTTGCTCCTCTTTTTCTAGTTTTCCTAAGGTGAAAGTTTAGATTATTAATTTTAGAACTTTCTTTAATGTATGCATTTCATGCTATAAATTTTCCTGTAAGCACTGCTTTTCCCACATTCCACAAATACTGATAATTTGTGTTTTCATTTATTTTTACTTTCCCCTGAGATTTCTTTTATGACCCACATGTTACTTAGAAGTCTGTTGTTTAATCTTCAAGAATTTTGGAATTTTCCAACTATCTTTCTATTATCGAATTGTAATTTAACTTTACTGTGGTCTGAGAGCAGATATTGTAGGTTTTCTATTCTTTTACATTTGTTAAAGCATGTTTTATGACCCAGAAAATTGTCTGTCTTGGTAAATGTTCCCTATGAGTTTGAGAAGAATGTATTTTCTACTGTTGTTTGATAATGTGGTCTATAGATGTCAATTATATCAGTTGGTTGTTAGTACTTTTGAGTTCAACTATGTCCTTAATGATTCCTTTGCCAGCCAGATAGGGTTTTTTGTTTGTTTGTTTTGAGACGGAGTCTCGCTCTGTTGCCCAGGCTGGAGTACAGTGGTGCAATCTCAGCTCACTGAAACCTCTGCCTCCCAGGTTCAAGCGATTCTCCCACCTCAGCCTCCCAAGTAGTTGGGACTACCGGCTAATTTTTTGTATTTTTTTTTAATAGAGTCGGGGTTTCACCGTGTTAGCCAGGATGGTCTAGATCTCCTGACCTTGTGATCTGCTCTCCTCGGCCTCCCCCAGATAGGGGTCTTAAAGTCTCCAACTATAATAATGGATTAATCTATTTCTCCATGCAGTTCTCACATTTTTTTGTCTCATATATGTTGATGCTGTATGTTAGGCACCTACACGTTAAGGATTGTTTTATCTTCTTGAAGTATTGACCCCTTTAGCATTATATAATGGCTTTTTTATCCTTGATAACTTTCCATGAAGTTAGTTGTCTAAAGTTAATAGTTAATATAGCTATGACTTTATTTTTATTAGTATTATCATTATATATATATCCTTTTACCTTTAATCTATATGTATCTTTATATTTAAAGTGGATTTCTTATAGACAACATACAGTTGGGTCTTGTTTGTTTGGTTTTTTTTTTTAATCTACTCTGACAATCTCTGTCATTTAATTGGCTTATTCAGGCCTTTGTTGTTTAAAGAGATTATTGATATAGTTGGGCAAATATCTACCATATTTGTTACTGTTTTCTATTTGTTGCCCTTGTTCTTTTCTCCTATATTTGTCATTTACACTTTTTCTGACTTTTGCTTTTTTTTTTTTTTTTTTCCCAGAGAGGGCCTCACTCTCTCGCCTAGACTGGAGTACAGTGGCATGATCACAGCTCACTGCAGTCTTGAACTCCTGGGCTCAAGTGATCCTTCCACTTCAGCCTCCCAAGTAGCTGGGACTACAGGCGTACACCACCACAGCTGGCTAAGTTTTTAAATTTTTTGTAGAGACAGGTTCTCTGTTGGTTTCCCAGGCTCTTCTGTTATTTTAATTGAACATTTCATATGATTTTATTTTCTCTTCTTTCTTAGTATATAAATTGTCCCCTTTTAAAAAACTTTTTAGTGACTTCCCTATCACATTTATAACTAATACATGTCCAGTTTCAAATAACACTATACTACTTCATGAGTTGTTCAAGTAACCTATAATAATAAAATATTCTACATTTATCACTCTTATCTCTTGTATCTTTGCTGGTATTTATTTCACTTGAATATATATGTTATATATTACATACATGTTTGCATGCATAATCAAATACAGTGTTATATTTGAAGCGAACTGTTTTCTGTTAGATTAGTTAAGAAAAAAAGATAAAAGTTTTCATTTATTTTCACTTATTCCTTCTTTGGTGATCTTCCTTTCTTCACATAGATACAAGTTTCTGACATACCATTTTCCTTCTCTTTGAATAAGTCTGTTTAATATTTCTTCCAAGGCAGCTCTACTGGAAAAAAATTCCCTCAATCTTTGTCTGACATAATCCTTATTTCTCTTTCACTTTTAAAGAGTAATTTTTCAGAGTACCTAACTTTAGGTTGGTAGTTTTCTCTCTCACCACGTTAAATGTTGCATTGCATTCTCTTCTTACTTGCATGGTTTCTGCATAGTCAGATATAATTCTCATCTTTGTTTCTCTTTAGTTAAGGTATTTTTCTCCCTGACTTCTTTCAGGTTTTTTTTTTAAATTTATCTTTGATTTTTCTAAAGCTTGAATATAATAAGTCTAGGTGGTTGAGGTTTTTTGCTCTTTGGATTTTGTTTTGTTTTTTGTTTGTTTGTTTGATTTATCCTGCTTTGTGTTCTCTGAGTTTCCTGCATCTGTGTTTGGTGCCTGACATTAAACTGGGGAAAGTCTCAGTCATTATTCCTTCAAATATTGTTTCTGTTCCTTTCTCGTTTTCTCTCATTACATCATTTGTAGTTGTTCCACAGTTCTTGTTTCCATTCATGTTCCATTCAGCTCATATTCTGTTCTTGTTTTTTCACTTTGCCTTTCAGTTTTGGAGGTTTCTATTGTCATATCCTTTAGCTCAGAGATTCTTCCCTCAGCCATGTCCAATATACTAATGAGCCCATCAAAGGCATTCTTCATCTTGTTACATTTTTATTCTATCTCTAGCATTTTGTTTTCTTTTTGTAATTTCAACTTTTATTTTAGATACAAGGAATATGTGTATAGGCGATCCTTTCTTAGAATTTCCATCTCTCTGCTGACATTATCTATGTGTTCTTGCATGTTGTCTACTTTTTCCATTAAAGCCCTTAGCATATTTAATCATAGCTTTTCTAAAAAATATCCTGGTCCAATAATTCCTATATGACTGCCATATCTGACTCAGATTCTGATGCTTTTTCAGTTTCTTCTATGTGTTTATAATGCGTTATAATCTTTTGCCAAAGGTGGGCACGAAGTACTGGTTAAAAGGAACTGCAGCAAATGGCCTTTAGTAATTTAGTGGTAAGATGTCAGGGAAGGAGACGCAATCTATAGTCCTAAGATTCGGTCTCAGCTTTTTTGTGGAGCCTGTACCCCTTCTCAGTCTTCATCTTGCTTCAGGTGGGACATGCCTAGTGGGGGCTGGCTGGAAGTTGGATTTCCCTGCCCTATGTTAGGCTCTGATAAAATAGTTTCTCCTGAGGACAGGGCTTGTTAAGAAGAACAGGATGCTCTGATGTATTTCAAAGTGGTTTCTTTTCTACTCCCCATGCCAGAAGCACAAAGGAATTTTTCTCTGCTCTTCACTGTGAGGACCTGATAGAGCTCCTGGAAATACAACTCACAAAGTTTCTCTCTCTCTCTCTCTCTCTCTCTCTCTCTCTCTCTCTCACACACACACACACACACACACACACACAGTCTCTCTCACACACGCACACACACATACACACACACACACACACACACACACACCCCTGAGTTCCCCTAGTGTTTTTATCTCTTAGATTTGTCTACACGGAGCCTCCAGGGTAATTTTTCAATTACACTTCAGGTTTTCCTACTCCAGCTTTGGTTCCTGTGGAAGATTCTACTCATGGCCTTCCGCTGTGGAAAGTTGTGATTCTCTGCAGCCACCTTTCTGTTTCTTCCATTTTAAGGGTAACAGTTCACCCTGTGTCCTCACTTCCCTGACAGATCTAAGACGAGTTGTTACTTTTTCAGTTTGTTCAGCTTTCTGCTTCTTGTTAGGACGAGGTTGTGACTCCTAAGCTCCTCACAGCCTGAACTACAAGCCAGAAGTCCTGATTCATTACATCTATAATGACAAATATCTGAATTCCAACAAAAGAACCAGGCACTTAGATACTTTGACAGCAATAGCTATTGAAATACAAGTTTTAAGTAAATTCTGGTCTTTGAATACCATCGGTTTAATAAATGTTTGAAGGATATATTGGGAAGAATTTAGGCAACCTTTTCACCTGGAGAATACATGAATATCTTACAAAGGTAGACATTCAATTAGAAGAGACAGAAAAAAAAATAAAATAAAAAGAAAAAAAAAGAAAATTGTGACTTCTGTACCGACTGATGCCAACACCATCATTTCTTTTATTTCATAAAGCTAATGTTTGAGTCTTTCCCCATGGTTTTCATCTCTATGAAAAAAGTACTATTGATACCTTAACTCTAACATGAAGAATATGTACATGGATGCTTGTACTTCTAACCACCGGGAACAGAATGTGTTATCTTTTAGGGAAAAGCTGTTTTATTGTTGCAGTCGTTGTGACTGGTATTGAATCCTTGGGAGCAGGCAGCATGTGGCACAGCTTGACCTTTCAGATCAGGCAGATTAAGAACATTATATTTTCCACCCAGTCAATGCAGGGCCTATGGTTAATGATTACTTAGAGCCTAAATCCCACAGCTGATTTTCTGTCATTTGGAAATGATCAGAGCCCATGTCCAGCAAAATCTGGCAGTGACATTTTTGGCAAGCTCTTTCAACAGCAGATGCTTTCAGGAAAGACAGAGGGCAAATGGGGATGTGGGGAGGAAAATCCAATATTTCATGTAAAATTTATTTTGCGTCTAGTTCAATCATGCACCTTCATTCTTTCAAAGTGATGTGTTGATACTGGTGACTTTTAGCATGGTAATATATTACATGTCATTATTAGGATAAAATGGCATTGTCTGCTTGCTTATTCTAATTTCATAACTGCACATTCTCTTTCTATTGAAAAATAGCATTCATTGTGAGAAGAACACTAAAATAACTTCAACACTTCAAGCAACAACTTTTTCATTAACATTCATCATAATAAGTTTCATACGTCACTAAAAAGAGAAACCTGAAAGGCCTATCTTTATTAATATAGAGAAGAGAAGTGAGAGAAGTAGAATCAAGGTGAGGAGTCATATAAACAAAATAAAGTGAATTTCCTTCCAATAGCAGTGTCTGGTAAATATTCCCTCCCACTGTTCATTGTTTTTGTTCTTATTCTGGCTTCCCCCCCCCCCTTATCCTTCTTTAAATTCAAACTGTAAATTCTGGTATAGAGTAGACAGCACTGTATGTCTACTAGACAAAGGGCCTGGGCTGAGTTGGGGTTGACTAATGTTTCTAGCCTGCAAGATTTTCCTTATGGCTCTCATTAGGCACTACACCTTGTGCCACAAAAAGCCAAAAATAGGCCTTGGTGACTATGTTTCCCTATATGTAGAGTGTGATCCAAAAATGCAATGCATACAAGTAGATCTCTGATCAAAACTGCAAAAGAGCCAGAGTTAACTTTTGGTCCTGCTAATGCTATTTTTCTGAACTTTGCCTTTGTATTTTTCATTCAATCACACAGGGCCCTGATAGTGGCCTATTTACAGCTATACAAATCTACTATTTTCACCTAACAACACTCTTAACAAGTACTCCATTCTCCAAAACTAAATATCTGCCACTCATCCAACTCATCGACAGTTTAAATTCTGATTATTCTGAGTTCTGTTATTGTCAACAATATGTTTATTATATTCTATGATTATACTCCTATACATCAGATTATGAATGACTGATAGATAACACTTTCTTAAAGTATCCACATGTAAGAGAAGTACCTATTGATCCTTTTGTAGTTCATAAACAGGATGATTGGGTTTTCACATTTATTGTGAGATGTGCTTTCCTCCAACCTTGTTATGATGTTGATCCATCTGATGTGAACTTAGGGGAAAAAAGAAGTATCTATTGGCATAAATTATTATTGATCAATAAAATTGCTAAATTGGAAGATAAATAGTACACGTATCAAACACTTGATAATTCTTCTCTTTCGCCTGCTATATGTGATATAAGCAGCTGTATTAAAGTTGCCTAAAAATGTGAAAATAGACAGTAGAAGGCAATAGAAACTTCCATAATTGACATGCGGCTTCCCTCAGGTCCAAGGGAACTGCTTCACTTGTCATCTCCCAGTAAGTGGGAAGAGAAGGAAAATACATAGATTATCTGAGTCTCGTCACACTGACCAGACATAGTAACATGGCCACACAAATTACAAAGGAGGCTGGGAAATATACTTTCTAGCTAAAAAAACATATTACTAAATGAAACTGCCACATTTTAAAAGAGTATGACCATTACATTATCAAAGAATAGGAGAGTGGTTAGTGTTAGACAAAGGCACTGGCACACTAACTGGTAAAATGAATAGAGAATTTGGTCCAGAAGACAGTACCATAAGGTGGATTTGATGTTGCTTAAACAGTAGTACCTGTGAAGCTCTGATTCATATATTGATTGCAACCTTCCATGGTTATTTCTTGAAGTAAGCCCAAGAAAGGCTTTACTTGGGTACTACCTCATGTACCACAAAAAGCAAAGATAGAAAATATGTTCCCATCAATTTTGTGGATGACACAAATGTGAGCAGGGAAGGGCCTTCACAAGATAAGAGAAGTGAAATTACAGAAAATCTGGGCAGATTAAAATCGTAAGCTGAAATTTAAATATATTAAATGGAAAGTGACTTTAAGCTCAAAAGTACTGTGCAAGTATAAAATGACTGAGCAGCTCACATACTAAGGATATAGATTCCCTTAAGAATAAATCCAATAAGCATTAGCACTGAGGCATAGCTCTCCCAAGAGCTAAATCCATTTAAATAAGGCAAGTCATCCTTCTACTAAATGTTGCATCTCACCACGTCTGTGTGGTTGTCATTGGGATAAATGCCACATTTGAAGGGGTCTGCAACAATATGGAGTACATAAATATAAGGGCAGTTATTTCATATGTGAAATGATTGAAAGAACTATAAATATTTTCCTTGAGGAAGACAAGGCTTATAAGGGACAATGAATGATAAAAATCTTCACATATTTGAAGAATTGTCAACAGAGTGTAAAGCCCTCTAGGGCCAAACTGGGACATTTGGGTTATACAGAGATAGATTTTAAACTTAGTATAGAGATGCCATTTCCAACAATTAGACTATTTTTAAAATGGTTTGTCTTTGAAAGGAGGAAAGTCTCTAATCTGTATTATTTCATGATCTCCAAGGTTTCTTCCACCTCAGAGATTCTATACAATCATTATGCATTTGTGAACAAAGTGTTTCCCTCAGCTTCTCATATGCATAAACTCACAGGCATGTATACAAACATGCATAAGAACAATCCATTAGGAATGAGATAAATAGTACTGATATGATTGCCTAGTGGGGTGTACTGTCCAACTACTCCCAGCACCAATCTTTCACCTTTGCCATGACTTTGTCTTCTCTTAGGGTTTGGTTAAAACATAACTATGGCTGTTGAAATGTATGTGTCTAGCACAACACAGAATACACAAGGCCCCTAGATAAAGGAGACTTTTCCATTTATGGGGCTTTAGGGTTTTTTTTAACCATTTAGAATGCTTAAACAGCTGACATATTTGTGTAGTATCAAGGAGTAGGTGGTATGCAGCTTTGAAAACTAAACTATCCAGTGCAAGTCACTAGGAAGCCAGAATGCATTTTTTTTCACTTCAATTTCAACATTATAGATATGATCACATGGTGCTTATTTCATCACTGGGCTGTAAAGATATAAGCACATCCTTGAAATCAGATGACTTGCGTTTAAGTCATTGTCATGGGACAATTTTAGTCCTGTGAATTTTGGTAAATCACTTTGACTCTTTTGTCCTTGATTTCTTCATTTTAAAATGAGAATAATGACTGTCTTATAGTATTATCCTAGATGTCAAATGATATAACCATGCAAAACATTTTATAAGTTATATACAAGTAAAATATTATTAATATTATTCCTGGAAATGGTTTCAAAGACTAAATTTTCTCTTATTCTAAAATTTCTTATTTATCTCTGTGGATTATCTGTATCCTCTTTTCAATTTCAGTCTGGCTTTTCTCAGCCACCTGTCATACATCTGGGCCAGTTTCTGGATTTCCACATTTGCTCCTCCATCCATTTTCATCAATTACTATTTTCTCAAATTAAAATTTGTTTATAAAAGATGAAAGATAAGTGGCTGTGAAATCGCATATAAGCAGAAGTCAAAATAAAATTACTCTTTAAATTAATAGAAAGCATTGGACAAACCCAAATAACAGAAAGTTAGCTAGAGCGCAAAAATTCAGAACGGTTTGGAGGATTCAGAAGATTATAAACTGCTTAATATTTAGAAGAGCTGGCAATCCGCCAGTAGGGAAGAAATTGTTCACCACAATGCCCTGTATATCTTTACTGTTGTCACCTCTTCATCTAATGTAGTTCCGGAAACTTTTGTGTAGGGTATCAGATAATCACTTCCACCTTCTGGGGAGTATGTCTGTCCCTGGGACAGAAGCAGATGGAAATGTGGAAATCTGAGGTAAAGAGAGTTGAGCAATTACTTCTTACCAATGGCAGCAGTGACCACTGTAGTGACTAAGATGCCCATGACAAGAGGCAGTAAGAGCCCACGAAGTAGAGGTGTAAGAGGGACTAAGTTTTATCTCAGTAGGAAGTGGGAACCGTTCCTGGCACAGAGAAAGATAACAAGGAGAAAGATGCTCACTCCGTCCCACCTGAGGTTCAAGTTTAGTCGGCTGAAATGAAAAGTCCACACCACCTTGAGGATGGTGAATGACCTTGCCAGACTGCTATAAAGAAGAGGAGGTAATTGAATGAACTAATTAGCATTCTAGGCATCTTGTCTTTAAAATGAGAACTGTGATGGGTAAAATTTTGAACATAAATTGCAGGCCCAGGAGAACAGCTATTTACAAAAAAAACTCTCTTTTTATATACCTGTTGGCCATTTGTATGTCTTCTTTGGAAAAATGTCTATTCAGGTTCATTGTTCATTTTTGAATTGGACTATTTGTTTTTTGGTTGGGTTGAGGGTTTCTTGTTTGTTTTTTGCTATTGAGTTGTATAAATTCCTTACATATTTTGGATACTATATACTTTTTTAGTTTTTAGTTATACTTTAGTGTTACTGAAAAAAAGTAAAATAAAAATAAAAAGCTAAAAGAGACTCTATTCTTCTCTAAGGATTATTTTAGTTCTCTATGATTTAGAAAGGAAAACTGAAAACTGCTATCCACAGTTGCTTACCTTAAAGCATCATCTCACTCTTCTTGAGGTCAAGTGAAGATTTGGTGCTTAGAACTCATTACAAATATAAATTGTGTACTACAGTGGACAATCCTGTAAATCAGTATATTCTGCATCTAAGATGCAAAGAGGGCCACAGTCAAATGATCTGCCTGCCTCGGCATCCCAAAATGCAAAAAAAAAAAAAAAAAAAAAAATAGCTGACCTGGTGGCACACGCCTGTAATCCCAGCTACTGGGGAGGCTGAGGCAGGAGAATTGCTTGAACCCGGGAGATGGAGGTCACAGTGAGCCGAGATCATGCTACTGCACTCCAGCCTGGGTGACAGTGTGAGACTTCATCTCAAAAACAACAACAACAACTACAGATTTTTCTGATATTAGCCTCAAAAACTATAGTTGACACATTAACAAAATTTGCCTTCCTTGAACTCAAAGGGAAATGCTGGGGTGATATTACATCTCTCATTTTTATGGACAGCACTTTATAATATTTCTCAGAACAGAAATTCAGAAACATCTTAAGCCCCTCTTTATTGACTCCTCTTGTCCAAGTTAATTATTTCAACCTCTATGTTCCTGTCTTGTCCATATGCTAATTATAGCACTTATCACACTGAATTTAATAAAAAGTAAGTAAGCATGTAGTTTGTACATTATAGATGGTTTTTCATACAGAGTGTAAGGGAATTCCATTTCACTGAATGTGATCTCCATTTAAATATCACCTTTATCATTCATTTCTTCCTTATTCAATGAATTGTGCCAAATACTGTTTGGGCTCACAGGAGATATTTGAGGAGTTAACATCAAAATGCATCTTTGCAATTCAAAAGGATACACACTGTTTCAATAAGTCAATTTTAAATTATGTGAGAATCAAAAGGATCATAAAGAGAAAGTAGTAGTAGTATGTGAGATGAATCTGATGGAAAATCAGGATTTTGCATGTAACGTGGAGGTATTATAGACACACTGGACTAAAAATACACCATTTCCCATTTACCCACTAGGCTTCGCATTTCTCAGAGCCAAAAATAATGTCTACATAGTGTGTTCATTTGCTAGGGCTACTGCAACAAGGTACTACAAATTGGGTGGCTTAAAACAATAGACATTTATTGTCTCACAGTTCTTGAGGCTAGCAGTCCAAACTGAAGGTTTTGGCCAGGCCATGTATTCTATGAAGAATCTAGAGAAAGATTTTCACTGCTTCTTCCAGCTTCCGGCAGCCAAGGCTCGCCGCAGCATAATTCCAATTTCTGTCCCCATCTTCACATGGCTGTCCTCCCTGTGGATGAGGTGATGTCTCTACATCGTCTTCTTTCTATGAGTATCTCTGTGTCTTCACGTGGCATTCTCCTCTCTCTGTGCGTCTATGTCCACATTTCCCTTTGCTTATGAGGACACCATTCCTATTGGATAAGGGCTTACCCTAATGATTTCATCTTAACTTGATTACATCTGTAAAAACTCTATTTCCAAATAAGGTCACATTCACAGATACTCACAATTAAGACTCCAACATATCTTTTTGGGGGATACAGTTTAACCCAAACATTCATAATTATAACCCCAATATTTATCAGAGAATATACAAAATTCTAGGCATTCAATACATGTTAGCTAAATTTTTAAATGTTCATTTTTACATCCTACTATAATCCTTGCACTATCATTTAAAATTGTATAAATTGTTCTTGATTCAGGAAAATTGAGAAATAAATTATTACCATCATCTGAGAAATATTCAACCTACTTGAAAGTTGTTGTCATCCTTAGCCAGGTCTTTCTCCAATTAAATTATTCAAATACATTTATCTTCTACATAAATCCTGTTTTATAGTTCTTCAATCATCTTTTTTCCCACTCACTGTATCCTAAGATGGAACTTGCAATTTATCCTTTCAGAAATAAATTTTGGGTTACCTCAGACCTCTAAAATGTTTATGCACAATATCACTTTTCCTAAACTCCTGTTTCCTTTGTAATTTATTTTCTCCATGTAGTTCTCATGAAGACAGTGAAGCCTTTATAATAACTTTGGATTTGAATTTAATATTTTTTTCATGTGGAATTGTCAAAAATATGGCCTGAAAGTTTTTCTATGAACTTGCCAACTTTTTGTCCTTTTTACTTTAAAATAAGAAAAGAGTCACATTGAAAACTGCAGAAGTTAAACTGGCATGTTTCACCTAGTACCCCCTAGGTAACTTCAGCTGTGTTTTAGTAAATGCCGTGACTCACAGTGCTCTCTCTCGGTTCAGAGCTCTTTGGTACCTATGGGTCTTATTTCACATCAGAAGCAGCTGGATTTCACACCTACATTTGTCACCCTTCTAGATCCTTCCTTCTGAGCTTATTAACACCATCCAGCAGCTACCTTGAAGATATGCTGCCAGGAAAAATAAATGTTTTCTGCAAGGAGCAAAAAGGTTTTCTATTCCCATATGTCAGCACTTCAGTTCAGGCCCATTGCCAATAACTAATAGCATTTAAACAATAGTTCATTCAGGTGAGAGTTACGAAAATGCTCCTCTTCTGAGATGATTCACCAGATATTGTTACTCAAAAGTGAGAGGAAAATTGGTTGATTTTTGCATCTAAAAACTACTGAAGCACACTGAAAATGAAGCTACAGATCAGGTTCCCAGTCCATGCGTCACACTCAACTTGCTATTTGACAATGAATTTTCACATGACTTTTCAACGTCTCCCTTTTCTCATATGTAAAATTAAGAGAATACCATATTTTTACCTATTCATTGTGAGGTTGAAGAGATATTATGTGGAAAATCACTCTACAATTAGAAGGCACTGAGCATATTTTGGGCATATTTCAGATGTTATTCATATTCCAACTTAGAAGTTTAAAGAATTAAAATCTATAACTCAAGAAAGGTGACTAAAGAGAATCATTGGTGATTAATGATTATGCACCTGATTTCTTATTCCATTGTTGCATTTTGGGAAATTAGCTATTTATGTTCTAATCAAGTGTTGACTTTCAACTTAGAATATAATATGAAAACTTCATTTTTTTCTAATAAACCTCAATTTTCTGATAAATGTTAGAGTACATTGCAGGAGGGAGACAACTATTTGCAAGTAAGTTGAGCTCAGGCTCACAGAAAGTCACATACCCAATCTCCTGTGCAGAGAGGTTAATAAACTGAGTAAGATATCCACTCCTGGGTTGAATCTTAAATCTGTTGCCATCTAGAAATAAAAACATAACCTTGTATATAGAATCCAAACACATGTGACCCATAATAGGAGAAGTAGAGTTATGATCATAAAATAAACTATGATCATAATAAAGGAAAGAAGAGATGACTGTAACTCTGAGTCTTTGCTGAGTACCAAATCAGCAACATATTTATCTATAAAATTTAAATATAGATGTACATAAATACATAATCACTACCCCATCTTTAAGGTCAAACTTTAATGCTATCTTCAACATGAAGCCTTTACCAAGCCCTGAGTCAACAGGACTAGCATTCTTATTGAATCATAAACGTTTTCTACATATCTTATTTCTCTTACAAACTCAGAATTTGCTTCCACTAATCAATTCAATAAATATCCAAGGTCTGTATTGTGTTTATATGTGTATACCCCAGTGTGTCCGCTATAGTCCCTTGTCGCAAATAAACATTTATTGAATTTTTTGGATTGAGAAGTCATAACAACAAAACAATAAATCATTGATACTGACTACAACCATCTGATATTATTTGATTGCAGAATGATAAATCTCATATATTAGATGTGAAGGTTTTTTTTTTAAGCATTTGAAAATACATTTTGAAAGAGATGTTAAAATAAGTGAACAGCCAGTGGAGTTTTTGAGTAGAGGGCTGATGTTCTCTATGCATGAATTCAGTTTCAGATAAATACACTTAATTGTCTGATGGAAAATGTCACCATAAAATATTACAACTCAGAGAGAATACAGAAGTTCAAACTATTGAGAGATCTGTGTGATGAGTACCCTTGAAAAGGTTAAGGCTCTCAAAAAGCTATTTGAAATTGTCATTAGTAATAGTATTCTGGAGGGAGAAATGTAATTGTGTGATATTTTGAGGTGATAAGTTGTCTTATCAGGGGTCTGTTAGGGCAAAGGCAGAGTTCATAAGAAAAATGCACTTCTGATTTATGTCCCTAAACTTTGCAGGATTTGTTCTGGCATTTAAACAAATATTAAACTACATGGCTATGGACAGGAGCCGTTTGCTCTTTGGTGATAACCTTGCTGCTTCTTCTACTTCTCCATGCGATATAAAGAAGGTCATTTTCTAGAATAAAACTCATTCCCCTGTGCATGCTTCATCACACAGATTGCTGACAGTTGGGGGTCTCTGCTCTCCACCATGGGACACAGAACCCTGTTTTTGACACTGTGAATTGGTTCTGGTCAATAGAAGATACAGAATACTTAGATCATGTTGTTGAGCTCAGTTAGCTAGGTTTGCTTTTTGGATGTGTGATGTATAAGGGAATGCACTTCCCAGATCCTCAATAAAATACTTGTCCCAGCTATTGAGAGTGCTCTCAGCACCCAGCCTGCATGTATTTGCCTTTCAGAAGCCGCTTAAGCTTCAGAGAACCACCTTGGTCAAGCTCACACCCTTCAGAGCAGGGATTCATATTAACTGATAGATTGAAGCAAGATTATAAAGGCCAGACCATTTCAGCCTCATTTAGGAAAATTGTGATAACTCATGTTATCTCTGGAGTTCCCTGTGGGGTTAGCAGAAGTTGTTGTTGGGACTGTTTTGCACCTTGACTTCTCCCTTGGCCCAATGCTGTTTCTTTAGCCTGCCTTCTACAAGTATTGATTACAGGAAACTTCGTAATATACATCCTGAACATTGAACTTCATGATAAAATTGGCTTTGGAGAACCTATGTGCAATAGGGTGAAACAGACAAACTTGCAGTTTTCTTAAGTGCACAGCAAGGATTCAGAGGACATAATAATCCTGGAATGCTAGAGAGAATTCTGGGCAGTATAAATAGTTTATAGGAATGTCCTCAGCCGGACAGAGCATGGCATGGGTGAAGCTAGGAAAGGTAAGCTTGTCAAAGTGAGAGTGGCACAAAAAGAAGCAGAAGAAACAGGTGACTTTGAAGTTACAAAGACCACAACTGACAGTAGATGATCCCTGGCAGTAGGAGGGTGTGACTACCGCTAAGAATATTGAATGATAGCAAGAGAAAAGTGAATTTCATCTGGTAATCAAAGAAAAATTATTGAAGTTTAAAAAAAAAACCCATGAGAATTGTGTTTTAGGAAACTGAAGGAGTCAGTACATAAAGTGAATTTGAGAGGAAAGATGGAGAAGCCAAAGATGACATTAGAAAGTTGTTAGAACAATCTTGCCATGATGAAAGCCAAAATGTAAACTTTATATTTTTTTTTCTTTTTTTTAAATTAATTTATTATTATTATACTTTAAGTTGTAGGGTACATGTGCATAACCTGCAGGTTTGTTACATATGTACACTTGTGCCATGTTGCTGTGCTGCACCCATCAACTCGTCATTTACATCAGGTATAACTCCCAATGCAATCCCTCCCCCCTCCCCCCTCCCCATGATAGGCCCCTGTGTGTGATGTTCCCCTTCCTGAGTCCAAGTGATCTCATTGTTCAGTTCCCACCTATGAGTGAGAACATGCGGTATTTGGTTTTCTGTTCTTGTGATAGTTTGCTAAGAATGATGGTTTCCAGCTGCATCCATGTCCCTACAAAGGACAGAAACTCATCCTTTTTTATGGCTGCATAGTATTCCATGGTGTATATGTGCCACATTTTCTTAATCCAGTCTGTCACTGATGGACATTTGGGTTGATTCCAAGTCTTTGCTATTGTGAATAGTGCTGCAATAAACATACGTGTGCATGTGTCTTTATAGCAGCATAATTTATAATCCTTTGGGTATGTACCCAGTAATGGGATGGCTGGGTCATATGGTACATCTAGTTCTAGATCCTTGAGGAATCGCCATACTGTTTTCCATAATGGTTGAACTAGTTTACAATCCCACCAACAGTGTAAAAGTGTTCCTATTTCTCCACATCCTCTCCAGCACCTGTTGTTTCCTGACTTTTTAATGATCGCCATTCTAACTGGTGTGAGATGGTATCTCATTGTGGTTTTGATTTGCATTTCTCTGATGGCCAGTGATGATGAGCATTTTTTCATGTGTCTGTTGGCTATATGAATGTCTAGAGATATAGACCAATGGAACAGAACAGAGTCCTCAGAAATAATACCACACATCTACAGCCATCTGATCTTTGACAAACCTGAGAGAAACAAGAAATGGGGAAAGGATTCCCTATTTAATAAATGGTGCTGGGAAAATTGGCTAGCCATAAGTAGAAAGCTGAAACTGGATCCTTTCCTTACTCCTTATACGAAAATTAATTCAAGATGGATTAGAGACTTAAATATTAGACCTAATACCATAAAAACCCTAGAAGAAAACCTAGGTAGTACCATTCAGGACATAGGCATGGGCAAAGACTTCATGTCTAAAACACCAAAAGCAACAGCAGCAAAAGCCAAAATTGACAAATGGGATCTAATTAAACTAAAGAGATTCTGCACAGCAAAAGAAACTACCGTCAGAGTGAACAGGCAACCTACAGAATGGGAGAAAATTTTTGCAATCTACTCATCTGACAAAGGGCTAATATCCAGAACCTACAAAGAACTCAAACAAATTTACAAGAAAAAAACAAACAAGCCCATCAAAAAGTGGGCAAAGGATATGAACAGACATTTCTCAAAATGTAAACTTTAAAATTGCATGTATATGCGTGTATGTATGTATAGAGACAGAAACAGAGAAAATTTGAAAGAGGAAATGGCAGTAAGAATTGATTATAAGAGGTGCTATATGGGAATTAAATTTAGCAGCAATCCTTCTAAAATCTTCTCTAAATGCCAACGACCATATAATGAATATCATTTATTGAACACTGAAATAAACTCAGAATTTTACCAGGAAACTTTAGATATATTTCATTATTTTAATATCCCCTTTGACATAGCTATTTCTTTTTATAGTTTGTAAATAAAAAGACTAAATTTAGAAATGCTCGAGAACCCAGTCCAACGTTATGCAGTTAATAAATGTCAGAATTGGAATTTGAACACAGGCCTATTTAAATTAATTTTCAGTAATTTTAACCACTGTACTACCACAGATCTAAAATATAAAAAAATAAATATTTTTATTTTAAAAAGTTTCCTTTTATGAGTAAGTAATGTGAGGTAAAAACTGCAGATCATGCATGCATGATTACTTACTGTTGCCAACATATTTTTGAACTAGTCTAAGTCTAAGCCATTACATCACATGAATACAGGAGTCCAAGGGGAATACATGATCTCAAACTAAACCTGCCCGGCAAATACAAGTTACCTCTTCTTCTACTGGCATAATCTGTTAACATATCTGGGCATATTTATTCATAAATGTGTCTTTATATTTAGGATATTTAGGTAGGAGCAGAAATTCTTTGTCCTCTACTTCAGCAGTTGGATTCTTCAGAGATTCATCAGTCTCTTCACTTTGAAGTTTCATGTCACTGGAAGGAAGCACCGCATGTTCCCAAAATGCTTTGTATTATTTTCGCTGGTATCTAGTCCCCAGTGGAAAAGCAATCTTGTAGCAGCTCAAGGGTGAAAATGGACAATACATTTGCAATCTGGAACCTGGAACTGACCTTGGGCCAGTAACAGAGCTGCATAATCATTATAATAAAGATTTGCCAAAAAGGACTTATAGAACAGTATTCATATTACATTATCATTTGTATTGTAAGTCCCCAATTATGTCTCAAAGGAGATACCAAGTCATATCTTCAAATATTACCTCATTCAGAATGACAGTGGTATTTAGACAACAGAGTGATCTGTTGAATGATGAAAAGGCTACTTACATTTGTTGGGCAGCTGTGTCCCAACAAGCCTATTCAAGCCTTTATATATTCATATTAATTTTATAATCTGGCCTTAAGTTTATAAAAGGGACCTATTTACAAATTTCTTAAGCTCAGTTGATTGTGTATTTATGTATTCCATATATTTTGCTTTTATAGAAGAGGTTAATGACAAATCCAGAACCTCTTTGTAACATCTGTAAAAGGACACTATCAAAATGTAGAAGAGTTCTATAGGGTCAGCATGGATTCATAAGAAGACTTCTTGGTCACCTCCCATGGAAGTGCAGCTGCCTTGTCAGGTAATAACGTGTGTCTTAGTACACTCTCTTTGTTTTCAATCTCTTAAGCCCCAAAATCAACTTGAGGCCACAGACAGAACTACTATTCAAGGCAACATCACACACAAGTAATTCATTAATGTACTGCAGGAAATCACAAGTAGTGGAAGGGTAGTCGAAGGGTAGTCCTGCAAAGAATTATGGAACCGTGTTCACTCCTGTGACTATCACCACGATACTCTTCAGATAACACGCTTCCAATTGTTGAAAATAAAAATGTGATAGTCAATAAGTCTCAACATTCTGAAAGGTGTCATTGTGATGACAGGTCAATTGCATGGAATAATCATTTCAAGTAGAAAATCAAGCAGGTTAGCAATAATTGCATTTTGTAATACACACATGCAGTATACCCTCACACACCCAAGAAAAATGAGATTCCCCAAGGAAGTGTTAAGCTTGTGTTTGGGTTTCTTTAGTTCATGAGATGGATATACGTTGTTTGAGAAGTCACTATCGTTGATCTTGAAGAAGCATATAAATAACTAATATATGCTCATTAGGAACTTCCGGAAATCTTTAAATTGTCCTTTGATGAACATACATGATCAGAATGTAGCTAGCACCTTATTACTCAGCTTTCAGCTTTAATATCACTCCTTCAGATATCATGCCTTCAGAAGGCCTCCCAGACTTGACCACCCAGTCTAAAGTAACTCTTTCTCTCTCTTCAACACATTACTGTGCTTTTAAAAATTGTCAATAACTCATGCCTGTAATCCTAGTATTTTGGGGGGCTGAGGTGGGTGGATCACGAGGTCAGGAGATTGAGACCATCCTGGCTAACACGGTGAAACCCCGTCTCTACTAAAAACACACACACACAAAGTTAGCCGGGCGTAGTCCCAGTTACTCGGGAGGCTGAGGCAGGAGAATGGCGTGAACCCGGAAGGTGGAGCTTGCAGTGAGCCGAGATTGCGCCACTGCACTCCAGCCTGGGCAACAGAGCGAAACTCCGTCTGAAAAAAAAAAAAAATCAATAATATATCACTGCTTGACATTTTTTTTCTGTTTACTTATGTAATTATTTTCTCTCTTTTCCAGCTAGAATTTCAGCTCTGTGAAAGTACAATTCTCTTTATTTTGTTCACCATTGTACACTTAATATCTTGATTTCCATGTAACAGAGTATCTTCATATAAATGTATGGAAAAATATTTTTAAATTACATCAAGTCTGGATGATGTTTCTACTAACGTTTATTAAGGGCATATAATGTTCCCGACTCTTAGAACAAATAATTATACCATTTACTCTTCATAACCATTCTGTGAGGTGAGCATTAACATAGATTCTACAGATGACAAACCTAAGGTTCAGAACTTACTGGAGTTTGTTTTCTTTATACTCCAATGTGCCAGGTGGTACATTTCCACCCAACCTATCACATGATTACACAATTGTTTTTGTTTCTAGTGTTTGCTATATTTGGGGCTACCCATCCAAACTGTACTTTAAGCTCCTTAATGATAGGGATAGTATCTTCTATTGCTTTTGTCTTCATAGCAGTATTCATGACAGTTGTGGGCATGTAGATGTTAAGAAATAAAATGGTTTAAGTGGTTACGTAGGAAGATGGAAAATGCATCCCCATAACTGGGAGTGGAACGTGACCCTTCACACAGGTCACAGAATCTCTCTTCATATCCTCCAGGGAATGGATCTCTAAGAACTGAGGATCAACTCACATATCTAATCTGACTTAAAGCTAATAGGGCATCATGAAATTCTCTATTCATTGATATTCCTTGAAGGGAGAAAAGTATGTATGGTTGCACTGTATCCCTACCTCTACATTTGTATAGAATTCACTAATTGTTCATATTCCATGCCTGTCCTTGTTCCTGCTCCCACTGATCTCAAAAGCTGAAATAAACATGCAGCTTCTCTCAAAAAGACTAGTGCAGGGGCTCTCCTGGAAGCAACACTTTGGTTATGTTTCTTAGGGTTTTTTGTTTGTTTTGAGATAGAGTCCCACTCTGTCACCCAGGCTGGAGTGCAGTGGCACAAACACAGCTCACTGCAGCCTTGACCTCCCAGGCTCAAGCGGTTCGCCTGCCTCCACCTTCCCAGTAGCTAGGACTATAGATGCATGCTACCATGGCTGGCTAATTTTCCTTATTTTTTGTTGAGATGGAATCTTGCCATGTTGCCCAGGATGGTTTCAAACACTTGGGCTCAAGTGATCCTCATGCCTTGACTATACAAAGTGCTGGAATTACAGACATGAGCCACCATGTCCAGCCTTAACCAAGGCTTACAAATACAGAAGCCTTGTTCTTGGTCAGTAGCATGAAAAACATTACTAATTTTAAACCTGTGTTGATGATTCTGGCTTCTTTCCAGGAAACAAGACAGAGAACAATGAAGTCTCCACTTCTTTCTAAATCTAAGACAGTGTAGCACACAAGGCATGGGCATAACTATGATGTTAATAAAAAATAGTTACCATTTACTCAGTGTTGGAAATGTGTCAGGCACTTTAGGGCATTGACCTATTAATACTCCCAAGTACTTTCATGTCTACATTTACAGTCTAGGAAACTGAGGCACAGAGAGGCTGAGTAACTTGTGTAATGTCATATAGTCAGTTAATGGCTGATGCAAAATTTTGGCAGAGATACTGTAATTGTAATGCCTAAAAATCAAGATATGAGCAAGTTCTCCTGGGTGCATCTTCCACCTCCAAAATAAATTCAGAATATGTAGATCCTATGAATGCAATAAATGTCTTCCCATTTAAATTTGGTCTACATGTGCTTTCCAGCAAATTATGATGAATTAAACATGCTATTGCATGCACTTTTGGTAAGCTTCAAAAGGGAGGTAATGAGGAACAGTTGTCATTTCCAGTTGTATAATTCTAGCACATAGTGACATTTAAATAACATGACTGATAAAATAGGTGTTAGAGCTTGAATAATACTGTCCTTTAAGATTCCTAAATTAATAATGTAGGCTCATTATTTTAGGTGATTCTATTGTCATATATAGCCATGATATATTCCACTTCCATTACATCTGGTATAAGATATGTATAAGCTACTGAAAATATGCTTTATCTCCACGAGGTAGTTATATGTTCAATATAATTAATGCATTTCTACTGACTTAGGATTCCTAACCAGGAGAAATTTCTTCCTTCTTGTTTTCTAAAATAGAGCTCTCATTAGCCAGAGGAAATAAACTAGAGGAAACACAGTCATTAAATTACCTAGTTTAGTAACGATACTTTCCTTGAACACCACCTTTGTAACAGACAATTTTTTCCTTACTTATAATTCATTATTCCTTCCTAATATTTCTAGCTTAATTTTCTTTTTGCCCTTTAATAAGACAATTTTGTCAATTCCAGATGTGATTATTAAAAGATTACATTGTATTTTTTCTAAAGATTTTTGAATGCATTACAAAAATGAGAAAGACTTAATTCAAAGGAGTGAAATAGATTCTCTTGGCACAAAAACATGGCACTTGTATACAAATTGTTCATTTGAATCACAAAACCCATAAATATAGGCTGAGTAACATATTTGCACACCAATGAAAATATAACCTGAAACGATATTATCATATTTCAGTTGCTTTATTTAGAACACCATTTTTTAAATTAGCTATAAAATATCACACTTAAATTTTCTGTATGTAATAAAATGTATGTATTTGTAATCACGGGACCATATTTAATAGATTCCTTACTTGGAAAAGCAAATTAAGCAAAATCCATTATTTATTTTTCTAGTGAAAGAATAGGAAAATCTGGCAAGGGAGTGAGCTGTCAAATATGTAACTCATTTTAAATTACTATTGGGTTTTCCTTTGTTTACATGACAATAGTAGTCTCCCTCTACAATAGTACAAAATGTTTTTCCCATTTTCAGAAATCCTATTTGAGACCTAGCACTAGCTCCAAAACTACAGTGTGCCCTGCCATGCAACTAAATCTATATCTTCCAGTTTACAGACAAAGGGAATGAATTTTGCTGTTAAAATCCATACTTTCAGAGCAGATTCTTTTAGAATAATTTTCTGGTGTATGTACATAAGTGTTCAGCATGTGCTTAATATTTATCTTTTATGGGTTCATTACTTTATATATCAAGCACAGCACATTCATCAAGAGAGCAAAGCAATGTGGCAAATGGGCCATTTATCACTTGGATCTGACGAATTATTAAATCTTATCAATTTGTCCAGTTTTATCTAGGAATATAGGAAAGCCTGATTTTAGAGACATGTTTTTAATGCATTTATTTTCCATACAGAAATTGTATCATTTGGTGTTAAAGAAAAGAGATTTTTATTTTAGAAAGGCATAATTTCTAGCTTAAAAATTACCAGAGGAGGTTTTGCACAGTTTGTGTTTATAAACTCGTATTATTGGAGTGTTGATAGAAATAAACAGATCAATTGATTAATCCACTACTTAAAACATAAAGTGCATGATGCCAGATCACCTTAAAAGGATTTGGTATTCTCTTAGAAAAATTTATGCACAACTTTCAATTAATGTTACATTATTTTGTATATTCTGACATTTTATTTTCTATTACTCCCCAGGAATTTAATGAGGGCAGGTTTTTCCTCTCTCCATAGACCTCAAGGCCTTCAAAACTAAGGAATCCATCTCTTCACTCCCAAGGTATTTAATTCTGTGCTCTTAACACAGTAGGAAATACATTCTTGTTAATAAGGTAAATCTGTATGAATAGACCTTTGACAACTGATAAGATATTCTCTCATTCATGAAGAGTTCAAGCATTTTCAAGAAATAGTTTCCATTCAATATATTCAATATGTTTGTAAAAATCTGTCATTTAGGTTTTCAAGGACTATGCATATGATAATTTGAATATGGTCTTCAAATTTGTATTAAGGTAACAATATTGGTGTAACTATTTTGGAAAAAATAAGTTGTAAATGATGCTAATTCCAAAGATTGGTGGAGTGCACCTATGTGCCAGGGACAGTACTAGATACGAAAGCAGCTTACAGTGTAACGGTGGGGACACAATTCCAAAATCAAATTATTCCAATATATTACAGTGTTTCGGCCAAGTTTTCTCCAAAAATTATAGACTTGGGTGAAGGTCTGAATATTAGCAATTTATATGGGAATATGACCTCAGGAAGTAGAAGTATAGAATGGGGAAAGTAAACATGCTGGGATTATCCAATGAGCCTTACAAAGCACATTTCACAACTCAGCCCCAACAGTCAAAGAGGAGAAGCATTTATCTGTTAGTTCCAGTCACACATAGGTCAAGGGTGACTCCCCTGGCATTAATTTCAGAAAAATTCAGGTTGCATGTGCACGAGTGCT
The DNA here is from genome assembly GCF_049350105.2 of Macaca mulatta. NCBI lineage: Eukaryota > Metazoa > Chordata > Mammalia > Primates > Cercopithecidae > Macaca > Macaca mulatta. The sequence continues at coordinate 59,013,516 of NC_133411.1, forward strand.
GGCAGGTTCTCACAGTCATCCCATATTAAGGCAACTCAGAAGCCGGGGCAGAAAATGGGCAATGAATGAGAGGTAAGAATCGCTGGCATGCCGGGCGCGGTGGCTCAAGCCTGTAATCCCAGCACTTTGGGAGGCCGAGGTGGGCGGAGATCGAGACCATCCTGGCTAACACGGTGAAACTCCGTCTCTACTAAAAATCCAAAAAAAAAAAAAAAAAAAAAAAACTAGCCGGGCGAGGTGGCGGGTGCCTGTAGTCCCAGCTACTCGGGAGGTTGAGGCAGGAGAATGGCGTGAACCCGGGAGGCGGAGCTTGCAGTGAGCTGAGATCCGGCCACTGCACTCCAGCCTGGGCAGCAGAGCGAGACTCTGCCTCAAAAAAAAAAAAAAAAAAAAAAAAAAGAATCACTGGCCTACAGTGAGGTACTGTCCAGTTGCACATGCATGACTCCAGATAAACATTTCTTGGGTTCTCTCAATCCTGTTGGAACACGGTCTGAATGACAAGGTGGAGCGAGAGAATATTGAACTGTCCCATACATGAGGTAAATGTTAAGATGAAAGATAGTGTCAAAGCAGAGAGGAGGAACCTTTTTAGGCAAACCTTGGCTTTAGGGAAGACTTCTGAGATAATATTATGCCTAGGTTAAAAATAAAATAAAATGTAAGGTGATATTAGATGCTAAGCATGGAACTGGACCCTAAGGATTGGGGTTAAGAATATATGGCTTTAAGTGCCCTAAGCTACAAATTCAGAACCACCGGCTACCTCTCCATGGGACTTACTGAAATGAGAGTCATTTCACAATACCAACATCACTCCACCCTTTGTCCACATAAAAGGAATGTGTTATTTCTTGATAAAATGTGGTGTTAATGAAGAGAGGTTGTTTACTCCTTTAAAATCCCTGTAGAAGAGCAGTACTTTCATCTTCCAAACTAAGAGAAAAAAGGGCCCAAAAGAGTCACTTGGTTGGATATGTTTGGGGGCAGAGTATCCGAAAAGAGAATTAGGAGGGATTTCATGGTGGGCACTTCTAGAAGTGAAATCCCACAAGATACTCTGGCTCCCGAATGGAACTGTCCTTTTGAATTAAGCGTCCTCATTGTGTCTGATTTTCCTACTGCCTCAGCAATGCTTTTCAAAAGACTTAAAACACAAATCATGAGGAACAATGGCTATGTACATTAAATATAACATCATTTATTTCACCTTCTTAAATACTTCTGTCAGTCCTGACAGAGACCCCAATTAGTTTGGAGATTCTCATTTATTTTCTTTTGGGCATTTGGCTACAATACAATAAAAATAGCAAAATTTAATATATTTTTAAAGATCCCACTTGCTCGAAGTATAGATGCTGAAGCCAAAATTGAATATGACTGGATTTTTCTATAAACTAGTTGACCTGTTTCTTCCCGAAATAATCACAATGCAACCACACTAACGATGACAAATCATTCAGACTGGAGATTTACTGAACATCCCAGTTCATGTTCGGTGACTGCTCGTGTTTATGGTTTTATGTAGATCTGGCTTATTCGTTAGATATTATAAATTACCAACTATTTCAGATATTTTTAAATAAAATTCTTGAGTAAGAATAATGGCAGATGAATTATAACTTAAAATATTTTCTAATTCTGAGAACTGGAAGTAGAAAATGAGGAAAAGTACAAAGTGGGTGAAATTAACATAGTTTATTGAATGTGAAGATTAATTTGAAAACACTTAAGTTCAGAATATGCTGGTATCCCTCAAATTAGGGGGTGGGATGTATATCCAAGCTGGAAACAAGATGGGTGGTCTTCCAATTGACATTTCTTGATGAAACTTCTTCATGAATTTTCATAGCCATGTGACTGGTCCTCAGAATAGAACCAGTGCTCGAGGAACAGAAAGTAGAAAGGATGACTGAGAAGGAATATCTAAATACACGTCTAACTTTGCCCTTTGGAGAATAGAAAGAAACGCTCTTGAAGATCAGTCTATAAGGTTTAAAAATGAGTTTTCAAGAAAAGGGTAGGTAGAACTTCTCTAATTTCTATAAAGGGTAAATAGCAAATGGCAATGAGTGTCTTATTTGTTTCATCATATGTTTAACACAAACTAAAGTGAACCAACCGTGATGGAGGGTAGGAAAAAAAAACAACAAAGTTTTCTTAAAGTTTCCAGACCCAATGCCAACATTAAAACAACAATATTAAGTATATATAAATGGAGGCAGTTTGGCCCAGGCAGGCTGGCAAATATAATATTTAAGTGAAAAAGGCACCAAAATGCTTCCTCTTCTATTAAAAACCCAAAGAATTTTAATTTAAACTTAATTACAGTTTTAAGTAAAACATTATACATTAATTATCCAGTCTCCAAGGACATGCAAAATAATGTCCTTTTGCAGGAAGTTGGTTGAGCATTGACTAGTTGCCTACTGCCAAACTAAAGAATTTTTAAAGGGACCTGTATGCAAAGGTTTAAAAAGTTAAAAGAAATAATATATACATGTATGAATAATTAGCATAACTCCAATAATAATTCTCTGTGAAACCATAACTCATAATGAAAGAGAATCACATTGCAAACCACAAAGTATTCTTTTAAAGATGAAAAAATGTATTATCATTTTACACAAATGTTCACTTTTTTCCTGTTATAAGGGAAGTAACTTCAAGAAAATATTCAAGTTTAGAGATTCATGTCTTTATAACTCACAAATTTTTTCTAATTTATTCAAAAATATATTTGTGTATTCAAAAGAACAAATAATGAATCTACAAATTAAATACTTATATAAATGATGACTAATGTTATCTAAATTAATGTATAGGCTAAATGCAGGAATATCTGACATGTGAAATGTGTCATTTATATTCATTGCCTTCAAATTTTACACGTACATAATACAAGTAATTGAACTCAAAACACAGGAAATAATCATTCTTTTTTTTTTTTTTTTTTTTTTTTTTTTTTTTTTTGAGGCGGAGTCTCGCTCTGTCGCCCAGGCTGGAGTGCAGTGGCGCGATCTCGGCTCACTGCAAGCTCCGCCTCCCGGGTTCCCGCCATTCTCCTGCCTCAGCCTCCCGAGTAGCTGGGACTACAGGCGCCGCCACCACGCCCGGCTAATTTTTTTGTATTTTTAGTGGAGACGGGGTTTCATTGTGTTAGCCAGGATGGTCTCGATCTCCTGACCTCGTGATCCGCCCATCTCGGCCTCCCAAAGTGCTGGGATTACAGGCTTGAGCCACCGCGCCCGGCCGCGGAAATAATCATTCTTAAAGGTCTAATATCGATTATGAGCCTAGACCTTGGCCAGTCTTCAACAAATGAGAAACTTTAATCAAAGACCATTTGCAAAAGTTGCAGACCACCATTAGCTGTTTGAATAGAAACCAAAGCAAAGCTTCCACTGGGAGAGTTTCACGTGGCCTGAAATTCTTGCTCTTAGGAAAGTAATGGAGTTGCAGTCTTATCTTCATTTTCCAATAGTAGTTTGCATATTATGATGTGAACATCATTTTGAAATATAAATGGTTATATGTAAATGGAAAATTACATTTGAATTAAACATTTGTTAAAACAAAATATATTTTGTTTTTCAGATTGTTATTCCTATTTCTCATTATCATCCTGCTTCTCTCCCTATGGCAGCCATTCTAAAATGTTTGATTCATAACTTTTTGTTGTACATATTCTTATAAGATACGTATTGTGGTTTGGTGTTTATGTACATATTTGACATTGATAAAAGTATTTTCTTTTGCTTCTTTGTTTTAACACAACATTTTCAAGATATATCCATTTTTCTGTGTTACATTTAGACTGAGGTAACTCGTGTCTAAGATGGCTACCAATGATCTACACTGCTTGGTAATCATGTCTGTATGTGATTGCCTCCCACAATGAGTCAGAGTTGGCCCTGTGTATGGCAAATAGGATGCAGTAGATACGATGTTGTGTGACTTCTGAGGCTAGGTCAAAAAAGGTAACAAGGCTTCTGTCTGACTATTTCTCTCTTAGGACTTGGAGTCAAGGAAATATGTTGGGAGAAATCCAGCCACAGAGAGAAGCCACATGTAGGCATTCTAGTTGACAGCCACAGACAAGGTCTTAGCCAAGAGCCAATTTCAAATGCCAAAGATGTGAATCAGTCTTCAGATAACTCTAGTTCCTAGCCTTTGAGTAGCCCCAGCTGAGGCCAAGTGTAATGAGATGTGCTATCTCCACCAAATTTCAGACCTGTGAGTGTGTCAGTTTGGAAGCTGTGAGAAGCAAGCGATAAGAGATTTGTAGTGGAAAATGCTTGTGAAGTATAGAGTACAGGATCATAAGGAGGAGGGAGGAACCTTCAGACTACTATGCAGGTATGACACTTTTGAAAAGAGACAAGGAAGAAATGAGGATGGGGTAAGAGCTTCAGACTACATAGCATTTTCGAAAAAATCTTGGTCAGGTTGGTAGGGAGCCCCTAAGCAAAGGGGCCTGTAGAAGCGTCAATCATTAGGCAAAAATGACCTGACACTAGTTCTCTTGCAGTGTTCAGTCATTGGCTGTGAGGAACCCTGGGAGAGGGCAGCCTTGGCAAGAACACCACAGTTGATTGGATGGTACGGCAGCTGGGGGATATCAGTCATCTATGCTCTGTACTAACTCTCTTCATGGCTGCCACAGTCTACTCTTTCAATGCATGAATCTCCTTCTCCATGATGCATCTTTAAGATTCAGGTACTTCATACTTCTCATGGACTTCACCTCCTAGGGGCCTTCCTTCTTAAAATGTTCTCTTCTATTGGCTCTGATAGTGCTAGACATCATTTATTTTCCCCCAGCCATTCCCTGGTTTCCTGGATTGACTCATTTTTCTCTGAATAAATTTTTAAATAAGGGATCTCCTCAGGAACTTTCTATAGGTCTTCCTCTTAAAGATGGAGACAAGCGAGACAAATTACAGCCCTCATCAATGCAGTTGTTCTCAGGACCATAACTGAAATTCACTATCTTCCTCCTCCATTATCTATTATATCTATTCATCTGTCATCTTTACACGTCTTTTTTTTTTTGAGATGGAATCTCTCTCTATCACCAGGCTGGAGTGCAATGGCATGATCTCTGCTCACTGTAACCTCCACCTCCCAGGTTCAAGTGATTCTCCTGCCTAAGCCTCCCAAGCAGCTGGGATTACAGGCATGCGCCAACACGCCGAGCCCTCTTTTCTTTGTAAATTACCCAATCTGCCATAATGCAGCAGAAAATGGACCAAGACAAGGTTTTTCCTAATTATCTGAAATAAACCTACATGATGGCATTCATCTCCAAAGACATTCATTTCATCAATATTGAAATTTTGCTTTGCACAATAACCACACTCATCAATAATTTTCTGCAATTCACTAAGGGAGACCACTTCAGTCTCAGTACCAGTGGCAGCTGATTCATGCATGACCTTCAAACTACATGGTCTTGCATGATTTTCAAATGTTCTGAGGCAGCTCAGACCTGCTCAACCTGAGGTCTTATCTTGAATCATCTCTCTCCTACATTGCTTTTTTATTCAGATCTTTGAAGATGTTTGACGCCTTCTGCTGTATCAACATGGTTCTCCATGGCACTTCACAATGAATGATGTTTTCAATATACTTTGTGTTCTTGTAGTGTGGAAAAGCATTCTGGTACCAACAACACTTTTCATATTTCTTTACATTTTAAAAAAATTTCTCACTTATGGAAAGTCATTGCATGCCTGGTAAATGAAGACAAGAACATAGACAAGGAAATATCTTTTATGAGTTCTCCTCTTTCAATTCAAGTTGATACTTGTACTTTTTCTTCCAATGAATGGGGTGTTTTCTGGACCTTTAAGTAAACCTAATCTCTTAAACCCACATTTTCATTTAACAATGTAAAGAAGACAATGAATAATGCACAATAATTTTAAACAACCATCTTATTAGGAGAAGAGCTAAGATATGACTGAAACACAATCTACATCCTCTCAATCAGACTCTTAAGCAACTTATAAGTTTTTACTGATACATTAAACTATGTTTTCAATACAGATAATGAATGTGGGAGAAATATCACAAACAGTTATAAAAACATGAGGTTAAGATTTTGGATACTTATATACAAACCTATATTTGTAATATTATATGATTCGCTGATGACTCATTCACATGAGAAGAGTACATGTTTTTATTTAGATCTTTAAGCAAGTGTGAGTGGGATATGGCTGTCAAGAAGATTTGAATTTCTAGAGTGTGGGTAGAACAATGCTTTCAAAACCAGAAAGAAAATACAATTTACACTTAAAAATATGAGACAAGTGGAACAAAGAAAGATTGATCTGAAAAATAAAAAGTTCAAATGAGCATCCTGTCATAAAAGCAAACAGAAGTGAGATTATATAACAAATCATGCCAAAAATCTGAGAAAATGTCTAATTTTATTTTCTCATGAAAAGTTGGGACAGCCCTTAATTATCCTAAATCTTCACAAGCAGTGTAATTTTTACTCCAAATAAGTTTTACATTCTTGGTATCTCTTGAAAATAACAAGATAAATGATTTAGTTATACTTTGTTAGTAAATAATATTTTCATATAGCACATCAAATAATGACTTCAGAAGGATGCCAAAAAGGAAGCAAATAGTTGTTTTTAGATTCCTGTTAATAATTTGAAACCTGAAGTCTACACTACCTAATAAGAATGTATCACCACCTTGTGGAAATTTCTTCAAACTACAGACACACGATCCCAAGATCCAGATCAGAAGAGATGAGCAGATCAAGCTATTTAATTTCCATTTACTTTAGTTTGACTGTTATTCCTTGTAGCTCACAACCAAATCTTAGTCTCTGAAACTAGCCTCTAACTTTAACTCTAGACTTATATTTTCAACTGTTTGGTTAACTTTCTCACCTGATGCTTTGTTGCCACTTAAAATGCCATAACTTCTACACCAAATTCTTCCTAATAGTTCTATTTAAATTAGTGGGCATTCATATAGTGTTCAGTCACCTAGGCTAAAATTTTTGATCTTCTTTGATTTATTTTACCATGAAGGTCCACTTCGCCTTAAAATTAATCACCAAGTTCTGTTAGCTCTCATTCCTTTCTTTCCCACTTATCCTCTCTATTTTATTGCTACTAACAAGACTAGATTATGCCTTTTAATTGCATATCTAGGCTATTACAACAGTCTTATAACCTGTACTTCCAGCATCTCCTCTTCCATCATTGCCACTGTTCTCTTGTGTGAATCTAACAAATTTTGTTTAGCTTAAATTTGCTTTAGGCTTTATGGCCTCCAAAATTCTTATCGGTTTCTATATGTTTCTTGCCTTTCCTTTCACCAGTACGCTAATTATCTGATGCTCCAACCATACTCTACTGACTATGCCCAAATATGTTCTGATGGCTTTTCACTTCTGCTCTTAAGGTCATACCCCCTCTCTCTGGTATGCTCTTCCATTATATCTGGATGCCAAAATTCTTGGGAAGAGTGTTTGAACATTCTTGCAGTGAAATATCATGAACTTAAAGACCTTTGATTTGAAAAGCGGTACTTAATCTGAAAAGATATTTCAATCTAGTTGTTACAGATACACACATGGTGTAATGGCTGTTTATTTGACAAAGTGGGGAGCTAAATCCATATTGGTAATGAATGACATTTTAAAATGTTGCAATCATGTGATTCTTGAATGCAGAAATCGGGTCTTTCCCAAGAATTAGGATAAGTTCTTTGTGAAGATTTTCCTTACATACCCAAACAGATGAGATAGATCATTTCTCTTTACTCTCATAGAAACTTTGAATTACACTGATGTGAGTTATTCTTATATCTACTTCAAGAGTATAAGCACTGTATAGAATATAGCTTTCTTTTATCTAAATTGCTATGATATAAAAGCTGTGAATTCTCTCCTCACAGATACTAACGAAACATAACTGTGTATCCACACTTAGTTCAATTCTCAACCAAACCTAAAGAGTAGGAAATGGTGTCTGTTCATCATCACCCCTCCTTCCTACAAGACTTGTCTTTATCCTATAAAACTGAAAGGAGGGCATGACATGTGAAGGAAGAAAGTGTACCCTAACATATGTTAATTCTTTTTTTTTTTTTTTTTTTTTTTGAGACAAAGTCTGGCTCTGTCGCCCAGGCTGGAGTGCAGTGGCGCGATCTTGGCTCACTGCAACCTCTGCCTCCCGGGTTCACACCATTCTCCTGCCTCAGCCTCCGGATTAGCTGAGACTACAGGCTCCCGCCACCACGCCCGGCTAATTTTTTGTATTTTTAGAAGAAACGGAGTTTCACCTTCTTTGCCAGGATGGTCTCGATCTCCTGACCTCATGGTCCGCCCGCCTTGGCCTCCCAAAGTGCTGAGATTACAGGCGTGAGCCACCGCACCCGGCTGACATATGTTAATTCTGACTCATTTAGTTTGCTATATACTTTTGTTCCTTCTGTGTAAAATCTTGAATATTTTACTTACAGTTTAGCAGGCATTTTGATCTTCTAGTTTTATTTACTAGCCCAAATCTCCTTATTGATCGAACTTGTACTTTAATAAAATTAATCTTATCATATTCCAAAGAATAATGCAGCCGTGCGTGGTGGCTCGTGCCTGTAATCCCAGCACTTTGGGAGGACGAGGCGGGCGGATCACAAGGTCAGGAGATCGAGACCATCCTGGCTAACACAGTGAAACCCCGTCTCTACTAAAAAATACAAAAAATTAGCCGGGCATGGTGGCGGGTGCCTGTAGTCCTAGCTACTTGGGAGGCTGAGGCAGGAGAATGGCGTGAACCCGGGAGGTGGAGCTTGCAGTGAGCCGAGATCGTGCCGCTGCACTCCAGCCTGGGCAACAGACTAAGACTCCATCTCCAAAAAAAGAACAATGCATATAATTTTAGTTTTCAATAAATGAGTTCTTTGTACTAAGAGAGCATAGAATGAATTGGTCATTGGTTAGTGGTTCCAGGTGACAACTAGAATTGAGCATATGTTTAGAATCACATCAGGTCATAACTGCAACAGGACTTTTTCAAGAGATTTGCTGAGATTGGAATGAAGCAAGATAAGTAACCTTTTAAGCAAGATACACTAGAAACAGATCAGACGAGCATATTCACAAGATCAAACAAAGGAGGGAGTCTTTAGTCAAGTGTTTAAGCTGCACCAGGGAGTGTTCCCTGTGTACATGATTATCAACATTCAGGAAATGAATGGTCAATTCTTTTACAACTGGTGGCCAGGAACTTGTCAAACAAACCTAATTCTCAAAAATAGTCTGTCAGATAGCATAGGTCTCTGGCCTGTTTAGTCAGCTCCCAATCCTCAATGGAAGCGATCCCATTCTCATCTATCTAAAACGTATTAGGATACATAATGCAGGTTAATTGGGAGCTCAGGTGAAAGGGCTAAAAAGAATCACCTTACCTAAGGTTATGCTCCCCTTCCCAGAGCAGCCCAAACCCAATGACTCATTGACTCTGCGTTATAAATGTCAAGCTCTCTTTTCTCAACTCTGGAAAATTCTGAAGAGCCATTAATCCATTTATGCTGGAGGTTGCAAACATTTTTGTGTGAAAAATCAGACCCTGGAAATGACCTTGAGCAGTAGGATGTAAATAATTCTCACAAGCTTAGTGTTCCATTATTGGAACTTCAATAAATGGGTTTAAAACTTCAAGCCCCTCCTGGGGTCACCTAAGGCCCTATTGTGACTATAGCCAATTCAGCTCAATCCTGCTTCATTTCTTCCTCCCAAAAGTGTTGATCCTGAGAACATCCACCACCATAGAAAGTACAGTGAACAACCAGACACATAGAATTATTCAGCCAGCTGATATGAGTCAACATCTGTCATCAACCATGACAGTGCTGGTACAATGACTGCACAAATGGAATAGCCAGAGAGGTAGGAATGGTTGCTAAGCAGGGACTAAGCAAGGTGGCTTCACATTCACCAATGCTAATAACCATTACTGCTGCAAAATTCCAACCTGCTGACAAAGACCAATACTAAGTATCTAATATGGCACTGTCCCTTGAGGAAACAAGCTGGCCACTTGGTGACAAGTCTATTACATTTGATCCTTTTTATCCCAGGAAGGGGCAGTGATTTATTTTGTCAGTAACTGACACATATTCTAATTGTGGGTGTGACATTCTTATCCACAGAGCCTCAACTAGCCACCGCTCTCCAGGGACTTACAAAATGTTTGATAGGCTGGCACATCATCTCCTATAACTTTGCATCAGACCTATGGGCCCACTTTATAGCAAAGCTGGTGTGATAGCTTTGCTATGACCATAAAATCTACTGACCCTATCACCACAGTAGCTGATATCCCCACAGAGCATTTAATGGCCCTTACAGGTACAGCTGAGGTGTTAGCTTAGGGATGATGCCCTCCAAAGACAGGTGTTATGTTTCAGGACACATATACACACTAAATCAATTACTATTAAATAGTGCAAAGATCCCAATAGATAGAATACACAGGTCTGGAATCAAATGCTAGAAGCAGGAGTAGTCCTGCTTACCATCATTCTCAGTGACTCACTTGAGAAATTCGCATTTCCTGGCTCTGTAATCCTGTCACCGGAGAACACAGAAAGAGTCTCGTTGCACTTTAAGTTACAACTCTTGCCTGGACACTATGTATTCCTTGTACCAAGGTACCAACAAACAAAAAGAAAAATTTTCAGCCTGGAGGGAGCAATTAACTCAGATCATCAAGAGGAGGTAGGGCTGCTGTTACACAATGGGGGCAAGAAGTAATATATCTGGCACTCAGTGGTCAGCTGGAGTATTTCTTGGCACCCCCTTGTCCAATGTCAATGGCAAATGGACAAATGCAGTATCTTCAAAAGAGCATGGTAACCAGCAGTGTGGACCCCCCTGAGGTGAGGATATTGGTCACCCAACTAAATAACCATCTAGACTAGCAGGGTTGCTAACTGAACATGAGGCACTCTACAATAGATAGTAGGGAAGGGAGATGCTGTTTCAATGGCAGCCCTGAGACCAGCTGCGTCAGCAAAGGCTGTGGATCCTCCACTAAACTTTCTCTTATTGGTTTTCCTGAAGAAAAGAGGCCCCTAGAGTTCACAATGAAGAAACCAATTAGCCACATATATAAAGCAAGTGGAGTCAACTAGCTCAAGGGTTGGATTGTCAGAGATGCTGTGATGTCCTGCCCAAATTCTCCTTTCAGGACTGAGAAAATGATTCTCCAGCTTCTGAGAAGTTTGTTGAAGGCTTTCAGACGGGTGCTCAGCCCTTTTTAGAATTACCACTGGCTGAAGAGAACTGCCTTACCTCTCACAGAAGCCCAAATCCAATGCCTAGTCAACATGGGGCTGTAAAGGCTAGAACCCCTCTTCAAAATTTGGGAAAACCTAAAAGGGCCATCCCAGCTTAGAGCTACCAAGAGGTTGGCTGAGGCCTTTGTTGCATTTGTATCAACAAAGACATGGCCCAAATTCTCTCCCTGTCCAATCCTGCCTCCTTTCCTTTCCAAAGGACACTCTAATGAAATGCCTTCATATTAATCTTCCATTTCAATGTCTGCTTCAGAGGGGACTCAAACTGTGACATCTCTGGTTTACTTTCAAATAGTTCCCCTGTCAAGTTCTGCTGTGGCTGGGGAGCAGGACCACTGGTGTGAGATTCTGCTGGGACCTCAGAGAGCCTGCATCCCAGGATGCTGGGTGGCCTTGTGGCCTCCTCCACCTCACCTCCATGGCAGCGGTAGAAGTTTGTGACAGTTGGGAACCTCTGGGCTGTTGAAGTCACCTTGTGTGTTCCAAGTTTCCAAACAACAGAAAGTCATTCCTTCTTTTATAATGGTGCTTAAGTTCCAGCAGATACCACATAAGGGGTTTGCCATTGGATACCCCTGGGGAACATTTCTGTAAACACCATCGACACATCCGCCTTTTGTATACATCTTGGGTAATGAGAGGTGGCTTTTGCGGCCAGTATTAGGTTGGAAGTTCATACCTAAGAACTGTAATAATACCTCAATGTTTGAGTAGCATGTTTTGTATACAAATATATTGTTAATCTCTGTTATGTAGTGTGCTAATTCTTACACTGCCTGTATACCTTAGTATGACGCTAATACATAACTAAATTTGATACTTACATTTTTGTATGAAAATGAGTTGTGAAAGTTTTGAGTAGATATTACTTTATCGCTTTTTGAACTAAGAAATTTTGGTAAAGAAATTTACTCTCTCTCTCTCTCTCTCTCTCTCTCTCTCTCTATATATATATATATATATATATCAAGAGGAGGTAGGGCTGCTGTTACACAATGCTGTTAACAATAATATATATATGTTACATATATATATATATATGCCTTTTTCTTAGCCTGTTTCTTCCTGTTAATGTGCTTGCTTGTGTTTGGTGCATAGAACTGGATAAATGAAAAGTTCTGTGTTTAAGTTCTTCAAAATGTATATATTTAGTGCTGCATCTTTCAGCTCTTTGAAATACCTCATGTTTATAAAAATAAATAGCAATTAAATTATGCAACTAAAAAACTGTGACATCTACTAACAGCGAATTAATACAATATTTCTTTGGATAATATAAGCCCTTATTTACAACTAAAAGAGACACAGTCTTCATAGTCTGTGAAAGAAATTCATATTATATTATGTGTACTTAGTTATATCCTCAATGTGCTTAATTGATAGAAAAGTGTAAGTTCCCTGAATCAATTATCATTTTTTTCCAATAGGAATGTAGGTATGCCTCTTTTAATTTTTTATTTTAATTTTTTATTTTTAATTGTGGGTACATAATAATTGTACACAGTTATGAGACATATGTGAGTTTTTGATAGAGGGATACGATGTGTAATGATCAAATCAGGGTATTGTGATATCCATCACCTCAGGCCTTTATCATTTCTTTGTGTTAAGAACATTCCAATTTTACTCCTTTAGTTACTTTTAAATATGCAATAAATTATTGTTAACTATAGTCACCCTACTGTGTCACTAACACTAGGTCTTATTCACTCTATCTGACTGTATGTTTGCACCATTAACCATCACCACTCCCTCCCCTCTATGCTTCTCTCCCACTGTGCTTCCCAGCCTCTAGCATCTATCATTGCACTCCCTATCTTCATAGTTCAATTTTGTATATGAACCCATTAAGCACGTATTTAAAAAGTTATATGCTTTGGAGAACATCCTTAAATGTTTGGAAAATCTCTTTACTATCAAAGAGAATGAAAATTATAAATCCTTAATACACATACACCATAATTGTAGCCAAAGATTACATCATTTATATAATTTAATTTTTAACCGAAGCATCCCAGATGTTTCAGTTTCAGGAGGATCATTAGTCAAATAGAGTAAACTCTATCTGTCATGATCAGGAAAAGGAATGCGTTAGCTAATCGTATTCTCCTAAATAGATATTCCAAACTCACCATGTTTGAATTAACAACTTTCAAATAATTAGAACACATCAATATACATTTAACATCCAATGACTATAAAAATAATCTAATAGCTTTTTTATGATTCATAAATAGTTTTAGGATCTTATTACATCAGAGGTTTATCAATACAGAAGTTGTAATTTAGACTTACAGGAACAACTGCTTAGGAAGGCTTCTGATTGATCTGCTGCGATATCCCAGAATAATTATTATACTGTTATAATATTTTTGAACTACATGTTTTTGATACAAAGACCACTGGAGATGTTCAGGCTATACCTTAATTGTGTCCCACAATCAAAAAGGAATAGATCAAGTGTTTGCTTAGCTTCCAAGTAGTAAACTAGTTGGTCAGGATGTGTACTTAAGAAATAACTAGGGGAAAAGAAATGAACAGTAGTAGTAAACAAATGTAAAAATGTAATAGGCCAGTGTTGAGTGTCATGTGTATCTGGCTACTGGCTCCATAGAAACCACCTGCAATGTGAAGCTCCTTCATTAGCATCTTTGCTCACAAAAGAAGACAAGGTTACTCTGATGTATTTCTTCTGAACAACTACAACTCACTTTGCGAATATACCTGACATGCACTCGGTATCATTTCAGTGCTCACCCTACCTTGTTGTCAAGGAAACAGACATCAGCAGCACTTAGAAAGTGGTAAGAAACCTGTAAAAGAACAGATGTATACTGTATATTGTGATGGGTGAGAGTCCCTTTCTCTGAGGGACAACTTGATGAGATTCCAATGTTAATGAATCACACCCAAACTCTCTGCAAAGGATGAAATCAGAGAATGATAGATAAGATGCTATAAACAATGCTTAGTGATGGCAGGATGACAACAAGGGTGAGCTGGCCTTACATTTACAGATAGGTTTATTAACTGATATACCCATTATACACAACATAAAGTATGCTATGTTCACATAGTGAAAATTGTAAAACTGGCTTAATTCAGTTAGTCATTGTTTTGAAAAAATTAGTAACTAAAATCAAGCATACAAGCAATTGACTACATGCGACTAATTTATTTCAAGCTATAAATTCATTTGCTTGGGGGATATGTTTTTGTTCAAGTCAATATATTGGAGTGATTAAGGGCTCAGGTTCTAAAGTCATTTTCCTTTTAATCAAATTGCAACTACTTCCAAAGGGAGAAAAAAAGATGCACGTTCAAAGTAGTTAAACTGGAAATAATTTAAGGAAGGAATTATTCGCAGAGGTGTTGGGAAGATTGAGAAAAACAACAAGGGATAGTGAAGAAACATGAGGCTAGCAAAAATGGGAAGCCATTGGATGGGGACAGTGGCTCACGCCTGTAATCCCAGCACTTTGGGAGGTCGAGGCGGGCAGATCACCTGAGGTCAGGGCAGCCTGGCCAACATGGCAAAACCCCGTCTCTACCAAAAATACAAAAATTAGCCAGGCATGGTGGTGGGCGCCTGTACTGTAATCCCAGCTACTTGCGAGGTTGAGGCAGGAGAACTGCTTGAACTCGGGAGGTGGAAGTTGCAGTAAGCCAGTACTGAGCCACTGCACTCCAGCCTGGGTGACAAGAGCAAAACTCTATCTCAAAAAAAAAAAAAAAAAGGAAGCCATTATGACCCACCAAGAACTCAAGAAATGGTGTTACCAGAATGTGGTAGAAGTGGAATGGGCACCAGTAAGAGCTATGGTTGTACAGGGAAGCAGACCCTCCCTAGCAAGGCAGGAAAGGAACAGGAAGTGGCAGTAGGATAGGGGAAAATCACTCCTTTTCTTTCTTCTTTCACCATTAAGACCCTGTTAATATGTCCCATTTGGCTAAAGCCAACCAGAAGCCAGGGGAAAAGAGAATGTGGTTGAGACAGTGTGAATAGTTCAGCCTCTCACAGCAGGGCAGAGAAGGGTGGAAAGTTGATCTAGGGAAAACAAATAGAAAATGGTAACATATCCACGCATTACACATTAGTTACACTACCTGAAGCATATTACTTAACTTATGCTTCTGCCTCAACATCTTTAAAATACTGCTGTCCAGGCACAGTGGCTCATTCCTGTAATCCCAGTGTTTTGGGAGGCCAAGACAGAAGAATCACTTGAGGCTAGGAGTTCGATACCAGCCTGCACAACATATGAGACCCGCCCCCCATCTCTACAAAAAATTAAAAAAAAAAAAATAGCCTGGCACAGTGGTGTGAACTTTTAGTTCCAGCTACTCTGAAGGCTGAGGTGGCAGGATTACTTCAGCCCAGGAGTTTGAGGTTGCAGTGAGCTATGATCGCGTCACTACACTCCAGCTGGATGACAGAGCAAGATTTTGTCTCTAAATAATAATAATAATAGTAATAAATAAAATAAATTATTGCTAATAGTATCTAATTTTTATTGATATTGTAGAAATGGCATATGAAAGTGGGTAGAAAATCATAATAACTCAATAAAACCTAGCTGTTACAATTTTTCCAAGTCAGTTTATGAAAAATCTTAAAGTATTCTTGCCATGAGATGTGGAGAGGGTAACTTGGAAAGTGGCAACTTTAGAACGCATTCGAACATAAAGGACTAAATCTATACAACAAGTAAAATTCAATGGAACACTGGGTCAATAATTTTTGCATCCTTCAGAAAAGAAAATACTTTTCAAATTATAAAAAGCAATTCCTTCTTAACTGTAAAATGTATAACAGTCTTTAGTTTTACTCTCCTTATAGCAGAGATGTCAACTTCTTTCATAGGCATAGCTAGTTGGGATCTGTGGTCTGTACACAGAAAATTCGCTTCCTAAAGATGTTCACCTGCCAATCCTCAAAACCTGTGAATATATTACCATGCATTGCAATGTATGGGATTAAGTTAAGAATCTTAAAATGAAGAGATTACCCAGGTGGGCTCAATGAATCAGAAGGGTCCTTATGAGAGGAAGCAGGAGAGTCAGAGTGAAAGAGGATGTGACAATGGAAGCAGAAGTTGAAGTGATTGGAGGAAGGAGTCAAAAGTGAAGCAAAGTATGTAGCCTCTAGAATTTGGAAAAGACAAATAAATCAATTCTCCCCTGAGCTTCCATAAGGAAGGCATCCCTGCTAATCTGTTTTCTTCTTTTTTCTTTTTCTTTCTTTTTTTTAGATAGACTCTCCTCTGTCACCCAGGCTGGAGTGTATGGTGTGATCTCAGCTCACTGAAACCTCTGCCTCCTGGGTTCAAGTGATTCTCCTGCCTCAGCCTCTTGAGTAGCTGGGATTACAGGCATGAGCCACCACATCCAGCTAATTTTTGTATTTTTAGTAGAGATATGGTTTTACCATCTTGGCCAGGCCAAGATTCCTGACCTCACATGATCAGCCCGCCTCGGCCTCCCAAAGTGCTGGGATTACAGGCATGAGCCACTGCTAACACAGCCTCCTGCCAACCTCTTGAATGTAGGACTTCTGATCTCCAGGACTGTATAATAAACTTGTGTTGATATTAGCCTCTAAACTTGTGATAATTTGTTACCACAAAAATAAAAAACTAACACTAATTGTTTTTCTCTGATTCAGCAGATCCACTTCCATCATCCTCTGACTTGGTCTGTGCCACAGGAGGCTGACCTCTGGCTTCTAGCTGAGATCAATGAATAGAAGGTACTGGCAGGCAATGGAAAGGCTGGAAGAAAGATGCCATGGTATTTATCCTTTTGTTACCTTTAGATCACTGCAGTTTTGGTAGTGATACTGTTTCCCTACAGCCACCACTCATAACACCATCCTCTCTCCTCCAGCTTTCAGGATCCTAGGCCAGGACTCAGAATTCCCCACTGTTGCTAGTCTCGTGTGCTTCCCTAGCCCTGTTGGGGTATATATAGAATATATTACATATTATATGTAATATAATACATAATTCCTTCATTAATAGTCCTCTATTAAACCTTTGGAGTGTGCTGTCTCTTTGATGCCAGTCCACTGATTCAACATAAAATATATTTTTCATAACTATTCATTTAAAACTCAATGAGTTGAGTCTTGAAATTCCCCTAAGGTACTCTGAAAGAATACAAAGCTTAAGGAAGTTTACGACAGCACAATGGTTCATCAGTAATTCAATTTTTAATTTTTTCACCTTTCAAACTGAGTTATAACATAGCTGCCCTTTGGCTGGGTGAGGTGTCTCATGCCTGTAATCTCAGCACTTTGGGAGGCCGAGGTGGGCGAATCCCTTGAGTCCAGGAGTTTGAGACGAGCCTGGGGAACATGGAGAAACTCTGTCTCTACAAAAAATACAAAAATTAGCTAGGCATGGTGGCACATGCCTGTAGTCCCGGTTGCTTTGAAGGCTGAGGCAGGAGGATCATTTGAGCTCAGGATGTGGAGGTTGCAGTGAGTCAAGACTGTGCCATTGCACTCCAGTCTGGGTGACAGAAGAAAACCCTGTCTCCAAAAATAAAAATAAAATAAAGTAAAATAAACCATAGCTGCCCCCACTTCAGAAAAATTGAATCTTACCATTTAAAAAAATTATGATTGTTCATATTTACATATACAAATAACATCTATAAAAGAGTTACAAAAATGTTTTCAAAGAACAAAAAATATGTTTTAGGTACTTTTTTTTTATTAATTAGCAAAGGTATAAAGAAGAATAGAGACACTTTATGAAGTTACACAATTTACCGCAATATAAATGGATCAGATAATGGTCAGATAAATGGATCATTACAGAAAAGTAAATAGAATATGATTTTTCAAATGTATGTGCCTATCAGTTGCACATTTAATTTGTGTGCAGTCTATCAAAACTATTACCATAGTTGCTTTTTAAAATTATATCAATTCAATGCCAACTATCTGGATTGATCAAAAATATTTAGTCAGCCAGGTAAATAATATAATTTTTAAAATGTATGTTCCCATCAGCTGCACATTTATTTTGTGTGCAGTCTATCAAAACTCTTACTATAATTGCTTTTAAAAGTTATATCAATGCAATGCAACTATCTGGGTTGATCAAAAATATTTAGTCAGCTGGGCATGGTTGCTCATTCCTGTAATCCCAGTACTTTGGGAAGCCAAGGTGGGAGGATCACTTGAGGCTAGGAATGTTAGAGACCAGCCTGAGCATCATAGCGAGACCCTGTCTCTACAAAAAAAGTTTTTAAACATTAGCTAGGCATGGTGGTGTGCACCTGTAATCCTAGCTACTCAGGAGGCTGAGGTGGGAGGATTGCTCAAGCTCAGGAGTTCAAAGCTGAAGTGAGTTATGACTGTACCACTGCACTCCAGCCTGGATGACAGAATGAGACCTTGTTTCTTAAAAAGAAAAGTCTATTTTCTAGAGATTTTGCTCTCATACGAAAATAAATATTGAAAATGACTGTCACTTTACATCCAGCTCTTTTGAAATTGGTTGATCTGTATATAGACAGACCAACCTAATTATGCCCTGAAAGAACTGGGTCAAAGTTGCCAATAGAAGGAAATATATTTTATTATGTATTTAAATCACAAACATCTACACTTCATTGAATTAGATAAGTTAGGTAAAGTAATAATAAATCATAATCCTTAAAACTATTCACCAGTCCCTCAAATTGGTTGAATAACTGTATTTCATACAAGTCATGGAGTTATCTCTCCATCTCTCAAATATCAAACCCTAAAGGTTAACTTCTGCTCTAAGGCATATGGTGAAAGACTACAGAAAATACAGCCAAAGTGGGCTTGAGACTTTTCACACGAATTAAAATTGTCTTAGGTTACCATTTTGCTATAGCTTCCACCTCAACTCTGAACTCCACTCGCCTCTTCCTACCTTATTCATGAATGAATATCACAAAAGATAACAGGATTTGTGGATGACTAAATACACATTATTGCTCCTGGAAATGCTACAGAGGCTTACATATAGAGACACCATAGAGTCAGTTCTACATTCTCACTGAAATGAAGGTACAAGAACAGGCTTTACTCTCTAGATAAGGCATATTTTTTAAATGCCTTGAGTCAAAGTATTGTGACAATATAAAGTCAATTAAACATGCACATTAGGATTATAATTTTAGCACTTGCATTTACCTATAAAATAGGTTCCTATCTCTACAGGTATATTAAGAGCAGAAAAGATTTATGCCCATATTGTCTACACTAATCGTTTGTTTAAACTACCCTGAGCTGCTTTCCTTAGATTTATTGGTGGTACTCGTTAGTAAAATATTACATAACATGCTCGAAGTGACAAATAAGCATGAATGCTTGCCTTTCTAAGGTCAATTTAACATTTTACACAATATTATAATACATAATTTGTGCTTAGCAAAGAAACTAAAGATAGGTTTCTAATTAAAATATATGATAATTGATGTCTTTGATATGAGGTTTAACTCCATTTTAACTTGATGTGTATTTTATTATAATGTGTGTGGAGTCTACATTAAAATTTTGTCATATAATATTATGCATTACACCATGGCTGATACTTATACATGTACAACATTAGTGATTATGTGTTCACATTAGTATTTATTTGCATATTATATATAATATGATATAATATTTTATATTATTTTCCTAGGATCACTGAGAAAATAGTAAATATATATATTTCTACAGAGCTAGAATAAATCATCAGCAAGTCATTAACAATTAAATCTCTAGTGTATTTCCCCTTCTTAAGTCTTCTGCCATTTGAACAGGAATTGACTATCACTACCACCAGTAATAGTAACAAGAGTGAAATAATAGTAATAATGTTATCACTACTATTGTAACTATACTGCTTACAGAACTAAGCTGCTTTGTATTTACAAATTATTTTCACATCAATTATCTTATTTTTGCAGATCAACCATGTATATTGAAATATAATATTTAATGGTAGAGGAACTTATTGCAGTAGTAGAAAAAGAAAATTTGCTTTGTTTATGTCTCATCTGTATTGCCACTAAGACTTATATTAACCTTCTTTAGGAGTAGACTTTCCATTTCTGCCTTTGTGAAATCTGCTTCTTTATTGCTTCTTTATGAAGCAATTACCTGCAAAATGCTTTTTCTGGTTTGGTGCTGGAAAACCAACCAAACTTTAAATGACATGGGGCTGCCTCAACCCACCAGAGACATTACCTGAGAGTAATAAATGCACTTCAACAGCCTGATCTGTTAGATGTTGGGAACAAGCCTTAAATAGACAAATCAGGGCTGGGAGGGAGAACTTGCCCACCACCCCCCTCCCCCACCACCAACTTTTTGGGCCCTTGAGCTCTATTGGAACCAGCAGGGGCATCCAAATTCTCCTCAGAGTTTAGAGACTGTCAAGATGCCTCAGCGGGGTCCTCATGCATCCTGGTCACAGTACCTGACTGAGCAATAGAGGACATATTAAGAAGAGGAGGATGCTAAAAATCAACTTGCTTCTTCATTCTGCCTTCTCGAGAGTCATTCCTTTCCTTTCAATTTGCCATGTGAACTGGACATGAAGCAGTATTCCAGTTTACAGACTGTGGAAGGCAAGAGGATAGAACACCTGTCAAGAACAAAGACTGGAAGACGGAACGGTGAATTTGGTTCCCTTTTGTCTGCTAAGCTGATCAACAGTAATTTCTTACTAATGTCAAGCAAGGACTAGATGTAAACTGCATGTTCTGTGGCATCTTTCCAGGAGTTACAGAGGGGAAATAAGGTGCAGTAGCATGCTTATATTACACCTTTTTGAACCATATTACATGGAAAATTTTGTGAGAGATTTCATCCTTTGGATACTGGAATTCCATACAGAGATAACTTTCATTTTCTGAATTTTCTTCCCAAGAAATTACAAGTTATCTTAACTAATGTAGACAAGCAGCCTATATTCCCTTTCAGATAACTCTAATTACTGTATAGACAAGATTTATAACACTTGCTTGAAAGACTAGATACGTGAGATACATACATTTTCCAGTGGGAACTTCAGAATAAGTTTGGAAGGGGCCTCTTTCTAGCTGTTGGACTGGAATATCTCTTGCTCCAATTTTAGAGAGAAAATCATTATAGACAATGTATTTTGGACCAAGAACGTTTAGAATACTAGATAAGAAAAGAATTTCTCTGTAAATGTTAGAGGAGAGTGGAACTGTTCTTCATTTTGTTTCTGCTGGAAGTATTTATTTGCCCACCCAAAAAGATTCCAAAAGTATAGCTTACTGAGATTATTTTTAAAAGGTAAATATTTAGAAGAACACAACGTACTCAACATATTTTTAGAAAATGTTGATATTAGCAGCAGCAGCTAGTTGTTTATTTTATACAATTTTGAAACAAAGACTAATCAAGATAAATTCTACAAACTCTAACTTGATACTGATTCAGAATGTGAGAGTTGATGCTTTCTCTTTAAAAAGTATATATATTATGTATGTTATATACATTTTCTAGACATAGTTATGCTGTCTCTTTAAAAGTATATTTATATAAAGTACATAGAAAACGTGTATTTCATATATGTATATGTGTGTACATTTTTGCATATATGAAATACATGTCCTATGTTGATAGGAGAATATATATATAGCTCCCACTAACAAAGGACATTTTTTGCACAACATTGAAATGTACCTTAAAAAGTCTGGAATTATCAACCACAGTATGACCCTATATAATATGAATTGTATGTGTAATGGACAATTTATAATTCTTCCATCCCCAATGCAGTGCAATATATCATATAATTTGTATCTTTCTTTTTTTCTCATCAGAGATGTTGTTTGGGACGAAAATAAAAACAGCCCCTGACATATGGGAACTGGTCTGACACTTACAGCTGGGTCTCAGCATTATCAGGAGTAGGCCTGGCTATCATAGCCAGGGCTTGATGTTCTCCTCTTGGACCAGACATTCTCAGGGAATATCAGCATGAGACGACGTAACTCTGTGACTGTGAAGAAGTGATACAAAAAAATAGATGATTCATGATTTTGTCTAAGCACAAGAAAAAAACAAGGTCACTGTAGAAACCACAGAAATACCAAACATCTTGCTCTCCTGGCTAATTTAAGTGATTGCTTCTGCTTTATCAATTACAGTTTTATTTTCCTTCTAGTCTTTCCTCCTTATGGAAAAGATTTATTAAGGTGCTCAATAATAGAATTATCTCCATTTCCTGATAGCATCCAACCCAAAGTGAGCAAACCCCCATTTCCTTGAACTCTCCCCAAATCACCCAAACAAAGCACAAATTCTCTAAATCCTAATACCCTCTTACTCAGACACTCACAATACCCCATGACATTTAGTCTCTCCTGTGGCAATGAACAAGGAACCCAGTTTGTTCAAGTGCAGGTGAATTCCTGGTGGTCTTTGGCTGGGAGTCATTAACATATGTTAAAACTTTACCAGAATATTATGTATTGTATGATTTGATTTATAGTACATAGAGATGTGTAAAGGTTTATGAATATACAATTATGTATGTTATTATATATAATATATACCTATTTGTATTGTAAGCCCACACTTTTTGTCCTTTTTGGGCTAGGATAATAAAAAAATGGCTAACAGTGCCTACCCTGAGGGAGTAAAGACATATTGGCATATTTGAAGAAGAGACTTCACTTTTGAATCTACTTTTTGAAATTTATTGTTATTTTTTGAGACAGGGTCTCACTCTGTTACTGAGGCTAAAGTGCAGTGGCGCAACCATAGCTCACTGCAGACTCAACCTCCCAGGCTCAAGTGATCCTCCCACCTCAGCCTCTCGAGGAGCTGGGACTAAAGGCATATGCCACCACGCCCTGCTAACTTTTTAAAGTTATTTTTTTAAGATATAGATGGTCTCACTATGTTGCCCTGGTTGGTCTCAAATTCCTGGGCTCAAGCAATCCTCCTACCTCATCCTCCCAAAGTGCTGGGATTACAGGTGTGAGCTACCACACCTGGTCTCAATTTCTTTCTTTCTTTTCTTTTCTTTTTTTTTTTTTTTAGACAGAGTCTCACTCTGTTGCCCAGGCTCCCAGGCTGGATGGAGTGCAGTGGCAAGATCTCGGCTAACTGCAGCCTCCGCCTCCCCTGTTCAAGTGATTCTCCTGCCTCAGCTTCTCAAGTAGCTGGGACCACAGGTGCCCACCACCATGCCCCGGCTAATTTTTTATTTTTAGTAGAGACAGGGTTTCACTATGTTGGTCAGACTGGTCTCAAACTCCTGACCTCAAATGATCCGCCTGCCTCAGCCTCCCGAAGTGCTAGGATTACAGGCGTGAGCCACTGCTCCCAGACTGAAATCAGTTTGTTTGTTTTTTTTTTTTTTGACTCAATTATTCCTTTACGTTCCCAGAATAAAGGAAATAATTTGTAAAATTAAGGGAAATAATTGAGTATATCTTACTCTATTATTTTCCTTACATTTCCAGAGCTTGTAACAGGAATTGTTTGGCTGCAGGTATTAGAGATGTGCCTATCTACTTTGGTAAAGGAAAGGAAGGGCTTATCATCTTAATGTGCAGGAAGTCCACAGGTAAAGAACTGTGATAGGCAGAATTCAAAGATGGCCTCCAACAGCCTCACTTCCTGTTTATACATATGTCATTTGAGTGTGGACAGGACCTGTGAATATGATAGGATGTCACTCTCATGATTAGGTTACCTTGTATGGCAAAAGTGAAAGGATTTTGCAGACGTAATTAAGGCCCCAAATCAGTTGATTTGGAGTAAATAAAAAGGGAGATTATCCTGGGTTAACAAACTTCATCAAGTGAAATCCCTTAAAAGAGGAGAAAAATTCCTGAAGAAAGAAAGATTCTACTGTTGGCCCTAAAGATGCTAATAGCCATGTTATAAACTATGGAGATCAAGGTCCTAAACTAGTTGTTGACAAGTAGTCTCTGACCAACAGTCAACAAGAAAACAAAATGGTGACCTCGGTCATACAACTGCAAAAAAAAGAAAAAAAAAAGAATTCTTTCAACAATCTGAGTAATTTCGGAAGCTGATTCTTTGCCTAGTCAAGCCCCCAGATGAGAATGATGCCTGGTTAACACCTTGATGATAGTTTTGTTAGACCTTGGGCAAAGGCACTGGTCAAGCCATGCTCAGACTTCTGACCCAAAGAAACTGAGATAATAAATGGATGTTGTTTTAAGCTGCTAAAGGTGAAGTAACTTGTTATACAGCAATATATAATTCCACAGTCCAGAGACAATATGATGGTTCTTGAAAATAATCAGTGATCCAGGCAACACCCATTGCATTTGAATTCCATCCTCAGTGTCACCCCAAAGTGAAAAGAAAGTGATGGAATTCCAGCCACAATACTCGGGTTCTAGTCAAGAAGAAGGGAAAGAAAAAAACGTCAGAGAAGTTTGTGTCAGTTGTCTGTCCCTCTTGTAAACAGTTTTCCCCGAAGACTCACATGACAACCTGTATTTATAAGCCCCACTCCTAGCTGTAAGAGAGGCTAGAAAACAGAGTATTTTAGCTGGGAATATAGCCAATAGGTAAACAAACACAAATATCAGGATTATATTAGAAAGGGAGAATGAAGTCAAGGGAACAAGGACATTTTTTATACAAATAGCAATCTCTTCCTCAGAGAGGAAAAAAATAGGAAAAATTTTCCTCACATCAATCTTTTAATGCCATTTTTTTTTGTTTTAAAAGTTTCTGATAAGAGAAAATTTGCAAAGCAGAATGCTTCTAGCAAACACAGAAATATATTACAAGACATGTCAGCTGCGTGCTTCTGATCAGAGTATAAAGAAAGGATTCTAGTCAATACTAATGCTCTTAATCTAGCTCCATCTCTTCTGCCCCTAAATGCTTCATACCCATCCCTCTCCTTAATGAAGTTATTTGCTCCTTCACTGGGTGCATGTCCTGCCCTGTGGAAGGACTCACAAATATGATCCACAAAGCAACTGACTGATCTTTTCCCTGATCAGTTATGTTTAAACCCCAAATCCAAAACACGGAAAGAAATCTTGCATTTAAACACATTACAATTAAGTCATTTCCCTTCTCCCTTCCCTCTGCCTCACAGAAAAGTCTGTGGTTGATTGATTTACTATAGAGCCAATATGACTACTTGAAAATCAGATACTGAAGTCAGCTCATAGCAAATTAAGTTTATGAGAAAAAAGGACTGGGATATGGACATACTGGAGCCTCATTCACAAGGGTCAGAAAGAGAAGGTGGCGAAACTGTCTGGAAAGCCTTGGGACGCAGCCAAGTGTCAGAGGGAGTGCCCAACGGGTATGAAGAGCTCAGATATGGATCAGGCTGACTCCAGGGTCTCATGGGCCAAGAGAAAAGGGTACCCAGGAAACGGTGTGTTTGTTCAGGTAAGCATTAGGGTGAACCAGTAGTTGATGTCTGAGGAATTTCAGTCAAAGGCAGCAGGAGCCCAACTATCTGGCTGGGGGACCATTTGATAATTCACCAAAAATTTGTAGAGACAATAGTTTACAGTAATGGTTCAGATATGGACTCTCTCCTCAAAATTTTTTTTTTTTTGAGTCTTGGAAGATGGTGGTAAACCCTATATGTAAACAAATTATAAAGTGATGTGTAGAAAAAAATAATACTCACAGAGTGCTAGGAATTATAGAATTAATTTGACCTTGGGAAAAGTAAAATATAGAGATGTTTTCTGGAAAGCCTATCTTGGGATCCTAAATAGCAGTATTACAAGATAGGAAAGTGCTTAAAATTGTAGTATTAGGCCATAGAAAATTCAGATTGGTGTTGCCGAGTAACCACCGACCAAACACCAATTAGGCTGAGCTAAACTCCTTTTTTTCTCCCTTCAAGTACCTTGTTTCATAAATGCAATGCTGCGTATTTGCCCTTTCCCCAAAACTTTATTGTAAAAATTGTGTAATAACACTAATAACAATAACAAAGAATAGGACAACACAATGCAGTTTCTTTTCTATTTTAATAGCTTTATTGAGGTATAAATGATATACAACGAACAGCTCATATTTAAAATATAATTTGGTAAGTTTTACCATAGCATACCCCCATTAAGCTATCACCACAATCAAAATAAGGCATATAAATAAGGAATATGTCTATCACTTCCAAAAATTTCCTCCAGCCCCTTTTTAATCTCTGCCCTTTACCTACTCCATCCCACAGCCGCCACTGATCTGATTTCTTTCACTATCAGTTTGTCAAACATTAGTTTGTATACCCTAGAGTTTTACATAAGTGGAATTATAGTGTCCATTTTTGTTCCGGATTCTTTTACTCAGCATATTGAGACTCACCCATGTTAAAGTATGCATCAATTGTTCTTTCCTTTTAATTGCTGAATAGTATTCCATTGTGTATCACTTACTTTTAGGCCTATCATCTTTGTTTCCTTTTCAACTCCTTTCCTTCTTTTTTCTTATTATTGACATGCTTATTATAGAAATCTTCATAATGGTACAAATGGGTAACAAAGCAGGAAAAATCAATTATAGAAAGCTTTGGCATTAGAATTAAAAACCAACCAACAAAACTAAACTAAACTGAAAACTAAAGAGTCTTTATTATTGTCAAAGTAGTAAATCTTTCTTAGAGTTATTTGAGATGCTTTGACAGACACAGAGGGGCTACTATTTCAGTCTGGGTGGCCTTGCCTAGAGCCCTCTAAACTGCACAATTTAGTGGCGCCTATTCAGTCTTACAAAGACTGTCATGTAACATGTTTTGCTTATACAAATGATCTCAATGAGGGGAGATTATGAAATGAGGTAAAATGTTAAATCTAGAAAGATAAGAGGAATACATTAAAAGTAAGGTCCTGGAAAGCCACAGGCTAATAGCTACCAATATTTTAAAAATGGTATTACCCCAAAGTGAATGTCATGAGAACTGAGGGAGAATGCAATTTTGATCACATGTGTTATCAGGAGTATTTCACTGTTGAAACACAAATTATTATTTTTTTAACAGTAAAAAATCCTTAGGTGTTCTCCATCTGCCGTGGGAAACACTTAGCAGCTTCTGCTTTTAGCCTAGCAAAGATCAACCCGACCTTGGCCAACCAGCTTGTATTTTGAAGAGTGTATTTTGTGAAACCTGTGAGTAGAGAAGGATTCATGCTTGGTAGAATTTGTTGTCTCTTTTGCTCAGTATCTTACCATGATTAATCCCCAATCCATCTTTCTCTGCTGCTGCTGTTGCTGCTGTCAGACTCATATTTCTTTTCCATAACAGACGCTGTTCAAACGTTGCTGGATTCTGGCTGGGTGTGACCTTTTATGGGGCACTGCTGCCTCCTATCAGGCTTTTATGGGCATGTTGGTTTATGCACATGTGCATTCTGACCTTGTGACCTCCAGAATAGATTCTAAGAGAACAACTGTATCTGATTTTTCTGACATTTTGGGCACCCAAACTCTTCCCAAGTGCATAGGTGCAATGAATACTCCCTTGTGGTGTGGGTTTACATTCTTCTCACATCAGAAGAACTCATCTAGGAGAATGTGAAGCCAGGTCAGAACTGCTAACATAACAACAGTGTTGCTGGCAGCCATTCAAGTTGTTTTGCATAAATTTGAGCATGAGGCAGTGTTTTCACAACATCTTTCCCTTTTTATTGTGGTTTAAGTAAGCAGTGCAAATATTTGAATTACATTTTCTGATATAACCAAGTCTGCAGAAAGGACAATGGCTAACAAAACTCTGGAAAACTTTGAAACCATTTTTTAAAATTCCTTCTCAGACCTGGTCTTTTTTCCTTTCTGAATCCTGAATCTTATTGTTAGATAAACCTAGTTATATTAAAAAGAGAAATCCGTATTATGATATTTCTAGTACTTTTAGTTTGTATTTTCTGTACTGACAGTATACCGATAGTGAGTTTACAAAGGTGAACAGTCTAGTATGACTAAAGATGCGACAAAAGTTTTTCAAATTATTGCCAAATACGCTGCTTTTCTACCATTAAAAAAAAAAAAACCCCTCAACTCAGATTTTAAAGTTTTAAATGCCAAGTTAAAATAATTATGAATCTACTGTTCCCTAGTTTCATCCACTACCTGTTTTGGATCTGGGTTTTGCCCTTAAATACCTATTCTATCAGAATGAACTGGGTTACCATGCCCCATCTCTTTATGTTCCTCTTGACATTTACTCCATGTTTTCTTTTTCTAAATAAGCTTTTCCTTTCTGTTTTCAAAATTGAATACGTTTCTCATCTTAGCCAAGCACCTATTTTCACTCTTTCTTCTGATGGTTGATAAAGTCACCCACACTCAATTCTTTCTCCAATACTATATTCAAAAGTGTAATTGTTTCCATCCACTTACATTTTCCTCTGCTCTGAGAGCTCTACTAATGTTTCTTCCTCACTGATGGCCTAACCCAAAAGAAAATGCTTGCCCTCACATGGCATATCCAAAGTTACATCAGATCTGCTATGGCTCAGGTATAGGACAACAAAGAGACATATCACATGACATTAGGGACAACTACACTAACACTTCAGAATTGGAAGAAACACATCGTCAAGACCTAAAAGATATGACTTATACTTTTTCATACATTACATGACAATCCAAAGTCAGTGAAACTACACAGAGTGTTTCTCACTGTCACCAATGGTTTGTGCAGCTTATAACACGGAGAGTATAGAGTAAATCCAAAGACTGGGCCAAGAAGATAAAATAGCACATTGTACTACGTTCTGAAGTGAGACATAAAATAATTTAGGTACTGATATTTAAGTGAAAGTCAGAAGGATTCTATTTATGGGTAACGACATAGTTTCTGATTTAGCATTACTGTTCAAGATGCAGGGATCTTCCTGGGCTAGTACATGTATCTGGAAAGAGGAGGGAGATTCTTAAAATATAGCATAGCATCAATTTAGCAACATTCAAGTGATAGCACACATCATATGATAGTTCAATGTGTTTATAACTAGAGTTCAGTCATTTTAGAGTCAGAGTTCAGTCACTCTCCAATAATAGAGTGATAGCTACATATTTGTTACACATATATGAATCCTATTATTACTATATTTTGGTAATAGGTCCTTAAATAGACATTACAGAAAGTAAAGCAATTTGTTATACTTACTTTTACTTTACATTTTTTATAAATTAGGAGTTGATGAAATTATCTACTCATATTAATTTCAATATATTAATATTTGCATTTAAAGATCAGCACAACATTGTTAAGCTACAAAAGTTAAATCGTAGTTATTCTTTACACATTGTCTAGGAGTGATTCAGGTTTTATTTCCTGCTGAAATGGTGTGACTCAAGATTTCAGAAAAATAAGTGGTAAAACACACACTGAAATGCACAACTTTAAAATGTGCATTTTGTGCACACACAGTTACAAAAACAAGAGTATTTTATGTTATCATTAACTCAAAGCAACCTAATTATGGACCACGTTGCTTGATAGGATTTTAGTTCATGAAGCTTCAGATTTTGTTCTCTTGATAAAAGCACCCTTGAATATCATTTTTAAGCCTGACAATTATTTTCCTGTAAAGAAGATGTTATATATATCAAAAATAGAACTTCAAGTTTTCTATAGAATTACCTTGTAACGTTAAACGATGGTATCATTAGCATATAATTATAACATATATAATTATACATACATGATATGTTATATACTTTCGACATCTCCCCTGTATATGAGTGTCAGGTATAGACTATTAACAAAGCCAGGTAAAATTAAAGTAGACCTATTATCATTATTACCTTTTTAACTTACGATTTATTTTTCATTTTTGGATCGAATTTTGTACAATGGAAGCATACCAGAAATAAGTCAACAATAGATGGTTAAGAAGAGGCAAAAAGATAATTGTTCCATCTTGCCTGGTGAACTCTTAAATCAACAAAGGAGGCCGCCCCTCTGGCTAATCACCCAGTGTGGGTTCTGCGCCTGACAGGAAAGCACAGAAGTGCATCTCTGCTGCGGGGAGATTTCTCTTGTTTTCTAATTCAAACATTTGCAACACAAAGTGAATAAACCTGAAAAATGCCAACTAAGAAGTTGGGTATCTGTATTTTGGAGTGATATTTAGAATTAAGTTAGTCATGAAAATATTCTGTAGCAATAACTGTGCAGTTATCGTTTCCGTACGCTGCCAACAAGGCAGACAGATGCAGAGGAAACGTCCTTACAATTTTCTGGAATGTAGACACGAAGCGCAAATTGAACCTCTGGCAGATGGCTGAAAAGGTGACTTGACAATGAGTTTGAAACAATTAAAGTGATATTCTCATGCATTCATTTCCACAATTTTATTCATTTCGAGGAAAGCCCAGATGATTGGAACATGGACATAAAGGAGGACAACCTAAGACTGCGAGTTTCATCTTCCGAAAGGTTGCATTTATAAGCAGGCTGCCCGAGGCTGCGCGTTCTTTCTCATTCTTTGCATCCAGGAGGCTGGAGGGTCTTGCAGCCTACCCCAGCTCCCCCACACTCCAACCCCATAAGGGCGGGCCACCGCCGCCCCTTTAAGTAATCCTTGGGTTTTCTGATCACTATCCTCTAGGCCAGCGATCGGATTCACCTCTTCTTTCTCGTCCCTACGGGCAACCAAGGCCATCAGGGGCCCTGGTCCCGAACGTGAGTAGCGAGATATTCACAATAAGGAACTAAGTGTGGACTCTCAGGGGTTGCGCTCGCCATCCAGGGACTGAAAGAGACCTGCGGGATGATTTTCTCCTTTCCTCTAGTCAGGACAAGGGGCGTGGATTCGGTTCAATTTTTCTGCTTCGGTCAATGGGAAGATGAAATAGAAAAATTCCCTTTCACTCGCAACACTGACTTAGGGGCTATCTAGCTAGAAGGCTGGCAAATTGAAAAACGGCGGGGGCCAAAGGGACGACTGGGGTCTCTGTTTACCGCTTCTCTCATCCCTGGACTCAGGTTAGGTTAAATTTCCAGCGACGTGTGTGCTTGAAAGCAGACAGGTGGGGTTCTTGGAAACAACATATAGCAGAGTTTCTGAGCCCCAGAAGGACCTTAAAACAGGAGTTCCTGAGCCCTGAATAAGAGGCTACCTCGGGTAAAGCGATTGATCTCTGTGCGGTGAGGCTGGGAAGGGAAGGCATTGTTGACCTTTTGGGGAGCAAGTGAATAACTCAGTCGAGTTGATGAACTGACGTTCTTTCTGAAAGGGTCGTCTCCTGGGCCCCTTTTCTTTTCTCAGTCGGCCTTTAGCAGGTAGGGAGGCAGGGCAAATTCTTCTCTCAATGTGAAGTCACAAAGAAGTGATGAGTTTTAACAGTATGGATCTTAAGTCGTAGATAATTCTAAACACACCCGCGCCAGAGTTCACACCCTTGTTCCTCTCCACGGAGTCGGAGCAGACAGCGACCTTCAAAATTGTCTCTAAAATCCCTCTCGAACAGACTGGGCACTTACTGGGATTTGAGGGGTTTTTCTTCAGCTTCCAAACTACTATTACGCGCAGAATATACTGGTAGTTGCCAGCAATGATTGCCCCCCATCTCTTTTTAAAAGTAGCCCCCGTCCACGCACCATTCAGCTTACACTGAACTGTCCCGACATGCCTTAGCCGTCAGTTTAATTCACAAAGTAGCTGTAACTCTTGACATCACCTCCGCAGCCCACCCGAGGACTCCTTTCCAGGACACCTTATGAGGCTGTTTTTCGAGCGCTGAATTCTGAGACTTAAAGGAAGGTTACTTGAGGCATCCTGGTAGATTTCCGGGCTTCCAACTCCCTCCCCTGCTTGGCTGGTAATTTTCTGCTGCTCCACCTCCTCCCCCACTTGACCTCCTCCAAGGTACCTTCGCCTCCCCTCCCCCGCTCGTTCCCAGTAAATCTCCAGCGGGTGGGGGAAATCAACCCTTTGGCGCTAAACTCTGAGCTGCCCGTTGGACACGATTGCAGTGGGGGAAATGGTGTCCGTCCTTTCAGAAAGAATGATCAACTAGATGGAGGTAACTTGCTCCACCTTTCCCGAGATCTCAGGAGGACCTATGAGTGTTTTGCTAGAATCAGGGCAGATGTAGATTTCAGCTGAA
This sequence comes from Macaca mulatta, assembly GCF_049350105.2. NCBI lineage: Eukaryota > Metazoa > Chordata > Mammalia > Primates > Cercopithecidae > Macaca > Macaca mulatta. Next base: position 59,045,938 of record NC_133411.1, read on the forward strand.
CCGCTCAGGACTTGAGAGATAACTATTTCACTCTCCGGACTGCAACCACTTCCGCGAGAATCTGATACATTTAATGAAGGCTTTGCCAGATGTACGGGTCAGCGCGTCCTTGGCCCAGCACAACTTAGGTCAGCACACTGCACTCACTAGCACCAACCTGGGCTCCACGCAGCAGAACTCGGTTAAAAATCGTCTTTCGTGGTCACTTAGGAGTTCTAGGGGGCAGGGGGAAACAAGAAAAAGGTTTCACTTGACACTGCCGGCCGCTTTTGATAAGTCATAGCAAATACTTTCAGAAGCACAATTTTAAAGGGAGAATCCAAATTTCCGTCCTCGCTCGGCCGAACTCCCTGCAATCAGCTGCAGACCATCGCAGGCTCAGGACTGAACTGAGGTTTGTGGCTTCGCAGCTGCCCCGATGCAATGCCGGGAGCATGAAATTCTATCTCGGCTGAGAACCGAGCAACAGACCGCACAAGAACAGTGCCTTCTGGCCTGTCATCTGCCAAGAAATACCAGGAACGCTAGTGTCAGAAACAACTACCTGAACCCAGAAAGTAAGGCTAGGAAGCTCTGTGTGCAAAGAAAATTCTTGCTAATTCACCCAGACTGTTTTAACTGGTTAATAAAGCAACTGACACTCAACAAAACCACAATCGCAGCAGGAGTCCTAGGCATCAAAATAAGAATCACAACTAAAGGTTTGTTGTTGTTATTAACAACTGCCTTTATTATCATTGCTTAGTATTTTTTTTAAGTAAAAGGAAAGAAAAAGAGATAATCATTTCATACCCAGTGGTATCTCTTCCTTTTCTCCGAAATTAGAGCACAGATTCTCTTGATTGTTCCTCAATAAGCCACCACCACCAATGGGAAGAGAGGCAAATTGGTTCTAAACACCCACACCCCGTTCCGGTGGAATATAGTTAATCCTAACTCCTTTAAAACGCACATAATTTTATCTGACCCTTGGACATGATTAAAGATACTGAGGGCTTATATAGCCTTATTCTACATGACTAGAGACTACACATAAAAGATAAAAACAGGAAAAGGGATACATATGCATCTACTCAATATCCATTTTTAGAGGTAAATAAAATGTTCCTGTTTCACTTTGGCCCCCAAACTATATACGATTGTGGACATCAGAAAATATAAACCCTTCAGGTATATATATATTTTCATCTGAATACCTTACTCAGTGAAACTAGCAGTGTAACTGTTATTCTACTCTTTCAAACCTGATTCTGATGTGAGCTAAACATATAGCATCATCTCCCTGGGAACAAATTCCCAAATTTATACCTTCATTGGAAAGCTGATCAAAGCCCCTCTTCCCTTCCCAATCTTGGTTAAATGAGAAGGAATAAGTTGTCTGTTTGTGACTTCCCAAAGAACCAACTTAAAATTCATTTGTATGTGCCAGAGGTTATTGGGAGATCAATAAATGCTAAATGTGTAATTTTACCTTTCAATTGGAATTAAAACCTATTCAGATTTTTGAAGGTAGCTTGGGAGCATGATGTTTGTTCAGGAATCTGTATCTGACATTAAGTTTGATGTGGAATGTTTAAATTGTAATTAAAGCAGAGAAAGCAACAGTATACAAAAACACAGGTCTAAGAGCCCACCAGGAGGTTGAGTGTTAACAGCCACATTTTGGAAGTTGTATACGAGTGCACATGGGTAGATGCCACAGATGCCAGAGGAACTTACGTTTCAGTATCCCTTTTATATTGAAAGACACTGTCGGATATATTGAGGCAGCCTGGAGGTGATGGGGACTATACTTAATAACTACTCATACTCCTCTTTTTCTCAGTAAAGGAACTCAAACCAGAGATTCACACTATTGCCGTTTTCAAGGATATATTTTCGACCTAACAATATACAAAGGTCAAAACGAGTCCATTTTTGAGAGGACAGGGTCTAATCCTCCCTTTGAACACAAGAGGTCGCTCCTGTAATCAAGTATTAAGGAAAAATTGCTAATCAGTTTTATGTATTCTCTAGAAAACAAAATTTTACAGATATATTTGATGTACTAAATCCACATACAGCAATCAGCTGAGGAAATGAGAATAGTCCATGATCAATTTAGAACTTCAAGGTGAGGTAAAACTACAAAGCCTGCTATTCTAACTTGGATTTTAATATAAAATGTATCATGATACATGCACTGAACTTCAGAGCATGTCCATCATGGTGGGGGTCCCTCAAACGTCTCCTTTTAATGCGGGTATCTTCACCATGCGTCTTGCTTCTATCAGTTTAGGAACTAAGAAAACACTTGTTTACAACAATGGTGCAGAATGAAAAGAAGAAAATGTTGTCTTCACCATTAAGGTGAAATTGCCTGTTACTAAAGGTTTCCCCTAAGCCACATGCCAGTTTTTCTACTTGGAATTGTTATCATCTGCAATAATTCTTTGTAATGCAATAGCTTATTGGTTTAGGGAGTTAAAATACCACACTATGTGTGGGAGGTGGGGGCTGGTTTGAAGGAAGATGGATAGTGAGGGTGCTTTGTGGATCTCAAATATAAGTCATCAGGCTTCTGGTAGCTTCTGGTGTTTAATTCCATCTTATAAACGTGGCATGATAGAATATGACTGGGTAAAACTCTCCATTTTCTGGCATTGTGGTGGTTATCTTTTTTTTACTAGGGTCAACATGTTTATCTATATGGGAAACACGCCCGAATACTGGGAAGATTTGCTTCGTGTTGAGATTATCAGCATCAGCTTTGCAAAAACAGCTTGACAAAAGGCTCCATACATTTAATACCAGAGTCTAGAAACAGACAGACACACACACACACACACACACACACACACACACACAACTGGTAAACTTATCAGCCTAGGTCTATTCAACTTTCACTTTCATACACGCGCTACAAAATAACATAATAAAAATGGAAGGGAAGAGAGATCCAATTTGAAATCCTCCTTGAGAAAAAGCAAAACAAATCAAAACGAGTTCCTGGGGAAGAAAGCCTCAGTTAGGTCAAGAGGAAACTTTTGCATCTTAAATTCCCTTTCTGCTTTGGAGAGGCATTACCCGTTCAAGCTCAGCCAATACGACCGGCCAGGACTTAAAGCTCTTATCAAGGGTTAGATTTTGCGAAAGATACAAAGAAAGGAGTTTCCTAACACACCGGGTCTTCTCACGGCAACAAGACACCGAAATTAAGCCTACTATGGTTTGTGTCTGTAGGCCTTTTTAGATAAAACTGGCAGTCCCATTAGATAAGAAATGGCTTTTTAGAAGCTTTGGGGGAAGCGCGGGGGTTCTTCGTGGCCTTCCTGTGACTTTGTCTTTGGCAGACTGTAAGAGATGATGGGAACACGTAAGAATGATTGAAAAAGGTTACCGGCGAGTTGCACCCAACAATCTTCTCTCTCCAAGTAGTTTCCTGAGAGAAAATTATTATATATCAACGCCTAGGGACGGGAAATAGATCTTCCACTGTTCTGTAATAAATCCCTCCCTACTCGCGCCCTTACACTAATGCATTGTTTAAAAATCTCCAGTCATGGAGACTTGTCCTTATAATTATCAAAACACCACAGCTAGCTGCACAAGTTTGCTTAAAAACAAAGGGCAGGAGACCAGCAGAGAGAGGAATTGGACAGTATATAAAAACCTTACAAACTTTAGACTACTGAAAGATCATTTCGCTCTTTGGCTTAGGGTTAGTGAACTTCAATTCTAGAGTTTAAACTGAAAAGCAGACCTCGCGGGTCTGAAAGACAAAAAGTCCGCGGAGTCAACTTCATTTTACCCGTGCGTTCCAACCTGCTTGTCCGCAACAGCAAGAAGCGCTTTTCCTCCCACCCCACGTTTTTAGATATCTGAGGTCGGGGAAGACGGAGTTACGGTGTAGCAGTCACGAAACAGTTCCTCTGGATTTAATCATCCTATTTCCAATTCTTCTTCCCCTAGCGCGCCGAGCGCAGCCAGTTCTGGAGGGAACTCCCCCTCCCGAGCAGCCAAGGCGGGCTAGGCCCCGGGGATGTGCGCCACGGCGTGGGACCAAACCAAGATAAACGCCCTGCTCCAAGTTCCCCCCGTTTCCTAGAGCCCGGGAGGGACCTCGTCAACAGGTAGACCTACCCACCGGCCACTCGCCACGAGCGGCAGAAAGTGAGCCCCGCGCGCAACGCTGCCATTCGGACTGCGGGGACCCCAGGAGCGGAGGGCGGAGGAGTAGCGCGACAGGAGGCGAGGGCGCAGACGGCACGGCCGGGAAGGAACGCGGGAGGGGGCAGAAGGAAGAGGAGGTGAAGGAGAGGGAGGCCAGAGCCAGAACAGCCCGGCAGCCCGAGCATCGGGGGAGAACGGGCTGAGCCCGGAGCAAGTTGCCTCGGGAGCCCTAATCTTCTCCCGCGAGCTCGCCGAGCGGTCAGTGGCGCACAGCGGCTGCGAGACTGAAATATGATAATCAGAACAGCTGCGCCGCGCGCCCTGCAGCCAATGGGCGCGGCGCTCGCTTGACGTCCCCGCGCGCTGCGTCAGACCAATGGCGATGGAGCTGAGTTGGAGCAGAGAAGTTTGAGTAAGAGATAAGGAAGAGAGGTGCCCGAGCCGCGCCGAGTCCGCCGCCGCCGCAGCGCCTCCGCTCCACCAACTCCGCCGGCTTAAATTGGACTCCCAGATCCGCGAGGGCGCTGCGCAGCCGAGCAGCGGCTCTTTCAGCTTTGGCAACCCCAGGGGCCACTATTTCCCACTTAGCCACAGCTCCAGCATCCTCTCTGTGGGCTGTTCACCAACTGTACAACCACCATTTCACTGTGGACATTACTCCCTCTTACAGATATGGGAGACATGGGAGATCCACCAAAAAGTAAGAGGCTATTTTACCTTGTGGGGCTCGGTGTGCTGTTCTTGTGCGGGGTTCTCTCTCAGGCACCGGCTGAGGTGCCAAGGGCTCTTTGGAGTTGGAGTCATTGCCTGGAGAAAGAGAAAAGGTGGCTTTTTCTTGTTGCCGCCGCGCCTGCATGCTTACTGTCGGTTCTTATCTTCGGGAAACTGATCGTACCTTGTGTTTGAATTCGCCTGTGTACCCTCCAAAACCCTAGCTTTTTGGTGCTAAGCGGTGATTTCCTCCTGGGGAATCCTGAGCTCTCCGAGAAGGTTATTATGTTGCAAAGGTTTGCCTGCACAGTCAATACCCAGAGATGTGAATTAGCATTAGATTTGCAAAAGAGTGACAACTGTATTTATGCCTGCTCTTGCTAACAATATCCAGTCCTATGTGCTATTTAAGAGCGTGCTTCATGGAAAATATAGACATCCCTGCATTCACTTAACGCTTCTAGTCAAAACCTTTTCTTTGACTTGACTTATCCATAATCTTTCCCAATGATTATAGCAAAGAGGAAGGAGGGGGATAAAAAGAAATACAAAATGAGCGGGTTTGATTGCGTGCTAGGCGTACAAATGTAGACTATTCCAATCTGCATTTTACATATATTCCACCTCCTTTAAAAATGAGTTAAGGTTTTGATGGCACACTTCAATTACCATCCCAAAGTGCAATACTCTTAAAAAAAAAAAAAAAAAAAAAAAAAAAAAAAAAAGAAACCTCACAGAGTACGCCCTATAAGAGAACAGAGAACGACACTAAAAGTGTGTTTATCTCTGTAGGAAGTAAACGCTTAGTCAATCATGTATTTATTTTCATTTCAGAAAAACGTCTGATTTCCCTATGTGTTGGTTGCGGCAATCAGATTCACGATCAGTATATTCTGAGGGTTTCTCCGGATTTGGAATGGCATGCGGCATGTTTGAAATGTGCGGAGTGTAATCAGTATTTGGACGAGAGCTGTACATGCTTTGTTAGGGATGGGAAAACCTACTGTAAAAGAGATTATATCAGGTATGGCATTTACACTCCTTCCTTAATTTTGTGAGATTTCCCTTACTCTCCCCACTCTTTATGTATTATTTGGTGTGGCTTTGTCTTTTTGTGGTTTGCCTCTGTGGAGTCATGCAAGCCAAAGTTACCCTGTACATGTGTTACAAAAATCAAGCTGTGCTGTTCATTTGATTTTTTAGTGGAGAAAAACAAAAACCCTTAACAGTGGTATTCATAATTCTGGGGTATTGAGGCTTGTTTAATTACTCTTGGAATTTATGATGCACAAATTATTTTCCTCTTTCACTCTCCCCCTTACAAAACAAAATTTTTAAAAGATGGAGAAGTTTGGGTCTTTAACTTTAAAATAGGGTCGACTTTTATTGTATAGTGCAGTGTTCTGTTTGTTTTAGTCCTTTTTAAAATTAGTAACTTACAAATTTTTTTGGTGACATCAATGCAATAGGTGAAATAAAAGTTTGACCGAAGCATATTTACAAATGTACTTTGAAAGAGCGAGTACAGGTATTGCTCCTTTTATTTTTTGGGTAAGACTTCCTTCTGAGAAAAATTTAAAACCAACCTAAATATTCCTTGCAGAAAACACCGGAAACTTAATCTTTTTAAATATTAACCCTTTGGTGACATCTAACTGTCTCTTCTTTCTTATCTTATCTGAGCTGATGAATTAGAGCAGATCAAATTGCCCATCATCTGTCTACGAACAATTGGTATATTTAGATAATTGAACAGCTTCCTTTCTCACATTAAAATCTGGTAACTGATAAAATGAGCGAATTGTCCAAATTGACAAGACTGAAACCACATAGGAACTTTCTGAGTTTGGTTTTGTTGTTTTGGAGAGGTTTTTTTTTTTTTTCCCCCTCCAATTTATTCTGCATCAGGCTTTGCTAATCTCAAGTTTTCTCTGACTTGTGTGTATATATCAGAAACTTTGTTTTTTGCCTTAGAAAGCCAGTAGAGTCTCCCAAGAAAATTGTATGTGTTTTATTAACAAACAGAAGAGATATCACCATCATTATTATGTTAAATAGCAAAATATCACTTTTTAAATGTCTGGTGGCTGTTAACAAGTAATTAATTAGCTTTTGTAAGGCAAATGGTTTCTGAAGCTTGAGAGCTTTTATTAAAGTTTAATTAAGATTTAATATACAGTCACAGTTTGCTCCTGCTCACTTAGTATCCAGCATTTCTTTCTTCTTTTTTATAAACCATGACACGGAGAGGATAATCTTGGTAGATAAAATTAACCTGGTTGGGGGAGGTTAATACTTTAGAGAGGGAGTGAAAGGAAGTAAGGGAAGTCGGGGTACAGGAAGGGGGAGGGATTTTCTAAATTGTGTGGTCACCGCCAAAGTCAAGTCTTCACCCTATGAAATGGAAGATCTCACATTGAGTAGGCGGAGGGAGGAAAAACTTCTGAATCCACCTTCTAACCTCTGACAAATGAGCGTTTTCATAGTTTACTAGATTGGTGTGTAAACGCAAGATTCTAGAGAAGGAGAGTCCACTTCAGGAGTATCTTTACTCCTGTGGAAATAGTATTTTGCTCAATTGCACACAGGTTTGCATGTGCCTACTTCTGGATATACACATTTGTAGAAGGACCTAATCATTTTTACCTTCTCTCCACTCTCTCTCAACTCTCTCTCTCTCTCTCTCTCTCTCTGTGTGTGTGTGTGTGTGTTTGTGTAATCTTGTAGTTGTAAAAGCAGAACAGACTGAACAGTTAGATTTCCACATCTCTCGTTGGAGAAGCAGTATGCGTCCTCCTGTTATGTGGATCTTGTCCTCTCTCTCCCATTCTTTCTGTTTGTAGGAATGCCCCAGCTTCTGTTATTCCTGAAAGATGGAGAAGGGGCCAGGGAAGTGCAGCCTAGATGGAACCTATAAAGATTGTCCCTTGGTAAGGAAAGGCCAGCAGTGAGAAAGACCTGAGAAGTGGGTCTTTGCATTTTTTCAGTCTGGTCATGGTTTTCAAGAAAATTGAAATAGAGGTAGATGATTCAACAACTTGAAAAAGATTGAGGGAACAGACACAGATTTAAAAAAAAATAATAATAATACAAGGAAGAATGAAGAGGACATGTTCTGTTAACATTGCCGCCTGAAGAAAGTCTATAGTTGGAGAAAGACTGGAAAGTACTTGTGCAAAAGGAGATGTGGAAACGCTCAGAGGTTTCATTTTGTTATTCTGCTTGTTTATTTGTGAGTGTTTGCAAACCGAGTGGGGTGACAATCCCCTTCTCCTACCTCCTTTTTCTTGGAAGGAGGACTTTGTGTTGCAGTTTTAGACATTTCTAGCAGCAGAATTTGGGGGATAGGGAAGTGAAAGTGTGGCTGTCGGTGACCACCAGAGTCTTTCTGGCTTCCTTCCTGCCGAGATCTGCAAGATCAACCTGGGACTGATGGCTAGAGCAGCAGCCCGAGTCAGGAATCCAATACATTTTCTGTGGTACAGGCTAGGTGTTTTGAACTAAGAGTTACCGCCTAAGACAGAGGTTCATCGGAAAGGAAACGGGAGTAAAAGGGAGGAGGGAGGAAGGGGAAAAGAGAGATGGGGGAAGGAAGAGAGACAGGGAGGGAGAGAGCAGGGTTTCATTTCTGTCCTTCTGTTCCCAACTTCTGTTTGGAAATGTTGTTTACTTGGGGCGTCTTGCCCGGGATCTTGGGCCAGGGAAGTGCCCGCCTGAAGTGACCCCCTCTTCCTGTGCTTCTCTCCCCGCTCTGGGCCTCCCCCGCTACCCCGCCCCGCACAGGTTGTACGGGATCAAATGCGCCAAGTGCAGCATCGGCTTCAGCAAGAACGACTTCGTGATGCGTGCCCGCTCCAAGGTGTATCACATCGAGTGTTTCCGCTGTGTGGCCTGCAGCCGCCAGCTCATCCCTGGGGACGAATTTGCGCTTCGGGAGGACGGTCTCTTCTGCCGAGCAGACCACGATGTGGTGGAGAGAGCCAGTCTGGGCGCTGGCGACCCGCTTAGTCCCCTGCATCCAGCGCGGCCACTGCAAATGGCAGGTACTCCTCTGCCCGGCTCGGGTAGGCAGGCGCCAGGTTAAGCCAGCCTGTGTGCCGGCGGCCAACAACAACCAGGGTAGCTACAGGAGTGGTGGTAGTGTTTGCCTGCAGTTAAATGAAGTGTTTTGTATGCAATTTGCTTGCGCTGTGCTCTGCTCCTTTGCAGCAAGGTTCAGTGCACTCACTGTCTCCCTTGATTCCCCGAGCACACCTACACCGTCTGTGTGTCTATATGGTTACACATAAATGTACACCACTTGTGTACACGTGTATACACACGTCCAAACATTACTTCCAGTTCGCTTTGGTCTCCAAACCTTGGCTTGCTGAAAACGGGCTTCAGCTCTCAGCCAGGTATTCTCCTGCTGCCTAATTAAAGGGGCGGAGCCCCGGGTCCCTGGAGCTTCATCCTTTAACCCAATGAAGGAAGCTTAGGTGGCCTGAAGTCATTTAGTCTCCCAAATCCTTTTTCCTTGTGAGTTGCTTCACGGTCGAAAATTTTTTTAAATTTTTTATCTTTTTGTGAGAGACCAAGACTGAAAAGATACAATTTTAAAAACTGCAGGCCATTGCACAGAGCTATAATTTAAAACTGTCAACAAGCTAATCTGCAGTAATTGCCTTTTAAAGGGAGCCTGTTTCTTTAAATCATTCATTCTCTATGATTTGGTGAGAATTTCATCTTCAGGCCCATGGTTGTAGCTCTAAATTGACCCCATAGGTGTTGGCCTGACACTAGGGGGTTGTAGAAGGTGCAGGATGTGTATCATATAGATAAGAGGACTCATTCCCAAGGAAGAGGAGTGGAAACCCGGTAAGGTTGGTCAGGACCAAAGTCGTGGGTAAGAAGGTGGACAGTGTTTCCAAACCTGACTTTCTGTCATGAGTAGATCGACTCCTTTGCAGTTTTAAAGTATAAGTTCCCACTAAACACTGAAGGTGAGGAAACTATAGCGCTCCCTTGCCCTTCTGCCTTCTGGCAGCTCTAAGAATTCTGTTCAGGGGGATTTGTGACTAGTGTGCACCGGGGCAAGGCCAGGGGTGGTGCTCCTGTTCAGTGGAGCCTGCACTCTGCTTGCCGGGAAACACAGAGGAAGCTAAAATACCAGGAGGGAGGCGGGGGACATATCCCAGCCACCGTTTATCTAGAGCCTAGGCAGCTCAACAGAGTTTCCGTTTTCTACTGCTTGGAGTCTGCCCATCTCAGGAACATCCATGTATTACTTTAGATTTAATACGAAGGAAGAGCAAGGATTGGAGATATGGCAGAAATAGCGAAAGTCTTCAGCCCCTTGACATGATTGTCCTCTCGGACTGAAGTTCAAGGTGTGCTGGCAGAGTTCTCAGCCTTCCCCTTGCAGAAATCCCTGCTCGTGTAGTATTTATGGCTGTCCCTGAAGTGCTCTGCGTTCTTCCTTGTACCCTCTGTGGCCTTGGCCCAAGAGAAAATTCTGAGCCTGGAGAGGGTGGTAATCAATGTAACTGGGACCCAGTCTGGGCACAAGGAAACGAGAGAAAGGAGGAGAAACAGTGCTGAAAAATGCCATGCCTGCTGCGAACAGGGGGACAGATTTTAAACCTGCTTCCCTTGGCTAACACTTTGTTGACACGAGGAGGGGCGGGTGCTGCATTCCAGCCCGGGATTACTCAGCATTGACCTCTGCAGATTAGAGAGGAAGATTTTATTCTCCCTTTCACCCTCTTCGCCCCACCTCTGCCGCCCCCTGCTTTGTGTGCCGAGGCTGCAAACACTAGCCATTGTCCTGGAGTTTCTCAGGCGGGCGGGCAGGCGAGCGAGTTAGCGCAGGCGGGCGGGCGAGCGAGGGCGGGCGGGGAGCGAGCGGCCAGCCCAGCGCTCATGGCGCTTCTTGCCCCGCAGCGGAGCCCATCTCCGCCAGGCAGCCGGCCCTGCGGCCCCATGTCCACAAGCAGCCGGAGAAGACCACCCGCGTGCGGACTGTGCTGAATGAGAAGCAGCTGCACACCTTGCGGACCTGCTATGCCGCAAACCCGCGGCCCGATGCGCTCATGAAGGAGCAACTGGTAGAGATGACGGGCCTCAGTCCCCGTGTGATCCGGGTCTGGTTTCAAAACAAGCGGTGCAAGGACAAGAAGCGAAGCATCATGATGAAGCAACTCCAGCAGCAGCAGCCCAATGACAAAACTGTGAGTGGCTCTGGGGCCAGGCAGGGAATGCGAGGGGGAAGTAGATGCGGCGTGCGAGGTGCGTTCCTGGTGCCCAGTCTGGCCGGCGCGCGGTTTTCGATCCTGCTCCTGGGCAGGAGTTTGGCCGGGACTGCCCCTCATCCCCACCCCCACCCATTCTTGGGGGAGAGGTTACCCGGCTCCGAGTGGGGAAGCTTGGAGGCTCCGTACGCCAGGGGAGCGGCAGCCAGGTCCCAACCTTGTGGGTGGGCTCATGCCCTTCCTCGTCGCCTGTACCTGCGAACCGGAGAAACGCCGTCCTCCCCTCCGAGGGCGGGCGGCAACGAGGTTTGGCCCGGGTTTTGCCAACCTTCAGATCGTCAGTTCCTCACATACAGTAGAAGAGGGAGGGATACTAACACCTTGGGTTCCTACCTACATCCAGGGATTCCGTGGGCAGGTCGCCCTGTGAGCCCCCAGGGCGCACTGTACTTTTGAGTAAGGTACAGTGCGCCTTCAGGCTGAGGAGTTCCCCCAAGGTGACCCGCATGCCCAGAGCACCCTCTGCTCCAGGTGAAGCCCAGGCCTCCACAGAGACTTGCACCAGTATCCACTGTTATCTTGGGCCCACGGAAGCACCCACTCTGCAGGCTTCCTGGTGAAGTTAAGCTAGAGTTTCTTTTCTTTCTTTCTTTTTTTTTCTTTTACTGCTTTGGCCCTATTTTTAAATGCCATAAAACCTGCTGTCATTAAACTTGGCAGGCTGGCCAAGACTGGGCCAGGGCACTTTCTGAGTTGGTTAGTGCATAATAGCACAATAGGAACCAGATCCAAATGCTTTGGGGGCGATGGAGTCGGGGGCTGGCGCTTCCTTGAGGAGAACTACTTGGAAAAAATCTGCAGCTTACTGAAACTGCCCAGAAAACCACCCTGTCTAGAGGCAGAAGGGAGACCCTGCTTACCTCAGCTTTCTAGTTCTGGGAAGCTATGGCCTGAGAAGGCAGAGGGGAGGAATTGGGCTGAGCTGTGAAGGTAAGGGGGAAGAAGAAAGTTAAAGTAGAATTTGGTTTAATAAGGTCCATGCAGACCTAATAGTCCAGCCCACAGAGGCAGAAACACAAAACACAATAAAACAAAACTGAACTCTAGCTAATATCCATAGGTACAGCAGATTAACTGAGTCAATAAAGGCCACTATATAGATAAGATAATACCAGGGTATATTTGCTTAGCCTGTGCAGACAACGGAGGGAGGGAATTTGCTCATTAACATGTTGGGATTGGTGGGGGGGGGGCCTATTCACAGAATATCCAGGGGATGACAGGAACTCCCATGGTGGCTGCCAGTCCAGAGAGACACGACGGTGGCTTACAGGCTAACCCAGTGGAGGTACAAAGTTACCAGCCACCTTGGAAAGTACTGAGCGACTTCGCCTTGCAGAGTGACATAGATCAGCCTGCTTTTCAGCAACTGGTAAGTGTCAGCTCCCAGATGGAAGAGGCTGAATTCCCAACAGGGGACTCTGGTTTAACTGTCACACACTGAAAGATTCAGTGGGGAGGGTGCCTTCTTGGGCTCAGGGTTGGGGAGAAACCAAGGAGATGGGTAATGAAGAGAAGGGAGACAAATGCAAGGAAAACGAACCTCTTATGCATCTTTTTTTTTTTTTTTTTTAATGAGACTGCATAATTTGACCATATAGGTTGAATTTTCTATCAATCAGGACTTCTTTGAAGGATTAATTTCAAGGTACCTAACTCTAGGTAGCATGTGCCAGAAGATGTACAGTGTTGGAGAATCATACATCTTAGAATTTTAGAGTTGTCCAGGACTTCAGGAAATCGTCTTGGCATTTCAATCAGCAATTAGTAAGTTTATCCTTCCTGAGCATCTAGAGAATGGGATATATAAGGACCCAAATCAAGGTGATTGTAGTTCATAATCAATGCTATAATACATAATCAGTGTCGTTATCAATAAACAGCAGCCACATGTCTGGGTGCAGTTTTCAAATATATCAATAAAGATTATTCAAATAGATCAATACTTTTTGTTACGGTATCCGTTGCTGGGAATGTCTTAATCTAAAATGTAGAATCATTTAAACGTTTTCAAGTGTATGAGTTCAAATGTCATAGAGACACACACCTTGTACCATGTATAGCAAAAGGGACATGAGCTCTACCAATCAGAAGTAAAGTGTTTAATCTGTGAAAACCTTAACATGTTTTCCACATCCAGTGAAGAGAAAATTAATTCACTTTTTGCCTACAAAAGGCGTAAAGAGTCAAGATGAGTAAGAACAATAAATATATATCCTTCGTAATATGCTGTATTTATATATATATATGATTTTTTTTCTTGAAGAGTAATCAGCCTTATAGAATCTTGTTTCATAAAATGTAAAGATGTATCGCGAAACCTTGTTCCCTTTTTTGGAAATGAACCTTTAGTTGAGGTTAGCTTTTTACCCTCATATTTACCTGAAGGGTATTTGCTTTCTCAATGTCAACAGTTAGGTAATTGGCCAGAGGCAAGTGGTTAAAAGGGCTTGGCCCCAGGCTGGTATTTGCAAATGCTAAGTGGGTACAGAGGCTAGAAGTCCCTTAATCTCATATTGGAAAAATTTACTGTAGAAAGAAATGTAGGCTCTGGAACTAGGAAAAAAAATTATTTTAAGGCCATTAATCTGTTGAGTTATTTGAACGAAACCTGAATCACAGAAGGAAGCTAAGGGGAGGGTTCAGGGCAGCCAAATGTTTGCACTTTCTGAAACTTTAGTGTCAGATGAGAGCTGTGGAAGGGAAGCTGAGGCAGGGGTGTGCATGGTTAGAGAAGGTTTACAACAGCAGTACAATGTGTTTATGGTTAAAGAAGGAGTCAGATATTTAAGAAGGAGTCAGATATTAGGGTTAAAAGAAGGAATCAGAATGGGATGATGTCATAATATATGGGTCTCATTTTGGAAGGAAGAGCCTGATGTAAAGAGAGAGAGAGAGAGAAAGGCCAAAAGGCAGGAGGACCAACAAGGAAGAATGCCCAAGCTATGAGCCTGCTGAGGAGTTAATCTTTGTTCTGTGGAGCCTTCTCTCAATCTCCCGTCAAAGGATCTGAGCCTGTTAACGGATTTTTCAACTGAAGAAGAGAGTCTTTGATGCCTAGAGACTGAGAGCTCGCCTACTCCCAGGGCAATATGTAGCCAGCAGGATAATTTTATCTTGAGCATGCATAGTAGAGTTGTGATGCCATTTTACAGTGGGAAACACATTTGTTCTTAAATAATTTAATGTAACATAATGTTGGAATTTCAGTTTCAGTTAAAACAGAGATCTTTTGGAAGATGGGAAAGCGAGAGGATTTCTTCTCAAGTTTTTCTCCTCTAGGCTTTCTCTAAGCTTATTAAAATTCAGTTATCTATGTGGGTATCTTTACATATCTATCTACACAAACATTTCTACATACACAATATGATGAGTTTATAATCTTTTTATGAATACTATTCCAGTGTCCTTTATTTATTTCTCAACCTTCTATGCAGGTCAATTTTTCAGAAGGAGGACCGGGCTCTAATTCCACTGGCAGTGAAGTAGCATCAATGTCCTCTCAACTTCCAGATACACCTAACAGCATGGTAGCCAGTCCTATTGAGGCATGAGGAACATTCATTCTGTATTTTTTTTTCCCTGTTGGAGAAAGTGGGAAATTATAATGTTGAACTCTGAAATGAAAGTATTTAACAACCCAGTCAATGAAAACTGAATCAAGAAATGAATGCTCCATGAAATGCACGAAGTCTGTTTTAATGACAAGGTGATATGGTAGCAACACTGTGAAGACAATCATGGGATTTTACTAGAATTGAACAACAAACAAAACGCAAAACCCAGTATATACTATTCAATGATCTTAGAAGTACTGAGAAAAATAAAAAGACGTTTTTAAAACGTAAAGGATTTATATTCAAGGATCTCAAAAAAAGCATTTTCATTTCACTGCACATCTAGAGAAAAACAAAAATAGAAAATTTTCTAGTCCATCCTAATCTGAATGGTGCTGTCATTGCCTTGCCAAACAGGAGCTCCAGCAAAAGCGCAGGAAGAGAGACTGGCCTCCTTGGCTGAAAGAGTCCTTTCAGAAAGGTGGAGCTGCATTGGTTTGCGATGTTTTAAGTTGACTTTAACAAGGGGTTAGTTGAAATCCTGGGTCTCTTGGCCTATCCTGTAGCTGGTTTATTTTTTACTTTGCCCCCTCCCCCCTTTTTTTGAGATCCATCCTTTATCAAGAAGTCTGAAGCGACTTTAAAGGTTTTTGAATTCAGATTTAAAAACCAACTTATAAAGCATTGCAACAAGGTTACCTCTATTTTGCCACAAGCGTCTCGGGATTGTGTTTGACTTGTGTCTGTCCAAGAACTTTTCCCCCAAAGATGTGTATAGTTATTGGTTTAAATGACTGTTTTTTCTCTCTATGGAAATAAAAAGGAAAAAAAGGAAAATTTTTTTGTTTGCTCTTGCATTGCAAAAATTATAAAGTAATTTATTATTTATTGTCGGAAGACTTGCCACTTTTCATGTCATTTGACATTTTTTGTTTGCTGAAGTTAAAAAAAAAGATAAAGGTTGTATGGTGGTCTTTGAATTATATGTCTAATTCTGTGTGTTTTGTCTTTTTCTTAAATATTATGTGAAATCAAAGCGCCATATGTAGAATTATATCTTCAGGACTATTTCACTAATAAACATTTGGCATAGATAAATAAATAAACACAGTGATCCAGGGTTCCTCTTTTATGTTTACAAACAAGCTATTCAAATGTCTGAAAGTAAGGATTGCATGTGAATTGGAGTAAACTGACACACAATTGGAGCGATGTTGTATTGCAAATAGTTAAGGTTGAGTTTGCAAGTTTGGGTTTCAATAGTTGGATCAAAGTTGGTTGGAAACCCCTTAGCTCTCAGCTATGATAATGCTACTGGTTTTGTGAAAATGAGATGCTGTTCTCTGTCCTGACCCCTCTTTCCTTCCCCCAATCTCTTCCTTGCCGTACCCCACCCATCCACCTACCCCAAATAGGAAAATGGTCTTCTTTAAAATGGCTTTTGATTCAGAGTCACTGTTTTATTTTTTTAGAATAAGTGATTTATACCAAAGGCTCCTGCTTGGGATTGTTGAAATGACCTGTATGTCAAATATATAAGCTCTTGGTAAAAGAGAGGCTTTCTGCCTAGCCAGTGAGGTATGACCATTATTTACCAGTGGCGGCTGTCAGCCGATTGAGAAATGCTGCTGTATTTGTGCAAAAGGAACAGTCCTAGAGAAGAGAGTATGCTCTGCAATTCCCAGAGCAGTCAGTGTATGCATTTTCTTGCCTCTTCTCCCCTCTCCCACCTCCGATTTGTCCCTTCCGCAAGTCCAATTTCAAAAATCTTGGGAAAGATGACTGGCTATGGGGAGAAACACGGCATATATTCTGTTGGGAAACCACCTTTTATGGGGTGGGGTAGCAGGTCGTGTGCTTTGCTGAACCCATCAGCTATCAGAGTCACGGGCATGCTCTCTGGGATAGACTATTCCCCCTCTGCACCCCGCCGCTCCCCCCCGCCCCCAGCAATAGTTCAAGTGCTAGAGCCAGAACCCTGGAAAAGATAAATGGCACTGCCTGAAATTGGGCTTCTTGGTGCTTCTTCGTTTGCTGGCGTCGGATTAGGATTTGGGTCTCCACCCTGTTCCCTCGCCTCCCTTTAAAACCCCCACCCCAGGATGATGCTTTGACTCTGGAAACTGCATTCATTTGTATGCGCGAGTGTAATGCCGTTTTCAGTACCTGACAATTCTTAATAAATGTGAAAGCTAAAGTACCCTAATCGTGTGTCGTGTGGCATACCCCTCTGGGCTCGATAGGGTGAGGTGGAGGCTATGTCCCCCAGCTCTCAAGTTGCTTTCACCCTCTCCAAACCTGCCGCAAGTCTGGAAGCCAGCCTCAATTAGGCTTTTGTTTGGGTTGGTTCTACATAACGGGTTAATTGCAGGCTCTAACGTGGGGGCAGAGAGAAAACAAACTTTGCATTGAAAATGTTACAGTGCATTAGACATGCCCGTTGATTACTTTGATTGTTGTGTCTAATTCTTGACAGAGGGGTAATAATTTGGCCGGTGGTAATAATGGCTTGCAGTCTTCTGCTGAGAAAAACAAGAGTTGTGTCTTATCTCACATGGATCTTCTCCGGGAAAGGTTTTGTTTGTTTGTTTGTTTGTTGTTGTTGTTTTTAACTCAGATCTCCCTCCTCTAATCTCTTGCCAAGGGACTTTACTGTTTTAGCTTCCCATTCACTATTTCTATTGTTCTCTTTTTTCCTTTTTCCTCACCATCATAGCTGAAATGGCAACTAATATGCATGTGTAAGGAGGGCAGGTTCAATGTGAATATTGGTGTCATGCCTGCAAAGTTATTGAGAGTCCAAGCCTTCCTTACTTGGAAAACACCGGACCCGCTTCCCCAGCCATAGCCTCTGGTGGACTCAAAAATGTTAGGGACTAGAGATGGAAAACACTTTCTTTAGGGTTTGAATGCAATAGAGGTACTTAAGGGAGGCACCCATCTTTGTGAAGCTTTTTCCTCCTCGAATTGATTTCTAAGATTAAGAATATGTTTACATGTTTTGGTGGGGAGCGGTGATGTTTTACATATATAGATGTCAGTCTATTCTGAAGTCCATCGCTTGAATTTAACCACAATAATTTAGGGAGGGGGTGATGAATGATTTGGTTTCACTTGCTAGATTCAAGATATTTGTTGCCTGGTGGCTGAGAATGGACTAATGAGTCAATAGCATTCTAGTTCTTTCATTTTTTTATATGAAGGTGTGTCTTCCTTCCCCTTTTAGACTCCTCAGCCTGCACTCTAAAATGTGTAGCAGAAATGTCATTTTGTTCGCAAATCATCTCTTGCATACTCTCCTCTTCTCTGCACACCTCTGAAGACTGAGTTTTGAGCTCTGCTCTTGTAATGAAATTCCTCTTGTTCGTTATTATCTCTGATCGTCCCTCCCTTATTACTCTGAATTCTTCCTTCTGGACATTATGATTCATTTCCTCCAGCTTCTGCAAGCTAAAATTTAATGCAGCTAAAAACATCTAGTATGCTCCCCTTAAATCAGAAAATTAATATCAGTATACATAGTCTTAAAGACAGGATATTCTTTCCCCTATAGTTTCAGCACAATACTGTCTTCCATTTCAGCCTATTTTCCCTCTATCCCATTCATGAAATGAACTTGGGTTTTCTTACAAATCAAAAAAGTTCTTTTCTAAGTTAGAATCATATTTAAAGATTTTTTTCTCCTTTGAAACAAGGTTTCTGGTTACTCATAATTCTGTGTGGGTATGTGTACCCACTTGCCCATTGACAACTTTCTTGGAGTTCAAGATTAAATAGATGACTTTGTGATGCTTGGCTGCTATTCACCCTGATCAACTTGTTAAACTCATAATGTTGACCTCTCTTCTGTTGTATCTTATCCTTTTGAAAGTAGCTAAAAAGACAGTGTGCTTTCAGGTTACCTTGGAAGTGCTTTGTATTTCCCTAGCACCTTGAATTTTAAGTCATAAGATCGATCTCATGAAATGTAACTGTTGTAAATCCCATGTGGCTTTACTTAGCCTTTTCTTTTTTCTAAAAAAAAAAAAAAAGAAGAAAGTTTAAAGAGCTATGTTTGGATGGCACCCAGCCACTTTGGGTTTGTAATCTCATTCCTAAAACAAGTGAACTGTCTAAGCAGAAAGTACTTATTTTCTTATTGGTAAAGTTCAGTTTAGTCAACTTTTGTAAGTGTGATTCATCATCCAAACGATGCCTGAGTTCTATTTCTCTAGGAATATTTACTTCCTTTTCACTAATCAACAACTAAAGATTTACGTCGCAACAGGGCAAAATTTTTTGGGGGGGGAGCACAAGAAGAAAAAGGAGGGAGCAATTTTTGTGTATTTATTTTAAAAGTGTTCTCTTAAAAAACGGCCCCACATCTTGAATTCTCAGTAACTATTTAAAATGAAAAGTAACTTGTACAGTATGAGTTGGTATTTTTAAACTAAAAAGCAAGTAGTTAATTCAAGGCTCTGGCAGCCGATTTTGTTTACTGATCTTTTCTGATTGTTGTTTTCTTGATAATGGAGCAAGCCACTGAATGGCTGTTTGAGCCCAGGCGCCACAAACATAAACTTCACAGCTTACAATGTCCCAAGCCATGATGGAGGATCTCTCCACACCTCCCAGAGACTTCTGAAGTGTAGACAGAGAAGTTGGTTCACAGGGAGCGAAGGAGGGGGAGGGGCGGCAGGGAAGGCTGCTGAGTGTTTGCTGTGAGCATTGTTACTATCACATCCTTTAATTTTTATGGTACTTAAGCTGTTGGCTCCAAGAAGCCAGTTTCTGTGTCTCAAGGAAGCCAGTCTCTTCCTGGAACTGCACTTACGACTCCTTGATTCTAATTTCTAAAAATTTATTTTGCAAATCTTTCTGCTTAATTATCTGTCTGCAAGAGCGCTCAGCATTGATAAGCGAAAGGTTCTAAAAAGAAAATTATATATATGTGTGTGTGTGTGCATACCTACGTATATACATACATATATACACATATATTTTTCTTTATATCATTTATATGTGTATGTAAACACACACACACAGCCCCCCAAAGAGACCACCTGGATTTGGAAGAAAGATGTGGGGTAAGATTGCTTTTCGCCAGGTGGGGAAGAAAGACACATTGACCCTCCCTTTCCGAAGCCATGTCACATTCTGCTTAGCCTTAGAGCTGCTTATTCCTTGCCTGGAATCCTCTTTCCATTCCATTGATTAAAAGTTAGTGTTCATTTTGAAGTGATGTTATTTGTGGATTTGACCGAATTAGCTACTTAATTTTGCGGGTTGTCCGAGTGCTTCTACTCCCAGGTGCGTTGCCGGAGTCCAGCAGGCAGGGCAGCGCCTGTCCGCACTCAGGTTAGGGGTGGGAAGTGCTGGGAATCGGGGACCCGGACACTAGTCTAACCAGCCCCGCCGCTTCCGCGGGCAAGTCAGCCCTTGATCCCTTAAAGCAGGGACAATCGACGTGGTCCGAGAGAGAAAAATAAGGGTATTTCTGGGCCCTTCTCTTTCAGAAGTTGATCAGGTTCGCAGATCTGGAGGGCTAATCCAAACAAGGTGCTTGACTTGTGAGGTCGCGAGTCTAGACAGAGCTGGTGGCTCGGCGGCTCCTTATCTTTCCCTGGAATCAGCCGAAGAGGCGCTCCCTGGCCCACTCTGCTCGGCTCGCCCGGGTCCTGAGCCACCGCTCGACGCAGACTGCACAACAAACACAGCACCTGAGACTTTACGGCTCACTTTATTGTTTAATAGAGAATGCTGCATAACATTCATTTGTCTTCTTGGTTCGGCGACCTGGCCGCTTTGCAGCCACAGACGCTGGGTGTGAGCCTGCGCCAGCGCCGGTCCGTTTTGGTCCCCACGTTGAGCAGCGCGTTCCACTCCAGCACCGCGCGTGTAAGCGCGTACAACTCTGTCCCTGCGCCCTCAGGCTCCTGGAGAGGTACCCTACTGCAGTCCCTTTCTTGCTTCCAAAGCCCGAGGCGGAAGGGTGGAGGGACAGTGGAAGAAAGCTTAGGCGAGGTGTCTTTGACTAATCCAGTATCTCCTCTTGCGCCTGGAAATGACAGTTTTGCGCCAAAGCCATTTATGGTTCGCAGGGTCAGTGGGCTCTGACTCAAGGGCAGTCAATAAAAACATTTAGTTCAGTAATAAGCTGAGTTTTTTTTTCCCCGGATGTACCGAGAAGGATGTGTTACCATCTTAGACAAGGTGTCCCTGCGTAGCCATCGCCCTTTCCCCACGAGTATAAACAAGTGGCGTGACTTTCCAGTGTTTTCGTGACCACTTTACAGGGGACATCATAGAAGCCTTGGTGCTCTCTAACCGGCTGCCATCACAAAGAGACTGGCAGTGTTATCTACTTGGGAACAAGGGAACTATTGGGACAGATTTTGTAAAGCCCATTTTGGAGATGCAAATAGCTGGGCTTGGAGATTTATAGTGAAGGATTTTGTGGCTCGAATTCCAAATTAATTGAGATTAAGTTGTTTATAATTTTGGCCCTTCCCTATGGGATTTGTTTTTTGTTGTTTCAGGAAAAGGCGGTTTCTAGTTACATCTGAGAACTGACTATTCTAGTTTGCAAGTGTGTGTGTGTGTGTGTGTGTGTGTGTGTGTGTGTGTGTGTGCGCCAGACAGAGAGAAAGAGAGAGATTGGCATAGAATAGGTAATACTGCCTCTGTTTGAAAACTACCTATAGATGTAGGTGAGAGTAATTTGGTTATGATCTTAACGTGGTGTTAATACAAACACCAGATTTCCCAGCTTTGGTGACACCCAAAATCCACACCTTCGTGTTTTCCTTGCCTGTTTTCTGTGTCACAGCTGTGGGTCACAAGGAAAAAACAAAAACAAACAAACAAACAAAAACGACAAAACAAGGCAAAACACAAGTTTTGTGAAATTGAAGAATTTCTGTAGGGAGATTTTTTTTTATTAATATTTATTTCTTTCTTCAGAAAACAATCCTTAGCAATAACTCAGGCACAGACTTTTCTTTTTCTCATGGGTAAAGGTTACTGTTTATTTTGACCTGTCACAAATACAATGTGTTGTTTGAAACATGTTAAAGTTAGCAGGTATGTAGAGATAATACTAGACAGGCCACTGAATATGATAAAGTAAAATATGGTGGGAATTAACTTTTAAAGGCTATGAAAGATTTTACTTTTTGCTTTTTAATTTTCTTTCAAAAAGTATTTATCTATTTTCTCAGAGTTCTGTAATAACAAACAGTAAACTTGTTCAATGCACACAGTAAAGATATGATTTGCCAAATGTTACTTGTGCAGGTTCTATTCTGTTATTTTTTTCCTAATTTTGATTAC
Source organism: Macaca mulatta (assembly GCF_049350105.2). Classification (NCBI taxonomy): domain Eukaryota; kingdom Metazoa; phylum Chordata; class Mammalia; order Primates; family Cercopithecidae; genus Macaca; species Macaca mulatta. The sequence continues at coordinate 59,067,959 of NC_133411.1, forward strand.
TCATATTCTCGATTAGTTTTAAATAAGTTTCCTTTCCGTCCATAAAAAAAAAAATTGCCCGCACCTAGGTAAAGACATGTTTTGTCTTAAAATTTTCAATTCTTATTTATTAGAACAACTATTAATTTGGTTTATTAATTATAAATAGGAGGTTTACTCTACAAGTAGTTTTAACCAAAAAAATTTATACCTGATTTTTGGAAGGATTAGGAAGAAACAGAAAAAAAAATGAATTAGATTTGTAAAAATAATATATACTTTGAAACAGTGTGTTTTAAGTATGGAAAAATTTGGGGGCCCAAGTAGTAAAAATCTCATATTCAACTCTAAAAGCATAACTGATGGTTACTTAATTTTTTATTTCAGTAGTCCAAGAATTTGTGTTATGGGAGATCAGTTCTCAAAAAGAAATAGTTGAAATAAAAATAGGCTGGCAACCTAAAAAACAGTGTTTCATTTACAAAACAAAATGAGTGATTTTGTTTTTAAAATACAGCAGTTTACTTTCACTAACATGGAATGGCTGATATCTAAAAAGATTACATGTGGAAAATATGGATTAGCAGTTTCTGAAGAATAAAACTTTTTAGTAAATTTTGAAATAATTCATTTACTTTCCTCCGTAACATGGAGATATTTTGGAGATTGCTACTTAGAATTCTGTTTTTGTATCAAGCACATTTCATATTTTAAGACTATGATGTAATCTTAAAATCTTTGTAACTTCAAAGGCATTAATCACGTTAACAGTTTATACATGGGCAAATTTCTATCTATTTACTAGAAGTTGAACACTTGGGTGAAGGATGCTTTACTGCCGATAAAAACTTACCTTTTAGTTCTGTTATCCCATCAGGATGGACTCATAAGTCTCATTAATGTTAATGGAAAATGTCCTTGTCTGTCATGTGCAAAAAAGGGCTTGGAGATATTTCAGCCAGCAGTTTCTTTGTAGCAAGTATGCTAGGGCTAAAACCACCTAAGAAGTAATTTTGATCCCATCTAGGCCGTGGGAATATGTTAGTCTAATAAATGAAAATAAGCATATGAAATTGCTTATTCCAGTAGGACTGGAATTCACTTTAAAGACAAATGCATTATAGAAGGGGGGAAAAAAAGGCCTGAAAATATTGTTCTCACATTTTAGAATTTTAGGAGTAACCCCTTAGTTAACTGATAGTTCATAAATACTGCTACTAGGTAGATGATATAACTTCTCTGCTGCTGAGATCTAGAACCAAAGTTGCTCTATACTGCTTACTTAACCACATAGGAAGTTGTTTGCATTGAACTATTTACTGGAATTTGAGTGATGCTTTGTTTATGTTTTCATTTTGTAGTAGTGATAAATTATGTGAAATCAGTCTTGTGGATAAACATATGAATTCCTAATGTGTATTGTGGCAGCCTTTGGCTGTGGCCTAGAGTTTTCTCTAGGGCAAAGCTAAGTGACTGGTATTAGACTAGATTCTCTAACATTATAGAACTGAGTGATAGTCCAAGAGTATAAATGATGAATGTTGTTCACATTCAATGTTGTTTTGGTTATTCAAGCTAAAATATTCTAGAAGCACTACATAGACTTTTAATTCCTTATAGGGAACATCAAGAAAGGAGTCAGTTTCTTCTAGAGTGAGAGGTGCATAATGGTTGTTTCTGCCATGGCGTAACACTTTTCTATCTGTAAAGAACTTCGCAGTCATCAGTTATGCATGAGAGCCACCAGAGCCCGTTTTCCTAATGACCTCTGTACCTGTTTTTCAGAACAACTCTTAGTTTCCTTGTTTTTCCTTCATATGTGTAATAGCAGAACTTCAAAGAAGTCCTTGGTGACTCGAGTGAGGACTATGCTAGATCAGATAATGAAAATTATTTTACCAACATTTTCAGTGATGTCCAGTCTTCTTCTAGAAAGTGAGGAAAGAAGATGAAAGGGAAAGGGATGGTTGCCAAAAACTGTAGCAAAACTATAATTTATCACCTTAAAGCAGTGGCTCCCAAATCTGTGTTACACTCTTAGAAATTATCGAGGACAAAAACGGAACATGGGAAGGAACAAATAAGGGAATAAAAGCTGGCCATGCCAGCCAGCAGTGGCAACCCGCTTGGGTCCCCTTCCATGCTGTGGAAGCTTTGTCCTTTCGCTCTTCACAATAAACCTTGCTACCACTCAAAAAAAAAAAAAAAAAAGAAAGAAAGAAATTATTGAGGACCTCAAAGGTTTCATTTATGGGAGTTATATCTATGAGTAGGTACCATATAATATATTAAAATAATTTACAAATATTAATTCATTAAAAATAACACTACATGATAATGTAAACAACTTTTTAATAAAAATAACCATAGTTTAACAAAACAAAAAAATTTAATGTGAAGAATGGAATTCTACTTTTGCAAATCTTTGAAATATCTGACTCAAATGAAGACAATTGAATTCTCGTATCTGCTTCCTCATTCAAACTATAGTGATATCATGTAGCCTCTGAAACTCCAGGTTCACTTGTGAAAGAATGAAAGTAAAAAGGCAAATGAGGTCTTAACTTTTTATTTTTCCTTTGAGACAGTGTCTCACTCCATCACCCAGGCCGGAGTGCAGTGACATGATGTTGGCTCACTGACCCCTCCTGGGTTCAAGCTATTCTCTTGCCTCAGCCTCCCAAATAGCTGGGATTACAGATACCCACCACCATGCTTGACTAATTTTTGTATTTTAGTAGAGACAGGGTTTCGCTATGTTGGCGAGGCTGATCTTGAACTCCGGTCCTCAAGTGATCCACCCACCTTGGCCTCCAAAGTGCTGGGATTGCAGGCATGAGCCACCACGCATGGCTCAACATTATCCTGAAAAGAGTTTTGACCTCACAGACTCCCTGAAAATATTTCAGGAACACCTTCTTAGAGTTCCTCAGAGCACATATGAAGAACCATTGGCTTTAAAAGATGGGCTTTGCAAAATGATTACAGAGAAACTATTGCTTGAGGAAATTTATAATAATTGCTTGTATTAATGCTCTGGTAATATAGATTTGTTTTTTACATCAAATCTAGGTTGCAGTTTTATTTTGTGACTTTTCAGTTACATCATCAAACACTGTTCAAAAAGCCCCTTATACACAGGGCCTTGAAGAAAAATATACGGTGATGTTCTATAACTGAAAATTTAAGTCTCCACTTTAAGAAACTCTAGGAGAGAAAGCCATATGAACATTAGCTTGTGTATGTAAAATGTGCTGGACTTTAACAATTTTTAGAGCCTAATTTTGTGAAGTTGTGGAGGATATGATCACTGAAGAGAATTTTGAAATTCATCCCAAATAATTTGAACTTGTTATAGGTAGGAATTGCTAGCCACAGGATTTTGAGGCCAGGAATTAAAAGTCACAGTTATAATTCAGAAAAGTTATTTGGCTTTTGAAATGAAATAGGGCGGTAAGATGAAAGACTGAAGGCCAGGAAGATAACAAGTGAAGGATCCTAGTGGTTCAGGCATGGGGTGGCATGAAGAGAAAGGAAGACATTGATCTGAGGCAAATTCCAAGGAACTGACTCATATGGGGAGTCTGGTAGTTGTGCATCAGAATTTGTTTTTCCCTTCTTTATAAGCATATGGATAGGTTGCATATGCCAGGCTCCCTTACAGTTAGTTGGGTGGGTCACATGACTACATGTTGCTAATGGAATCTAAACAGATTTGTTTTTTGATGTGAAAAAAATCCTATATCACTAGAGCATTAATACAAAAGAAGTACTATGGGTCATTCTAGACTTAGGTTTTGAGATAGTGAGTATGCTTCCTTTATGCTCTCTTTTTCCATTCAACTAGCTGGTACTCGCAAAGGTATACATACAGAAGATCAACATGACAGAAATAACCAATGTCCCAGATAACATCAGGGAGTGGAGCTGCCTGCCACCTTGAAACATTCAGCTCAAACTGTAAAGGAGAAATATGTTTTAGTTTCTTTAAGCCACTGAATTATTGTGTCTTATTTGTTGCATTTCCCTAGCCTAGACTAAGCCAGATACAGACTAAAGCATTAAGGTAGCATTAAGAAGTCAAGGGTAACTCAGAGGTTCTGAATGTGAATTACAGCATCTGAAGGAAATGTGGATTTACTTACTTGCTCACTGTTTCATTAATCCATTCAAATTTTTCTCTAGTGTTTACTAAGTGTCATGCACTATTCTATGTGCTAGTTATATAGAAGTGAACAAAACAAAAAGTTCTACCTTCATGGAGCTTAGATTTTTGTGGTGCATTCAAAGAACATACAAATAAGTGCATACTATAATGAGGGAAGGGATAGACACTATAAGGAAAAGTCACTCAGAGGAAGGGGATAGAGAGATTGATATCAAGTAATGCTTCTTTGAGGAGGTGACCTTTGAAGAGGTGATGAATGCTCAAAAAAAGTGAAAATGAGATAAATGTGTATGCATCAATTGTGTTAATATATTGAAGCTGTGTCTTTGAGTTTTGATATACCCTTGTTGTATCTAAGACTGTACATAAAGAAATAGATCAGTGTTATGTATCTGGAAGTTATTCTCTTATATAACAGTGAAAATAAAAGAATCCGTGAAGAAGTTGAAAAAGCAGAAAGACACAAGTAATGTAGTAATTCTTCCAAGATACATTGAAAGAAAAGTGACTGGAAAGGTATAAGAAAAAAAAGAAAGACATAAATGTGAGAAATAAGTGAAGAGATCAGGGTGGTGATGAGGAAAAATAAAAGACAATAGAAATGTCTCAGGAACTGAAGCCAGAAGTCTTCAAAGGGGTAGGTATGAAAAGCTGTGCCCCATACATCAGAAAGATCAAGGAAGATAAGGACAGAGAAAATGCCTTTGAACTTGGCTGAATGGAGGTCATTGGATACCATAAAGAGGCAAAGATGGAAGCCAGATTTAGGAGGGGAATTAGGGAGAAAATATTTTAAATATAGTTCATCTAACTCTTCACTATTGTTATTGGACATTTATTGAGTAAGGTGATTCTATAGAGCTCTACTCTAATAACCAAACATTTGCTGAGTCTAGTTACCAGGCTTGTGAAGAATGACTGAAGAAGTACCAACGGCTGGTACTTCTATTAACCCTTTTGGATGGGTTCCAGAGGATAGAACTAACTAAAATATTTTTAACTCCTTTGGCTGTCTGACTTTGCTGAGTTCAAGAAGACTCAAGATTCCACAGTCTCAGCAAACAAACCAATTAGATGTTAAACTCCCAGAGGCTAGAACTAAGCTGTCAAAAGAAAGTGAATATGGAGAGGCAATTATCCAATAATTACAAGAGTCTAGGCAAAAATCTAAGAGAAATGTCCGTTGGCATGTTGTAAAACTGTTTAAGAAGTTAGCAATTTGCTTGGTTTCGTTGCCACTAGGCTAAAATATGTGGTGTTTCATCAGAAGGTTATATTCCTTGAACTATATATTACCATACTGTTAAAAACTCAGCTGCAAAGTCTTTGAAAACAAGCAACAGACTTAAAAACCACAATAAGTTTTTAATCTGTTGAGTCTTTGAAATTCAGGTGGCAAGAAGCAAAGTTTTTATATATTTTGTACTGTGACATATCATCCAGCTGATACTTTGCTAGCCTGATAACACTGGGCAATCAGAGGGTAAAGTATCATTTTGTGTTGCTGAGGTGTCCATGGTAATAGAAAATCAGTAATACTATCTGCTATAATTTACCTCTCCTGGGATGGATACCTACCAAGAATGTATAGTTTCTCTTAGTTCTTTGCTTTTTGCAAAATGATAGGGCATCTACAGCTATAGGTGCACCCTAGAATGCAAGCTCGTTGGGGGAAGTAAAGACTAAACCTAGTAGCACATACAATCACACTAGGTTAGCTATTATTTGTAATTCAAAATAACTTTAAATAGTTAGTGACTCACCACCCAATACTTTAGAGTACATACAAGAAGATAAATCATAAAGTCTCTAGTAAATGTGGAAATGAATAGAAGAAGAAAAGATTTATTTGAAGATTTTTGAGGGTCAGTGTAGAGCACATAGAAAGGAAAAACCCATCTGATGGGTAAGAAAATGCATAAGGAGTAGTGTAGATAAGTGTGTCAAGATAAAGCAAAATAATTTGATGAGTCTAATTGAAAACACTCAGTTTTAAAAATGTTTGGTTATCGTGACTTCTTTAATACCATTTCCTTCCAGAATGATAAGGACTCCATCTTTTTTCCTTTGAGCTCTAATTTTGATTATGCTAAAATTATACAAAGCAATAAAAATGAGAGTACTTCCATAATTATAAATATTTTAATTATTCCATTCCTTGTAGAATCCACATTTGACATGTAAAAGTCTTCTAATCTAAGTCTTGATTTTTTTCTGAATGAGCTATCATTCAGTGTTCACCCATGCGATTTCTAAAATGCACATCATGTACAAAGTATATTAATAATGGAAAAATAGTTTACCTCTTCTAACTGTATTAGTTTGATATTGTGATATTAATTCTCTGTTTTCAAAGACACATCTTGGTTGTCCATATGTGGGGGAAAAAAAAATGCAACAACTCAAACTACATTCATTTTCACCAAACTGGTGTTCTTCTAGAAGGGAAAAAAAACTATTTTTCTTCAAAATTAGTGATATAAAAAAATGTATTTTTAAACTTGAGAGTTAATGAGAATCATTTTCTTTCTCATCACTCACTATCTCAGGGTGGTGGTCCTAATTATTCACTATTGCTTAGCAAGAATACATATACGACGTATCCTGGAAAGTTGTAGAATTAAATAAAGGTCTAGGTTTTACAAGGCATAATACAATTAACTGTCTCAGAAGGATGCCTAGATAAATTCATGACAGTCGGACTTTCTACAAGACTTCCCAGACCTCTTGGCATTGAACTGATTAGCTCTATAGTAAGCCACTCATAAGCCCGATGGGTAGCTAGAAGACAGAGCGAACAGGAACTTTTGGGGCACCTTTTGCTAGCCTAAGAATGTCCTAGCTGTCCCTAGAGTTCTTATCTTGAATGTGTCAAGACTTTTGACTTGAAGCTGTTGATCCATAGCATATATTCTTATTAAAACACAAACAAACATGAAGTAGGGGAAAGTCAGGAAGGCTTTGGAATCATTAGCAAAATTAAACTCTGCTCTTAGTGAAATATTCACATATTTGAACAACCAGTCAGGACTGAGGACCAAGTATGAAGCAAATGAGAAAATGACTTTTTCTGCTTCTTGTCACTAAATTGAGATTTAAAGACATTTGACTTTCTAAACTCTTCTACTATAGCTACCATTTAATGGTTATCATCTATGTGTCAGACCCCTGGCTAGGTGATAATTTTACATTGTTTCTCATTCTCATCTGCAAACATGTAAGATAGGTTGCTACAGTTTGAATGTGTCCCACAAAAGTTCATATGTTAGAAACTTAATGGCCTTTGTGACAGTGTTGAGAGGCAGGACCTTTAGGAGGGGATTAGGTCATGAAGGCTCCACCATCATGAATGGATTAATGGTGTTATTGCAAGAGAGGATTGCTAATAGCTAGAGTAAGCTCCTGATAAAAAGAATGAATGTGGCCCAATTTCCTCTCTCTGTCTCACCATGTGATATCTTCTGACATGGGATGACCATCACCAGATAACAGCTCTGTACTCTTGGATTTATCAACTTCTAGAACTGTGAGCCAAATAAATTTCCTGTCTTTGTAAATTACCTGTCTGTGGTGCTCTGTTCTAGCAGCAGAAAACAAACTAAGACATACATGTATTCCATTTTGCAGAACAGGAAAATAATCTCTAGTCAAGATAACATGCCCAAGGCCTCACAGAATTTGTGGATACAAGCAGCAATTATTTAAGTTAATTGCATTAGTAATTTGCACAGCAACACTTAATTTAGATGTGCTTATTCAAAAAACAGTTTTTATTTATTTATTTTAATACAAAATTATATATAGTTGGTTAGGTGCAATGGCTCATGCCTGTAATGCCAGCACTTTGGGAGGCCAAAGCAGGTGGATTACTTAAGGCCAGGAGTTTGAGACCAGCCTGGTCAACATGGTGAAACCCCATCTCTACAAAAATACAAAAATTAGCCAAGCATAGTGACTTATGGCCTGTAATCCCAGCTACATGAGTGGAGAATCGCTTGAACCCAGGAGGTGGAGGTTGCAGTGAGTTGAGATTGTGCCACCGCATTCCAGCCTGGGTGACAAAGTGAGACTCCATCTCAAAAAGAAAAAAATAAAATTCATACTTACTTAGGAGCTTTCAGAATGTCAACAAAAGAACTGCAAGAACTGTAACTTTGTTTTTTGCAATCACAGTGTAGTATTCTGTTAACGGCACAACAATTATTTCCTAATATAAGCTGTATCAGAGACAACTGAAGGTGAAAATACTATTATCCCCATATAAAACTAATTTGTGCTGTGCACCAAGAAGAACAAGCTTTAAATTTCCATGCCAATTTACAACGCTCATACTGTACCAGGCAAAGTTAATGGCTATTAAAAATGCTACCAGGACAGGTCTATCTAAAGACACATTCAGCAGTGTGCTGACTATACACAAAATGAATAGTTTAAAAACAAATCTTAATCTTAGATTTCAGGTTTTTTTTTTTTTTTCTTTAAAAGGAGGGTGTTGTATACAGGAGGGGGTTAAATGTTTTATAGACAGAGGAGAAAAACTGTTAGAACTATCTTATTCATCATTCATCATCATCTTTTTTATTTTAATTTTCCTCCTCTTCCTTCTTTTTCTGGCTTTTTTCAGCCTAAGTAACTCCCCTTTTTGTTGCATCAGGCTTTCCTTTAGCTCAGTATACAGCAATATCCTCTTAGTTGTCCTTCAGCTTTGCAGCCTTCTTTTCATAAAGCTTCTTGTCATCTGCAGCAGTGTTATTCCGCCTCTCCCCGTTTCTTTGCGACATCACCTATGCATAGGCCAGGATGTTCTTTGATTTTGAGGTGACAATCAGAAGAGAACAAGAAGGCCAAAGGAGGCCTATAGGGTACACTGGGATCTTTGACTTCTTTTTTGTTTCCCTTGTAGGAGGGATGTTTGTTTTCATTTCTCTTTCATAAACTGACCTTGTCTGCCTTTGCCCTATCTTCAGATTTCCCTTTCTGTTTTGAACCCATGGTCTTTCGCCTCTCTGAGCATTTCTTAAAAAATTCTGAGAAGTTGACGGAAACATCTGAGTGCTGCTTCTTGTGCTGTTCCCGGCAAGATTTCATGAGGAATGCATATGATGACATTTGCCTCTTGGCTTCTAAGGCTCTCCTTTGACCATGCTTAGTTATTTTTTTCTCAGTGAAGAAGAGTTGTCCAGGGACTGTCCACCTCTCACTTGTCCTGGCACTTAACTCTGTAGAGCTCAATGTATAGCAATGGCTGTCTCATTAAGGCAGTTTTTACTGTTGACATGCAACAAGGCAAATCCTAAAAAGTGTTATGTGTTGCTTTTGAGATCTTTAATCATTTTTTCCTGGAAAAGCAAACCCTCCAGGTCTTTAAAAATGTTCCAGTTGCAAAAGTTCTGATGGTTATTATCGCACTCTTTAAGTCTGGCTAAATGGATCACTTTCAAGTTTCTGGAATGTACCATGGTCTTTTATTTTGGTTTTGTTTGCTTTTGTTTTTAACTTCTTTTTATTTTTTTCCCTTTCACGGTCTACAGAGATTTTTTTGCTACCTTGCAGCATTCATCTGCCTTTCCTGTCTCATCCTTTAGTTTCTCAGTTCAGATGCCAGTTTCTCAAGGAGCATAGGTCATGTGCTCTTGTGATAGACTGCATTTGGCTGTTTGCATATTTGTATTCCTGACATGTCTGTAGGTTCCCAAAATGGTTTTGTTTTTTTTTTTTTTTCAGCTTTGTATCTCACAATCTTTGTACCGTCACAATGAATAGAAGATACTGAAATATTTATTTACTGGATATGAACTAAAGTATGAGTAAATATCAGACCTTCCAATGCCAGATGAAATCTGTACTGCTTTATTAGAGGCTAAGGTCAAGGCAAGAAACAGAGAAGAGGGCTACTTCAAAATTATCACTGGGACTTAAAGATTCTGAACAGCAGAGAGAACGACAGAGAGAGACAGAGACAGACAGACAGGAGAGAGAGAGAGAGTGAAAGAGAGAGAGAAAGAGAGGTTGTAGCAGAAGTTAAGGGCATGGAGTCAGGCAGTCTGGGATATGAATACTTGCTATTTGACCTTGGGCATGTTACTTAGTTTCTCTGAACCACAGTTTCCACATGCAAGATAACTGCTTGCAGGATAAATCTGATGTGTACCTACTATGCAATAAACCCTATACGTGCGATTGTTATTAATATTATTAAGAAGGTGTGAGAAACGCATTATTCTCTTGAATGAATTTACTTGGTGTTCTTTGCATCTTTCTTTTTTCTGTCTGTTGAGATGGATGCTAAATCTTTATGTTTTTCCCTAAAGATGAAGTGGGAAATACTTTGTGTTTTTACATTTGATTTCTTTTTTTTTTTCACTGTTTCCTTCATAAGAATGCTTATATACATATATTAATACTTTTGTAGTTTCCTTTAACTGAGGAGAATATGCAACATCAAAGGAATTTTAGCAAATAATTAGTTACATCAGTTGTCCCTTAAGCGTTTCTCATTGGTTCCCATGGTACCATCTAAACGCAATGTTTCATCTAGCATTATTGTGCATGTTTCATTATTTCATCACATTTCTTGTGGGATAGTTCCCTAACCTTTTAATTATGGTGAAATATTCAAAAAGTTAATCAAACGACCCCCAAAGGAGCTTCTGGTACAATGTAGTAGCAGAGGCTTATTGTCCCTGGCTTAAAACTGATTCTGTGAAAGAATAGTGTGCACCTCAAGAAAGGCTAGCAGTTCTGCCATCAGATAAATGATTGCAGCCTTCAGTGGACTGGCTCTCCCTTTATTTTTGCCACTGGTTGTGAAGCTGGGAAACAGAAGCCTGTATGGAGAATGAAGGCCTAGACTTTTTTTTTTTTTTAACTGAAATGTCAAACTATGTGACTGTGCCCAGCAGAAGACGACCCCCTGCGAGATGTGATAAGCCCCAGGCCTGCTCCACACACTACACTGAAAATGCCGTGGGAGGGCTTCCCGGGCTGATGGAACTAATGACAGTAATAGCTCTGGGTAATTTGTCTTTTCTCTTACTGTGCACATTCTCTACATATGGTGCACTTTACACCTACCACCAGGCACACATCTGGAATGCTATGACCCTCTCAGGCCTGATCCAGATAGGTTGAATTCTCCTGTAAAGTAAATCTGACCTCTAATTTTCTTAATAATTCAGGATTATGCTAATGTTACTCAGCAACCATTGTAGAATGGTGCGGGAACACCGAAGAAAGCTTAAGCCCTTGTACTGGAAGCGTGACCGAGGTTTCTTTGCATATTTGGCTATAATGTTTCCCCTCTGTCATTCTAGTAGAGAAAATGTAAATTTTGAAAAGTGTATAATTTACATTATTTATTCATTGTTTGAAGTCGTAGGACATGCTCTACTTAAGAAGAAATTTTCTGTTTCCTTTCTTTGGTGTACAGATTTTCTACTAAGAATTTATAAGACTACTAATGATAGGTTTGGGTTCTTAATTCTAACCTGTAAAAAATACTTAGATAGTTAAAGAAACTGACAAAATAATTTCAGGGATGGATAAAACAGACTTCACAGCAGTTTAATCTCATCAATGCAGAGTGCTCTTAGGAAGATTTTAACAATAAAAATCCTATTTTAGTGCTGGCTCCATAGCAAGATTGTACATTTAATATTGTATTTGTATCCCGTATCTTCTGTATTTATGTAAAAAATAGCTATATTATTTAAAGTGTAAACATCTAAACATATCTTTTAGGAAAACATAAATGATCTTAAGTTTTAAGAAATGTTCGCACTACATTAAAAAGATAGGTTCTTCAATCCTAGCTCTCTGTGAATAAAAAGAGAATAAAAGAATCTCTGTAAATTAGTATGTGCAAGATTCCCCCAGAGAGCAAAATATCTTCAACCATTGTGGAGGTATGAGAACCACATGTTTGCCTGGAAAAAAAAGTATGCTCATTACTATGGATTTCTGAATCATTCTGTCCAAATATTTGTAGTTATTTCTAAGTTACAAATAGACAATTAATTTTATTACATTTTTCCTTTAATTCATATCACTAGGAAGGTGGTGGTGAAGCATTTCCCCCCCTGCAGACTAAAGATTATACACGGAAATATAATAAACAAAAAATTGCTTATTTGGGTCAATAATTTATGTTTCTCACAAACAATGTAGATATTGTAAACTTCTTTCTACAAATAATATCTGTGTCATTGACCAATAACAAGGTAATAGTTTATCAAGAATGCTAATCTCTCTCCTGGCACCTCTGACCACCAACTCATTTACTCAAACTCCACCCCAGTTTGAAGGCAGAAAAGTGTGTGTATCTAAGTATTGGGTTCTCCTAGAATTTAATCATGGATTCAGACCACTCCAGAAAACTCCATGTGTACCTGTTGGATGGATGGTACAGACGGATTATAGAAGAGGTTTTTTTCCCCCTAATTTAAATATTCTAAAAGGTATATCCCTACCCAGATACACTTATGGAAAAATCAATCCAATTAGAGAGACAGAGATGAGGGAGGAATGGTATGCCGAGTGTCCCACTGCCCTCTCAGTTCCATTCCTTCTTGTCAGGCCTGAGCCTTTTGGAAGGATTGCTCTAGGAAAGTAATGACCACCATTATCCCTGGGTGAAGCAAAGCAGGCTGCAAAAGGACTGCTAGACAGGCTAATTGTGACAGGTGTACTGTATTGACTCTTCCAGGGCCATGTTCCTTTGGGCATGATTTGTGCGCAGAGTGGATCATTTGACCTATATGACAGATTGTGTGAAGTACGATTACTGACAGCTACTTAACTCATGGGTTTGGAATTAGATGAAAGTTTGAAACATTTTGAATATTACACTCTCTTTTATACCTAATGCTTTACAATATTTGATACAAAATCTCCCCAAAGAATAACAACAAATTAGATGATATCTGTGTGACTTCAGCAGAATCTGCACAGGCTGAAAAATCAGTCAGTGCTTTTCACTGAATTATATGATAATCCAGTAACAGGAAATATGCAAGGACCCTCAGCTCATGACAATGCCAAAGTTGGTGACACTGGCTGTTATTACCAATACCTCTAGTTTGTTAAGCCAGGGACTTCACATGCATCATCTTACACAGCTCCTTAAAACAGCTCCAAATGGCCCATATTGTTATAGAGAAGGGAGCTGAAGATCAGAGAGGTGCATACAGGGACAAGTGTAAGATATAAACTGAGATTTGTCTGACAGCCAAGCCTTCAGCTCACCTTGTCCCTCATCCTCTAGTCCACCCTCCTTCCTTCTCCCTGCCCACTTCCCCAGCTCTTGGTGGTTTTATTCCTGATAGACAGCAGAGTGCCAAGAAAGCAGAAGTCTGTAGAAACAATCAGGTATATAGGGCCTTGATGCCAGTTCTGCCAGTTCAATGACTGTGCAATTACCCAACCCCTCCAGATCCCCCTGTTCTCCTCCATAATCCACAAACAAGCCCAGCTCATAAGAATGTTGTTGAGAAGACTAAGTGAGAGAATGATGTAAACTGCTGAGCATAGCACCTGGTGTACAGTCAGCACTCAGTGAGGGCTATCCACTAATTTATAACGATAAACCTCTCTGTCAAAGTTTAAAGTTGTTTTTTTTTTTTTTCCCTTTAGGAATCTGAAGTAGAGGTGTTTATAAAAATATATCACTTTTCTTTAGAAGCCTTATAAAATGGAAGTACGCTTATACATAAAGGCATATTTATTTACATTTTTATAAAACATAACCTCTTAGGATGCTCAACACTTTTTGGACACAGTTATTATAAGTAAAATAGTACTTTGAAATATTTTTCTTTAAACCAATTTCTTTCATTTGGAAAAATGGTAAGTGTGGCATTTTGATTTAGAAAGTAGTTAAGGTTTTATAGCTGATTTAGCTGATTCTTGAGAAATGTTGATAGTCATTTATCTTGAGTTGTCTTCCTCTCACTACCATCTTTCCCTGAGAGGGACTTCCTTGCATATTTAGGATGGTGTGGAGTTATGTTAACTAGCGCTTAAAAGAAGAGCATGTAATGGGCAAGCATTGTATTCTGGATGCTATCCACTGCTATATTTTCATTGAGTCATAGATTCAGCATATGTCTTAACAATGCCTAAATTACACAAATATGAAAAAAAAAGGCCCGTTGACCTAAAGCAGCTTCTTGCTGAGTAAAGGAGCTGAAGCATTGTATATAAACAGATATCACCCTATGCACAGGGGAAAAAACTGAGTTAGCAGGAGGAAGGAATCACTTCCCTGAAGGGATTAGGCTTCATGGATGAGTGATTTGTGAACTTGGTTATGGAGCAGGCATGATTTAGATAAAGATAAGGTGAAGACATTTCAGGTAGAGAAGGAAGGAATAAAATGGACAAAGGCACGGGAGTGATAGGGCTAGGGTTGTGTGCAGGGAACAACGGGAGTCCTGCTCTGTTGAGCACAGGGGTGGTTTTCATCTTGAGTTTATAGCAGAATCACCCACAGGGCTTATGAAATGTACATATTCCCAGGATTCACTCCAACCTTCCAAGAGTCTGTTTTAGTCACTCTGGGGTGAGGCCCAGGAATCAGCATGTTTAGCATGGAGCCCAGTTAATTTTGATAGAACCACTGAGAAGTACAAACATTCCCGAGTCGCTGGAAAAAATGGAGTGACTGGAGTGTAGGCAAATGGTTCTAGGCCCAAACAGTGCAGTAGGGTCACACACAGAGCCTGCTTGCTCTTTTTCTCCTTCCCTCCCTTCTTTCCCCTCCCTTCTTTCCTTCCTTCCTTCCTTCCTTCCTTCCTTCCTTCCTTCCTTCCTTCCTTCCTTCCTTCCTTCCTTCCTTCCTTCCTTCTTTCCTTCTTTCTTCCTTCCTTCTTTTCACCCTTCCATCCTTCCTTTCAGTACCTGAGTCCCAGACCAATTAAGTTAGAATCTCTGGGGGTGGGGCCTTTGTATCAATACATGTTTTTTAAACTTTTTATTATGAAAAAAATTTAAACATATACAAAAGTAGGCAGAACAATATAGTGAATGCTCATGCACCCATCACCTAACTTCAATAATTAGACACTTACGGCGAGTCTTGTTTCATTTGTACTGCTACAGCTCCCCCTACCTTCTATATTATTTTGAAGCCAATCTCTGAGATTATAATACTCCATCCATAACATTTCAATATGTATCTCTAAGTACGGATTTTAAAGTGCCACAATACCATTACTACACATTATAAAACAATAATTTTTAAATATCATCAAGTGCTCAGTGTTCTAATTATTTTACTCGTTCATAAATGTGGGTTTGTGTATGCCTGTATCAAAACTCTCATGTACACCATAAATATGAACACCCACAAATTTTTAAAAATTAATTAAAAAATTTATCCAATACTTTTGATTCAAATTCATTGTAGGGTTTTATTTTGGTATCTCCTTTTTTCCAGGTTTCTCCAGAATCCCAGCTCTCAGTGACACTAGGAATATTAGAATGAGATTATATAATGAAACGTTTGCTTTGTCCTACAATGCACAAATGGAAGTTTTAGATTAACAATATTAATAATACGTTTTCTAATTATCTTACCACTGGAAAGTATTTGTAAAAAATTCTTTTTTTTCTAGTGCATATGCCACTAGAGGAAGACAGCCAATTTGCTCTGCCTTAAAGTTACTTTGAATAATTTCTCTGATTACACCAACTGGTTACATGTCAAGGCTCATCTATTTTATTTTATTTTCATTTTTAGAGATGAATTTATAAATTTAATTTTGTTTTATAATAACATATAGAATATTTATTGGGTTCCAAATTTAAATTTGCAAAACAAATTATTGTCAAACTAATCAAGTCTGTTCCTCCCATCTGCTTCCTCTCTCTATAGATCACTATTTAAACAATGTATGGTTTATCATTTTATTGTTTATTTTCAGTAAATAATAATAAAACTCTCCCAGCTTCTTGTAAGAATCTCTCCCTTCTTACAAGAAGTCAGATTGGAGATTCCTTACTGTAGAAAATGATGAGCTAGAATATTTGTCTAATGGAGCTGAGACTTTTTACACCATTTATATTTTCTACATCTAGATTAGTGGCTGGTACATTTCACGTGATTAGTAAATATTGAATGAGTGGATGAATTCTTATTTGAAGTTTGAAATCACAAGAGTGAGAGGACCAAAATTCTATTTATTTTTTGACAAGTTAATCTAATAGCAGTGGTTAAGGGGGTTAGAAAGACTGAAAAGTGGATGATCAGTTTGGAGACTTATTTAGTTAACTGGATGGCAGTAATTTTGAATAAGGAAACAAAAAACTGAAATGTGTGTGTGTGTGTGTGTGTGTTTTGTGTGCTTTTGCTGTTAAATAAAACACTCCAAAACTTAATGCTTAAAACAACAACCGTTCACTTAGTTCACAATTTTGTGGATTGGCGCATTTCTTTGTCTAGGCTGGTTCCATAGGTGTCTGTGGGGTTCACTCAGGTGTCCTTGGGCAGGTGGCAAGTGCTGGCCTCACATCACGGGCAGTTGGCAGGTTTTGCCTGGGGGGCTGTTTGATGGTTGTCTGTGTCATCTCAGTTCTCTCCCTTGAGGTCTTATCTTTCATCTTCCAGCGGATAGCTTGTATTCTTTTCCATTGGTGGTGGTCTCAGGACAACAGTTATAGCAAAAGGCTGATAACGTGCAGGTGTTTTTCAAATCTCAGATTGTGTTCTGTTTGCTGATTGGCCCAAGGACCACAACAGTAACAACTTTGATGTAAAAGGTAGAGAGAAATCACCACAGTTAAAATGGCTTATCTCCAAAAGACAGGCAGTAACAAATGTTGGCAAGGATATGGAGAAAAGGGAACTCTTGTATACTGTTGTTGGGAATGTAAATTAGTAAAACCACTATACAGAACAGTTTGGTGGTTCACTAAAAGACTAAAAATTGAGATACTTTATGATCCATCAATCCCACCACTGAGTATATGCCCACAAGAAAGGAAATCAGCATATCAAAGAAGTATCTGCATTCCTGTGTTTGTTGCAGCAGTGTTTACAATAGCTAAGATTTGGAAGCAACCTAAGTGTCTATCAACAGTTGAATGGAAAAAGAAAATGTGGTACATGTATACAATGGAGTATTATACACCCATAAATAAGAATGAGATCCAGTCATTTGCAACAACATGGATGGAACTGGAAATCATTGTTAAGTGAAATAAGTCAGACGCAGAAAGAAAAAATCATTACATGTTCTCACTTATTTGTGGCATCTAAGAATTAAAACAATTTAATTCATGAACATGGAGAGAAGAAAGATGGTTACCAGAGGTTGGAAAAAGCAGTAGGAGGCTGGAGGGTAGGTAGGGATGGTTAATGGGTACAAAAAAATGTAGTTAGAAGTAAGACCCACTATTTGATAGCACAATTAGGTGACTATAGTCAATAATAACTTAATTGTACATTTTAAAATAACTTGAAGAGTGCAATTGGATTCTTTGTAACTCAAAGGGTAAATGCTTGAGGGGATGGATACCTCATTCTTCATGATGTGCTTATTTCACATTGCATACCTGTATCAAAACATCTCATGTAAATACATACACCTACTACGTACTGACAAAAATTTAAAAAGAATGAAATGTAGAAAGAGAGAGACTAGCTCTTGATGGAGAGGGAAGAATTTGTAGCCACTTTCAGTTTCCCATGGTGTGGGATGTGTGTGAAACAGATACCTGAATGAACTCAGTGACTCCTCATAGCTTTTAGTTTCCAGAACCTTATATGATTATTAATTTCTACTTCTGTGTCCTTTCTCGTGTTCTTCCCTGAAATGTTTCTCATCCACATAGTCCATTTTGAGTTCCATACCCTCCACAAAACATCCTTTTACTAATTTTTCACTTGAACATTTCATTAAACACTTATTCCATATTTCTGGTTTTTCATTTGGTAATTTTCTTTTTATTATGTGCTATTTTACATGTTCCCTTTGTTTTCTAAATTTTTTGTGTATGTGTTTCCTGAGTTCTCACCCGATTCATCTTATTTTGCTATTGTAACACACAATAAAGTTAGACTAGTACTAAAATCTAAGTACTCTATAATGATTATTACTTGAATTGGGGATTGACTTAGATAATACTTCTAAAATTGGATATTGCCAAAACTTTCTTTACTTTGGTTTTTCATGGGTCTGTCCAATTCTGATTTTGCCATGCCTAAGTCAAAAACATCTGGTTGAATTCAGTAGAATCCCTGATTTTAAGCATTTTGGCAACTGGGTTGAATCTGTTAAAAAGAATAAACTTGTGATTGCTTATGTATAATTGTGTTTTGGTGTATAATAAAACCAATTAAAAGTAAGACATATACAATACGCTTGCTAAGCCATGTACGGCTGAGATGGACTCTATCAGTCGTCCTGAGTGGTTTTTAAAAAGGCACACATGATTATCTCAATAGATGCAGAAAAGGCTTTTGACAAAATTCAACAGCCCTTCATGCTAAAAACGCTCAATACATTCGGTATTGATGGAACGTACCTCAAAATAATAAGAGCTATTTATGACAAACCCACAGCCAATATCATACTGAATGGGCAAAAACTGGAAAAATTCCCTTTGAAAACTGGCACAAGACAGGGATGCCCTCTCTCACCACTCCTATTCAACATAGTGCTGGAAGTTCTGGCTAGGGCAATTAGGCAAGAGAAAGAAATCAAGGGTATTCAGTTAGGAAAAGAAGAAGTCAAACTGTCCCTGTTTGCAGATGACATGATTGTATATTTAGAAAACCCCATTGTCTCAGCCCAAAATCTCCTTAAGCTGATAGGCAACTTCAGCAAAGTCTCAGGATACAAAATTAATGTGCAAAAATCACAAGCATTCTTATACATCAGTAACAGACAAACAGAGAGCCAAATCAGGAATGAACTTCCATTCACAATTGCTTCGAAGAGAATAAAATACCTAGGAATCCAACTTACAAGGGATGTAAAGGACCTCTTCAAGGAGAACTACAAACCACTGCTCAGTGAAATCAAAGAGGACACAAACAAATGGAAGAATATATCATGCTCATGGATAGGAAGAATCAATATCGTGAAAATGGCCATACTGCCCAAGGTAATTTATAGATTCCATGCCATCCCCATCAAGCTACCAATGAGTTTCTTCACAGAATTGGAAAAAACTGCTTTAAAGTTCGTAAGGAACGAAAAAAGAGCCCGCATCTCCAAGACAATCCTAAGTCAAAAGAACAAAGCTGGAGGCATCACGCTACCTGACTTCAAACTATACTACAAGGCTACAGTAACCAAAACAGCATGGTACTGGTACCAAAACAGCGATATAGACCAATGGAACAGAACAGAGTCCTCAGAAATAATACCACACATCTACAGCCATGTCATCTTTGACAAACCTGAGAGAAACAAGAAATGGGGAAAGGATTCCCTATTTAATAAATGGTGCTGGGAAAATTGGCTAGCCATAAGTAGAAAGCTGAAACTGGATCCTTTCCTTACTCCTTATACGAAAATTAATTCAAGATGGATTAGAGACTTAAATGTTAGACCTAATACCATAAAAATCCTAGAGGAAAACCTAGGTAGTACCATTCAGGACATAGGCATGGGCAAAGACTTCATGTCTAAAACACCAAAAGCAACAGCAGCAAAAGCCAAAATTGACAAATGGGATCTAATTAAACTAAAGAGCTTCTGCACAGCAAATGAAACTACCATCAGAGTGAACAGGCAACCTACAGAATGGGAGAAAATTTTTGCAATCTACTCATCTGACAAAGGGCTAATATCCAGAACCTACAAAGAACTCAAACAAATTTACAAGAAAAAAACAAACAACCCCATCGAAAAGTGGGCAAAGGATATGAACAGACATTTCTCAAAAGAAGACATTCATACAGCCAACAGACACATGAAAAAATGCTCATCATCACTGGCCATCAGAGAAATGCAAATCAAAACCACAATGAGATACCATCTCACACCAGTTAGAATGGCGATCATTAAAAAGTCAGGAAACAACAGGTGCTGGAGAGGATGTGGAGAAATAGAAACACTTTTACACTGTTGGTGGGATTGTAAACTAGTTCAACCATTATGGAAAACAGTATGGCGATTCCTCAAGGATCTAGAACTAGATGTACCATATGACCCAGCCATCCCATTACTGGGTATATACCCAAAGGATTATAAATTATGCTGCTATAAAGACACATGCACACGTATGTTTATTGCAGCACTATTCACAATAGCAAAGACTTGGAATCAACCCAAATGTCCATCAGTGGCACATTGGATTAAGAAAATGTGGCACATATACACCATGGAATACTATGCAGCCATAAAAAAGGATGAGTTTGTGTCCTTTGTAGGGACATGGATGCAGCTGGAAACCATCATTCTTAGCAAACTATCACAAGAACAGAAAACCAAACACCGCATGTTCTCACTCATAGGTGGGAACTGAACAATGAGATCACTTGGACTCAGGAAGGGGAACATCACACACCGGGGCCTATCATGGGGAGGGGGGAGGGGGGAGGGATTGCATTGGGAGTTATACCTGATGTAAATGACGAGTTGATGGGTGCAGCACAGCAACATGGCACAAGTGTACATATGTAACAAACCTGCACGTTATGCACATGTACCCTACAACTTAAAGTATAATAATAATAAATAAATTAAAAAAAAAAAAAGGCACACATACACACACACACACAAACACACACACACACACAGCAGTGACTGCAATGACCTAGAGTGTGTGTTATTGGGAGACCTCCTTTATTTCTTTTAAAGCTAGGCCATATTGTGGGTGATGGATCTCAAGAAGGGTTGGTGGTGTTTATGTGAACTGGAGAATCAAGATGAAGGCTAAGAGAAAAAGAGAAAAGGAGGAAGAAAAGAGAGAAAAGTAGTGCAATGCTTAGGACATCATTATCAACTTCTATGTGACTCTGATTTAGCTTCCTTTGGTCTGGGAAAGAGTACCCAAGAATTCCCAGAGAAGAAAGAACTAAAGAAGTCCTTTCCTTCTCATCCTTACTGAAAATTTTAGACAAGAGTGAAACAAGGGGAGATGTTGCTGAGAGAGGTGAGTCAGAGATCTTTATAGGTCCTAGGCAGAGGAAGAAGGGGAGGTAAAATAAAATTTGTGTGAAACTCTTCCCGTAGACCATTAGAGCTCTTTGCACCATGGTTGAAGAGATCCGTACACAATTAGGGGTGAAGTAAATTCAAGTGAAACTTGCCTATGAGGTCTGGCTTTCATAGGTTATTTGTTAAATGCTCAACCATTTGGAGGGTAGGGTGGTGGGTGTATTGTAAATTGTGCAATTTTTCTGAATAATGAAAGATATACAGAAAGTTCATTTTGTGTGTCTGGAGGCTTTCAACCTAGACTAAAGTGAGCATATGGGAGCATAAAGGAAAAGGACCCTAAAGGAGTTCCTATGTAGATATGGAAACAAGTTAAATGTAACAAAATCCATAGCAATTCATCATTGAGAGCTGAATTAGAATACAGAGTATAATGGATGTTATCATTGTCAATAATTGTTGGAGATTGCTTGTCAACAGATTGGATTGTTTATCATGGATGTTGACAAACTATAGCATAAGATCCTTGAACTTGTTACATATGTTTTAAATATTTCTATAAATATACATGTGCACATGTATATTTTGGAGACTAAAGTTTTTATGCAATATAAAATTCCAGAATTTGTGTAGTGAGGCTTAAAATATTTTTACTAAATGATAGAACTTACCACAACATTTACATACTCTATCATCCAATCATCTTGGTTTTAATGAAAATATTTGTCTTAAATATTTTGAAAGTAAAGCATCTTCATTGAATCAAAACTGATATTTTAATTTGAACTTTCCACTCTGAAAAGAATTTGTAGTCCAAACTTGTCATGAAGAAAACTGAATTAAATGAAAAATAATGATATGCTGGATAGCTCTAAAAATATCCAGAATAGAATTCTTGTGATAGTATAGTTATTTAATATTAAGTTCACTTGTTTTACTGCCATGCAGAGATTAAGTGGAAGCCAACTTTCAGTATAGCAGAAAGGGCCATGGACTTTAAGAAGAATTCCATTTATGATAGAGCTGTCTCCCTTATTTGTGAAATGACTTTGTTCAAGTCACTCGGTCTTAAGACGATATTGTATGGAAAATTACAAATGATATGTAAATATAAGATTATTGAAGATATACTTTACACATTTTCTAATAAATGGTATTGTTTATAAGTAGGTTATATAAAAATCAATACACATTCATTTCCATTATGTTTTCTATTGTAAAAGGGCTATGTGGTAAAGGTAAAGAATGCAGAAAATTAAAATAGGCAAAACGAAGAAATAGAAAATCACCCAAAATAATTCCAAATAATTGTTATCACATGTCCATATAATTTTCATCTAAATTTTTATATGTGCATGTAGTTTTTTAAAGTATGCTTTCTTCTTTATCTACTGATGTTCAATATTCAATACATGTATTATTGCTTTTCCCTTAATGTTATACTATGATCATGTTTTTTGGACCATGTGTGTACATGCTTTAATTGTATAAATTAATATATACTACTTAATGTAAGTTGTAATTTACAATTCATTTAACCATTTTCATATTAATTGAACACAAACAATGATATTTTCAGTCTATAAGAGGTGAATATTCTTTTGTATTAACTCTTGAATATGTTCTTTAGTATTACTGGATGAAAGAATAAACATTTTGAAGCTTTTGATATAAATTGGGAACTTGCCTTACAGGCAGACTAGCAGTGTGTAAAAATGCCTATTTCCCCACATCCTAGTCAATGTATATGTGTAATATATATACATATATACACCAGTTGTCATTCATTCTAATTTTGTTCCACAATGTTTTTGTATTAACTCTTAGGGTAACTTTACATATTAAGGTTATGAATCCTTTTTCGTATATGTTTTTCTATGTTTTAAGTTGCCCAGCTTTACTGAGGTAGAATTAACTACTAAAATTATATATATTTAAGGAGTACCTCTTGATGATTATATATATATATATAATATATAGTGAAATAATCACTAAAATCCAATATTTGCCTTTAACTTGTGTTTACAATGCTTTTAAAAATGGTGTATGTGTTTCTAATTCATAGGTAGTAATGCTATATTTGTCTAACATTGTCTAAGAATGAAGAATTCTACCTGAATAAAGTTTCTGGATCATTGAGGCTTATAGTTTTTAATGCAAAACCTTAAAAAGAGAAAACCTTTTTTTTTTTTTTTTTTTTTTTCGAGACGGAGTCTTCTTCTGTCACCCAGGCTGGAGTGCGATCTCTGCTCACTGCAAGCTCCGCCTCCTGGGTTCACGCCATTCTCCTGCCTCAGCCTCCCGAGTAGCTGGGACTACAGGCGCCCGCCACCATGCCGGTCTTATGTTTTGTATTTTTAGTAGAGACAGAGTTTCACCGTGTTCGCCAGGATGGTCTCGATCTCCTGACCTCGTGATTTGCCTGCCTCGGCCTCCGAAAGTGCTAGGATAACAGGCGTGAGCCATCACACTACCTGATTTCAAACTATACTACAAGGCTACAGTAACCAAAACAGCATGGTACTGGTACCAAAACAGAAATATAGACCAATGGAACAGAACAGAGTCCTCAGAAATAATACCACACATCTACAGCCATCTGATCTTTGACAAACCTGAGAGAAACAAGAAATGGGGAAAGGATTCCCTATTTAATAAATGGTACTGGGAAAATTGGCTAGCCATAAGTGGAAAGCTCAAACTGGATCCTTTCCTTACTCCTTATACGAAAATTAATTCAAGATGGATTAGAGACTTAAATGTTAGACCTAATACCATAAAAACCCTAGAAGAAAACCTAGGTAATACCATTCAGGACATAGGCATGGGCGAGGACTTCATGTCTAAAACACCAAAAGCAATGACAACAAAAGCCAAAATTGACAAATGGGGATCTCATTAAACTAAAGAGCTTCTGCACAGCAAAAGAAACTACCATCAGAGTGAACAGGCAACCTACAGAATGGGAGAAAATTTTTGCAATCTACTCATCTGACAAAGGGCTAATATCCAGAACCTACAAAGAACTCAAACAAATTTACAAGAAAAAAACAAATAACCCCATCAAAAAGTGGGCAAAGGATATGAACAGACATTTCTCAAAAGAAGACATTCATACAGCTGACAGACACATGAAAAAATGCTCATCATCACTGGCCATCAGAGAAATGCAAATCAAAACCACAATGAGATACCATCTCACACCAGTTAGAATGGCGATCATTAAAAAGTCAGAAAACAACAGGTGCTGGAGAAGATGTGGAGAAACAGGAACACTTTTACACTGTTGGTGGGATTGTAAACTAGTTCAGCCATTATGGAAAACAGTATGGCAATTCCTCAAGGATCTAGAACTAGATGTACCATATGACCCAGCCATCCCATTACTGGGTATATACCCAAAGGATTATAAATCATGCTGCTATAAAGACACATGCACACGTATGTTTATTGTGGCACTATTCACAATAGCAAAGACTTGGAATCAACCCAAATGCCCATCAGTGACAGACTGGATTAAGAAAATGTAGCACATATACACCATGGAATACTATGCAGCCATAAAAAAGGATGAGTTTGTGTCCTTTGTAGGGACACGGAAGCAGCTGGAAACCATCATTCTCAGCAAACTATCACAAGAACAGACAACCAAACACCGCATGTTCTCACACATAGGTGGGAACTGAACAATGAGATCACTTGGACATGGGAAGGCGAACATCACACACCGGGGCCTATCATGGGGAGGGGGGAGGAGGGAGGGATTGCATTGGGAGTTATACCTGATGTAAATGACGAGTTGATGGGTGCTGACGAGTTGATGGGTGCAGCACAGCAACATGGCACAAGTATACATATGTAACAAACCTGCATGTTATGCACATGCACCCTAGAACATAAAGTATAATAAAAAAAAAATACACTTATGTGCTAGGCACTTCACACATATAGTTGGTCTTCAAAACAACCTTGCGAAGTAGTTATTGTTATCTCCCTTTATCTGCTGGGGCCACTGAGGTTACAGAGTGTGTAAACAGTTTTCTGAGGCTCACACAGGTTATGAGAGGAAGACCTTGATTGGAGACTAAGCCTAGATCCATTGCTTTTTATACACTGAACACGCTCCTATTGTGTGTAAATATTCTGAGTCCCTCAACGTCTACATAAATGTGTAGGGCTTTATTTGCATGATGCTGGCTTTGAGGTTCATGATTACTTCTTTACAATTTGTTTTTTATACATGCCTCCTCAAGCACCTGGCTGAGGCAAGGTGACTGTAAATGTCCTGCTCTTAGCTGACAATCGCAATGATAACAAATAAACAATTATAGAAGTGCCACTGTGTGCCAGCCAAAGTGATCAGTGCTCTGAGTTTTCCCCTACCAATGTTTCACTTTGCTAATCTTAGTCTATTGTAGCATGGAAAACAGATAACCAGGTTTCTAAGAGCTATGTACAAAAAAAATGAATAAAACATTTTTTGAACAGAAGTCTGAGAGACTTTTCTATAGTAAAGCTCATGTTTTGTTTCAACCTGCTTCCCTCAAATACATCGGTATTTGTGTCACTATCTTCAGTAAACACTTTAGTGACTTTATCTCATTTAGTCCTTAGTACAATACTGCAGATTATAATTATTATTCATTTTCATTTTACAACTAAGGGCACTGCAGTTTGAAGAAAATAAATGACTTACCCGAGATTCTGTTTTGTAGAGTTTATGGTTTCTGTTTGGAACTCTTTGTCTGCTGATTTTCAGCTGGGTTGTCAGATAAGTAACTTTAAAATAACCTATGAGTTAGTGTATCAAAGCATTCAGCGGTAGGGTCTGCCTGGAGAATGTCAAAGATGGGAATATGGTCAAACTTTTTGTTTATGTGTGTCCAGCTACAAAGAAAATCGATGTATTTTAAAATAAGGTTGAATTTAATGCAATAGCATGATATCCAGGCTGAAAGTGTGTATTCCTTGCTGAACGACAAGTATCCACTCCTTTGCTAAAGATACTACGAGTGTACTAAAAAATATGTTTCCTAATATGATGAGAATGTT
This sequence comes from Macaca mulatta, assembly GCF_049350105.2. Lineage (NCBI taxonomy): Eukaryota > Metazoa > Chordata > Mammalia > Primates > Cercopithecidae > Macaca > Macaca mulatta. Next base: position 59,094,266 of record NC_133411.1, read on the forward strand.
TATATACGATGAAGTACACAGAACTTACAGAATAGTGATAGTGATGCTTCAATTCAGTATGAATTTGTTGAATGCTTATTATTACATCCAGAACCATATCATATGATAGAGTTGGGGGAGATGTAAATATAAGTGGGCAAAAAGCACCAAAATATTGGATAACTATACATTACTGAATAAAGTTAGTAGGCATACCTGTAGTACAAATGGCTGTCACTTCAAATTTATTCCTAATAAAGGAAATTTCAAATCAAAATTCTTAAATACAAAATCTAAGAAGTACTATTTACTCATTTTTAACGGGGTTTTGATGAAGAAGGTGACTGGAATGAGAGATAACTTCTTCAGTTTAGGGGAGACTAATATTGTATTAGTTGGAGGTGTTTTGTGGCAACTCTTGGTAACCAGAATTAAACAGAGATACTGCGTAGAGGTAAGAACAGAAAGCAGAGTTTAAAAAGCTGTTCTTTGGAATAAAGGAACTAGGGGAGAATTGAGGGTCTAGGAAGTAGGAATTACCATCACCAGTGCAATAATTCAACTCCAACTGTTTACTATGTCTGTTTCATTCTGCCAGAGAAAAATTATCTGGATGTGTTAAAATCATTGTGAGGTGGTTAGAGAACTTATTTGTATCTTCCTCAGTCAGGAGCTCAATTCATAAATGATTTTAGTTATTTGATTCATAATCAGTACTTGTGATCAGAAAGTCAAATCAAAGGGCTTAAAATGAAAGATCTAAAGTGTAAGAATCATTGATTTATTCTATACATCATCTTGACTGCTCTTGCTGATTTTTCTGTTTTGACTGCCCTGACCATCCTAGACCAAGTGCACGCACCTCTCTGTCACATTGGCTTTGACCACACACCACTCTAGACCTGTGGTGGCGTCTGGGGACTGCCAAGCTGATTCCTAGCTTCGGTTCCTCATGGTTGGCCCCCCTTATTTTTCCAACAATTTTCCAGATTTAGTCAAATATGTTTGGCTTGAGGTTTAATCTGGTACTTCACTGAAGAGAGAATATTATTGGTAATCCTTATTCCTCCTCTCCCTTCAAAGCAAAAAGGCACACATATCACTCACATATTTGTGCTGCTCTAAGTTTTACACGTGTTCTGATCAGTAAAAAGGGACGCAATATACCATTGTAGTAAAAAGCATGGAATCTGGAGCCAGTCTGCCAGGTTCAAATCTCAGGTCCACCTCATACTGTTTGACCTTGGGCAAGTCACTTAGCCCCTTCAAATCTTAATTTTATTATGTATAAAATGGAATAATAGTACAGCCTAACATTTAGGATTGCCACAAATATTAAAAGAATTCCTCCATATGAAATTCTTATGTCTTTTCATGACACATATATTTCCATATATACATTAACTGTCATTATTAGTGAAAAATTCAAATGAATCCTGGTCAGTATCAGAGAATCTTAGGCTCACTCAAAATAGATGGAATCATATTTCTAATAAGAATTAATCATTTAAAAAACTATAAATGTCTTAATTTTTAAAATTTCAAATCAAAATTCTTAAATACAAAATCTAAAAAGTACTATTTATTCATTTTTAATTTATTCTAATTTGTCAAAGTTATTAATTTCCTTTATCAAACTATACTATTAATTCAAAGTATTCAAAAATGTTCTGAACATTATGGGATTTCTACCTTAAATCATTAGATAGCCACAACCACTTCTTGTAAAAAACTAGTGAATATTACATATATATTTCTTACATCATAGTATTGTAGAATCCATGCATATTTTCAAAGAGTAATTCCATGAAACCATGGCCAAGGCAGGAAAAATGGGCAACTAATATGGTTATAAGAGGCCTAAATGGGCACTTAAGTGGTGCAAAGAGACCTAGCGTTCTCTTTTCACCAAGCCAGAACACCCATTCCATGTTAGAGTTAGATGGCCCACCTCCATTCTGCTCAAATAAAGAGAAACTTTTTTTTTTTTTTTTTTTTTTTTTTTTTTTTTGAGACGGAGTCTCCTTCTGTCGCCCAGGCTGGAGTGCAGTGGTGCGATCTCGGCTCACTGCAAGCTCCGCGTCCCAGGTTTACGCCATTCTCCTGCCTCAGCCGCCTGAGTAGCTGGGACTACAGGCACCCGCCACCCCGCCCGGCTGGTTTTTTGTATTTTTAGCAGAGACGGGGTTTCACCGTGTTAGCCAGGATGGTCTCGGTCTCCTGACCTCGTGATCCGCCCGCCTTGGCCTCCCAAAGTGCTGGGATTACAGGCGTGAGCCACCGCACCCGGCCAAGAGAAACATATTTTAAACTTTAGCAGTGTACTTATGTATAAAAGGTGCCGTGGGGGTCTACTTTACATGGCATAACTCTTTCCGTCTTGACCTGAGGTATGGTATGGTGCCACACATACTTAAAACCCTTCAATGGGGGCTCTGTCACTTACAGGGTAAAGATTCAACCCTTTAGCTCACATACCCAACCTTCTTGGAGTTACAAAGTGCTTAGAATTCTTAAAAGGGGCCATGCATTTTTCTTTTTTTTTTTTTTTTTTGGTACCTGTTGGCCCTTCCACCTAGAATGCCTTTATGCCTCTTGTTTGCCTGAAAAAATCTTACCCATTCGTTCCTAACTCAAATGGTATACATTCAGGGAGTCTTTGCAGATAACCTGTTAAAGCTAAATGCTTCTGATATAGAAGCACCTCTTCATCGTCTTGAGCCATTTATCTCATTGCTATAGGTATTGGTTTACATGTCCCCTATCAAACTTCAAACTTCATGAGATAATCATATAATCTATAGTATTTAGTGAAATGCCTGGCAGTATTAACAACAGCAATAATACAAACCATCATTTACTAAGTATTTATTACATAGTAGGCACTCTGCTGTTTTACCCAAATTATCTAGTTTAGATTATCTCCATTTTGAAAATGAGGAAATTAAACCAAAGAGGGGCTAAGCCTGCTCATAAAGGTTACATAAGTAGTGAGGACTGAGACTTGGTTATTTAGCAGTTAACAAACACTCTCCCACTTCTCAGTGGTTTACAATCACTAGGGTTCATTTCTTAGCCCTATTCCATGTTTATGGCAGACTGGCTATCATTTTGCGCCATGATCTCTTCACTAGGGCACCCAAGCTCATAGAATTGATGTTTTATCTAAAATATTTTCAGGTATATGACAGAGATAAGAAGACATCCTGATAAACCATGGTGCACTGGCTCTTAAACATTCTACTCCAAAGTGAAAAATGTCACTTGCTCACACTTCATTAGCAAGAACAAGGTTAGTCATGCTATCATAGGGTGGAGTAGTTGGATCTTTCCCCAGAAGTAGCAGGGAATACCCTAAACAATAATATAGTCCACCACAGATACTAATTCAGACTTTCCAGACTCTAGGGCCCATATTTAACCCCTGTGCTATACATTCTCCTACTACATATCTATTTGTGAATAAACACTACCAAATAGATTTCAGGTTTCCAATCTTCTAATAAGAGAATAAATAGTAAAAATAATAGAAGAACAGCACATGTAAATAATGAAATAAAAACTATCCAGATGAACTAAATAGTCTATAGTACTATTTAAGTAGTACTTAAATGTCATTTTTTCAAGCCCCTTTCCTGGTACATTCACTGGCCAATAGAAATACAATGAGTTATGTCCAAGTTGGTTGGTAGGGAGGACCTGTATTATCACAATTTACTCTCAAAGTGAGACAAAATTTATTTCATTCAGAATTTGATAACAAAGCTATCAATCACTCTGTCTGAGGATGAAGGAGGAACATCCATTTGTTCTCCAGATATAAAACAAATTTTTTTTTTTTTTGCTTTTAATTTACAAGGATTCTAATGAAGAATAAAGGTTGCTCTTTGGAAGGAAGAAAATATACAAATTCCTTAAATAAAATCAGTAAAAGGCAAAAAGAAAGTGATAAGAATTATATACTAGCCCATACTGGTATAGGATTCTTCCAGTAGAAGACCTCAGTCATCTGTGCTATATATGAATAAGTAATTAGTCTATTGAGAATATTAATGATTGTTGGAGCCTGAACTTTTTGTGAATTCTTATTGCCATGGAATTTAGAATATATTCCAATACTTGCAAGTGATATATCAAAGTTAGAGAGATTTTATTTATTTAAAATAACATGCATTTTACAGTATCTTCAGAAATGACCTTTGAGGCCCTTAGGATTACAAATAGGTTTTTAGGTTTACTTGTTATTCTTATCAATATTTATTAGACACAATCATTTATAGTTTATTACAATATTACTCTGATATACACAAAAATTTTCTGATAATGTTGATTAAAAACAGCTATATCCACCCTCTTTGTGTCCACATCAATGTTTAATCTAGATTGGCTTAATCTTGAAGTATAATTCAGTAACACTGAAGACCATATACTTCCTGTTCAAGATATAAAATATACTTCCTGAACAAGATAATAAAATATTCTTAAGCCTTCTGGATCCTTGGATTGCTTAACATCAATAACAGAACCAATTTTAGATGTTGCGAAAGAAACGTGTTCATGTCCAATGACGATTTCAAACTCCTCCTAGTCAGGAGGAGGCCACAGAGCATCATACTCTTTGGTAGTTTCACTGTCATTAATTATTCTTTTCAGCTCCTCCATCATACTTTTATATATGTAAACCTCTTTTCTGATCATGACATTATCCTTGTAATTACTGTCGTTGACACATCTTAGTTTTTTGTCTGGTTGGAATTCAATCTCCAGGAACTTGTGGTCAAATTTGTCCTTATGACTCATGTAGTAACGCAGATAAAAGTTACTCTTATGGCTTGCAAAAGGCACCCAAGATCAAAAAGCAAACTGTACCTCTGTGGTCTGTGCCCTACTCAAATAGGTGTTCGTTGTTGTTGTTTTTTCTGTTTGTTTGTTTGTTTGTTTGTTTTGACAGTTTCACTCTGTTGCCCAGGCTGGAGTGCAATGGCGCGATCTCGGCTCACTGCAACCTCTGCCTCCTGGGTTCAAGCAAATCTCCAAATCTCCTGTCTCAGCCTCCCGGGTAGCTGGGATTACAGGCATGCGCCACCACGCCCGGCTAATTTTTTTTGTTTCGTTTTTAGTAGAGACGGGATTTCGCCATGGTGGCCAGACTGGTCTCAAACTCCTGACTTCAGGTGATCCGCCCGCCTCCGCCTCCCAAAGGGCTGGGATTATAGGCGTGAGCCACCACACTCGGCCTCAGATAGGTTTTTAGAAGATTCGTCATGATATATTGAAAACGCAGATCAATAAAGGATTGTCTCCCTATCACAGTAGAATTCTCCATTTTCCTAAAGTGTGTTAAATTATACCTCATTGACAGAGTGGTTACTAAGAAATATAAAATTCTAGTTTAGGAACCCCTGCCAAAAGGAAGATCAGTCTGAAATCACAATGAGAAAAATTGACCCACATTGACAAAAATTGCATTAATTAGCATATCTCAGAACACATATTTATCAAATGAAGTTGGCTTTATCTGAACTGTCTAACAGAGGATCAGGGGAAAGGAGTTAAGGGGAAACTCTGGTGATTGTAAATCACCAAATAACCATATGCTCTTTCCAAGTGAGTTTTTCTTTTTTTTATATAAAAAAATTGAGTTCTCTGTAAATAAAGCTTTTTCGGGCTTGCAACCTCTTCTGAGGCATCTATTTTGTTTGCCATCTCACCATCAAATCACTCTTCATATAAAACTGCAGAACCATCGTTCTTAATGTCCTCTTTAGCTCACACAAATCACTGCTTGAATCTTTGTTTCTGGCAGATGCAAACAGTAGGATCAGTTCCCTCAACTATCATTTTTGATAGGAGGTGCAATTTTATAAATTCAATACTATTGCCTAATGCTAAAGATTTAAAGTGAGTTTTATTTTCCAAATGTGAACTCTTCAAATGTATTAAGTATATGAAAAATTAAATTATATATATACACATTTACATGCATATATGGATATCAATGTGACTTCACAAAGTACCAAGAATTGAATAATAACTGCCTGAAAGGGAAATATTATCATCAAAGGGATAGCAATTTATCTTGATTGACAATTTTTAAGTATTATAGTACTGGTTACCCTTCACCCTGCTCTGCTGTCTTAGGTTAGTTTAGTTTACTTGCAATATTACTACCACTTCTGATAATGAATTTTCTAGTAACACAACATGCTGAAGTACATTCTTCTTGTGAATGAAGACTTGATGGTTCTTTTCAATGGGGCCTGATACCAAGTTCTGTGCATCTCCATGTGTTCATCTCCAATGACGATAATGGGGGAAAAATAAAGTGGTCTTCTGAAAGTACAAAGCTCTTGCTCTGTTCATGCTCTAAATCCTTCAGGTCAATCAGATCTTTGCACAACTCCTCCTAAGAAATTGCCTTGGTATCCCTGCAAAGACAAACCTTGATGTAGGATTACTGAGCAAAGGCTTTCTGTTTAGAGTTACTGCTAGTTGAGGCAGCATTTACTGGGCCCAAGGTGCGCCCAGAACTCTGTTCTGCCTCTTCAGAGTGAGAGTGGGACCCAGTTGCCACAACTTTAAGTACTATTTACGTTGTTTCCTCCCTACTTATGTGTATAGATTTTCATCATTTTTAATAGTTACATAGTATTCCACACACTGATTAGCCATTGATTTACTTGCCTGTTTCTTATTGTTGGAACATCTTTGTACATAAATTTCTGCAAAGCGCTGTTACTACTTTCTTGGAATCTTTTCCAGATGTGTAGTTGCTGAGTTAAAGTATATGTATAGTTGTAAAGTCTTTGATCCTATTGTCAAATTGCCTTCTAGAAATGTACTAATTTCGAGTTGTACTAGTCACGTATAATCAATGTCCTGCCTCTTCTCCCAAAATAGGTGTTATTTTTAACATTCACTCTTAACACTTTATAGAAGAAACTATAATGCATTTATTAAGATAACGAATTGTTTCTGAGTTCAATGATGAAATAACCTTTGAAATTCTATTGCCATATATTTTTCCAATGCATGCTTATTATTCAAAATTCTGATTTTAACAATAATGATAGCTTTTCTTCATCAAATAGTGAAAATGACTAAAGAAAAATTAAGAGTAAATTCTCTATTATACAATGGTTGATTGACTTATATATTAGAAAAGCTTTCATATTGTTGGAACTTTAGCTCACTGAAAGAAACTTTTGCTTCACTTTGCTTTTAATGTCTGTGAAAGACTAAGCAACAATTCAGTGAAGACTATATAACAAGATCTTAACTAATTTGAATTATTTATTCAAATGTCTTTAGCCTATAATAAGAAAAAGGAAGCCCATATATTTACAGTAGCCTTATAAGAAAATGAATTAAAAAGTCTATTTTTTTTTTTAAATAGTGATGTGCTCTGATTTTTTCAGAATGGAGAAAGATAGTAGGTATAAAAAAGGAAGGCTGGTCAGGCACGGTGGCTCACACCTGTAATCCCAGCACTTTGGGAGGCTGAGGCGGGTGGATCATGAGGTCAGGAGTTTGAGACTAGCCTGGCCAACATGGTGAAACCCTGTCTCTACTAAAAACACAAAAATTAGCCGGGCGTGGTGGTGGCGCCTGTAATCCCAGCTACTCTGGAGGCTGAGGCAGGATAATTGCTTGAACACGGGAGATGGAGGCTGCAGTGAGCTGAGATGGTGCCACTGCACTCCAGCCTGGGTGACAGAGAAACTCCATCTTGGGGAAAATAAAAATAAAAATTAGAAAGGAACACTGACTTGTGTAAATTCTCCTTTTTGAAAATTTAGTTTTAGATTCTCTGCGATTATTGTCTCAACATTTGCACCATAGAATAATTGTATAACTGAGTTTAATAGCTGGTAAATGTGTGGCATATATCATTGAAATAGGAACAGCATTAAAATCAATGACATGATACGGTTTCTATTTAAGAATTTTAAGTCAAAACAGATGTTCAGGTTTTTAATTAATTTTATTAATTTTGTATAATTTTTTCAAGAAGTACATTCCTTGAAAACATTATAATCTTTTTGTATTAACTTCTGCCAATTTTCGCCGCCTATCATTTTGCTGAAGTAAATGCTATGCCTCCAAGTAATATGAATATGTAAATCATAGCCTTCAAGGATGACCCTCTGCTATGTTAAAGTCAAAATTCCTTATTAGATGTATAATAGAAAAAAATACATTCTCGGGGGCTTCCTTCTCTTCTGCTGGATGCACAATTACCATGAATATAATTGGAAGTCTCACTTCTGACAAATAGGAAGTAAACATCTTGGGCCAAATTGCATGTAAGAGAGACAAAGTGAAAGTTTGGACAGTTATGCAGACAATACAGATGCTGTCTCTACTTTGGTGTGTGACTGCATTGTACAGACGATTCAATAAGACACATGTGTTTTAATACTCTCTTTCTTTTTACAGCACCTTAGGTGGTTATGTCAACATCCTCTTATTATTATTTCATGTTGTTATAATTTTATAGTGTTGGATGAGAGGTGCTGTAAAATATACCCTCTTTCTCAATGGTAAAGAGCTGAAGAGAGGCAGCAGTAAGGTACAGGGATGAGATGTTTGAAACACACCTTGCCTATAAAGTCCTTGGTTGCTAGGAAGCAGCACAGCAAACCAACCACACTCAAACTGAAGAAAAATATTGTGTGTGTGTGTGTGTGTGTGTGTGTGAGAGAGAGAGAGAGAGAGAGAGAGAAAGTGAGAGAGCGGGAGAGAGAGATATTCTGTGCAGACACAATTCATAGCAAGATCTACATTAACCCTGAAAAAACCCACCACAATTCTTGTGTTAGATTTGTTTCTGGCAGATGCAAACAGTAGGCTCAGTTCCCTCAACTATCATTTTGTGATAGGAGGTGCAATTTTATGAATTCAATACTATTGCCTAATGCTAAAGATTTAAAGTGAGTTTTATTTTCCAAATGTGAACAGATTTAAAGACCATTTTCCATATGTAGGATATTATTTAAATATTTAATGTTTTATATATTTTAATGTCTGTGCCATACAAAATCAAAACTGTTATGTTCTTTCTGTTTCATCATACTTTCCATTTTCTATGAGGGGTGCAAAAAAAAATATCCCACCAATGTCACTCTACCTGGAACCAAAGCACAGTGCTTGTATTGAATATGAGAACCACCAGAAGTATGTGAGGGAATCCTAGTATCACGGGCTGAGCACCATCCTAACCTGTTTGACATAAGATATCACTGGAAAATAAAAAGTCTTCAAGGAAAATTGAAAATCATGGAATTAGATGAGCTAGAAAGTCTATATTAGTTTGATCATGTTAAGTTCACCGTTTTCCTGGATTTAGGACCCTATTCCTTGGCTCAGTGTTCCTGGGTTTTGAAGGGCGTTTCAGGAGATTGCTGAGAGAAGTCTATTTTGAAACGTTCAGCCCTTGATTGGTAACATAATTATACATGAGACATGTGCTTTTTATTTTGGCATGACCTCTTATCTACACTACTAACATCACAGATATTTGCAGTATTGTGTCATCTGGGTGGATTCAACTAGATAATAAAAAAATATGTGTGTTTTCTTCAATTAATACATGAGACAGGGGTAACTATAATACCTGTTTGTGCCCTAACCTGCTCTAAGTGTCTGTTGCATAAGGAAGGAAAAGTATGTTGTGTTCTATTAGGCCCATAAATTTCTTTAGAAAAAATTCAGATGTTTTCAGCATATTGATTGTGACTCATACATTTATTTCCTGTAAAAATAATAGTTCCTTTGTACTTAGAGTTAGCCTTCCAGGGAATGACCATAGTGGAGGATGAATGCTGTATTTAAGGTGTATTTTATCTGTTCCTTCAGGCAACTTTCCAAGGTAGGATGGGTTAAATATTAACGCTCTGAAACTTTTTGGAAGAATTGAACTGATAATACAGAAAAAATAATTAGACACCAATTTGTAATCTTTCTTTCTCCAGAGCTAAAACTTACCTATGCTAATATCTGAGTTTTCCTCCCTTACTTCTGTCACAATGGAGAAAACTTTTCTCTTCCCACCAAAGATCTGATCCCATCTATGACTTCCTTCTTAATTTCCTTATTCCTTTGATGTTTTCTTGTGTTTTCTTCAATTAATATATGAGACGGGGGTAACTATAATACGTGTTTGTGCCCTAACCTGCACTAAGTGTCTGTTGCATAAGGAAGGAAAAGAACGTTGTGTTCTATTAGACCCATAAATTTCTTTAGGAAAAATTCAAATTTTTTTTCTTGCAGTATTCAGTATTTTTCTTGCATTGTTTTCCATCACTTCCTTCTGGATTATTACCACTACCATCATCAATCATGCTGTGCTGCTTTCCATCTTAAAAAAATCAAAATCTTCCTGATGTGAGAAAACTCAAGAGAACTGTCTACACGTATCCTCATCTTCTTTCTTCTCATTCACTTCTCACAGTTGTAGCTTCACTACACCATGTACACTGCTCTTGTCAAGGTCACCAATAACTTGCACATGTCATATTTAGCCAACTCTTTGTCCTCAATTTAATACTCTTTATTCTTCAAATATTCTGTAGGAGTAGGGGACTTGCCTCTTCCCTAATTTTTCTTCTTCATAACTAACCCTTACTATTGGTGTCCTTGGCTAGTTTCTTCTTTGCAATGCTTACAAATGTTGGCATTCTTCCAGGCTTACTACTGGGCCCACTTTTCCACACTACACATAAACTTCTTTTGTCCAAAATTTCCAAAGAATGGAAACTTTGATTCTTTATCCCCACCAAGCACATTTACTTCTCCTATTTGCCTCTGACTCAGTAAATAGTACCATCATCCACTTTGTTGTGGAAACCAGATCCTAGGAGCCAACACTGATTTCTTTCTTCTTCTATGCTCTATTCTATCTATTAGCAATCCTGTTTATACTCTCTACAAAATAGATATAATCCCATCCTCTCTTCTAGTTTCACCACTATCACCTCAACCCAGGTCATTGTTATTTCTCTCCTGAATGACTGCAACAATCTTCTGATACTAGACTTCCTAACAAACTTTTGCTCTCATCTAACCCAATTTACACACTGCAGGAAAAAAAGGCCTTATCAAAATGTTAACAGAACCACATCATTTCCCTTGTAAAGGCCCTTTAATGATTTCCCACTGCACTCTGAATGAACTTAAAAACCTCTTCCCAAGGTCTAAAATCCCTGTGTGACCTGACCCTTGCCTAACACCACTATCTTCCTCCTTTGCTGGGCTCCAGCCCTGCCAGCTCTTTGCTTTTTCAAGAGGCCTGACCTCTTTCTCTCTAGAGCATTTGCAGACCTCACCTCTGCCTGGAAAATTCACCCCAATGTATAGTTAATTGAGTTTTTCTTTTGGGGGGTTCTCTGATTAAATGGTGTCATCTCTAGAAGGCCTTCTCTGATTACCCTTCATCATCCTTTTCCTCAGACCCTTGCTTATTTTCCTTCCTATCACTTATTACAATTTATTTTTTTTCATGTTTGCTCCAATCATGTAAGCTTTATGAGGACAGAGAAGATGTATATATAGTGTATTGGTTTGTCTTCAATGAGTAGCAATACCCAGCACATAGTAGGTGCTCAATAAATATTGAATAAACAAATATTGTATTTTATTTTATATACAATTATGCCAACTTTTTTTTTCTTTTAGGAATAAAAAGGTACACTGATTCTGACAGAATTAAGCGAAATGCAAAGTAGAATAAATACTTGGCTGATTCAGAAAAAAATTCTATTTTTATTCTATTTATCTTTTGCTATGAAGGTAATGAAGAATACAATGATTTTAGGCACTTTGAGAATATAAACACTTCAACTGCAATTTATAACCATAAATATTTTATTATCTAGTTTTCTTCAATTATATAAATCAATTATATAAGAATAATAATTTTTGCTTGAATTGATTAAGGAATTATTTCAATAGTCCAGTGACAACATTCATAGATAACTTTCTTTATTGACTTTAGTTTCTCTTTTGTGTTGACTTTTTCACACTCCGCTAAGCAGAGGGTAAAGGAAATTTTACTCAGTTAACCTAGAGTACTTTTCAGTCAGGCATTTTCATGTTCTACTTCAATTAAAAATGTCCTACCGACCCAAAATCAGTGGGATATGAATTTCAAGTTTTATTCAGGCAGAGGTTAGGAATTAATATTATTTTATGATTTCCATCTGCCCCTCAATATGTATAGGGAAGGTGTTCATTGGGGATAACTTCCCACCAAAGGCTGTTGCTGCTGCAATTTTCTCTCTGTGAAAATAAATGTGTTTTCAACCATAGCACTGACTTTGTTGCTAATATCCTCTCATGAACTTCTCTAAAGCCAGGTACCCACACAAGATCCCCCTTATCCTGTGTCTCATCCTGGCACAAGGCCTTTGCTAGTGTTCCTTTTTAAACACCTGAAATGGAAGTATGAGTTCCTGCATTCATGGAAGAGACAGAATGACTTAAGTGTGCCTTTCATATGTTAAGATTTTAAATAGATATAATTGTGAACTTTTTTCACCTTTTTTACATATGGAATTTCTGTGAAATTCCCTTCCTCACTTTCTCTAAATTTTAAGAGGTAAGTATTGATGGTTTCAACTGTTGCTTTGAATATAACATTAATTGTTAATCATATCACATATGATAAAACATTCTGCATGATCATGTACTGCCCAGTTTAATGTATGAACAAATATAAATGAGTAATCTATTTTTATATTATTTATCTTCCACTTTTTTGAACAACAAATCTCTTGAATTTTCCATATTTATGAAAAATAAAACTTTGGAAAATATTATTTCATAAAACTCTGGTTCACTTAAAAAATATCAATCTCTTGAGATAGAATCTACACACAATAAAATGTTATCAGTTTTTAAAATACAGTTCAGTGAGTTTTGAACAATGCATTTACCCTCACATCAACTACCACATCCAGGTGTAGAATATCATCATCCCAAAATGTTTCTCCAGCCCCTTTACAGCAACTGCTGATTGGTTTTCTGTCACTATAGGTTGGTTTGCATTTTCTAAAATTCCAAATAAATAGAATCATATTTTAAACAGTCTCTTGTGTCTGGTTTCTATTACTCAATCTATGTTTTTGTGTTCATTCATGGTGTTGTGTGTACCTATGGTTAATTTTATTTTATTTCTGAGTAGTATTGCATTTTATAAATATACCACATTTTATGTATCTCACTCACCTGTTGTTGGACTCACATATTAGTTCTTAACTAATATGAATTAAATTTTCTATGAATACTATGTATACGTTTGCATCTAGAGAGTAAAGGATCAAAATTAAAATTATGTTTGTAAGAGCCTCACACTCAAGAAATGGAACTAGATTAATGAAAACTGACAATAAGAAAAACTGATAAATTCTATAACAGAGGTATCAGTAAAGTGTTCGAGAACAGAGTAGGAAGATATTCAAGCAAAGACTTTGTGTGGACGTGTATTTTCATCTCTTTTGGGTGTATACCTATGATGGAAATTACTGTGTTGTGGCTGCTTGAAAAAGTGCTGCTCATACTTCTTGCTGTGGTGAGCATAGTGACAGACAGCTGTAGCTTTTGCCCCTATGTATCCACCACCAAGTCTGCACAGAGGCCACACTAGCCACCGTCTTTCCATGCTTCCCAGCCAATGATTTAGCACAGATGGAGGACAAGAGTGGGCCTATGCCTGCGAGATGTGGAACTGAATTCCTCTAATGGGTGATTTTTATGTGTACAAATTTGTGGGGTACATGAGAAATTTTCTTTCATGTGTATAATGTGTACTGAATAAGTCAGGCTATTTAGGGTCTCCATCATCCAAGTGAAATAAGTTTTTGTTAAGTTTAGTCACCCTACTCTGGATCCAACACTGGATTTATTCATTCTGTCTTACTGTGTGTTTGTACCCTTTAATCCACTTCTCTTCATTCTCCCCTCCACCCACCATTTGCCATTTTCAGTCTTTGTTATCTAATTTTTCCACTCTCTACCTCCATGTGATCAAACGATTTAGCTACCACCTAGATTTGAAAATATGTGGTATTTTTCTTTTTGTGCCTGGTTTACATTAGTTAAGCTAATGATCTCCAGCTCCATCCATGTTGCTGCAAATGACAATATTTTAATTTTTTTATGGTGGAATAGGATTCCATTTGTGTGTACATACCACATTTTGTTTATCCAGTTGAATGAGTTTTGAGTAAGGACTCCTGACTGAATCTTTCTTGGCATTGTATGACTCTTCCTACTAATTCTTTCTTCCTTTCCTCTCTCTTTCACAAGTGTCAGACCTGCATCATGGTTTGAAGTCTCTCCTCACTTTTTCTGGGTCCCACTCCTGTATTTCAAAGGTATTTCCACCTCCAGCCCCCCAAATCTTTTGTATCTTTAATACCAGTCATAGCATCTTCTTCTTAGACAACCCGAACTAGTAACACATGGGTCATATTGAAAGTGTATGTTTAAATCTATTATAAACTGCCAAACTCATTTCTAAAGTTGTTGTATCATCTTACATTCTTACAAGACATGTATGAGAGTTCAAATTGTTCCACAGCTTCACCAGTGCTGGGTACTGTCAGTGCATTTTCTTTACTTTAGCAGGTGTGTGATGGTATCTTCTTATGGTTCTGAATTTACATGTGCCTGATGACTGAAGATGCCAAATGTTCTTTTCATCTCTTTGAATTTGATGTCATATATAGTACCTATGTCTGTGAAATGCTTTCCTGAGAGGCAACAGCTGGAGATAATGGGAGGCTGAATGAGAGGGAAGTCCAGGAGAGAGCAAGAGGTGACCCAATGGTGAAAAAAAATAAAGAGAAAAAAAAGTTATCGGTTGAATTTGTGTCTTTTGTTTTCCTGTTCTTGTATTAGGAAATCCAGTAATTGTTCTAGATGTTAATGTTTGGGTGTTTATGAATAAATGTATAAAGATAAGAAAGTGGTGAATGGTGTGTGTGTGTGTGTCTCTCTCTCTATATATATGTATATATATAATGTATAATACATATATTTCAATATAATGCAAGCAGCTAAACAGTGAATGTTATTTTTTATAAGAATATAATTATAAGAAAGAAAGAAAGAAGAGAAAGAAGAGGAAGAAAGAAAGAAGAGAAGAGAAAGAAAGACAGAGAAAGGAAGAAAGAAAGAAAGAGAAAGAAAGAAAAAGAAAGAAAGAAAGAAAGAAAGAAAGAAAGAAAGAAAGAAAGAAAGAAAGAAAGAAAGAAAGAAAGGAAGGAAGGAAGGAAGGAAGGAAGGAAGGAAGGAAGGAAGGAAGGAAGGAAGGGAAGGGAAGGGAGGAAGGAAGGGACTTCTGGGTCAATTTTTTCCCTACTTCTCTTTAAAATATAAATTTTCATAGAAAAGTTGCTAATAGATATACTGGCTCTGAGATCAGATTTAGACAGAGTGACTCTGACTTCATTTGATCCAGATTACTGATCACACTGAGCTTATTCTGTTTGAATTTCTGTTAATTATGAATTAAATACATATTAAATAATAATATCAACATTTTAAGGTACTCTAAAAGCTTAAAATTAAAGGAAACTCAGAGAGCCATATTGAGTTATTGACGTAAGATTTCAACAATTTATTTGTAGTCAAATGTAGGCTCAAATGGGGATGGCAACATCAATGAATTTTTAAAATATCAGGTTTTCATTTTCTCCTCCTCAAAGAAGCAAATGGAGGGAGAATCAATGGATGTATTTTGGTTGCAGCATACCTCTTGGGAAGCTTTCATATGTAAATCAATACAAAAATTTCCGTCTACATGCTAGCATGACATGGTGTAGTTTTAGACACTGTGTTTTGCTGATTAGCACATAACCCAACTGCCACATAAATTATCTTTATAAATAAAACTTTGCATACATATGCAACATCCAGAATGGAGCAATAAATTGGTCTTGACTCCTTGTCTCTAATGGCGCCACTTCATTGCTTCCTCTAGCAAGTTGGGACTGAGGGCGCATTGGTGAATGCATTTGACTAATCTCCTATCATGATGCACCTCATATTTCAATATGCAACTGGCACAGTTGGCATTTGGAGGAAAGAAAAGTTCAGTTTCCTGCACTGTCAGTCTTTTTACCTTCCTGCCTACAGCAAACTTAAAAAAAAATTACTTGGGAGAAATGTTAAGCAACCCAACCTTTTATAAAACATGTCAAGATTAATTGCTAGTTTCACTCATGAGCTGTGTAGATTGTTTCCTAAGATTCTCAACTTATTAGGTACAGTGATTCATATTCCCTTTCTTGGCAAAACATCTGCTTCTTTTCAGATATCCCCATCAATAATGTAGGCAGTGATGGGGTTCTGCCAACCCTGAACTCACTCAAAAATGCAAAGAATAAAATCCTTTCAAGCTATCTCTTTGGTCTTTGGTACCTTAGACTTTAAATATTTGATGCTTTGGTACTTTAGAACTTTCATTCTAGTTAACGATATTACAGGAATGATCTGAATCCTAAATTTGCTTTTTATTTAACGCAAATTGGAAAGCTGTTAGTATGAGTTAGTGAGCATTTTTATCCATATTATTCTTTCCTATGATCTTGCAGTGTTAACTCTAAAACTTCTATGTTTCCAAATAATTTCTTCACCTTATCTTTGTATAGTGTTACTATGGCAGACCCTGAGACTGACTGTTTCAGCATCAATTTCCAACTCCCCTGGGAATTTTTATATGTCTTCCACTAAACTACTTGCTTTCCTGGCTTCTCTTATATCAAAGGAAAGTTGTATGATACAGTTTTGGCTAATTAGAAATCAGTGAAATTCTGTAGTAGGCGTTTTTAAAACGTTTTTGCTTTCTTTATACAAAGGAGATACACGGCTGGAATCACTCTGTCTCCCGTCTTCCCATCTTGAAAGTGGATATGATGTTGTGAGCTGCAACAGCAAACTTGTGGCAATGAGATGACAGGCTTGAGAATCAGAGACTTACTGGCCTTAACAGAACTGGTCCTCTGAACCAGTGCCAACAGCCTTCTAACTCCAGACTTTTGTCCTATGAGAAAAATAGACCCCTAGTTATTCAAACCATTCTGTGACAGGTTCTCTTTTCTCACAAGCTGAAAATAAACTGATACAATTACCATTGCATACAGTGATAGAAGTCAGCTTTGCATTTGCACCCCAAGTGTCCCGTTGAATTGACAGAAGATCTTTCATCTAAGCATAAGATCTAAAGAGTATCTGAGGGCCGGGCGCGGTGGCTCAAGCCTGTAATCCCAGCACTTTGGGAGGCCGAGACGGGTGGATCACGAGGTCAGGAGATCGAGACCATCCTGGCTAACACGGTGAAACCCCGTCTCTACTAAAAAATACAAAAAACTAGCCGGATGAGGTGGCGGGCGCCTATAGTCCCAGCTACTCGGGAGGCTGAGGCAGGAGAATGGCGTGAACCCGGGAGGCGGAGCTTGCAGTGAGTTGAGATCCGGCCACTGCACCCCAGCCTGGGCGACAGAGCAAGACTCCGTCTCAAAAAAAAAAAAAAAAAAAGAGTATCTGAATAAACATAGGTTTTATTTGTAACTTCCTTCAGACAAATTTTATGATAGCTGATACTGGGTTAGCACTAAAACCAGGCTTCATATTTGCAGCTGTGATTAAAGCTTATTAAAATTCAAACTCTTGAGACAGACTCTCCTCCAATACAGGGGTGGTTGATTCATAGTTTCCAAAAAAAGGAAAAAGTGAGATGGATTCTGACCTCTGCTTCCTTCTCATGACTTCTTCAAAATGACATACCCTTTTATTTGCTTTACTCACATTTCTTCCTTTCATTCAAAACCACCCAAGTTTTACCGTACCTGTACAGTAGGACTTAACCTGACCATGCAAACTCACAATGACCACTCCCTCCCCTGATGCAGTCCTTAATTACATGACCATTCATTTAGCATTTTTCATATTGTGATCTTCTGTATTTTGATCTTCTGTATTTTGATCTTCAACTAAGGTCACATGCTTCTTGGGAGCAGAGAATGTTTTACACTCCATATCCATGAATAGTGCCTTTCTTGTACTAAACACTGAATAACCGTTTGCCAGATTTATGTGCATTAGTATAGATACTTCTAATTTTTATTTATTCAAGCTTTTTGTACAGCTACCACAATGCTACATATTTGCCTGCTTTTAAAATACCAATCTGTTAAAGAAAAATCAAGCACTCTTAGAATTCTCAATACGAAATCACTAAAGTCCAAGTAGAAAAGGGCAAAAGAGCTTGATTAGATAATTCACAAATAAATTCAAATGACCAAAAATTCAAATAAAACAATCAACTTTACTAATATTGAGAAAATACAACTTGAAACAACAAGATGCCGTTTTTCACCTGTCAGGCTAAAAACAATTTTTACTTCTAAGGTAATGTTGGCTGTGATGCTATAACTGGGCCACTCTTGTATACTGCTTTAGGAGTGTCGTTCTCACCTCTGGAAAGCATTTTGGCAACATACTTAAGAGTTTTAAAAGAGTTTGTAGTGCATGACCTGTTTTAAGGTATATTCCCATGGAAAATAATGAAAGAAGAGTAAAAATTCACTGCAGGTGTTTTTTTTTTTTTTTGGTAAACATGAATTATTGAGACAATCTTACCTCTTGAGCAATAGGTAAATTGTTAATCTGAGAAAAGGCCACCTTGAGAAGGCAGTCAAAATATTTTCTAGGAGCTCTAGAAAAGGGAGGGATGAGAGATGAATGTTTCTCAAAGTCTGATACTAAAAGAAAGAGAAAGGGACAGAAGTGAATGTATTAACATCCAGGTGGGGAAGAAACTAAGGATAATGTTAACCTTTATCTGACTATCTCATAACTATGTTTGTTAGAAATGAAAAATTTGGCTGGGTGCGGTGGCTCACACCTGTAATCCCAGCACTTTAGGAGACCAAGGCAGGCGGATCACGAGGTCAAGATATCGAGACCATTCTGGCCAACATGGTGAAACCCCCTATCTACTAAAAGTACAAAAATTAGCTGGGCTGGTGGTGCTCGCCTGTAGTCCCACCTACTCGGGAGGCTGAGGCAGGAGAATTGCTTGAACCCAGGAGGCAGAGGTTGCAGTGAGCCGAGATCACGCCACTGCACTCCAGCCTGGCCGACAGAGTGAGACTCTGTCTCAAAAAAAATAAAAAAAGGAAAAAAAAAGAAAAAGAAATGAAAAATTTAACGTAAGTTATATTGATAATAAAAACATTTGGATCAGATGTGACTACCAATATATCTGTGTTTTGGTAAAAATAATGATAAACATAATACCTAATGTTTATTGAGTGTGCAGATTCAGAGTCCTGTACTGACTCTCTCTCTCTCTCTCCCTATATACATATTTCTCATTTAATTCTCTCTATAGCCCTATGAAGTAAACAAGCTCATTCCAATATTACCATTTTACAAATGAAAAACTGAAGCTTCAGAAACTGAATAACATTGCCAAAGTAACACAGTTATCGAGGAATGGTGCCAGAATTTGAATTTATATCTATCTGACTCCAGACTCTTAAGTTTGTAATAACTGTTTTGTAATCTGTGTTTCATATTTACCTACATATGTCTTAGAGTTATATCATAGGACTAGTTAATTACTTAATACCAAGGTACATATCTATTTATATGGGGGGCTTCTTGTGGAGCAGAAAATGTAAAATTTCTTTGACTCTAAGTTCTATCTCATGATTTTGGGCAAGTTACTTAACCTCTCTAACCCCTGGATTTTCCTATTAAATATAGATCATAATTTCTACCTTGAAAGATTATTGTGAAAGTTTAAGTTGTGAAGGATCCATCACAATGCCTGACATATGCATATGGTAGTCTTTAATATTATCATCCCACCTACACTGTGCTTTAGTTCAAAACTACTGGGAAGATGCATCATTGGTTATATAAAGTACACATAGATGGGAATAAACTTTTAAACATAAAGATTCAGTGTTCAAATTGCACTACCATATGTATGTAAGGGTTTCTGGTCATGGCTTTCCAAAAATGAGATAATAAAATAAATACTTTTCTTATTGTCTATGTTAATCAATATCTTGTGGAAATATTTCCAGGTCAACTGAGGCAGTGTCAATGTGCTTTTTTAGGACTGCATACTCTTCCGTGGTAGTACTTTGAAACTGAACAATTAATTTTTAAATGACCCTTTCTGTATATATTTACATACTGGTACTTTAGCTCCTTTGTGATACACTCTTAAAAGTAGGGATGCTGGGTGGAAGGGGGTCTGTATTTTTAATTTTAGGAGTCTTTGGTTACTTTCCACAAAGTCTGCGAAACTGTGCATTTCACCAAAAACATATAAGAAAATACTTTTCTGAAAAATTCCCCTATTGTTCATATTTGGTTTTGGCAATATGTCAAAACAAAGTAAAGCAAGACAGCAGAAAACTGGGCACAGGAAATTAATATTTTGAAGTATATTGCAAATATTTTCCTTTTCCAAAAACACTAGGAAAGAAAATTAAATAACAATAAGGTATAACGTTGTATCTAATAGACTGACAAACTTTTCCCAGGAATTGCTCTTTTTGAATCTCTCCTGTGGACTTTATTTTGCTGATCTTCATGAGGGGCTCAGAGGTCAGGAAGCACCACTTTGCCTCGGTGGTCTCCGACTCCTCCTCCCTTGCCTTGCCTTTCTCTTCATTCCAGCAACTGCTTAGTTTGGCTGATGAGGGTGGAGTTAGATTTGGGAGAGGAGAGTGGCTATGTTAACAAGTTTATCTCGGCCCAGAATTCCCTGTCTGTCTTTTGAGGAAGTTCATTAAACTTAGAATTTTATGAAGACAATAAAATGTTCATTGAAATGACTGAATTCCTATTAGAGAGTAAAACAATATGCTTTTTACTATATGAGGATATCTCACATATTTATGTTACCTTCCTGGTCTCTGAAAAACATTGCGTTTGGAACCCTTTGTCTAGCTGTAGCAGAGTTGTTTGATGCTCACCACCACCTATTTGCAATCCTTACAGCTGGACTGTCTAACTAGTTTTGGTGATCAGATAGTGGACATTCGTACATGTGACACTTCCGTGATAACACAAGGACCATCCCCCCTCACCCTGAGTCCCAGCACAATCTTTATAGTCTCCCTTCCTGAAAGCCATCTGTTGAGAATGTGGGGACATAGGATGGAAGTATGCTGAATCCTTGAGGATTAGCTCCTGGATGGAGGCTCCTGTGGAGAACTTCCAGATCCACAGAGGACTTTGAAGTAACTGAGAATTAAATTAAACTGAATTCTTATGTGCTAAGCCACAGAGATTTTTGTGTTTGTTATCACAGCTTAGCTTAGCCTTCCCTGACTAATATGCTATCATATTATACTACTAGACCTGTGCTGGGAACAAGTCCTGCATGTAATTAAGGTCTCAAGGATCGACAGTCATTGCAGGCATCAGTGACTAGCGGCATACATAAGTCTAGATATCACGAATGAGAATCCCTAGGTGACTGCTAAACACAAAAGAATTTGAATGTTTCCATCCTAATATAAGCTAACATATCTTAGAGGGCTGTTTCCTGATTATTAGGGTTAAGATGGCACAAGCCATACAGAGGCAGACAAAGGGCTGGAAATATGAAGTCCAGTCTAGGGTAACTGCAAATTTGTTCCAGCTTTTCAGTGCTCAAGTGAAGATATATTAAATTCTTGTAAGCAAGACAGGTTTATTACTTTTACAATTTTTATTTCTATTTTATTTTCTCCTAAGATTCAGTAAGATGCTTGTGAAAATGTCAGCCAGTCTGTTAGTAGTAGTCAAAAGAGGAGTTTTGTCAACACTTGGAAAAGAACTATAAGGGGAGATTGATACAACCCTAGTGTCAGGTGTCTGGTAATAATGGTGAGGGCAGTGAGACAATCCCAAGAGGGTGCCATTCACAGGAACAGAATTCTTCCGGTGCTGACCTTAGATAGAGGTTCTAGGCATTGACCTGGTTGTTGAAACACAGATGGAATTTCCAAAGATTGAGCTGGGGTTGAGAATTCTAGGTGAAGGATACAGAGTGAGTGGAGAGGCAAGAGCATGACTGCTGGGTAATCATGGGTGAGGTGCCCAGGGAAAATCCTTCTCCTATTCTCTTCTTCCGTGGATACAAAAAGGAAGAACTACCCATCTATCTCTTTCTGATGTGGGGCCTCGAATTGAGTCCTATTTAGCAGGGAACCAGATCACTACTGGGAAATGGCCACTTACATGCCACACCCCTTTCGTGAAGCTGATGTAGAAAGCTACTGCCCTGTCTGCTTCCTGAGCTGCCCTGTCCACTCCGGCATCCACCCTCTCCCCAAGTGAGCTAAGGCACACTCATCTCTTTAGCTCCCAGCAGCAAGCTGATGGGGAAGTTTTTGGTTCAATAAAAGGAGAGAGGAGGTTAGGCTTAGGGAGCCAGAGGGCTCTTCACTGAGTATAACAGGCATGATTTTGATTAGGAATGAAATGACTGCGTGTTCCATTTACTATATTATTCAGGGAACTCCAGAAGAGAGGAAAGGGAAGGAGCTGGGCATTCCTTGGTTCTGGTTAGCCGCTGTCAAAAACCAACAAAACTCCATGAAAAATTCTTAAACAGTGATGTCAGTTTCTGAACCTAGTAAATAAGGATATTGATGATTTAACCACCTCTTACAAGAGTGGATAAATGATAAATGATTGAAAATATATGTCATCATTTTGATATATGTATACATTTTTTCTTCAATTTTGAATTAACATGGGTGAGGGCTTGAATCAGATAAGCCTTTCACAATTCTACAAAGTAATGAATCTTATTTTTAGATTCTTTATTTTTCATGGTGTGATGAAAATAACTTGAATATATAATGAAATGTTCTCAGTTTTCTAATTCTTAAATATATCCAAATACTCAAAATAGGGCTCATAGATTCAGATCAGTAATCATATGTCATCCATTTGCATTAAGTAAAGGCTTTTCAAGCAAAAATCCAACTTCCATAACTTCATTCTATTAGTGGTATACTAGCTTCTGAGATTTTAGGAAAGAGGTGAGCATGAAAATGTAAAAGTGGAACAAATTTTCATTTTTACTCTAAGAGAGCACTAGGCATGGACAAGCCTCCCACTGCTCAGTACATATCTGTGAACAGTAGGATAGAAATGAATACTTTAAAGATGCTCTTCCAGATGAATTCTTTAGAGTTCAGCAGTATTACTCCATCTCCAAAGCAATCAAGGGGTAAAGAAAGTATCCTTTTCTTTAAAAAAAAAAAATGCAATGGATTTTGTATTTTTGGAGACCTCCTTCTAAAGTTTTTAAAAAAAATTTTAAATGTCTGAAGATTTTCTTTAGGCATTTGAGACCCTCAACTGACGTTTTCCAGGTACTTAGAGCTTTATCTTCCTTCAGAGGACGGGGACGCATGATAGTTACATTATTCTTTTCTAATGTCTGCAGTTACTGACTAAATAATTCAATACTTATTAAAAAATAGTTTCCCAGTGAATATGTTTCCAGTTAATATATATTCCAATTAATAATAAAAACTCAAGTCTATAGTATATATAGGCTAGATTTAAAACAGTATTTAAGTACTATTTAAAATATTAATTCTATTTACTTCTAAAAATGACTTAATTTTATCGACTTCGAAAAATGAGTTGCGGCAGGTAATATAGCAGATAAAAACATGATCTTTAAAGTCAGCAAGATGATGGGAAGTTAGGCATTTTAATGTCCCCAAAGTTAAGTTTTGCCATTTGTAAAATTAGAAATAATTCATATTTCAACAGTTTTTAAAATGAGGAATAAGACTTTTTATCAAAGTCATTAACGACCTAAAACTTATACATCTATGGTCCTCACTTTTCTCAATACCTCGGCAGTGTTTGTTGGAATTCAGCATTCCTTGCTTCTTCCCCTTTAGGCCCTGGGATAGCTTGTGCCTTATTTTGGTTTTCCTGCTGTCTCACTGGCTGCTTACTCTAGCCAACTCCTGTTCTGGGAGAACACCAGCAGTCTCATCAGCTCTTGTAGAACTTCACATGCTAACTCAAGGTTGGCTGTATGTGGATAAGACTTTGATTTCTATCACCAGCCCAGATATTTCTCTTAAATTCCAGAATCATATATCAAACTCCCTGCCTCACGTCTGGATATCTAATAGACATCACAGCCTTAACATGACCAAGTCAGAACTATTGATAAACTCTCTAAGCCTTTTTCATTCCAGTAAATTATTCACCCAGTTGCTCAGACCAATAACTTAGGAGTCATTGTTTTCTTTTCTTTTCCTCTCACCCCATACTTATGTAAGTTCAGTTAGCTGAACCTCCAAAATATATCTTTGATCTGTCCCTTTCTCACCAATTTTCCTGCTACAATCCTAGAACAAGACATCCTTGTCACATTCCTGTAAAACTGCAACAGTCTTCTAACTTGTTCTTTTATCTTCACATTTGCTCAGTTGCAGTCCATTTTCTACCTAACGCCTAAGGTGATCTTAAAGCATCAGATATCACGTTATACCCTGCATAAAGCCTTGGAGTGATTTACCGTTGCAAGTAGACTTATATGCAAACTCATCACAAGGCTTTTCATGATCCAGCCCCTACCTACCTGACAGACCTCCTCTCCCTGCTTTCTGTCCTTCTGCTTTAGCATTCTGGTATTTATTCTGTCTTCCAAACATGCTGAGTTTGTTCCTTTTCAGGAGCTTTTACCACATGCTTCAAAGTTGGTTCCCAGATCTGATATGGCTACTTTCTCATTCCTTCAGGTGTTAATTGCAAGGTTGACTTTCAAAGGAAGACTTAAGTACTCGAATCAAAGCAATTCTCCAACTCACTCTCTACCATGTTATTTTATTTTATTTGTATAGAGCACTTATCAATACCTGAAACTGTTTGGTAATGTCTTTCTTTATTGCCTGTGTCTCCTACCCCTACCACTATGTTGTAAACATCTTACATTTAAAATTTAGTTTTCCTGAATATTGCTGTAAGCCCAGTGGCCAGCACTACCTTGGCACATTGTAAGGGCTGAATAAATGGCTACTGAAGTTGTATTGCTATTTCAGTTTAAGCTCAAACTCTCACTAATGCATTAATTAGTGGATGTTGTCTATTAATAATTTTTACCTTTATAAGTCTGTTTATTTTCAAAAATGAGTGTTACATCTAGATTAAAGTTGGTACTACTTGGAAATATTGGTTAACCTTGACTTCATTAAGAAAAGAAAAGACTTCTAACTATAAGATTGTGTGTTATTTACACACCTTCAGTTACCATCAGTATATATTATTGTAGAGCCACAGAAATGCAAAGATCTTGGAGATCAGCTAGTTCAACCACTTTATATTAAAGGATATAATCTAAGTAGAACCTTACTCCTAAATAAATAGCTTTATTAAATAATTGAAAATAGAATTAATTATATGACTAATTGTTTTTCCCTGCTGTAGGCATAAATCAGGTTTCGTTTTTAGTTAATGCCTCTTCCTTGCCCCCTTCTTCCAAGGTTCATCTGTACATTTTTATAAAATATTTGATTAATTTTAGTCATTTGAGGTTTTGGTTCTTGAGAGTGTTATTGAAAAATTGTGTAGATATATTCAATTGATTATATAATCTTTTATAAAGGCTCAGAATTTACTTTTACTAAGAGTATTGTAGTCCAACTGTGGATCTGATATTTCTCTATAATATCAAAATGCATTAAAATGAACTTTTAATGGGTTAAATATCTTGATTAAAAGTTAGCAGAATTATAGCTTAGAATTTACTTTCATAAAGTTTAAGCCAACTTGTTTGCCAAATTGAATTCAGGTAGATTATGAACCTGGGTTTTTCTTTTGCAATTTGATATGCAATAGTTCTTTCCAGGTATTTAATTGTCTGCACTAGATACTCTGCATCTCTGGGGTCCCTGCAAATACTACAGTCAATTGAGAATCTGGTTATTCATGCCATACTGCTCTTAATTCATCTTATTTTTACATTTGTATCAAACTAAATTAGTAAGTGGACCCATATACTAATATAAATGCAGCTAATGAAACTAAAAATTCATAATATATATGTATTTCCATTTTAAACATCTATTGAATTTGTCTTTTAAAAGAATTCTCTTTTTAGAAATTGGAATATTCACAATGACAGAGGAAAAAATCAACTATAGAAAAAAAGTACAAGGGATGTCAAACCAGTGAGAGAAAAAAATAAAGTTGTTCTTGATTCCCACTTGGATTAACTGTATGAGAATGAAGAATATACTGTAATGAACATCTGCTACTGGCTCCTAAGATGGTAGGAAAGGGAGAATAAAATAAGAATTGCTGGATCAACTGCTCAGGAATTTGAAACCACAGGATATTGTAGTCCTTTGGGATTCTAAATATTCAGGCATCTGTTAGGTAGCAGATTCAGCTAAACATGGATCATCAAAGGAATTCCAGAGTTATGTTGAGGACAAGTTTATAATCCATAAAGGAGAAAATCAGCCACTGGGGAAGTTATCCTGGAAGAATGTAACGATTTGAAGTAGTTGTGCTACTAAGTAGTTGTTCTTGGAAAAAAGTATTTCCAAAAATTTAACCCCTTCACTTCTTCCCATCCTCACCTTGCCAAAAAGAATGCTAGCTAGCACCGAGGAGGCTGGTTGAGAAAACCAGTTGGGATATGTAGAAAGAAAATAACATCTATCATTAGGTGCTAATGGACTATCCCAAATAAACTGTAATCTAGGATCATTGCCTTAGTTATTTTCCAGCTACATTTTATAGTCACAAAAGGTAAGTGGTTTCCTTATTCTTCATAAGTATTTTATTTTCTTAAATTATTCTTTAAGTCATAGATTTCTAGAAGCAGAAATTGAAATGAGAAGCCCAGCCTTTCAAGGGTGGAATAGAGATTGAATTCTCAAACTATGGACTCATAAAATGGTGTGGAACCTCTCACATGATTCTCACTTTATCATCTCAGTGATGTTAGTAATTCATTCTTTCATTCAACAAATTCTCATCAAGCACCTACTGTGTTAGGTTTTAAGAATACATTACTGAAGAGAAACAGGCAAGAGTTTCTATTACTATGGAAATTTCCTTCTTTCTCATAGGAAAAAGTGGTTAGAAGTTTGCAGAGGGAAGGGTCTTCCAGAGAAGCGTGATGATCAGGTTACATCACATCAACCCATCTACCCCCCTCTTCTCTTCCCTTCAAGGGTAGGAGTTCTCTCAGGGAAACACCATTTTGAGGTACTTTTAAACATGTTTCTCCATTTTTATTAAATTTTTATTGTATTTAAGGCTGTATGTTTTGATATACAACATGATCCATGTATCTTAAACCCTCAAATGTATGTTCATATACATTTAGAAGTATAGTTTTAAAATTTTTCTTTATGCTCACCGTTTTTTCCCAAATAAAGAACCGACAATAAAAATGTGAACTTTCACACATTTGATTAAATGGAAAATAATATACAGCTACCTTTTTATGTGCCTACTTGTAGGCTTGTGTAATCACTGATTCTTAGTGCCTTCACTGCTGATAGGTCCATGAATCCGGAGAAGACTTTTGGGGTACATGGTGAAGATGCTTTGGTGAAGGATCAGAGGGAAGGCAAAAAGTCATTTACAAGTCAGCTTCTTTACAAAATACATCATGGATTAAGATTTTGCCCTTTCTCCAGGATTCTTCTCATTAATGTTCATCGACCCTGTCTCTCCTCTGTCTCCTTCATATATCCCCTTTGTCTGCTTTGACGAATTTTATCTACTAATCTGTAGAGTCCTTTGAAAAATTTAGTACCATATTAGAGAAACGTTTTGTATGTTGGAAACCAAAATATGGCTCTGATGAACAGTTGATTTACCTGTAAATGATGTGATTTTCAGTCTTTTAAAGCATTATAGCCTTAGTGTTATTGTCATTTAAGAAACATTCTCTTGGCTATATGCATTTATCACCACCAATTTCTAATATACCAAGTTGAGCACTATTTAGACTCTTTGGTTTTCCTCTCCTCAGTTAGCATGGTTACATCCTGGTCATTTTATTGCTCACTGACAGCTCTATTAGCTATTCCTCAAATTAATCAATTTTGATAGTTGGCTGGTTAAGTTTGGTGTGGGAAGGAAGTTTAAAACATTTGCTGACATAGGTTTGGTGGCCTATTTATAATTTTGATAACTGGGAACTTGCAGCAAATTTAGCACAGGTAAAATACATTAAAGCTCTAACCCTTCTGAAAATTCCCAGGGCTTATTTTAACGGGGTAGGCATAGTCTCACTGTATAGCTCAGATGGAGCCTTCGTATTTACTTTTACAGCGCACCTCTTTAAGAGAGAACATTCACAATGGAAAACAGCGGCAAGGGTTAGAAGACTTTTAAAAGGAAACTGTTAGTGCAGCAGTAAAATTTGGCCAGGTAATTTTTTTTTCTCTCTCTCATTAGATTTCAATCTTCTTTAGTATTATGACTTATCCAAAACAGACTAGCATTGAATCAGAGCTTTCAGTTTTTCAAAAATTATGACATGTTTGTCTAAACTCTATTTTAACTTGCTTAACTGTACTCTGGGCTTGAACCTCAATAATTCTTTTATTAACATTTTCAGAATAAGAACTTCAGAAGTAAATGCTTGAGCTATGTCACTAGTTAGGTCTTCTAAAGATTTATTGAACTTAAAATTATTGGAATCTCTTTAATAGCTCCATCAGTATAGAAACATGAGCTCTTATGTTTATGTATTTTTCTTTAGAAAAAACTTTTTATTATGAAACTTTCCAAACATAACCCAAAGTAGGAAGTACAATAAACC
This sequence comes from Macaca mulatta, assembly GCF_049350105.2. NCBI lineage: Eukaryota > Metazoa > Chordata > Mammalia > Primates > Cercopithecidae > Macaca > Macaca mulatta. The sequence goes on from NC_133411.1 coordinate 59,123,085, forward strand.
TCTCCATGTATGCATTCCCTGGCTTAAACAACCATCAACATTTCGCCATTTATGTTTATGTTTTAACAATAATGATTACTGGATATTAAGAGGAACGATCATGTGCTATTTTTAAAAGTGCTAGTAATAATCCTTAGTTGGTAAAGAACCATGATTTTTGGTAAATTTTATTTTAACAAGTAGAATTTATGAATTACAGTATGCTAACTAGATATGCTATATTTTAAAAATTAGTTACTATTTCTGTATTTTTGTAAATATCACTGAAAATATTACTGGAGTTGGAAGTTTTGTTTTCCAAATGTCAGTTGTTCTTTTCTCCATTCCTGGTTCAAAGCCAACACTATCAGAAGGGAGACAAGTTGGCAACTAGCCTAAATACCAGTGGGGATACATCGTTTCTTCTGGACTTATATTCTAAAATAACACCTTAAAAATCTGTAGATAATTAGTGTAGCAATCTTGAAAATATTAATTAAGAAAAGAGCTAATAATTACTATGCTTGAAACTGAAAGTGATATAATTAGACTTAAACTGTGAGGTTTTTATTTGAAATTCATTAAGACCTTAAATGACTTAGTTGGCAAAGAGAAATTCTCCATTTCTATTATTAAGTCTTTGCTAGTTAATAGAAATGTAAACAGGTTCAAATGTCTGTTTACTTATAGATTGTCTTGCCTAATTTCATCTCATTTTAATTATCTGTAGATAAAATGTTTTATTTACAATAATGGAATTTATAGCAGAGCTGGTCACATTTTGACAGAAAGTGAAGAAATTTGAGCATGCCAAACAGTAGTATACTTTAGGCATACAGATTTTTTAACTAAAATTTTGAAATATTTTCTACAGGTATACATTAAGTTTTTCCCAAATCATTGTTTATGTACATTAAACAATGCTTTGAATTTCTTCCCTCCCCACCCCCGCTCAAAACAAAGAAACCTGTAATAGTACAGTAGGAAAAGACAGAAGAACTTTCTCTCTCGAGCTGAATGATGCCAGTTTGAATAGCTTGGTGCTGACAGGCTGGGTGAGAGTTGAGGAGCTTTGATTGCTTACACTACCCTTGTTCTAATGGATGATGATATCTCTGTGAAATACATTGCCCCGGTCTGCCTGCAGAGAACTTAACCGCATCAGTCAGCCTCTCTTGCCTGAACCTATGAGGTCATCATTATTACTTCATTTTTTATTCCTACATAATCCAGGCTGAACTTTAGAAGGCTTTCTGCTTTTCCCATCAGAAGTTATTACTCTGAAATACAGAAATAACCTGAGAGATCTTTTATGAAATGTATCCTCTTCTGTTTGTCCTAAGTATGCAGTTGAATCTATGAACTAATTTTCTGGGCAACAGATTCACCAAATCCAAATTAATCTCAGGTGAATCAAATAGCTTCTTTCAATGCAGATACTCGTTTGGATAAAAAAGAGACATAATTTAACAGAACGAGAGTGGTAGCACAGTGGAGAAGGAAGATGGAGTTTGGTAAGAAGGAAAAAAGATTTTTTTTTTGAAAGAAAACAATTGCTAAACTAATGAAAGAATGAAAGAGATTGTTAACATCACCAACTCAAGCAAATTATTTGAGAAATAGTAAATTTTATAAAATAAAATTCTAAAAAATGGTTAAGATGGCAAAAGAAAAACTAACCAGGTTGTATATTTTAAATCTATGCAGCTTATCATTGGTAAAATATACCTCAATAAAGCTGCTTTAAAAAAGAAATAGTGAATTGTGTCATCTTAGGAAAAGGGTAAAGAATATGGGTTTTAAAATTTGATGTGGATACGAACCTCAACACTACCACTTATAATTGTAGTATCTTAGATCTTCCTTCCATCTATGACAGGAGTTGACTTTTTTTTTTTTTTCTGTGAAATGCTGTGTAGTAAATATAGTAAATATGTTAGGCTTTTTGGGCCGTGCTGTCTCTTTAGTAACCCTCAACTCTGCCTTTGTGTGTGAAAGCAGCAATAGGCAATAAATGAATAAGCATGCTGTATTTCAATAAAATCTTATTTATGGATACCAAATTTTGACTTTCACATAATATTTATGTGTTACAACTTATTGTGTGAAATGCTTTCCATTATTTAAAAGTAAAACCCAATCTTAGCTTGCCAACAAGAAAAACTCAGTGGAATGCATTTGGCCTTTGGGCCATGGTTTTCTGAAACCTGATTTAAGATAGTGGCTTTCATAGCGGTGCCAACAACACCAGCATTGCCTGTGAAAGCCTTCAAGATGCAAATTATTAGGCCTTACCCTAAACTTACTGAAAAATCAGAAGCTGTAGGGTGGGGTGCAACAAGGGTTTTAACAAGCTCTCTCTAGTTGATTCTGATGTATGTTAAAGTTTAAGAACCATAGCTCTGTAGATAATGCTATATAGCTGCTTTGAGTTCTTTTAAGAATTAATGAGATAATGAGTTGCCAGTGCCTGGCCTGATGTTTAACCACCTCAGCTGTGCTAAACACCTTTTAGCTGTTTATAATGGCTAAAGTAAATTGGTTAAATTTTGATCAAATTTTCCCTTCTTCTTAAAGCGGTGACTGTGTAAAATAGTTTTTTTTTTTTTGCAAGAATTCCAAAAGGAGTTTGCAAAAGAATGAAAAGCAGATCATTTTAACCTTCTTTTAACTAGACTGATAAAACTTGAGAATTAAGAAAAATCAAGTCTCAACAATGTGACAGGAAATGAGTTTCCTGGAAAACAATCTCTTTAATGCTAACACTTCCTTTGGCCTGTTAATAATTAGAAAATAATAGAAATAGCGGTTTTGATGTCATAAATATTGTAGCAGAATATGTTCTTGCTAAAAGAGCAAAATAGGAATTTAAATGTATAGAACAAAGGCACCTGCTACTCAGTGTTTCCTGTCTTTCCTTTCTCCATGAATGTGTGGGCACATAGAATATACTGGGACATGCTCAGTCAGCTTAACAGTCAGCAGCTGATGACTCATCCTGAGCCTGCTTCAGATAGGACTGATGTGAATGACAATGGCTGACACGGTGTTACCTTGTAAAATAATTTATTTGTGCTTTGTAGAAGTGATGTCGTGGAAGCCTGCTTTCTTATGGAAACATTCATCATTACCGATTTAGGCATATTGATTTACATTTCTTTGACTTTGAGCTTAATACTGAGTGTAAACGTTCCCAAATAGTCACAAGTGAACAGAAAACATAATGAATGTAAGAGCTGACATTTTTTATGAATATGAACTTCATAGCAAGTCATACCCACCCCAGTGGAGGGAAGAAAGAGAGATTCTACTTTTCTCGCAATTATCTAGATAAACACAAATTGAAAGCTTTTGCTGTGATTTATCTGGATAATTCTGACAACATAGGTTTATTAAAATGCTTCATACAAAGCATTCTGAATTTCATTTTGCTTTTATATTTGTGCATTTCTTGCAGATGCTCACAAAATGTCTTGGATAACAGCTGACCTTGTAATGTCCTCATCATGATCGGTGAGTCTGCAAAAGCAGATGAAATCTTTCTGTAAATTCAAGTGAGCTAGAAGTTAAAAAAAAAAAAAAAGTAGCTTGTACAAGTCCTCAGTATTAGAAGAGTTTTGTTAAAAGTTTTCCGTGTTTTGGTATTTTAATAAAAACCACGTTATGAGGCTTATTTCTCAGTTACATTCATTCCAATTGCCATTTTTATGACAATCTTAGTAAACAAAGTTCAGATATTTTTTTCAGATTTTTTTTTCATCATTTTAGCCAAGAATCACAAGAAATGCAACAGGAATGATATCACAGCATACCTTTTTGTAGCACATTAATGCATTTTTGACAGCTGAATATTTCTGATGAAGAGAATATTTAGATTTCATTTTTGTATCTTATACAACATCTGGAACTTTAGAATATTTCTTTATTCAGTAAGCTCTTCATTATGTCTGCAAAAATAGCCCTGATAGAAACTTATGAAAATGATTGTCAAGACTTTGCTTGGATCACAGTGAAGATTAAATAGTAATAACCATCAAGCAGTACAACATAGGCTTTAACCTCAAATATAAACAATACAATAAAGACGCTTCCTCTTTTCATATCTGCCAATTTCCTACGGTCATGCATAACTTTAATAACTAGATTAAATGCCTTGAACTCTACTGTGGGAAGCCCCGAATCCTCCCCATTATCTGTGGATTTTCTGGCATGCACAGGCTTCTGTGCAAGTGCACCTATGTACTGACGCTCACTCCAAGCTACCACCATTTGTTCTGTGGATGCTCCCTGCCTAGACTGGCCCAATTCACGGTGCTACCCCTCTCATTTCACTCAAGCAAAGAATCATAAACTGGGGTTCATATGAGTGGCAACTTTTTATTATGGATTTATGAGATGCAGAAAGTAGTTAGGGATCAGAAAACACTTCAGCGTTAACATCAGGTACAGATATGTTCCAAGTAATTTGTCAACCACCCCCTCCGTAAGGAGTTTTTCCTCTCTGGGTGTACTCGTCGGCTCCAGCCTCCAGCTACATGCATGCCAGAAGCCCTCCTGCATTTTTTCCTAGCTCTTCCTTGCAACTCCCCTTTCTTCTCAATACTGGGTCCCCTCTTAGGTTGCCTGTAGCAAAGTCAAATTCTTCTCCTTTTAATAATAAAACAGAATAACAGTTCAGCACTGTTTTTTTTTTTTTTTTTTTTTTTTTTTATCTCATACTACCCATGCAGCCCTGCAAGGGACCTGACTTTTCTCAACCAAAGGAAACAGCATACACCATTAAGGTATTTTTATCTTAAAAAAAAAAAAAAAAAAAGAAAAGAAAGAGTCATCTTTTTAGGAGTGAATTATTTCCCTTCTCTGGAAGGCAAATCAACTGTAGTTTTTCCTTCCAGTTGCCATTGCTCTTTTTGTGATGTATAGGGGCATTTCTCTCCAAGGAAGCCTCTGTGCTGTCTTATAGGCACATTATTTTTTACCCTCTTCAGTCCGTTCTCCGCACTGCTGCCAAATGATCTTTCTAAAGGGATAATTTGATCTTGATGTTCTTTTGGTTAAGCTATGAGTAACATCTCACTGGTCTCAGGACAAAGTTTCAAATCCCTAACAGATCTGACAGAGCTCTATGAACACCTGGCCCCCGCCCCACCACGTGCCTTGCGCTAGGCTTAACTTGCAGGACTCTCTTTTCTCTCCTTTCTCTCAAGGTGCAGAGACTTTTGACTTCTGGAACAGAGCATGCTCCTTGCTACCACTGGTTCTCTGTGACTGTTATTTCTCTGCCTCAAAGATCCTCCCTGCTCCTGTAGTGATGTCTTAGTTATGTTCCAGATCTCAGCTTAAAGGTTTCTTAAGTTTGGGGCTTCTATGTGTCTCTATTGGCATTCTGTACTCTCCTTTGAACATTCATCAAATTCGTAATTCATTCATTTTGAAAGCAGGGTATCAGGTTGCTGTGGCAACTCCAGGCAGGGTTGCCAAGCATTGTCTGTGTACCTCTACTTAGGGCTTCTATGACGAAGTTTCCCTTTTCTGTTTTGTTTACTGCCTCCCTCCCTCCACTGCCCCTCCAAATTTAGGGTAGCAATGCCTCCCCTCTGTTGACCTAGCCATGTTTCTCAAAACTGTCAAGCACTCTTCATTTCCTCTCTACACCTTCATGCTATTCTCTACCAGTTGAGATTCTGATAACATACTCCTAAACTGTTACTATTTTTTTCTAAGGTCTTGCATGAGTGTTTAATCATTTGGGCTTTTCTTTTGTCACCATCTTCTTATCTTCATAATCTCTGCTCCAGCCATTCTTGATTATTTTTCTTACGTCTTCCTATGGGCCATGGTCTCTTTTACTCCTAGGGCCTCACACATGCTGTTTCTACAGTCAGAAAGGAGCAACCCACTCTTACACTGCTACATTCTCCCTTTATCTACCTAAACTCTGCTTATCCTTCAAGCTTTATTTTACATTTCAATTCCTCTGAGAAGTCTGTCCTCACTTTCTGTCTTTCCGACCCCTAGTCTAGGTAGAATAATAGCCCTCAAAGATGTCTACATCCTAATTCCTGGAACCTGTGAATATGTTAGGTTACATGGCCAGGAAGAATTAAGGTTGTATATGGAATTGATGTTGTGAAAGTGGTGACCCTGAGATGGAGGACAATTCTGGACTATCTAGGTGGGCCCAGTGTAATCACAAGGGTCCTTATGGGTGAAATAGGGAGACAGGAGGGTCAGTGTCAGAGAAAATTCCACTGGCCGTTGATGGCTTTGAAGACAGGAAGGGACCACAAGTTAAGGAATGCAAGTGGCCTCTAGAAGCTGGAAAAGACAAGGAAATGGACAGATTCTCCCCTAGAGACTCCAGCAGGAACACAGTCCTACGGAAACTTGATTTTAGACCAGTGGGACTTATGACTTTTGACCTTCAGAACTCTAATCTAATAAATTTGTGTTTTTTTTTCTGTTTTTTTGTTTGTTTTTTTTTTTCCTTTTTTTTTTTTTTGTCTCAGATTGAGATGCAAAAATTTGTGTTGTTCTATGTGGCAATTTGTTACAGCAGCAGAAACTGTTACTATATTTTTTTTCAGGAGTTTCCATAGTCTACAGTTTTTAATCATCCTGTATTTTAATTGCCTATCAGTTTATCTGGCCCTTTTAGTAGACTCTAAAGCCCACAGGACAGGACAATCACTGTTTTATTCACTGTCATTTAGCCTGTGCTAACTACAATGCCTGGAAGGTAGTAGGCTTTCAGTAAGTATTTGCTGAGTAAATTAATGGCAGATACAGAATTCAAACATGGCATCTTTGATACAGTCCAGCAGCAGTAGCTCTTTGGCTCTGAAGCAGATACTACTTGAATTTTTCTTTTTTCTCTTGGAAATCTGCCTAAGATCATCTGAAATCAGATATAGCTTAGCCAACTTCAGTTATTTGAGAAAATTTTTCCAAATAATATTGATCCACTGTGTTATGACATCTTGGTTTTCATCTGGACAGAAACACATCATAAATGAATTTAGTGGGTCCCCTTAACTTCTTCAAGCAGGAGAATGGCGCATTTCTCATTTGCTATTAAGATCAGTTACATGTGTTTCCATGACACATTGTTCAGAAATGGCCAGAGCAGCTGGGTAATGCAAGGAATGGCTGCCTATGGGTAGGACATTGTGTTTCAGATCCCCAGTTGTTTACTCTTTCTGGGGCAAACAGTCTCATTTGAAGGTTATTTTCTCAGGTGAAATAGGCACAGTTTCATCTGTTTCGGCCACTTACACAGAAAGACAGGAACGTCCTAGGATTCCTAGAGCAAATGTCATGGCAAAGGGTGTTCAGGGCCTCCGCTAGCCTAGACTTTTTATTCTTTCCTTTTTAGTATTTCTCTCTGATGAACAATTTGATGGGTGAATATCAAAAGCTATTGGAATTTAGTACATTATCACTCTCGATGCCTTATATTTTTAAGATCCAATGAAAGAAAGGAAGAAAAAATACCTCTTAATTGATTCTTTTATATCTTTGCCAAATACAGTAACTCTTATCAACTAAAATCACTAATAAATTAAAGCTGATTAGGGAACATTAGGAATGCTGTCAATGGATGTTTTAAAATCAGGGAAAAAGTTTCAGCAGTCATTAAGCCCTCAGGGGAGGAAAGATGTATTCTAGGAAATCATAACAATTGAAATGTATTTCTATTATTTTTTCTGAAGACTCTTCAAGCACTTACACTGAATTCCAGAATGCTTCAACTTCCAACTGATAGAGTATTAAACACTGTGAAGAATGTTAGTGTGGGAGACACAGAAAGAACAGCATTTTTAATTTTTGTCCAGTCAACTAGTTGTTTTGCAGAAAATAATTTTGATAATGTTTATATGACCTTGAACATTTACACATATTTCATGAGGAGCTTAGAAGTAAACATTTTGATATAATATTGGGAGTTAAGGTTTAATAAAAGGGGAATTTATTTCCTTCAAAAAGAGCCTAATTACAGAAAATTAGGAGATTCAAAAAGTAGTCAATGGAACAACTTTTGGATCATGGGAAGCTTCACCAGATAGTTCTCTACTTCAGTTTCTGCAAAGATGGTTTTATGAGAGGAAGCAAAGAAGCTGGGCTGCTTACTGAAGTGTGAAAACCAAAGCATTAAACAGGCTACTTTAACTCATCTCAGGCCGTCCTGAATTCATCTGGAGTGTGGGTAGGAGCCTAAAATCTAGCTCCAGAGCAAAACCCACGTGGAAAGATTATCAGAAAGAAAATTTCTTTCCATATATTAGCAACTTAAGATCAGTAAGGTGAAAGATTTTGCAAAATAGTATGGGAAGCAAAACAGAGGAAAATAAGAATAAAAGTGAGCCATCTCAAAATTGGTTTTTATGTAAGAAGTGAAAAGGCAAATAAATCCCCTTGAAAAATATATCATATATCTACCATAATCTACCATCCCTTGAATCAGGCTGTCTAGGGATTGATGAACATATACCAAAATACATCCAGCCTTCCCAATGTCCTCATTTCACATTTACTCAACTAACCAGTACTTCTTTATCTCTTAGTTGTTCTATGGCTGAAAATAGGATTTAGGGTTGATAATGCCCAGATTTCTAGGCTATGAAGCAGTAGCATGTTTGCAGTGTTGGGTATTCCATTTGTGCATGGAATCCCTTCACACTGTCTTCTCTTTCTGTAGTGTCAGAACTGCCTGCCTTCCACAGTGTGTTTGCTGTGTTTTACGGGGTCCAACTAACTCTCTGTGTCATATCACTCTCCTAAGCATTCCCATGTGGAAATACGATGTCGTAATAATGCAGAAACAATTTAACTTTTAGTGCATTTAAAAGTAGATAGCATATATTTGCTTTGATCGTGCTAGTATGGTAAAAATGAACAAAATTTGTGTAAGAAGACATATGCTGTGTGTAGGAAAGACAAGAAATGCACAGTTTATATTTTAAGCTCATCAGAATTTACATTTATTGTTAAATATGATGCATTATTTTGGAAGCTGATTTTCTTGGAAAATAAAGGCTTGTTTTTGAAAATAAGTAAAGAGTATAAAATAAGCCCAAATTAGAAATATGTAACAAGAAAGTCTATTACAGCAAGAAAAATCTTACACTAAGTTAAATATTATATCTACAAGTAGACATCTTGTAAAAGAAACTCCTTACTATATGCAGTGGCTATGTTACTAAATATTGGCTGAATTTGGTGATACTCTATTTATCTGGCCTTTTTGTTGGCCAAGAGAATATTTTTCGAATTAAGAAATTTCCCAATTAATTAAAGATCATGCTAATGAAGAATGTAAACTTGTTTCACTTTCCATCTAACACCACAGACTGTCAGGTATTGAGTTCTTGCCTTTTCTCTTTCATGTTCTGATATCAGAATGATTGTTTTTGACAATAGCCTTTATAGTGGCATAGTTATTACTTGCTTTTTGGATTTGTTCTGGGCTGTTTGAATTTTAATTTACGCTGTTAATAGTGTGCCTTCACATTAGTACTGCATTTTTTTAACTTGCAATTTTGTTATTTTCCTTGGAATGCATATTTTTGGTTTACAGATGGTGTTGGTCACAAAAAAGAAATATAAATTGGTAGAAACTCAGACTTTTTTTTTTTTTTTTTTTTTCATGACAGGAGGGGACAAAGAGGCTGAATTCCTATACCAGTCTATCTCCCAAAGACTATTGAAACACTTCATGAATTGTATCTGCAATAATATTAATCAAGACACAAAGGTCAAACCAGTAGAACTGCTGGCTTGTTCTGGGCCTACAGTCCTATCCTCGAAATTTTGCTTTCTTCTTGTTGAGCTCCTTGAATTTGAGGAAGGCCAAGTGTGAGAGAGGATGGTGAAGAAAGGGTAAAAGTTGCTTGTAGCTGGGCATGGGCAACTCCAATGCCACCACAGAGATAAGTCTCTACCAGCTCAGGAGCTGGGAGAGGGCCCTGGTGGAGGAGAATTTGCATAAGGAAATCAGCAGCTCTGTAGTACACTTGTAGCACGTGACAGGAAAAATTTGTCATTGGCTATTTATGAATTAAATCTTAATAAAATCCCTAGGTCTTCCCTAACCAAGTGCAAATGTCTTAAGAGGTTACCTATAATTTTGAACATCCTTTCAGCACATTTTCTGCATAGTTAATGTGTGCAGTTGTGTCTAGGCACAGGACAGATTTACTTCTGTATCAAAATTTGAGGCACTGTATATGGCACAGAGACCCCATTAGTCAGTGAAATTATGGCCTATTCAAGGAGATGAAAATTTAGTGAGAATCTTAACTAGGAAGACAACAAAGTTACTCTTTCAAAGAAATAATTTAAATGACTTTGAAGAGAAAATAAGATTTTTTTTTTTAATGGAAAGTTTATTTTCCAAACTACAAGACAGTTAAATAGTTAGCATATCTCTTAAACCCTAAATTTTAATTTATTACTCAGTGATGTCACTGATAGTCTCTAGCTCTTAATAAATGCAGTTCATCTTCTCGTGTGTCAGTTTTCTCATTTTAAAAATTAATTATAATGATAAAGCTATTTTTAAGTGATTTTTTTTTTCTTTTTTCTTTTTTTCTTTTTTTTCCTGAGACAGAGTCTCCCTCTGCTCCCTCCGTTACCCAGGCTGGAATGCAATGGTGTGATCTTGGCTCACTGCAACCTCTGCCTTCTGGGTTCAAACGATTCTCTTGCCTCAGCCTCCCCAGTAGCTGGGATTGCAGGAGCCTGCCACCACTCCTGGCTAATTTTTGTATTTTTTTGTAGAGACGGGGTTTCACCATGTTGGCCAGGCTGGTCTCAAACTCCTGACTTCAAGTGATTGACCTGCCTTGGCCTCCCAAAGTGCTGGGATTACAGGTGTGAGCCACCATGCCCGGCTCTAAATGATTCGTAGCATAATAGTAACACATTTGATGATACATGAACAACTATAGATAGAGCTAGAGGTAGAAAAAAAATGAAATGAAATTATTCCCTAGCTTTTCCTGGGTTGTAACAAATTCCCAGAACATTTGAACCCTCCACTGAATCTAGGTTTATGATATATAATTGAAGAGTAGACAGACATCTTAGGAACAAAAGTACAAAGAAGAAAGGGGTACATCAAATTGGTGAGTGAGCAGAAATAACAACATCCAGAAGGAATTTTCTACCCTGACTCTTATTTTTAGGAACACTTTCTACTCCACCTCCCTGACTTCTGCCTTCCATCTTAAGCCCTAGCTTATCATCAACACTAAGTGTAAGATCAGTTTAGAGCCAGGGAAAGTGAAATATAATTTATTCAGCAAAACTTATAGAGATAATTTAAGGAATGTAAAAGTAATTTCATAATTTGGATTTTGGCCAGCAAATAAAAACTAATATCCAACTCCTTTTCCCACGACTAGGAGTGAGAATAATGATTTCATATCTCCTGTGAATTGCAACAATTACAACAATATTGTTGAATATTGAAGTAATTTTCCAGCCCTACAGGAATATGTAAGAGTTTTTAAAAGCAGAAAAAAAAAAGACATCTAGAAGCAAGGTCAGACAGGAAAGTAACATTTTAAGGCGCCACTAAATAATTTTTGAAACCCCATTTGAAATTTATAAACTGATCATTTAATGGTTTTGGCTTTTATAAATATGATGTATATTCTTGTTTCTTGAATTCTATAATCAAATGATAAATGATAATATAATATAAATAGCAGCAGATAATTTTGGACATGATCATTAAATGAAATTTTCTAACTGAAAAATTGAAGTGGATGCAAATATACAAAGGAAATTTATACACGATTTTAGACTAAAGAACAATCCATCTGATCAAAAGACATCTTATTATTCTTATTATTTGTAATAGATGACTTCAATTGCAATCAAATGACAAATGTATATATATGTATATATATATTTGATCATCATTTGATATTATATACATATATATAATATATACTATCCAAATATATTTGATTTAAAGGAAACTATCATAAAGACCATGGTTAGAATTCACTTTAGCAACTAAGTACAATGATTACACAGCAGCTATAAGTCAAATGATTCTATGATGAACTACACAATTAGATATAAAAATACACTGTGATAGCTAAAGACCTTGAAGTACAATTTTAAAATACATTAACTAGTATATGCAGTTGATTTTAATCTATCAAAAATTATTGGAATGTTAATTTCAGTTATATATTACTTAGAGTGGTCTGTTAAATCACAAAATGTGCCTCTGCAAATTTTAAATATCACTTGAATTGTAGTTTTTGTGCCTGCATTCGCTCCTTACACTATTTCGAAAATTGCCAAATTAATTGTCTGTTTAGTAGTAAGTATAATGTGGAGAAAAAGCATATTGCTAAAATGTATTTAATCAGAATTTATATATGCACCCCTCCATAACACATACCTTGAGGTATTTTCTTGATCGTGGTATTAAAATTAAGTATTATGCTCAGTATATACAAAAGCTAAAAAATATGAGAATCATAAACAATAAAGCTCTCATAAGATTGTTATTGATCAAAATATTAAATCATTCTGGCTTTTAATCTGCTGAAAGTACACACTGAAAAACATATTTTGAGCTTCAAAAAATTTCTTAAGTCTAGCTTAAACATATAATAATCTAATTATAAATGATAAAAATCTGTACCAGTTATTCTTGGTAGAAACTTTATTTTCCAGTGTATATAAGTAACTTTTGTTAATTCACCGTACTTTTAAACTGAATATGTTTAAACAAGCTACTTTTCATCTTAATTTTCAAATTATAATCATGGAATGTCTAATAAATCTTAATGCCAGTTATTTCTGTCTGAACTAAATTGAGATCTTTATTGACACATGGAAAGGGAGGGGGGTTTCTTTCCTTGCTGAGAATTATATTGTTCTGGTTGTTAGAATTATAGTGTCACTGCTTTGTTCAAAGCTGGTCAGGGCAAGTTTCTGAACTTGGATTTATTACCACGTACTCGTCTTAGGTCTACCACAGCCTCAAAACTTGTGACAGAGACTCTTCAACTTATATCTTAGCAAATTAAAAGGACAGGAACATCAACAGGAACTCTCGGTACAAACAAGATTTAGGAATATTTATTTGTGCAAGAGAAAATATGCTTTGTGGCTCTGTGCCACTTAAAAAAAAGTAGTCTTGCTTAAGGTTTCAATTTTCTCAAATGGAAGAAATAGACAGAATATGTTCCCTGGACTTTATGTTTATATTATGCCAAAGAAAATGAGCCAATGCATCTTAGTGGATAAGCATTAAAGTATTCTTGAGCACATTTTTTTTCCTGGAATTGATTTTTTCCTCTAATCTTTAAGTTGGTACTTTTTTTTTTTTTTTAAACTACATTGATGCTTTTCTGTTGCGACTTTACCTGTCTCTTCCACCCCCACCTTTCTCTTTCAAAGCATTTTTTCAATCAGCATATGAGGTTCTGAAAGAATACTTAGTCTTGGCTTTTCCCTCAACTTTATTCAGCAAAGCTACTGACTTGAACAAAAGCAGTACTGTACCTGCTCCTGGCCGCCAGAAACAATGACGAGCGCCTTGATAAGATTAGATGTAATTTTAAATGCAGTGGGGACAAAGACTCCCTCCCATTCGCCCCACTCTTAACCCCCTACTGTAATTCCACCACAGGGAGCAGTTGAAAAATCCCGGGCCAGAGCCAGACTGCTTGGTAAGCGCCACCTAACAGACATAGAAACATGATCTGCATCATTTTCAGGCCTGGCAGACATTTTGTGCATAAAAAAGAGAAGAAAAGAAAAGAAAAGAAAAAAAAAAAAAAGGCCATCTTTGAAACCAGACACAAGCCAACATTCCCAGTTTTATAGTTTCAAGAAAGACTTTAAATTTGAAATAATCAAAGAAAAAAAGAAATTATGTTGAAAACATATAAAATCAATTTAGTTTTGTTTTTGAGCAGAAATGTTGTCACTATATCTAAGTTAAATTCTGCTATGGATTGTTTTCATCTTTTGGAGTAGGCATAAATGTTTGTGGTTTCTTTATTAATCTAAGAAGTTAGGTGCCTAATGTTTATTTTTTTTTTAACTGGTGAAAATTTATTTTTTAATTTTGTGAGAGTATCAATGAAATGTCTGTGTGCTTTCCTTTTTCTTCTGTTTTTTGGATAAGAAGATATCTTCACATTTATGTATTTATTTGTTCTCATCACAAAACTTTATTGACTCCTTCATACCTCAATTCTGAAATAATAATTTAATCTTGGTCATATTCCACTCTCTCTTTCTCTATCTACCTATCTATTGTAAAAACAAAACACTGATATTTAGATTTTAAGAGAAGAAATTATTAACAAGGAAAATATATTTGTTTATTTAACTATACAGATATAACTCACTTTGCACACACAAAGGCTTTCATAGCATTATATTGTTTGAATTTCTGTGAAACAAATCATCTAAACTGTGCTGTATAAACTGTTTTTAATCTAAGGTAACTCTTTTATTAGGTGGATAAGATCTCCTTAATCTGTCGGTCCTAAGATGCTTTTTTGGTATCAAATGTTCTTTATAGGGGGCATGACAGCATGCTGAAGAAAAGTCAGATGTTGAAACTGGATAAAGAGTCTTAACTGACCACATTTGAGAGGCTTACTAATCTCTGAACTTCTGATCCCATAGTAGTAGGTGTTTTTGAGTTAATACAAGAGGACAAATCTCTACCCTTGCCTAGTTATGGAAATTAGTGGCATTCAGAGCTTACCCATTAACCTGACAAATACACTGCATACGTGTGCTGTTATTACCCTTATTTCTTGTCATAAAACTTCAGAAAGCTGAGAAAATACCTTTAGGATGTTAATCCCTATTCCAACTCACCCTACATTTATATTGTCTTTTCCTCTGAGAAATGAGACAGGCCTACACAATAAGAATTTTCACAAGATTTCAGTTAACTGGATGCCACTAAGCATTACTAAAATGTATTATCCTTGAAAGTAGTGAACTATATTGATTTTTAAATTGTTTTTGTGGGAAAGAAAGTTTTTTTTTTCTTTCCTTCTTCCTTCCTTTCTGCTTGTTTTTGTTTGTTCTTCAACCTGCCATTGGTGTTACCAAATATCTTCAGTGCTCTTCTTTCTCTCTTTTTTCTTCTATCTGTTCTATCTCTTGTTTCTTCTATCTGTTCCTGGAAAGATGTGGATAGGTCCTCCTGACCACCTGTTCCCAGGTTCTCAGCAGCCTCTGGAAGCTTATAGATCCCTAGCAATTTTCCTGAGCAGTTGTCTCTCCCCTTCCTTCCTACTTTCCTCCCTCCCTTCCTTCCTTGCTTCTTTGCTTCCTTCTTCCTACAATGCACCAGACACCGTCTTATCAGCTGGGGATTAAAGAAGAGATGACTGCAATGTAGTTCCTCCTCTCAAGGAACTCATAGCCTTGTGTCAAGGGAGTCATGAAAAGAAGCAATCTCTGCTTCCGACCTTTCTCTTAACACTTTGTGCCCCCGATCCAGCTGAAACTTCCCATTTTTCCATTTCTTCTATCTACCAGGAACCTGAGAAATGAATGCAAGCTAAAATAACTGATAACTTTTAAAGTATTGCTCATCTCTGCATTTAAATTTTAACTCTTGGCCTTCAAAAGTGGAATAAGTAGTAAGGGATTTTTGTCAGTAAAGAACACAGATGAAGAGGGAGATATTTTATATTAGAGAAACTTTCTCAATCTCTCAATCATAATAAAAATGTATTATACTTAAGATGATTGGCCCTATCTTCCTGGTCCAGAATTTATATAAAGCTCTCTGGATTCAAACTCAGAGAAATTCACTACAATTTTCTAAATTTACTATTTGTTTTTTACATTTATCATTTTCAGTATATACCTTGTATGAAAGAAAACTAGGTCAAATAACTACTTATATGCCAATAAATACTTATCATTAAACAATGAAAGTTAGATATTGAAATAATTATTTTCTGTGTTACTAACATATCCATGTAAAAATCAAAGATGATATCCACCAGATTCAGAAAATCTGTGCCTGGAAACTCTATCAGCTCTTTTCAGTATATTCCTGCTAGCATTATTTTAATTATTTTAATTATTTGTCATGCTAATATTACAAGATCTACAAAAACAAAAAGAATAAAAATTAGAAAAAAGAATAAAATTTTATTATATGCCTAGCATTCAGAAAGGGAAATTCTTAACATCTTTCAACTTTTTTCTATCCAAATATTTTTATATTTTTATACAAGGGAGATAATAGTGTACATAGCCATTTTTAGCCATTTTAACATACCTATATATTGCAAGTGTTTACAATGCACTAGAAGGATGATACTTAACATTTGTAAATGGTTTCTGCTTTTTAAATACTGCATTTTGTGAATGCAGAATGTATTAAGATCATCCCTTTTGTTTCTTGTCTTCCTCTTTCTCCATTTTCTATTAGACTAATGTCTTCTATTTTTGGCTCTTTACTCTCTGTCCTCCAGGTCTTTTTTGGTCCAGCCCTGTCTAAATGGAATGCCCTTTCCCCCTTTATCTGCCTGTCTGGAAATTGTGTTCACTCTACAAGACCCAACTGATAGGCCCCTTTCTCAACAGAACCTCAAATTCTGCTTCATCCTCTGCATTCCTCTCATAGCTTTGGATGCTTTCTTTATGGAATTTATCATACTCTGCATATGAAATGACATCAACTGGAGCAGAATCAGATTGTGCAAGTGTCCTAGGGGTCTATCTTGCATGCTCTGGGCAGAGCAGCCTCTAGATGGCATAGAATGTTTTAGGAACTTCTCACTTGTCATGAAAAGCAGAGGACCCTGGAGCGGCTGCCTGGCTAAGTTGTGTAATTTGTATCAGCCCGGGGAACCCTGCGTGAGAAGATATGAATCCTGATAATAACTGAGGTCCTGGATAAAACAAACCTGACTGCAATACTGTGAGTTCCTCCAAAGAGATTCAATTGCAGGAGATCACAGCTCCCCAAGAGAACATCACTAGTGAGTTGAGAGAACCTGACTAATATGGGTGAAATGATAGAGAAACCAGTGCCTACTGTTGTATCAAGAGACTGCCTGACTTGGCCATGCCTGGCCATCCCTGCTATGTTCTGGGAAGCAGACTACCATCGTATAAACAGAAAGGCTTGCACCACAAGGGACCTACAGAGTTTACTGTGGAAGCCACCCTGAAAGAGTAACTCAGGCTCAAGACAGAAGTGCACATCTGGAATACAGCCTACATTCTGTTGAGATCCCTGTGTAATTTACTCTGGTCACCAGCAGCATGGAGATCAGCTTGGGCAGAAAAATGCTGGTGGTAGAGTGCTGAGGTCCAAGGTGCAGAAGAACTGAGCAAGGGCAAAAGCCTGAGCAGAGGGATCCTCTTGGAGAAACCCCCTCCTCCGTGACCCCATTTGGCCTACTTAGGACTCCTGGAGGGGTCCAAAGCAAAAATCACACTTCCTCCAGGCAGAGTGGTAGGATTTAGGGTATGGCTGTCAGTGTGATACACAGATACACACAGAAATGACATCTTTTTATTACCCTTGCATGTCCTGTGGCAACTTAGTATGATGTGTTACACAGACCCAACAGATCCACTTATTTATTACACTCCCACAGATATTGCTGAGGCCTAAAATATGTCTCGCATTATTCTACGTAATGAGACAAAAATGGTTAGCAAAAACCAGACATAGGTTTTGCCCTCATGGAGCTAAATGTTCATTGAGGTATAATTCATGCAAATAGATTTACATTTCATTATTCTCTTAACTCTCCATGCAGGCTATTTGGAAATATAGCAACACATGTTTCATTTAACTTTTATAATATGCTTTTAAAAATGTGGAGAATTAAGCTATGCTAAAACATAAATAAGCTACCAGGTTACAAATATTCCTTTATAGGTGTTGTTAGGTAAGTTAACCCTTTGGAAGCTATATTAATTTTTCCAAGTCCCTAGGCCAGTTACTTGCTTTGGAACCCTAAATTGTCACAGGCAAGTGGGGAAATGCACATTTTGCATATACGCAATGCAATTTATTTGAAACTGTAATCCTAAATCTCTTTTCTTTGATTTGACCATGAAACATAAAATGAACATTGATAAATTACTTTGGATTAAATTATTTAATAAATATTATTAATTTCTTAATGTATTCAAGATCCAATGCTTAATTCTGGGGAGAGCAAAAGGTGAATAAAAGAGAGTTTCTACTGTCAATATAGTATAAAAACTAGTAGATTTGGCCAAAGATGCAGTCTTTCAAAATTAATGAGCTACAAAGTGCTACTTTCCCCTACTGTTGACAGATCAGAACCTTAATCCACCGTGCTCAGCCTGAATGGGAGAGAGGACGAGAGGGATGTGCTGGACACAGCAGGAAACAGTGTTGTCCAGATATGCACAAAGTAGTCTCAGGATGCCTGGGCATTCGTTTGCACATAACAAATGTATCCAAGGTGTTTCTAGTTCTCACTCGAGTTCTGTTATTTTAACAATCATAAAATAGATGAATTTTCTATAAAAGTAAGGAGAAAGTGGACAGTAATTAGAAAAAGAACAAAAGCCATCTCTTTTCCAAAGCTGTATTTACTCCTGTAGATAGCTTAATCACAAAAGTAACTGACATGTATATCATTTCATGTTTCATAAAAAGCAATCACACATTTAATCTTTGTAGCAATTCTGTGAGCCTGCTATCATATCTTCATTTTATAGATGACAAAACTGAGCTATAGCTATTAAACAATTTGCCAAATTTGACTAAGACATGACAAGAATTTGGTCAGTAAGCAGAAAGCGAACATAAAAACAGTAACTACTTATTTTTCTCCCACTTTGGGCAAAACACAATATTTCTAGGTGTTTGTGGGAGATGCTCATGTTATAGATGTCATGACCTCTGTCCACAAAGATTTTATATTTGAATGGGCATAAATGAAACTACATATGTAAAAGACATAGATCATCATATTAAGAAGTGTAAAATAATATAGTGCAAGTTACAGTCGTAAATTCTGAAGTCATATGGAGTAATACTATAGCTCAGTGAGGTTAATGCTATTAATACTGGAGATATTGCTTTCTGAATGTGTAGGAGAGGTGTTGGGTGACTACCTTTGAGACACTAGAAGTTTATCTTAAAATAATAGCAGAGAAACCACGAAAAGTGGATGTCGCTGAGCAGTGGAAGGGCTTTATGGAGAGGCATTCCCATTTAAAACTTCAAATTTCATTACTAGTGAAATGAAAAAGACAGGAATTAGAATGCCATTACATTTTTTTTTAACCAAGTAGATGATATTTTCCATATGAAAAAATCCATATAAATATTTACAAATAAGTATGAAAGATTATTTAAACACATCAGATTTTAAAGCAGAACATTCTTTAGTCTGAATTTTTTGGGCCAGGGTAGAAAAATTGATCCTTCCACCACTTCTTCGCTCTTCTCTCTGGGGGCTTGAAGTAAATTGTACAGGGATGCATATTCCCTTCTAGAAAAGCCTTGAAGGAAAGGAGAATGTAATACCTCACCTCCATGTAATGCAAGGTGATACTTTTTAAAGTAGGGGTTTTATTTTACAGCAGACCTACAGCATATATTCTCACAGGTGTCACACTGATCTGCACCAAGAGGTTCTGAGATGTATACTAATCAGGTAGTGAAGTTTTTAAAGAGAAAAAGATTTGAAAATGGGAAAAAAAGTTACCTACATCTCCTAAGCCCCAGGACAGCTACTATTTACATGTACAGTAATGAGTTATTCAGGTCAAGGCATCTCAGCTTGCTGTTCATGGAGAAATAATAGAAGCAGGTTTTGCTGAAACAATTTTTTCCATTCGACTCCCATCTTTCAGTTTTGACTGCAAACAAAATACTTATGAAGGTGTTAAACAAGGAAGCATGTTTAAATATAGACAGTTGAGTGTGATTTTTTTCTTTCATTTATTTTTGTAGCCAACAGTTTTATAAACTAATATTCCCTAAAATTTCTATTCCTTGAATCATTCTTCAGATATTTTGCCTAGATGCTAGCTGATAAGGCCTAGGGTAGTAATCTAACATTTGAAACAATATTTGCTTAAATCCCACCAGCATCCTGAATTATAAGCACAGAAATCAAATATTTTGGATGATGTCATTGGCTGAGTGTTTCTTGTTTTATAATTTTTTGTTTTATGTGTCCATTTATTTTTTAGAAATAGGGTCTTAATCTGTTGCCCAGGTCTGGTGTGCTCACTGTAATCTTCAAAACTTCTGGACTCAAGCCATCCTCCTGTCCGGGCCTCCCAAAGTGCTGGGATTATAAGCACGAGCCATGGCTCTTGGTCCCAAGTTTTGTTGAATTTTAATGTTCTCAATGAACATTGCTTTTGTGAATAATGTTAAGATCTCATGATATTTCACATTATTTAGACCTATTATTTTGTCTTTAAAAACTGTTAGATACTATGTTAAGTGGAAGTCAACAGGGAGTCTCAGTTTGACCTTCTCATTAATTTAGTCTATATGTGACTTTACCCAGGTCACCTAGTTTCTTTGTGTCTTAGTTTTCTTCATGTGTCCAACAATGCAAATAAAAGCCCTTCCCTAAGTTATACGATTTGGAAAACATATGCAATATTATTTGTAAATGGAATCTGAAAAAGGTGAAGCATTCACATACAAGTGATATAGCATAAAATATTCATTTTAGCTCTTTGTATTAACCAAAGTATAATACACAATGTTATTGATACTATCCCTGATACCTTAACATTTATTTAAAAGTAAAAATATACTTTGGCCCTGTGGAGATCCTAAGACATAATGTGGTATAGTATAAAATACATAGCTTTTGATATCAGGGAGAATATAGCTGAAATCCTATCTTTGCAACTTAATAGTGAAGTGATCTTGGCAAGCTATTTATCTTAATTGAGCCCCCATTTCCCTATCTGCAAAACAGAGATAGTGATGTCTCTATAACTGGGTTTTTACATAGATTATATAAGCTTCAGTGTTGGCCATAAAATGTATTGACTACTTACAGAATAGGAACTTTGAGAAAGTTGATTAATCCATGACAACAGCACATATTAATCATTAATTAGACATTAATTACTGATAAACTTTCTTTCATTGTTTTAAAATATGTGATCAGCATGGTAGTCTGAACAAATCCATGTTCTCCAAAATGCCTGAAATTAGCAGTATTTAGTTTTTAATTTCTTAAGAAATAATGATTTTAGAATTGACATATGTAGATGTTAGCTATGTTGCAAAGAGTTTTTTAAAATCAGATATTCATCTAGACATAGCGTATATGCAATAATGGCAATATTTATCTAGAGATAAACAAAACAAGTTCTTTTATTCCATGCTGATTTCTACACAGGATACATTTTTAGTCTCTAAGTTTTTAAGAGTAAGAATCGTTATGTATTTACCTTTTATACAAATGAATAAAATTATGAGCTGATCTTAAATTATTAGCTGTCATTATTTTATAAGTAGTTGGTTTTACTCATCACTTAGTGACTTAAAAATTGTAAAAATTTTAAGAGCTTGATATGTTTCCTTATTGTTAGGTTTCTGAGGAAAAAAGATAAAAGTTTCCTTATAATAATAATAATTTGGTATGGTATGTACCATTGTCATAATGATGATAGAATTCTGAAATATTGGTATTACTTTGGACCTTTTCTGGTTCTATTTCTATCCTTCCAATCAAAAACAAAGAGTCATATTAGTTACTGTAGTTAAATTTTAAAAAATGGAAGGAAAGTCTTGCATCTTTGTGGACATTAGAATAAGATACTTGGGGTATCATAATTGCTCTCAACTATTTGTAATTTATTTAATCTTTCAAGAAGCTAATAGAAGGTCTATGCTAGTTTTAAACAAGATATAAAACAAACATTCAATACAGTTAAAATTTTTTTTTGGAAACAGTAATTCAGCTATGGAAGCAAATTTGAGTGTATAATCATACAGTAATTTTGGTTATTGTGGGTGAAATTTTGAAAAAGAATATGGAAAATAAATACCTTGAGAAATAATTTTATACATCTGTTCAATATGACTACATATCAAAATGATTCAAGAGATAGTGGTAATATCAAATGTAAGCTCATTATGGTATTCTTTAGAGACAGAGAAGTTACAACACTTATTTAAGAATTGTAATAACAGAGTTAGGGTTAAAAATGAAAAGAGTTTTTTTCAGTTGGTAATAATATGGTGCCAGATCTACTCTGCCAGTGGCAGAGGGGCGTGGTGTTGGTGAATTGTTTTCTTCACCTCTGGGCAAGCCAAGAGAAGGTTTACTTCCAACTTAGAAGGATACATTATTAGAGAAAGTAATGAAAAGATGCCTGGCAATCTAAAAAGGCTGCTGAACTTTTCCTCCAATTTTTTTCTTTGTCATGTTAATATTTTGGGCAGAATCTCTGAAAAACAGAACTTCTCATGTGTGGACACTTCAAAATATCTCTTGCATGAATACTGAATAAGGGTAGGTAATTTAGAAGAATGTCAGGACTCTACATTATTTCTCCTCTGATAAAGGGTTAATTTTCAGAATCCCGACCCATCCTTTCTATAGTGAATTGCTGATGTACTCATAAATTTGACCAGGAAATGTTAACACTTCCTGCTAAAGCTAACTTCAAATAGCAAAGAGGGTATCCGTGTTAAACTATGGTTCAAGTGGAAGGCATTAAGAATAAAGTCAAATTACTGTTTTTAAAAAAATGAATATCATTTTAATAATGAATACGCCTATTTTAGAAAAGTGACTGATACAGAAAAAGTGAATAATGCTTATGTGCTTTCTTAGGAATTCTAATTGAGTTTTACAATATTTTAATTCATTAATGAAAGTAGACAAGGTGAAATACTGACATGTTTTATCTCTCTACTTATTCATATAATATTTTTTCAATAAAATGACTACCGCACACTTTAGTATTTTTGAAAAAATATATTCTTATAAAATAAACTTAGTCCTCATATATTGAAAGTATGAAGTTATTTTTTATTAAAAATTCAAGCAATTTATGTTTTAAAATCATAAGAGATGAACAGGTTGGGTAAAAGTCTGTAATTCATGATGGAAGATTTGAGGATGAAAACCTTGAAATGTAAATCAAGCATTAAAATATTTTGGAATATGATGTAGTTCATTTTTTCACTTAAATTTTCAGATATTAAAGAAATAACACCAAGCAGTAAAAACATTTTGAGTATATAAAGAAACATAGAGAAACATGTTAACAACTGGATGGACAAAAATCTACACATACACACACCCCTTTGATCAATTGTCTAGATATATTAGGCATTAATCATTCATTTTTTGCCTGTTCATGAGCATTAGCTTTGTACATTATTTCAAACTTCCACTAAGGCTGCTAGTTGTGTCACGGTTACTAAAGTACTAAATTAAATAGTTACTAAATTAAAATCACCTGCTTGTTTTAGAACTATCACTAAATATCTTCTAAGTGATCATAACCTCCAAATACAAACTGGGCATCTCAAATGAAAATGGTAGGCCCAAGAGGACCAAAGATTAATATCTAATTTAAGGCAAGTAAGCTAGTATGTCCTTTCAATAAATGCTTTTACCTCAACATTGTTGATGCCTAAACAATATATTACATATTTTCTATACAAGCAATGTGCTTATTCTGTGAATATGTCATCCTGTACCTTACTGATAAAATGGTCTTGTGCATAAGTGATACTCACACTGCAGCAGTTTTAAGAGTTAAAGTGGCCAGAGAAATTAACAGTGCTGATAGTGCTAAGTTACACATTTAAAAGTGACACCTTTGTCCTTTGATATCATTTCCCAACAAGGTTATCACTGAAACTTCTTCCATTCCAAAGAATTGTAATTCTCAGTCAGCTAAAGTAGCTGACAACACAGTGTGACTTGACATGCAGCTCTAGTTCCTTTCCTCTTTTTTTTTTTCTTTTTGGAGTTCTCGTAAAAGATTTCAGTTATCTGTCATCAGGCCCAAGTTTAGATTCTCCCAAGCCAAAGCAGCTTGGAATGTGTTGGTGAAGAGGACACTCCAGACAGGACAATATGCTTGTCTATGGGGTGAGCGTGAAGAAGAATGCTAAGAGCTTGTAGCAATGTTGCTTTGGCTGGGGTAAGCCACAGAGAGAAGAATGGATCTACTGGAAACAAATCCTGGTGCTGAAAGGGTACACTTCAACCTTTCAGTTTGTACACAAACCTCAGAGCAACAGCATTATCTGGCAATTGGCCTTCTTATGCCTAATTTTCAACCCACAAGTAGGAGTGAGGTTGTTGAGGATATCCTCACCCTTAGAGGTATTCACTTTGCATAATGACTCTACTTAGCACCTTAGGAGGGAGTGCTGATGTCTAAGTGCTCCATAGTCATGACTGTGTACCCTTCAATTAAGCAGTCCAGATATGAGTTCTTTTAAGATAAACTGAAAGTGATTATGTTGGTGGTTACAGGGGTATGTACATTTGTCAAAACTCATCTAACACTTGAAATAGGTGAATTTTATTGTAAATTATAACTCAATAGAGCTGATAAGCAAGTTTAGGAATCTGGAAGCATGAAGAATTGTTAGATAAAACAAGAAAGCTGCTGTCATCAGGAGCATACTAATTTTAGTGATTAGTATAAGAATAAACTTTTTTGAGTAGAGAATATATTAATCATTTGAAGATTTTTTTTGAAAATATATTTATTTTCTAATGGACATATTGTAATTGTACTTATACATGGGGTACAATTTGATGTTTCCATACATATTTGTGTTATATAATGATCCAATTATGGTATTTAGTGTCTCCATCACCTCATGTGTTTATCATTTTTTTGTGTTGAGAACATTCATAAACTTCTTTTCTAGGTATTTTGTAATATACAATATTTTGCTGTTAACCATAGTCAGCCTACTGTGCAATACATCAGAATTTATTCCTCCTATCTGATAATAACTTTATACCTGTTGATCAACCTGTCATCATGCTCCATCTCTCCTCCCTATTAATTATTTATAATAAACAATAAAACCATTCCATAACTGACTTATTTTACAATGATTATATTAATTAAAAAAGTGTGCCTTCCTTTTTAACCATTGTATTCCCAGGGATTTGTTTGATTTATGGCAAATAGTAGGTACTCAGTAAATACTAATGGAATAGTTGATGCCTAAAATTGTAATCACTAGCATATAAAATGTTATTACGCATTCCTTTTTTTTTTTTTTTTTTTAAGAGAGATGGAGGCCTCACTGTGTCACCCAGACTGGTCTCAAACTATTGGGTTCAAGTGATCCTCCTGCCTTGGCCTCCCACAGTGCTGAGATTAGAGGCATGAGCTACTGTGTCTGTCTTCATAATGCATTACTGACTTAAATATATTCTATATATAATATGCAATATATAAAATATAAAATATATAAAGCAAATGGAAATAGCTGAAAGTTAATTAGAACTGCTTTGCTAAATATCCTTTAACACTGTCCTAGTTTACTCATTATATCATAAGTTTCCCATGTTGGATTTTAGTGCACTAAACTGATGGTCAACATCACAAGTAGCAACCCAAGCTCTTTATATTGTGCTTGATTCTGATGTATCCTCATGGGAGAATCAAGAGATTTCCTGTCTATTTCATTTTGAGGATATGAGGCTTTCTATTACCTGATGCACAACAATGTGCTTATTTTGGGAGGTGGTTGGGAAAAATAACAATATTTGAAACTTTCAGCCTCTGTTTCTTCAAGAAGGTGGTGGTGGGAATGAGTGAGAGTGAGAAGCTTTGCCCTTTAAAGATAGTTCCAATGCTCTCTTCTGTGCCATAGAGTCACAGGTATTTTCAATGATTTGGGGAGCATGCCAAAGGAAGAATCATACCTTGATTTCTGAAGAACTCTTTGCCAGTTTGATTGCTTTCAGAAACATTTAAGTCGTTTTGGAGTCTCTTTAGAGACCCCCCCGCCCCCCGCCCCCCACCCAAAGAGAGAGTGAAAGAAATAGGCAAATCTTTTTGGTTGAGGGATGATGGCAGATAGTGATCACAATGTTTGGAGAAAATGAATTATTTTAGGGTGAAATGTACAACTGGGGACTTGTCTTACTTACTTTGCAGCTCAAAGCAATAGTTTAGGTTGGCCCTGAGTTGAGTATCCCACAGTTCAGAACACAACCCTGAAGAATATGGGAACAGAGAAGAGACACTCCCTTCTACTGTGTTTAACTCTTACCCAAACACAGTATAGGGGAAGGGACTAGAAACATCATTTTGAAGTGGTATATATGAGACCCTGCATCAATAGTACAAATATTTAAGACAAATATTTAAGATAAAAACTAAAAAGTTTCTCAAAATATTTATAAATTAAGACTTCTTCCTAGAATGTTTCCAACCGGATTTGGTTACAAACACAAATACCTTGTAATAAGCTCTTATTTGGGTAAGTAAAATCACTTTACTTAATTTTTATGTGAATATTTGCAGAC
This sequence comes from Macaca mulatta, assembly GCF_049350105.2. Lineage (NCBI taxonomy): Eukaryota > Metazoa > Chordata > Mammalia > Primates > Cercopithecidae > Macaca > Macaca mulatta. The sequence continues at coordinate 59,149,580 of NC_133411.1, forward strand.
AGGCAATACATGAATACATATAGTGTTGCAGACATCATGAATCCTCTGTGGACTAAAGTTTGGACCTAATATTATCTTACCAATTATGACTACCATCATCAAAGACTCATTACATTTTCATATTTTTTTCCATTACACTATAAGAAGTTTCATGACTGGGACAAGTTTGCATCACAGGCAGTATCAAGCATGTATATAATGCTCATTGATTATTTGTGGAATTGTTGAATGAATAAATTAACAAACAAATAGAATATATGTATGTAAACACCTGTGGTAAAACCTATCAATTGCTCCCTGGTTTTCTTTTTTCCTTCCTTTCTTTTTTTACTAGAATCATCCAAATGGAGCACATGATTGCTCAGATAGTTTCCACTTTCAATTTTTCTTGCAGCTAATTTTGATCATATCACTAAGTTTGAACCATTCTGATATCATCAGAAAAGATGTCTGCAAATTTTGTGATTTCCAACAGAAGACAATCTACCAGCCCTGGGTTTCCACCCTTTTCCCTCATCATGAAGTGGAACACTAACTTGATTGTGAGTCATGTCCAAATATGCAGAGGGAGACAACACTCTATGAGATAACAGAGCATGAATATGGGGGGAATTTGGACCTCTTAGTGATGACGTGTAGCACAATCACCGCTCCAGCCTGGATTACTCAAACTGGAACAAAAAGGAAAAGTAAGTATCTATTTAATTTAAACTATTCTATTTGATAATCTTTGTTATAGCAGCTTAACATAACTTCTGCCAATATATGCAGACAAGTATATGGTATACTATGCAATCACAAATGTATGAGTTGAGTTACAAGGGAGAGGAAGAGAGTGATCTCATTAAAATTTTTTAAAAACTCTTTTGCCATCATTCACTTTATACGTGAACACACAATGCTTATGTAGTAATTCACCAGTTTTTCAATGTACAAAATGACTATTATAGAATAAAAGTTAGAAGTTAATGCCTTAATTTTGAACTTGGGACTTAGTCTTAGTGGGTCCCATTTTCAAAATTGAAGATTTAAGCAATAAAATTTTATTTATCTAGAAATTTTAGTAATCATTCTTTTTTTTATTATACTTTAGGTTCTAGGGTACATGTGCACAACATGCAGGTTTGTTACATATGTATACATGTACCATGTTGGTGTGCTGCACCCATTAACTCATCATTTACAATAGATATATCTCCTAATGCTATCATTCCCCCCTACCCCCACCCCACAACAGGCCCTAGTGTGTGATGTTCCCCTTCCTGTGTCCAAGTGATCTCATTGTTCAATTCCCACCTATGAGTGAGAACGTGTGGTATTTGGTTTACTGTTCTTGTGATAGTTTGCTGAGAAAGATGGTTTCCTGCTGCATCCATGTCCCTACAAAGGACACGAACGCATCCTTTTCTATGGCTGCATAGTATTCCATGGTGTATATGTGCCACATTTTCTTAATCCAGTCTGCTACTGATGGACATTTGGGTTGATTCCAAGTCTTTGCTATTGTGAATAGAGCTGCAATAAACATACGGGTGCATGTGTCTTTATGGCAGCATGATGTATAATCCTTTGAGTATATACCCAGTAATGGGATGGCTGGGTCAAATGGTATGTCTAGTTCTAGATCCTTGAGGAATCGCCACACTGTCTTCCACAATGGTTGAACTAGTTTACAGTCCCACCAACAGTGTAAAAGTGATCCTATTTCTCCACATCCTCTCCAGTACCTGTTGTTTCCTGACTTTTTACTGATTGCCATTCTAACTGGTGTGAGATGGTATCTCATTGTGGTTTTGATTTGCATTTCTCTGATGGCCAGTGATGATGAGCATTTTTTCATGTGTCTGTTGGCTGTATGAATGTCTTCTTTTGAGAAATGTCTGTTCATATCCTTTGCCCACTTTTTGATGGGGTTATTTGTTTTTTTCTTGTAAATTTGATTGAGTTCTTTGTAGGTTCTGGATATTAGCCCTTTGTCACGTGAGTAGATTGCAAAAATTTTCTCCCATTCTGTAGGTTGCCTGTTCACTCTGATGGTAGTTTCTTTTGCTGTGCAGAAGCTCTTTAGTTTAATTAGATCCCATTTGTCAATTTTGGCTTTTGTTGTCATTGCTTTTGGTGTTTTAGACATGAAGTCCTTGCCCATACCTATGTTCTGAATGGCATTATCTAGGTTTTCTTCTAGGGTTTTTATGGTTTTAGGTCTAACATTTAAGTCTCTAATCCATCTTGAATTAATTTTCATATAAGGAGTGAGGAAAAGATCCAGTTTCAGCTTTCTGCTTATGGATAGCCAATTTTCCCAGCACCATTAATTAAATAGGGAATCCGTTCCCCATTTCTTGTTTTTGTCACGTTTGTCAAAGATGAGATGGCTGTAGATGTGTGTTATTATTTCTGAGGGCTCTGTTCTGTTCCATTGGTCTATATCTCCGTTTTGGTACCAGTGTCATGCTGTTTTGGTTACTGTAGCCTTGTAGTATAGTTTGACGTCAGGTAGCGTGATGACTCCAGCTTTGTTCTTTTGGCTTAGGAGCCTCCAGCTTTGTTCTTTTGGCTTAGGATTGTCTTGGCAATGTGGGGTCTTTTTTGGTTCCATATGAATTTTAAAGCAGTTTTTTCCAATTTCTGTGAGGAAAGTCATTGGTATCTTAATGGGGATGGCACTGAATCTATAAATTACCTTGGGCAGTATGGACATTTTCACAATATTGATTCTTCCTATCCGTGAGCATGGTATGTTCTTCCATTTGTTTGTGTCATCTTTTATTTCACTGAGCAGTGGTTTTGTAGTTCTCCTTGAAGAGGTCCTTTACATCCCTTTTAAGTTGGATCTGGGTATTTTATTCTCTTTGAAGCTGTTGTGAATGGGAGTTCATTCATGATTTGGCTGTTTGTCTGTTACTGGTGTATAAGAATACTTGTGATATTTGCACGTTGATTTTGTATCCTGAGACTTTGCTGAAGTTGCTTATCAGCTTAAGGAGATTTTGGGCTGAGACAATGGGGTTTTCTAAATATACAATCATATCATCAGCAAACAGGGACAATTTGATTTTTTCTTTTCCTAACTGAATACCCTTTATTTTTTTCTCTTGCCTGATTGTCCTAGCCAGAACTTCCAACACTATGTTGAATAGGAGTGGTGAGAGAGGGCATCCCTGTCTTGTGCCAGTTTTCAAAGGGAATGCTTCCAGTTTTTGCCCATTCAGTATGATATTGGCTGTTGGTTTGTCATAAATAACTCTTATTATTTTGAGATACGTCCCATCAATACCTAGTTTATTGAGAGTTTTTAGCATGAAGGGCTGTTGAATTTTGTCAAAGGCCTTTTCTGCATCTATTGGGATAATCATGTGGTTTTTGTCTTTGGTTCTGTTTATATGCTGGATTGCATTAATTGATTTGCATATGTTGAACCAGCCTTGCATCCCAGGGACGAAGCCCACTTGTTCATGGTGGATAAGCTTTTCGATGTGCTGCTGGATTCAGTTTGCCAGTATTTTATTCAGGATTTTTGCTTGGATGCTCATCAGGGATATTGGTCAAAAATTCTCTTTTTTTTGTTATGTCTCTGCCAGGCTTTTGTATCAGGATGATGTTGGCCTCATAAAATGAGTTATGGAGGATTCTCTCTTTTTCTATTGATTGGAATAGTTTCAGAAGGAATGGTACCAGCTCCTCTTTGTACCTCTGGTAGAATTCGGCTGTGAATCCATCTGGTCCTGGATATTTTTTGGTTGGCAGACTATTAATTATTGGCTCAATTTCAGAGCCTGCTATTGGTCTATTCAGGGATTCAGTTTCTTCCCGGTTTAGTCTTGGGACAGCGTAAGTGTCCAGGAAATTATCCATTTCTTCTAGGTTTTCTAGTTTATTTGCGTAGAGGTGTTTATAGTATTCTCTGATGGTAGTTTGTATTTCTGTGGGGTCGGTGGTGATATACCATTTATCATTTTTTATTGCGTCTATTTGATTCTTCTCTCTTTTCTTCTTTATTAGTCTTGCTAGCAGTCTATCAATTTTGTTGATCTTTTCAAAAAACCAGATCCTGGATTCATCGATATTTTGGAGGGTTTTTTGTGTCTCTATCTCCTTCAGTTCTGCTCTGATCTTAGTTATTTCTTGCCTTCGGCTAGCTTTTGAATGTGTTTGCTTTTGCTTCTCTAGTTTTTTTAATTGTGATGTTAGGTTGTCAATTTTAGACCTTTTCTGCTTTCTCTTGTGAGCATTTAGTGCTTTAAGTTTCCCTCTACATACTGCTTTAAATGTGTCCCAGAGATTCTGGTATGTGGTATCTTTATTCTCATTGGTTTCAAAGAACATCTTTATTTCTGCCTTCATTTCGTTATGTACCCAGTAGTCATTCAGGAGCAGGTTGTTCAGTTTCCATGTAGTTGAGCTGTTTTGATTGAATTTCTTAGTCCTGAGTTCTAGTTTGATTGCGCTGTGGTCTGAGAGACAGTTTGTTATAATTTCTGTTCTTTTACATTTGCTGAGGAGTGCTTTACTTCCAGCTATGTGGTCAATTTTGGAATAAGTGTGATGTAGTGCTGAGAAGAATATAGATTCTGTTGATTTGGGGTGGAGAGTTCTGTAAATGTCTATTAGGTCCGCTTGGTGCAGAGTTGAGTTCAATTCCTGGATATCCTTGTTAACTTTCTGTCTTTTTGATCTGTCTAATGTTGACACTGGGGTATTAAAATCTCCCATTATTATTGTATGGGAGTCTAAGTCTCTTTGTAAGTCTCTAAGGACTTGCTTTATGAATCTGGGTGCTCCTGTATTGGGTGCATATATATTTAGGTTAGCTCTTCCTGATGAATTTATCCCTTTACCATTATGTAATGGCCTTCTTTGTCTCTTTTGATCTTTGATGGTTTAAAGTCTGTTTTATCAGAGACTAGGATTGCAACCCCTGCTTTTTTTGTTCTCCATTTGCTTGGTAGATCTTCCTGCATCCCTTTATTTTGAGCCTATATGTGTCTCTGCATGTGAGATGGGTCTCCTGAATACAGCAAACTGATGGGTCTTGACTCTTTATCCAATTTGCCAGTCTGTGTCTTTTAATTGGACCATTTAGTCCATTTACATTTAAGGTTAATATTGTTATATGTGAACTTGGTTCTGTCATTATGATATTAGCTGGTTATTTTGCTTGCTAGTTGATGCAGTTTCTTCCTAGTATCATTGGTCTTTATATTTTGGCATGTTTTTGCAATGACTGGTACCGGTTGTTCCTTTCCATGTTTAGTGCTTCCTTCAGGATCTCTTTTAGGGCAGGCTTGGTGGTGATAAAATCTCTAAGCATTTGCTTGTCTGTAAAGGATTTTATTTCTCCTTCACTTACGAAACTTAGTTTGGCTGGATATGAAATTCTGGGTTGAAAATTCTTTTCTTTAAGAATGTTGAATGTTGTCCCTCCCTCTCTTCTGGCTTGTAGAGTTTCTGCCGAGACATCTGCTGTTATTCTGATGGCCTTCCCTTTGTGGGTAACCTGACCTTTGTCTCTGGCTGCCTTTCACACTTTTTCCTTCATTTCAACTTTGGTGAATCTGACAATTAGGTGTCTTGGAGTTGCTCTTCTCGAGGAGTATCTTTGTGGTATTCTCTGTATTTCCTGAATTTGAAAGTTGGCCTGCCTTACTAGGTTGGGGAAGTTCTTCTGGATGATATCCTGCACAGTGTTTTCCAACTTGGTTCCATTTTCCCCATCACTTTCAGGCACACCAATCAGGCATAGATTTGGTCTTTTCACATAATCCCATATTTCTTGGAGGCTTTGTTCATTTCTTTTAACTCTTTTTTCTGTATACTTCTCTTCTTGCTTCATTTCATTCATTGGATCTTCAATCACTGATACTTTCTTCCAGTTGATCGAGTCAGTTACTGAAGCTTGTGCATTTGTCACATAGTTCTTGTGTCATGGTTTTCATCTCTATCAGTTCATTTATGGTTTTCTCTGCATTGATTATTCTAGTTATCCATTCTTTCATTCTTCTTTCAAGGTTTTCAGTTTCTTTGCCCTGAGTACATAGTTCCTCCTTTAGCCGTGAAAAGTTTTATCAACTGAAGTCTTCTTCTCTCTACTCGTCAAAGTCATTCTCTGTCTAGCTTTGTTCTGTTGCTGGCAATGAGCTGTGTTCCTTTAGAGGAGGAGATGTGCTCTGATTTTTTGAGTTTCCAGCTTTTCTGCCCTGCTTTTTCCCCATCTTTGTGGTTTTATCTGCCTTTGTTCTTTGATGATTGTGGCATACTGATGGGGTTTTGGTGTGGTTGTCCTTTCTGTTTGTTAGTTTTCCTTCTAACAGTCAGGACCCTCAGCTGCAGGTCTGTTGGAGTTTGCTTGAAGTCCACTCCAGACCCTGTTTGCCTGGGTATCAGCAGTGGAGGCTGCAGAAGATAGAATATTGCTGAACAGCAAGTGTTGCTGTCTGATTCGTGCTCTGGAAGCTTTGTCTCGGAGGTGTACCTAGCCATGTGAGGTGTGAGGTGTTGGTCTGCACTTAGTGGGTGATGTCTCCCAGCTAGGTTCCTCAGGGGTAAGGGACCCACTTGAGCAGGGAGTCTGTCCGTTCTCAGATCTCAACCTCCATGCTGGGAGAACCACTGCTCTCTTCAAAGCTATCAGAGAGGGACATTTACATCTGCAGAGGTTTCTGCTGCTTTTTGTTTAGCTATGCCCTGTCCCCAGAGGTAGAGTCTACAGAGGCAGGCAGGCCTCCTTGAGCTGTGGTGGGCTCCACCCAATTCGAGCTTCCCAGCAGCTTTGTTTACCTACTTAAGCCTCAGCAATGGTGGGCCCCCTCCCCCAACCACACTGCCACCTTGCAGTTAGATCTCAGACTGCTGTGCTAGCAATGAGGGAGGCTCCGTGGGCATGGGACCCTCCAGGCCAGGTGTGGGATATAATCTCCTGGTATGCCATTTGCTAAGACCCTTGGTAAGCACAGTATTAGGGTGGGAGTTACCCGATTTTCCAGGTGTTGTGTGTCTCAGTTTCCCTTGGCTAGGAAAAGGAATTCCCTTCCCCTTTGCGCTTCCCAGGTGAGGAGATGCCTCGCCCTGCTTCAGCTCTTGCTGGTTGGGCTGTACCTGCTGACCTGCACCGAGTGTCTGACACACTCCAGTGAGATTTCAAATTTCTGTTGAAATTTCAACATTTCAACTGAAAATGCAGAAATCACCAATCTTCTGTGTCACTCATGCTGGGAACTGGAGGCTGGAGCTGTTCCTATTTGGCCATCTTGGGCACTTCCCCAGGAATCATTCTTAATGTTGTAATCATATAAATTTTAAAAAATTCCAGTGAGGTAATTTCCCATTGGTTTTGCATACACCTAAAATATTTCCAATCTTAACCACAGGGCTCGTTAGAAAAAAATCTACACACTTTCTAAGATGCTTCCTCCACAGTCAATTATAGACACTTAGCCTTATATTCTAAATAATAATAGAATATAAGGTTCAATCTATCTTTTAAATAATTTATTTATATTCTAAGTAATAGAATATAAGGTTCTATTTGTATTCAAAATAATAAAATTTATTTATAGTCTCTGTGATAAAATTTATTAAGGGCCTTTGGATTCTGTTCTTTGTATTCTCTTCTATCTGTAAGGACAATCTAACAGGATTTACACTAGTATAGATCTAAGAATGGTAGGAAGTAAACTTTTCTTTGTTTTCTTCTAAATTTTGCTATGTGAGCAATTTTCACATCTGAATTGAGACTGTGTATTTCACTTATGGAGTATCAAAAATTTATCTTCTTATTTTTCAGTTCTCCCAATATTTGTCACTCTAAAATTGTTGTAAACATCTATAAATGTTATAATAATGTAATACAAGGCAACTGTGGTTGTTCAATGAGGAATACAAAGAGATTTCAAATATGCTTTCTGTTTTAAGGGTTCCTGAAGACTCATGAAAGAATAGAATACACACCTACACACACAAAACAAACGAAAGTAGTGTTACAGATCTTTGCACAGCACTTGGGTAGCTCAGATATGAGAGAGATATGAGTGAAGTGGGGAACTGAAATTTCAATAGTCTACTAGTCAATGAGAAATTGAAATGGAACTTGAGGTTATGAATAGGCACTGACCAAGAGCCTGGAAATATATTTCAGTCAGATGGGGACAAGGTGGGAATATACACCATATTTGCAAAGCTAGGAGTAGTCTGGTTTAACTGAAGCAGTAGGTTTGGGTGGAGTATATGGGGAATATAGGCTTTGGGGCCAAATCACATCAGTTCTTGAAGAAAAACATGAGGAGCATGAATTTTATTCATTTTTTTAAGGATAAAATGAGACACGAAAATTGGCTCTTTAGAAAGAAAAATTTGAGAGTATTATGCGATAGGGATTAGAGAAAACAAACTGAAGGGAGATAATTAAATTGGGGGAAAGTTACCATTACCCAGGTAGGTGGGGATGTTGATTTGAACAAGATGAAGTGACAGGCTGTGTGCATTTCGGAACCTTATTGTACTGACAAAGAATTTAATGGAATGTGTTTCCTGGTTGTTTTTATCATATTGTCTTCACTGCCTTGCCTTAATTGAGACCTGTCTTCTCATTGTTACTTCTGAAACTCTTTAGACTCTGCCACATTAAGAATTTTTATTTTACTAGTTGTACCAGTACTAGTAGTAATAGTAGTAGTAGCTATCCTTTCATAATAACTTTTGTCGATCATGTATTATGTGCCATGCTCTATCTTAAACACTGTGCATGGCTGGGCGCGGTGGCTCAAGCCTGTAATTCCAGCACTTTGGGAGGCCAAGATGGGCGGATCACGAGATCAGGAGATCGAGACCATCCTGGCTAACACAGTGAAACTCCATCTCTACTAAAAACTACAAAAAACTAGCCGGGCGAGGTGGCGGGCACCTGTAGTCCCAGCTATTCGGGAGGCTGAGGCAGGAGAATGGCTTGAACCCCAGAGGCGGAGCTTGCAGTGAGCCGAGATCCGGCTACTGCATCCCAGCCTGGGGGACAGAGCGAGACTCCGTCTCAAAAAATAAAAAAATTAAACAATGTGCATGTATTATTAGGTTGAACTATATAAAATCGCTATTCTTACAGGTCAAAAATGATTGAAGAGCAGCAATTTCATGTGGTTCACTTAATCTTCACAACCACCATATGAGTTAGTTACTATTATTATGCGCATTTTCATGCAAGAAAATTGAAGCACAGAGAGGTTAATATTTGCCTAAGGTTGTAAAACCAGTAAGTGGCACAGCTGGGATTCAAGCACAAGCAGTGCTTCTCCAGAGTCCATGCTCCAAACCACCTGCTCTCAGCTTACACTGTACTAAACTCTTTTATCTCATGTAACCTTCCCAGCAACCTTAGGAAGCAGGCACATTCCTGTTTGACAGATAAGGAAAGTGAGGCACAGAAAACTAGCTTGCCTATGGTTACTTACATAAGGAGAAACAGTCATGATTTGAACCTAGCTATATCTGATTCCAGAATGGTAACATTCACCCTTCATTCTGTTGTTTGAGAGAGCAGGCAGGATGAGGATTCTTCTGGCTGCCTTTCAGTGTTTTCAAGAGATTGTTCTACAAATTCCTTTTCATTATTCCACTTTCCTTTTTAATTTATGGACTTTATCTGTGTCCCAAAGTATTCTATATCTATAATGTTTTGAAATTTTCTTGACACTACAGCTTGCTGCCATTCTCTCTCTCTCCTGTTTACTAAACATTGCTTTTGACCTTACACTTAACACAAGTTTCTTAATCCAATTTGATTTTACAAGTCCCTTTCTTGTTTCACTTCATATGCAAACTATAATGGATTCCATGCTCAGTTATTTCATCTCTATCTTCCTTATCATTTTCCATTTCCTAACCCTAGCAAACTGACACATTATTTCAGTTTGTCAGTTAATTCCCCAAACCTCGCTCAACCAAATGATCAATTTTCTCTAATTCCACTCACAAGCAATTTGGATAGAGCTGGAGAAAATTACAGAAGTGGATTAAGTTCAATGTAAATGTGTAATCTAAGTTGGACCCTTGATAGCGTACAGTAATCTTAATTTAAAAAACTAATTTATCTCATTTATTTATTTTTTATTCAAGTTTCCAAATACCTGCAGAAGTTATTTTAAACTGTTTCTTCTTTTCTCAAACTGCCAATTCTTTTTCTATCTTTTTCATTCTCAATTCCTAATTTAACAAAAAATCTTGCATTCCCTGTCTTACAACCATGCTTGTTCACTTCTTTTCCCAGCCTAATAGTATCTCATCCTACTCAGAAGAAAATATTGCCCCCCTTTGTCCCCTCCTTCACAAAGTTAAATCTCCCAGAATTTCACCCCTTTCTGGAATTTTGAACATTAGGTTATCTTCTATCATTGGAGTCATCATCTCCCACTAATTTGTGATTGAATCTCTTGCTGCTGCTTAAAAAATATACCCAAAGCGGTGTTCGGTTTTCTGTTCCTGTGTTACTTTCATGAGGATGGTAGTTTCCAGCTTCATTCACGCCCCTGCAAAGTGGGAGTTGAACAATGAGAACACATGGACACAGGGAGAGCAACATCACACACCAGGGCCTGAAACGGCATGAGGCGGGAGAGGGACAGCATTAGGACAAATACCTAATACATGAAGGGCTTAAAACCTACATGATGGGTTGATGGGTGCAGCAAACCACCATGGCACATGTATACCTATGTAACAAACCTGTATGTTCAGCACATGTATCCCAGAACTTAAAGTAAAATAAAAAACATTATAAAATCAAATGGAAAACAAACAAACAAAAATACCCAAAGCTTCAGCCACTCCTTCCTAAGAAGAAAACAGATCTTTCCTTGATGTGGATTCCATGAAGACTTCTATAGCTACTTAAAGTTGCCATCTCCTACACAACGCTGGAAAGTGGCAGCCTATTCCTAAACCATTTGTCTGTCTTACTTCCCCTCACAAAATGCTTCCTAAACTTCTCCACATCTTTCCCAGTTCTCATCACATGCTCTATTTGCCATTTATAGCCTTATCTTGCTCTTTATCTCATGAGCTCAGCATTGTCTCTACTTAAATCTGCTGCTTTTTGCTAAATACTAACTTAACCCAGTTTAGAGTAGACTTTCTGCTGGAGGATGCTCTAGCCATATGATTGGAATGCAAGTAATTTTTCTTTTACTATCTGCCACTCTGACTCCTTTTTTACGTTAACTCTGAAATCTGTCTCCAGAGTGGTCTCCCTGTATGACCTACTATAAAACTGTGCTTGATGTTTCAACCTCTTGCAATCTGGCTTTATTCTCAACACTCTACTAACTATTCTTACTATCATCATCAAGAACCTTCAAGTTAAGTTTTCAAATCAAATGTTCTGATTTCATTTTCCCTCCTTTCTTCCATGTTGTTAAGGCATCTTTCTCCAATATTTTTTGTTTTCTGAATTCTTGGATAACACTGTCATTTATTAATTAAGCCAGTAAAGTTTTTGAGCATGTTTTATATTACAGGCAATACACTAGGCACTAAAGAGAGAGAGATGTACCAAACACACTTTTTGTCCTCAAAAAACTGATGGTCTATGAAGGGAGAGAGACAAGAAAATCAACATTTAAAATAAAATATGTAAATGGTTTAATAGAGCATTAAACAACCTGAAGAGGGCCGGGCACGGTGGCTCAGGCCTATAATCCCAGCACTTTGGGAAGCCGAGGTGGACGGATCACTTGAGATCAGAAGTTTAAAACCAGCTTGGCCAACATGTGAAACCCCGTCTTTACTGAAAATACAAAAATTATCTAGGCATGGTTGTGCATGCCTATAATCCCAGGTATTCGGGAAGCTGAGGCAGGAGAATTGCTTGAACCCAGGAGGTGGAGGATGCAGTGAGCCAAGATCATGCCACTGCACTTCAGCCTAAGTGATAGAGCCAGACTCCATCAAAAAAAAAAAAAAAAAAAAAAGAAAAAAGAAAGAAAAGAAAACACCACCACCACCACCACCACCACCACCACAAACAAAAGACCTGAAGAGGATATGGTAGAAAGAGAATAAAAGGATATTTTCTCAACTTAGAAAAGTTTTTAACATCCCTTGTTTCACATTCATTCGCTAATTTCTCTCCTCTTCCTGCTCCTTAAATATCAGCACTCTACATTCTTCTTTTCTAACACTATTATATTTTCTCTTTCAAACTGTCTTCCACACCCATATTTTACCTCACCTTTTAATGTCCGGAAGAGTATCAGTAGCCTAGTTCCATCTGACAAGTTCAACATAAGTTGATGCTGTCTCTTCACTGTGTTAAAAAAAAAAAAAGTTCATTTGTTCTTCTCTAAAATCTATAGAGAAAAAGACAAAGAAACTTGTCTTTCTTTGTTCATAGTCTCATCTATTTAGTCCCCAAGTTAGTGATCTCACATTATCTGAATTACCACCATGTTTTTTACATATTTAGAGCCCCAATTAGGTAATGAGTTAAAGACAGACACATTGCTTCTTCAATTTGTGATTGAACTTTGCCTAACCAATTGAAGGCATGAAAGTGTTTGTAAATGAACGCATGAAGGTGAGGAAACAGATTAAGAATTATTTACAACTTATTCAGAATATGCAGTGCGGTGATTTGCAGGCTGGAGCCTTGGTAATTGGGAGAAAGACAATGTCTTTAATACCAAGTGAGAAAAGAAGGAAACATAAACTCTTGGTTTGCTTTTATATTTTTAAGTTTGATGTATTGATAGTCATTCAGACAGAGGGCTGCAGATTGCATTTGGAAATATTGCTCTGGACTTGAAGAAGGCTGAGAACATTTGCTGACAATGGGAGTGGTACAGTCAGTACTTGGAGGCAGGGAAAAGAATAAATGACTCAAAGCTTAAGAATCGTTGATAGCATTATCTCAGTACTATTACAGACATAGAGAAATGTAGGGGCTTTTTAATTTTAGATATACTGTGTGTGGGGTCAAAATTGAATACCCAAGTGGAAAAGTCCCTGCAGATTTGTTTCGATAACTGTGGAGAAGCTACAGAGACAACTGTTGAATTGGACCAGTGTCCTGTCACAAACATCGAAGCTGATAGAATATAAGGGTCTGTTTGGTTTGACTAACCTGGAGAATAACAGTGATGTCCTCTCTTCACTCTTCTATTGAACAACTGAGAAAATGGAATTTTATAAGGAAGTGATGAATCTCCGTGAGAGGAATTAAAGCTCAACCTGAATGAGGTGAGAAACAAAACAAAACAAAACAAAACATCACCAACTGATTGTCCCATTTGATTTAGTAACCATGCAGTACAAAATTACACTAGAATAGTAGGGGGAGGAGTTAGGCAATGAGTGATGAAGAAGAAACAGATGAGGCAGTAAACATAAAGCACATTTAAATAAATTTAGCAGAAAATGGAAGGAGAAATGTATGAAATAGTAACTGTAGAAGTAGCAAAGTCAAAATAATTTAATTTTAATTTCCTTTGTTTTTTCCTTTTCCTTTATTTTATTTGAAAGTGGGGTGGGGTGGGGAAGGGAGTATCTTTTATGTTCATGGGCAGATAGAGAGTAGGTAGCATAGAAGAGAAGGGGGAAATTGGCAGTTGAGTATGAACCAAATAGAATAGAGAGCTAGCTTAGAAGATGCTTTTCAGTTGAACATAACACTCAATTGATGTTCAGTAAGTGTCTTCATAGCACCAAGCTGCAAATTGTTTTTTCTCAAGGGCATAATGCTACTTTGGTGGCCTGAGTACAGGATTCTAAGGCATTTTTTTTCTTCAGTTGGGAATGTTCAAGCATGTAGAGATCTAATCCTCCCTCTGACCTTTACATACCTTACTTTGTGGTTTTTAGGAAAATGGGCCAAAACAATGAATGGAGACATGGGATTCACAGGTCAGAGACTGGTTATGCATATAGCAGATACAATTTACAATCATGATTTTAACATTGTTTTGCTAACAATTTTTGGGGGGAACCCGAAGTTAGTATTTGCTTCAGTGTACCCCATAGGGATTTTATCAAGTGTAGTAAAATAATTAAATTCTTTTGTAGAAATTAAAGGAATTACATTTGTATTTTCCTGTAAGTTGCCTTTGTGAATACCAACTCACAGATGTAAATGTTATCTACTTTTCTGTGGAAAATCTCCTTACAAAACAGATAATTGACTGGTGTTACTGTGTTTCATCAAGCTGGAAGCACCCCTGTATCAATGTGGTATTCTTTATTTAGGAGAAAAAAATTTTAAACCTGCCGCATATATTAATGTGTATTTAAAAAAATAATTCAATAAATTCATTCCAGAATTTACATTTATTTGTTAGGCTGGTGCAAAAGTAATTGCAGTTTTTGCCAATAATACCATTTTTTTTTTTTTTTTTTTTTTTTTTTTTTTTTTTTTTTTGAGACGGAGTCTCGCTCTGTCACCCAGGCTGGAGTGCAGTGGCCGGATTTCAGCTCACTGCAAGCTCCGCCTCCCGGGTTCACGCCATTCTCCTGCCTCAGCCTCCGGAGTAGCTGGGACTACAGGCGCCCGCCACCTCGCCCGGCTAGTTTTTTGTATTTTTTTAGTAGAGACGGGGTTTCACCGGGTTAGCCAGGATGGTCTCGATCTCCTGACCTTGTGATCCGCCCGTCTCGGCCTCCCAAAGTGCTGGGATTACAGGCTTGAGCCACCGCGCCCGGCCAATAATACCATTTTTTAAAATTACAATTTTGTTTTGTGACTTACCTGATTACCACAGGTAAAACATATTGGAGTTCCAGGATTCAAGCACATAAAATGCCTATGACTGATTTAAGCTGTTTCCCAGAAAATGTTAACACGATATCACATAATGAAGCACTCTTATGTTTAATATGTAATACTTTCATATTGTCAAATTAGACTGTAAACAAATCACAAATTTTTATTAATTAGAAATATATATATGTATTTCTGATCCAGAAAAATGCCCATAACTTCATAAAAATATTCAATTCTTTCTTTCTCAGTGCTGTCATCATTTGTAAAGAGATTAATGGAAGATGACAACATGTGCCAATTATGTGTCAGGCTGGTTAGCAAAATCTTTTGATATACAGAATTATTTGTCAGGTAACACATTTCTAGTTTACTCTTCACCTTTAAGTGGATCTATCTACTTTGGGTCACTCCTATCTGTATCTGATAGAACAGCTTTAGCACAAATCAGCCCCATGAATTTTGTATTCCTCACTTATTCTCCTTTCTTATAAACACTTAACAAATCTTATTTTTCAATTACCTATTATACTTTTCTCAGCAGTAGCACAACACAAATGAAGTAAAAGCACAGATGATAGGTTCTAGTGACTAACTTGAACATTTGAGGAGTTAATCTCAATTATTTGAATAATTATTTTAGTTTGCTATCTAGTTTATATTTTAATTCAGATGTATAATATAGTATATAAAATTTCAAAACAGACTCAAAGTGATGTTACCAAGAGTTTTCTATTCTATATAAGTATTTGATCTTAAGATAGTTTAGAACTACAGCATTTGACAATCTAAACAAACAATGGAACAAAAACCAAAGCAACCCTATTTTTTCACTAATTCCAGTATTCTCACTTGCTATATTTTCATTGTCTTGAACATTTGTATGATTGTGCAGTTTTGATAGTAGAAAATAAATCCATGAACTCAAAGTAAAAGTAATTTCTTTAGATATCATTTCTATTTGGGGTATTATCAGTAAATTCAATCCCAGCTATGTTTTCTGGGATTGGTAATATTTGACGCAATTCCTTTTTTATTATCAAAGTCACTATACTTACGTTTTGATGAGGTGTAAAGTTAATAAATCAATGGCTTTAGAAGTCTATACTGACTGGTAAAAGAAGCCAGGAGCAGGAAGAAACCATATTTTTGGACCACATTTCATTGGCATGCTATTTATTTAGAAAACTGTGTCTCTATTCTAATTGGGTATGTAAGTCATTAGGTTTTTTTTGGTAAAATGGACAGTTTATTATATATTTGGGAATTACTGCTTCTTAATATTTTTATAACAATGGATCATACAATTTTTTTTTCTTGACTAAGTAAACATTAAGTTGTATTCATATGTTTTCAAACTCAAATGTAACAGTTCCTAAAACAGAATGCAAACTTTTACATATAAAGAAAAGTACATTTCCAGTGTGTTATTGCAATATTTGGAGTAGTCTAGATATTTCAGAAAAAAACCCTATACATCTTTTATAGTGATTAAATGTATTTTCCAACTTCTCAAATTCAATTTTCAATTATTTTTATTACTTCAACTAATTTTGCATTAAATTTAATTTTGATATATTGTATAAGATATGACTTATCTTTTTATAAAGTTTTATATTTCCAACATATGGAACATGCTTTTATGTCACATTTTCTAAAGGTTATAATTTCATGAACTGGCAATTAAAGGGTTATTTAATTGAAGAAGTTCAGAGTTGAATCAGCATTTCCCAGTGGCACGTATCTTTAGCAGTAAGTATAGAAGCAAACTCGGAAGAAACACGTTTGAAGTGGCAGAACTAATCATGCAGAAGCAATTTGTGATTTTTTTTTCTCTCAGCCTAGATAAAGCAGAGCATTATGACATTGGCTCTGCTGAACAAGGTCAATTTACTGTGAAAAGCCAGCTATAGACTACAACTTCAAATAGTCTTTTATCCTGCATAGCTAAAAACAGGATTTAGCCTATTGCTTACACTGCAGAATGGGCAAAATGAAGTGGACAATTCAATTAGGATGCACCCGTATTTGTCACTAACTTTTTTTTTTTAACTGTTTCAGATAATCAGCTTGTAACTGGATCCAAAGATTTCTCCCACCCCTGGGAACAAAGTCTAAATGTAAATGCTTGGTTGTTCATGTTCTCTGCAAGAAAGTATATTTTTTAGTGTTATAAATGTAATCAATAAGAATCCACCAATTACGGGTAAATAAATTTTAGCATCCATTTTCTTTTCTTCCATTTAATTTTAATTTAGACTTTAAAATGCAAAGTTTCTCTCAGAAATATATACGAAACTGTTTTTACAAATTCTATATTAAAAACATAAAATAACTTTTTGAATTTAGCATTTATGTGATATGCTATATGAATATTTACCTATTATCCCTAAAATAGAAGACACTTCATAAAGATGATTCTGCCTCTTTTGTTGGACTAGAGGTAAAATTCTCATTAATTTTTCAAAATGATTATATTTATGGCAGTAATCATATAAATTGTTTGGCTAATCACAGTGAATAAACAGTCTTTTCTCATAGCAATGGGGAAAAAACTCTCCTCCTTTGTTTCCTGGCTGATGTCCAGAATAGATTATTCTTATGAAAAATGAAATAAGAGTGTACCTTAATTATCTGTTCAAGGATTCAGCCATCTGGAATATTCATGTTTTAGTGCATTTAACTTTATTAGGTGCATCTGATTGACTTCCTTTGGCCACAATTTATATTGATAATGGTGTCAATAATCAATTATATTCAAAATATCATGAAAGCTGATGGCACTTATTCCTGGAAGCTGAGCTAGAAAGTTAATGAAGATATGATTAAATGTCATTGTTAATATAGTTTGTAATAAAAATATACATCCATGCCTAAAGCATAATAGCTCTAAAATTTAACGTACCAGTCAACAGTTTGTGGGCCATAATCTGCTGCTGTTGTTAAACGTTTGGCAGGTGATGGAACTCCATGATGTTGACATTCACTCCTGGAAGATTGTAGAAGTCAGTCTTTTAATGTTTTCATTGGCTCACAGAGATGCTGAAGTCATGCATCTCAGTAAGATAAGCATCATTGGAGTCTGCTTTTGCTGATCCAATGATCGACAGTAGCACACTGTTCTTTTAGAGTTTATGACTCTAGGTAAAGGACAGAGTAAAATATGTGACTCAGGTCAAAAATGAGGATGAAGGAAATCAGGGATGAGGCAGTCATTTTAAAAAGAAATGTACAATCACTGCTTGTTACTATTACATATTAAAACTAGAACTCCAGATAATTGAAAACAGATTTATTTTCCCCACAGATGCTAATGTTTGTACTCAGTAACAATTGAAAATATATTAAAAAATTAAAACACATGTGTAAATTAATTTTGTCTTTATTTTTTCAAATTTAGGCATTTACATCATTTGTATGTGTAGCTACTTCTTTTTGTTTTGGAAGACATTACTGCTTAAATAATCCTCCAAAATTCAGTTTCTATTGTGAACTTTTAGTGGTTAGGACTGGTGGGTTATAAACTTTGTATTTCTGTTGTACTATAGCATAACTATACTATGTAATGTTATGTATTCACAAAGTAATATTTTAGATTTTAAAAAACAGACAATTTTTAGATATGGAGTATGCGTTTTGAATATGATTTTAATATATGCATAATATTCTGTAACTGTGATAGTTTTACACTAAAATAGATGATGTGAATACTGTTACGTCACCAGATCACATCACAGTTCTCAGCCTTCATTGGAATCACCTGGCTACCTTCAAAATATAACGTGGTTGATTCCAATCCATGAAACTGTGATTTAATTGATCTGATATATTGCCTGACACTATTTAGAAACCAAAACATGCCAACCAATCTTTTTTGTTGGTCTGGATAGTAACAATTCAACTTTTGAGGGTAAATATCATAGGTTTTAAATTTCTTTTTTCGATTTTTTTTACCCAGATAATTTCTTCAGTTGTCCACTTTGCTGAAGTACAGCCTGAATTATAATACTTTTTTGTATCTACTGTGGAGTAGACTAATTTCTGATAAATCAGTTTTAATACAAGCATTCCAGTGTTGCATATACTAAAGAACTTTAAATGTACTACTTGTAATGCACCTATACAGATTGTTTCTTTAAATTATTTGCAGTTTAATAATCACTATTATGGCAATTTTATGTTGAATAAAATTACATATAAAATGATATAACGGATGTGAAAGTGCTTTTAAAACTTAAAAAAGCTAAACAAATGTGAAATATTAGTATTACGGTACCATTGTGTATTAACAAATTCACTTAATTGAGAAGACTTTATATTCATATTCAACTATAATCCAATCATTCTCGTGGTAAAGAATGTTTAAGTACCCACTTATACATCTCTTTGACATTTTACATTTTATCTAACATTAGTGAAACTTCATAAGGCTTTAAATTTCAGAATTTTTGTATGCTTATGTTTGTGTGTTTATCTTCAAAGCAATCTCTACGGTGGCACATGTTTTGCGTTTAGATAATCCAATATTGGTAAGTTAATACTCCTGACTTAGTGACCAAATAAGATACGTCTTCAGGCTTAGTAATTATCAAACAAGTTATGAAATTATTTCACTTTCTAACCTGCCATGGCCAAGATAGTTGACCTGCATAATGTAGTTTAATTACTCTTAAAATTGCACACAGTCCTTCAAAAAGAAATGAGAGAAGTCAGTGATCTGTGACAAAGCCAGCTTTCAGTCTCTCATTGCCCAACCAAACAACAAACATCAGTTTTGTTTACATTTTGAATTACATGATCCCCAATGTCTTACAATCTAATTGACAACGTACTGTCTGTTAACAATACAATGCAGCAAATGAACAAAAATGAACAAAGTCATCATCACCTCTATTCCTACTCTCATCACAGGAAATAATCTTGTCACTCTGGAAAATGTAAAACCTATTGGGATAAGCCAGGGTCAATATACTTCTCTTGAACACAGGCATGCAATAATTTTTGAAACTAAATCATAAAATATCCTCATTAAATGTTACATAGAAAGTTTTTAACATTAGGTATGAAATTAACAATTCTGAATAATCAAAAGAAAACAAGAGAAAACAAGAGAATAGCTATTTTGATTGACATTATGTTTGTCTAACCCCCAAATATTCAAGAACAGAAATTCTCAGTACGATATAATGAGAAAATGAGGGGTAAGCGCTGTATAGAAATATAGAAGAGGAAGGTGACAGAGACATGTGACTCTATAGTTTTATAGAAAACTATTTAAAAAAATGAGCACAGGAGCTGGTATTGACACTACGCCACAACCTATGCGTTGAAACTTTGTAGACATATATTTCCCCTTGTGATATTCAGCCAAGTGTGTATTTGTTTTTATGTGAGTGAAAGAAGAATAGGAGATAGAAAGAGAGAGAGCGAAGGAGAGAGAGAGAAAGTGCTGGGGGAGGGCAAAATAGCAAGTGTTGTGTTTTATCTTTTTAAAGTAAGAGCTATCACCAGAATAAAAAGTAAGATAAATATATTAATAGTTAATTTTACCTGTAGAAAAGTTAGAGTATAAAATATTTTTTGAATATTCCAAGATACTTAGAATAGTGTAGCAGGCTTATGAAACTACAATGTTTTCCCTCATTTCTGAATTACAATTTTAAGTAGGTGTAAATGGAAGTTGCTTATTGGTGAATAGCAATTTTTAATATTCAGGTGTCTCAACTGAGATGATCCAGAATGATAAACAAACCAGAAAATGAATAAACAAGCAAGCAGACAGTCCTCCTTTAGTTCCTCTTCCACGGTCTTTATCTCTTTTTGGTCTATTCACAGATACGTCCTAGAGTTATCTTCCTTCATAGGAGTTTGTAAATCATGACAGTCCCATGACCAGATGGGAACCCTGTCTGCTTTAACTATATTGAAAAGAGGGAGAGCCAGTATATTTTGGTTCATTATTAAATGGCAGTAGATTCTATTGATGTTTTCTTTTTAAACTCCTTCCTACTGCTATTTTGCTGCTGTTATTCTAGAAACCTAGCATGTAACTTCTGAGAACTGCTTATGTTTAACTCTTTACCTAAAAGTATTTCAAGGCTTTCTCCTCATTATTTTCTTCCCTATAATGGATACTATAACTCCATTTCTTCCCTATAATGGAGCACAAGGACAATGGTGACAAGGGACTGCAGGCACCAGTAAACTGGCTACCAAGGGAACAACAATTCATTAATTTCAAGAGTCTTGAGTTACTATGAGATAGAAATGGTACTGGCCTTGATGGACTGAAAAACACTGAGTGTTCTGACTTTCCTACTATAAAATGACACAGCCTTAAGTGTTAAGAATTATTTCTGTTGGAATAATTGGTGTTTATTTTGAAAAACATTAACTCTGAGACTATAAAGGAATAAGAAAGTTAGAAAACAGCATAGCCTAGTGGGAAGGAACGTGATGGAGTGTCAGAACATCTGGATTCTGGCTTGAACTCTGTAATATTTCACAACCTGGTGGATTTTGCCAAGTCTGCTGTTCCTCTTTGCAAAATGAGATTTTGTTCTTTTACCTAACACAAAGAAGTGCTATGAATATACGTGATCTTTAGGACTGAAGATGTTTGCTCCTACTGAGGGAGCGTTAGACAGCTCTGCATACTCCTTGACCTATCAAGCAGAGTTTCTCCTTCTCCCCCTCCTTTCCTCTCTTCCTTCATCCATGGAGATCCTCTTTCTACAGAATGCCAACCAGGACTACTGTGGGTGCTTGTTTGTGATATGTGTAGTTCATGGAGCACCATTTTTGCTGGGTATTTATTTAAACAAACTTCAGACAGATGGCAGTAAAGTGTTTTGTTCCAAAAAATATCCGTCTATTACAACAATATTCTGACATGTGGAAATAAAGTGTTTTGACAAAGGTATATATATTTTTTTCTAATTATCACAAAATCATTTGGTGGTATTCTAATTGGATATAGGTCTGTCTTCCTCATTAGAGACTGGCAATAAGAGATATACAAGAACTTAATAAAACATTGTAGAGGAGACTTCTGTATCTAGATAGAAGAGGACTGAGTGAAGTAGGAAGTGATGATGAATTTTAAGCTTCTGTGTCTTGTGAAAGTTTTTACATAAATTTAAGATTTTGTTGTTACCATTTTTAATAGCTCTGAAGTCTCCAATAGCTCTTAGGCTGTTATAATTAAATGCTATGAATTGTATTTTGTGGACTTCGGTGGAAAGAACCTGGAAAGGTTTATTTTTTTTCTTTTAATATCTCCAACTCCTCTACTTCCACAACTATATTAAAGGAATTCTTTCTTAAAAATTTTTTAGCAAGTTAATTCATACTTGGAGTTGATCATATATGCAGTATGTGGAGAGAGTGTAACAAGGTGTTACACTCTTCTGAAAATTAGAAAATAAATTTGCTCTCTGAGAGTTAAACCACAAATCAAGATATGAGGAATCAAAGCAGATATGTTCAAAAGCAGATATTTAAAAGGAGCCCAGCAAGATCTGACTTTACTGTGATAAAAGACATTAATAGATCTAAAGAAGGAATGGGTCAATCATAGGGGGCCTGGTCACCTGTGTAAGGTTAGCAAAAAAGAGGATTTCCACAGACAAACTTCTGCCTCTCTCAGAAGAGTCCACGCCGCATCATTCCCTTTAAATTTATCTTTTAGAACCCAATGTCCTGTCCCCTAAAATCCAGAGCAGTCATTTAAAATAAAATAAAATTAGGTTGTGCCCTTGTTAAAACTCACACAGCTTTCTCTTGTGCTGAGAATTCCTCACCCTGGCCTCCAAAGCCTCCTGGGATATTTTCCCTGTCTATCTCTCCATCGACGTCTCTGAGTTCTCTATCCCCTGCCATACATTCCAGCCTTCTTGAGTTTCTCAAGCTTGCCACCAATTTTCAGTAGGGGCCTTTGTACTTGCTTTCTCCCTTGCCTGGAAGGATCCTCCAGGGCAAGCCCATTCTTAATCTGTCAGTTTAAAAGTCATTTCCTCAAAGCTGTTTTTCCCACACCATCTGAATAGAAACCCAGCCACTCACTGTAAGATTAATGTACTATAATTATCTCCATAATTAGCAGACACCTATCCCTATCTGATTGTTTATTTGTTTGCAACAAATACTCCCAAGCTAGTTGCCAACATTTGTTTACTTTTCTTTCTGGGGACACAGTTAGGTGAACACAGTGCCTACTGCCTGGTTGTAGAGACAGACAAACGGAGACCTCCCTGGAAATCAGAACCATGGGCAAAAGCTGGGGTGGCGGGATCCAAGCAACACGCGGGATTCACGCAGAGGCCACAGAGGGTATGGCTTGGTGGAGTTCCAGGAGTTTGGTTTCCATGGCAGAGTTAGGTAAGCTGTCTCAGGTGGAGCCAAGCCACACCGTTGGGCCTGCACTAGGCAGGCAGCTAGGCGCTGGGAAAGCCACAGAACTCAGAAGAGTAGGTCGAAGCACTGAACTTGGCAGGTGGTCTGAACAGAAGACATAGGGTTCCAACTTCAAAGTACTTTTCCTCTGAGGTACATTTCAGCTCTCAAACATTTCCTAAGAAGACAAGAGCAAATCCCAGAATGCAGGCTGACTTTGGCTAGTAACTCACCAGTGAGCTAAGGGCCCGATTATATGCTTTCGCTTTATCATGTTTGCATTTGGTCATATAATGAGCCAAATTATGCACTCTTTACTCTGGGTCTCCAGGTACTCAGGCAGAGTTTCAAATAGATTTGAACCTAATCTAAATTACATTGTTTTGACTCCATTCTCCTCCCACAAGTCTTCAGATGCCCCCACTAAGTTGTTGTCTATTAATTGCACCATTGTAGTTGTTGTGGAAAAGCAAAGCACAATGTTAGAATCTTTGTATGTCTGCATGTTTATTCACCCTCACAATCTCCAAAATCCTTGTGTTTAACAAGTCAGCATGTTTTTCAAATATACTTCAAAACCTGTCTTGTTTTGTTTTAAATTTTGACTACTGTGAATTCCATCTTAACTGAGATTAAAGATAGGATAGCAATAGGAAAAAGTTAAAATAAGTCAGTCAACTTAATAATCAGGAACCTACACAGAAGAAAGTTTGTAATTGCTGCCTGATAATCCCCATGGCATGTATAACTGGAGCACACCAGAATGCTGCAGGGAAATTGTCAGAATGAGAATCAAGGACTTCAGCTTCAGGCTAGAAAAGTCAGGATTAGCTTGTGACTTACGTTGCCACCCATGACTCAAAGAACATCTATTCTTTCAAATGACAGGTTTTCTAGTTTAAACTGTCCGAATGAAAAGGAACATGCCTTTCACTGATGCATCATTGTTACTGTGGTTTAACTTCTTAACCCCTCTTCCTGTTGAAGATTCCTTCAATCTGAAGAGTGTCTACAGCTTCAGTCACTAATTATGTTTCTACCTACTGGAATCAAAAAAATAAAATTTAGGAAAGCATTCTTTTTTTAAGGCGTGCATTGAAATTATTTAAAAATATTAATATTTTAGTTTATTCTGCAAAGAAAAAAAGCTCTTTCTGACAGTCTGTGTAATTAATGGATAGTGGGTTTTGGTGAGCTTTATTTTAATTTATTAAAACTAAGACATACTTTAAAAACACAACTACTATAATTATATTTATTGATCCATAAACTTGCTCACTTGAATAATTTTTATACTATATGCCAGAAAAGTATTAAATTGTTCAGAAAAAGGTTGTGTTAGTATTTACAAATTAATTTCATGTATCATATTTGAATCAGTAAGGCGTTACTGCTGCCTTTAAGAGAAATTTTATTCTGTCTGGTTTTAGATATTTTCACACAGATAAGAATGTCCTTAATATCCTGACCCCATTTACTTAACATTACTTAATATATCACATACCTTATTGTCTATACCCTTCTCTTAGCTGCCCCTGGTATTCGTCTTATGCTATGGAACATGTATCAAAACTAAGAAATTATCTTTGGGAAAATACTATAAATTGAACAGCAGATCTTGTTTGGATGTCATCAGTTTTTCCACTATGTTCCTTTTCGGTTTCAGTATTCAGTCCACAGTGAATTTAGTTGTCTTGTCTCCTTGATCTCCAATCTGTGAAAGTTCCTCAGTCCTTCCTTGTCTTTCATGACTTGGACTCTTTTGAAGAGCAGGGTAGTTTGCAGAATATTCCTCATTTTCGATTTGTCTGGTGATTTCTGATGAGGTTTTGTATTTTCTTTATTACTAGTGATACTAATCTTGATCATTTGTTGAGGATGGTGTCTGCCAGATTTCTCCACCACATTATTACACTTCCCTTTCTATACTCTTCTAATAAGTTCCCCCGCATTCAATGGGAGGCAATTACGCTCCTTTTCCTCAAGGCAGGTATATCAAAGAATTAAGCTTCACTTTCTTAAGGGTCATACAGTAAAAACCATCACAGTAATTAGTAAATACTTTAAGGGAGAGGGTAATTTTGTAATTCTCTCATGCCTTCTATCTGAGTTATCTTTTATCTATATAATCAATCAGCTATGTATTATATCAATATGGACTTATGAATGGAGTGGAAGTGACAATCCAATTCTATTATTACTTGTTTTGTTGTTCAAATTGTCCCAACTTTTGCTACTGACAGCCCTTTCTTTCAAGTTAGGCACTATTTATTTTTGAAAAGCCAGCTTCCTGCCCATCCCTCTCCACACTTTTTCTGAGCACTTTTTAACTTTCTGGTATCCCAAGATACTCCAAATTCATTCAGCATGTACTTTTTGTGACCTAGCCCTAGAACCAGTCATTTCTCCAGGAAGTCCTGGCTCCTTTAATCAGAGTATGATACTAGAAACCAAGATCTGGGTGTCAGTGAGACTTTCTGCTCCTGGGGTGTCAACACACACAGCTGTATTTATCTATCTGAATACAGACACACACAAACCCCCCACTAATATCTCTAACATCAGTCCTTCACTATGTGGTTCATTCTAGCCATTCCTCCTTTGCTTATTTGTAATGTCTTTTCTTACACTGAGCATTCTGGCATTTCTTGCCTACAATACACCTACAATAAGTTCACCTGTAGTATAAATCTCAAGTAGTTTCAGACTTGCTAACAGTATCCCACACTTACAAGACACAAATTGACCAACTAGAGTACAGTGCTTGTATGCAGATCTTTTTGTTTCGAGCCTTACAACAAAACACTGTTTTACAAAGTTACTTAGGTCAGCTCCTTCCTTTCCTTTTCCCCTTTATTGTGGTGATATCATATACATATAATACACTTAGATTCACCTGTCATTGTTGCAGTCAAATTTGGCTTTCTCATTTTATTGATTTTATGTTTAAAAATTTTTTACAACAATGTTTGTTTCTTGTGGTGTACAGTTCTATGGATTTTGACAAATGAACAAAGTCACATGTCATACAGAATGATCACAGAATCATACAGAACAATTCCATCTCCCCAAATATTTCCTCATGCTGCATCCCCACTCCAAATACCCAGTAATCACTCATGTCTTTTGGTTACAGTTTTATCATTTCCAGAAGGTCATATGAATGGAATCATTATAAATGGAATCATATAATATGTAACACAGGTTTATAATTCATTTATATTGTGTAAATTAATAATTTATTCCTTTTTATGGCTGAGTAGTATTCCATCGTATGGATGTACCACAGTTTGTGTATTCAATCACTGGTTAAAGGAAATGTGTCTTGTATCCAGTTTTTGTTAAATATGAATAAAAGTGCTATAAACATGAATGTTTAGATTTTTATGTAAACATAAGTTTTCAATGTGCTTGCATAAGTATCTAAAAATGAGAATACTAGGTCATATGATAAATGTATATTTCATTTTAAAATAAATTGCAAAGCTGTTTTCTGAAGTTGCTATTCTATTTCGAATTCCACCAGGAATGTTTAGATTCTTCTTGACTTGTGGTGGGGTCACCTCCCCAAAAATCTCTCATCAGTCAAAAATATTGTGAGTCAAAAATGTATTTAATGCCATAAAAACCCATTGTAAAATTGAAAAATAATAAGTCAAACCATCACAACTTGGGGACCATCTGTATAATAATTATAGTTGCTCTTAATCCTTGTTAGTGCTTTGCGTTGTCAGTTTTTTGGTTTGAATTTCAGCCATTCTAATACATGTATCATAATAGATATAGAGTGGTATATAGTTGTGCTTTTAATTCATTCATTTCCCTAAGGACTAATTCATTCATTTCTCTCTTACTTGCACATATTTCTCATTTATATATCTTCTTTGGTGAAGTGTATTTTCAGATATTTTGCCTATTTAAAAAATCAGATATTTTTGTTATTTAGTCGTTAAGAGTGTTTATATATTCAGTGTACAAGTTACTTTACCAGATAGTTTATATTTCTTTTTTTCCAAATTTTGGTTTGTCTTCTCATTCTTTGTCTTTTGCAGAGAAAAATAATCGAAATAATTAATTTTGAAAGAGTCTAATTTACCAATTTCTTCTTTTATGAATTGTATTTTTGGTGTTACAGCTACAATTTTACAAAAACCAAGGTCATGCAGAACTTCTATGATTTCTTCTCAAATTTTTATAGCTTTACATTTTACATTTAGGTTTATAATTTATTTTGAGTTATTTTAAAAATAAGGTAGTAGATATGTTTTTATTCATATGTATGTCTAATTGTCCTAGAACTTTTTGACTGTCCTTTCCCCATAAGTTGCCTTTGTATTTTTGTCAAAAGTTACTTAACTATATTTATATGTGTCCATTTTGAAGTTCCCTATAATATCCCATTGATATATGAGTCTATCCTTTCACCAGTTCCACACTATCTTGATTACCAAAGTTTCATAGTACATGTTGAAATTGTGTAGTATGGTTTCTCCAATTTTATTTATCTTTTTCAGTATTATTTTCTTTGATTTAGATCCTTCCCATTGCTCTATAAAATTTTAAACCAGCTATTCTGTATCTGCAAAAATACTTGCTGGTATTTCATTTGAGATGCATTGACCTTATAGATTAAGTTAGGAAAACCAACATCTTAAAAACATCGATTCTTCCAATCTAAATTCTATCCAGTGTATTTCTCCTTATTTAAGTCTTCAACTTATTCCGTCAGTTCTTATTGCAATATTCTTCATATATTTTGTTAGATTTGTACTTAGTATTTTGTGTGGTATTTTTTTTTTTTTGGTGAGGGTGATATTATATTTTTTTAAATTTAAAACATTAAATATTTCTTGCTGGTATTATAAGAATAAAATTGACTTTTATATACTTATTGATTTTGTATTCTGTAACCTTGCTAAAGACACGTATAGTTTAGAAGATTTTTAGTAAAATCTAAAAGAAAATTTTTAGTAAAATCTAAAACAAAATCTAATTTTCTTATAAATTTTCTAAATAAACAGTTACACTGTAAAAAGAGACAGTTTTATTGCTTCGTTTCTTATATATATGACTTTTTTTCTTTATTGCCTTACAGAACTACCTATAACTTTAAGTATGTTGAATTGCAATGTTGAGAGAGGACAACTTTACCTTGCTCCTACTCCTGACCTTAAAAGTATTTAGTTTCTCACCATTCTGTATGATGTTCATCATAGGTTTATATATATATATGCTCTTCATTAGGTTAAGAAACTTCCTTCCAGTTCTAAATTTGCTAAGTATCATAAATACATACTAAATTTTTCAAACAAATTTTCTGAAACTATGGAGAAAATCATATGGCTTTTCTTCTTTAGTTTGTAAATATTGTGAATTTCATTGATTTTTTAACATTAATTGACTGTACATTCCTGAGAAAACCTCCAATCAATTGTTCATGACATACTTTTCTTTCCCTTGTTGTTTTTTTTTTTTTTTTTTTGATTTTTAAACAGGGTCTCTGTCACCTGAGCTGGAGTGCGGTGTGGCATAATCACAGTTCACTGCAGCCTTAACTTCTTGGGCTCAAGAGATGTTCTTGCCTCATCCTCCTGAGTAGCTGGGACTATATATGTATATACACACACACACACACACATAAAACTATAATATATAATATGTATGATATACTAGCCCATAATATACTAATATATGTATATATTAGCATATTGCAGAATTTGGTGGAATAATAGTTTGTTGTGGATTTTTGTGTTATACTCATGAGGTATATTGTCTAGTAGTTTTCTTATAATGACTTTGCAAGATTTTGGTATAAGGGTAATACTGGCTTCATAAAAGCCGTTGAGAAGTGTTCCTTCCTCTTCTATTTACTTGGAAGAAATCGCTTAGAATTGGTATTTATAGTCCTTGTGTATCAATTTTCTTTTTACTTTAAATATCTATTTTAAAATTTTTCTTTAATTCTATTGGGTATTGTCTCATATATTTTGAAGTTTTGTTTTAGGTAAATTTACAGTTAGCAGTTTTATGTCTTCTTGAAAAATTAACCTCCTTGTCAATATATAATGTCTCCTTTTATCCCCTAAGTACTCCTGAAATCTGCATTGTTTGGTATTAACATAGTGAATTCAGATTTCTTTTGCTTAGTGTTTGTATGATATATCTCTTACCATTCTTTTACTTTACCTTTATATTAAATTAGATTTCTTGAAGACAGCATATGATTGGGTCTTACTTTTATATAAAATCTGGCAATCTCTCTTTTTAACTGGTGTGTTTGGACCATTCACATTGAAAATTGTCACTGACACAAATACATCAAATTCTACCATCTTGCTGGCGATTTTTTATTTGTTCCATTTTATTTTTCTGCCTTCTTTTGATCTGAGAATGTGTTATAAACTAGTTTTATCTCCTCTATTGACATTTGTTTATACTTCATTTGAAAATAATTATTGATTTCCAGGGTTTGTAATATAAAGTTTTATTTAATCTGAGTTTACATTTTAACTTAATTGTACTGAATCAAGTATAACGTACAGACCTTACAATAGTATATTTCCAATTTTTTGCTCCCATGGTCTATGCTATTGTCAAAATTGTCTTTTTACTCATGCTGTAAACACATAGAACATTGGTCCTAATTTTGCTTTAGGCAGTCAGATGTTAAAACAAATTAAACAGAAGGAAAGATATAGATTTTATACTACCATGATTTATTCCATTCCTGACACACTTTATCTTTGTGTAGATCCAAGTTTCTGATTGATGTCATACATCTTTACCTGAAGAACTTCCTGAAGACTTACCAATGTAGGTGTGTTCTCAAAGCAGTCCCTCCACTTTTCCTTGTGTGGAAAAAAATTCATTAATTTAAAAACGTTATTTTTGCTAGATACAGAGTTTCCAAGATTGACAAGTTTTTTTTTTTCTTTTAACACTTTAAGAATATCACTCAATTGTCTTCTATTTTGCCTAGGTTTCTTACAAGGAATTCTGCTATCATCCTTACATTTGTTCCTCTGCAGGTAATGAATGTGGTTTCTCCTCTGGCTATCTTCAAGATAGTCTCTTTCTCTTTGGTTTTTAGCAGTTTATGCTTGGATGTTCATTTTTTTTCTATATTTATCCTACTTGCTTTTTTCTAAGCTCTTGCATCTGTGGTTTCGTGTCTGTCACTAATTATGAGAAATTCTTGGAAATTATTTCTTCACATATTTCTCTGCCTGGCCAGGCATGGTGCCTCACGTCAGTAATCCTAGCACTCTGGGAGGCCGAGGCAGGTGGATCACTTGAGGCCAGGAGTTTGAGACCAGCTTCGTCAACATGGTGAAACCCCATCTCTACTAAAAATACAAAAATTAGCCAGGTGTGGTGGTACACGCCTATAATCCCAGCTACTCAGGAGGCTGAGGCAGAAGAATAGCTTGAACACTGGACGTGGAGGTTGCAGAGAGCTGATTGGCACCACTGTACCCCAGCCTGGATAACAGAGCAAGAATCCATCTCAAACAACAACAACAACAACAACAACAACAAACCCCATATATACATATAATATATATATGTAATGTAATATATAAAATATATTTCTCTGCCCATTTTTTTTTCTTCTGCTAGAAATCCAAAGATCCATATGTTAGTCTTTGATATTTTTCCAGAGCTCTTAGGTACTCTGTTCTTTTTAATGCTCCATTTTTTTTTCTCTTTGCATTTTATTTTGAGAGATTTCTATCAACTCTCTTTGTGTTCACTTAGTCTTTCCTTGACTGCATTGAGTCTGCTTACTAATGAATCTGTCAAAAGGATACTTCATTTCTGTTACTATATTTTTAGTTTATAGCATTGCTATTTGATTATTTCTTACAGGGTCAGTATTTTTGGTATTACCTGTCTGATAGTTTATGTTTTTTGTCTTTCCCATCAGAGACTTTAACACATGTGTACCAATTATTTTAAGTTCCTTGTCACCCATGCCATGTCTGAGTCTGATTCTGATGGTTGCATTTTCTCTTCAGAGTTTTTTTCTGTTGACTTTTTCAGTAACTTGTGCTTTTATTTTTGGAATCTGGGCATCTTGCTCAGAACAGTAGATACTGAGGTAAATATGTTTTTGATGCTTAAAGATGAGCCCACCTCTTTTTTTTTCCTGCCATGGATTAGTGTGGGAGTTTCATTAATCTAGACAGTAGTTGGGCTGACTTTAATATTTGCTGTTGCTATGGTTTCTCTTAGCACACCACAGTTTACATTCTCCTAGTGGTAACATGTGTTTAAGGTGTCGACTGGTTTATTAGCTGCTATTTTCTCATTGCCATCTCCTCCTTCTCTTTGGGGGTTCTCTTACTGTTGCTCTCCAGAGAGAATCTGTCTCTTTTGTAGCCCTCCCAGCTACATCCCATTAGTATTTTCACTTGATGCTTATTAGCCTGATGATACAAGGCAGGGAAGGCGGGTACTCTCAGATGTTCTGGTGAAGCCTCAATCTTTCGTAGGTGCTGTACTCTGTTCAGAGTATGGCCGTTACAAGTACTCTTGCCACTCCTCCACCTATAGTGCTGGGCCTATGATATATTCCTGCCTCTCCTCCATACATAATGCATTTTCTCCTTTGCTTCCTTCCCTAGCTGCTTTTTCTAGTACCCTAAAGCAACAATTTTGTTGCTCTTCCTCCCTTACATCAAGGCTTTTCTTCCCTAGGGGAGATAAAGGACAGGGGTCTAGTTCTAGTTCCTGCAGTGGTTACTTGTCGTCTCCCCTAGTCAGTGCTAAGAAAATATGTGTTTCAGGATTCTCCCTGATCATCCCTGTGAATGCCTGGTAAGGTTTATGGAGAAAAGCTTACAAAGGGTGCACATTACCCTATATCTGTGGTCCCCAGGTGCCGTATATCTATCAATAGCCTATAATTGTTATTTAGCGTTAAAAAATTTAACTGTATGTTCTTACCGTATAAAGCATAAGTTAGCATCTTCCTCAGATGTGGAAGTCGTCAGATCCTGTCTTCACCTATGCAAACCTATTTCTCCCCAGATTTGGGGCTACATTTTTGCCGGGCAGCCTCAATTTTCTGGTGGTTTCAAGAAGTTATTAATGTGCAGTTTGTGTAGTACTTCTTTGTTGGGAAGGTAGAAGCAATGCTCTTGCCAGCTCTCCAAATCCCTGTGCTAGAGCCAGAACAACTAATTGTTAATGATTTTGAAAATGAGAGGTTCAAAGTCCACAGCATAAATGTGATTAAAGATTGCCTCCTAACTTTCCTAAATCTATTTCCAATAGCCATGAATTTCATTTTGTACTGTTGAGTATGGGCTGATATTAAAATTGACTAGAGTTTACTTTGCCGACCAGCACCCATTTAGGGTTCAAGTAGCAGAAATTCAATGGTATCAGTGTCTTGTTTTCCCACAACAGCATTAATGTGCTATATAAATTAGTTCTGTCAGTGGAGAATTCTTGCTGCTCCTTAAACACTGTCCTCTGTGGCTGTGCAGGTGTTTCTGTGTCTTTATGTAGTATAATCCTATTAGCAGTGCCTGTGTAACACTTCACACATTTACCAGTTCTTTTTAGGTATAGAACTGATTAATAATAACAAATCTGAACATTTAGGCATTACTATTATTATTACTATTATCGTCTCTCTTTTACTGATCAAGGAACTAAACATACATGAGGGGATCTGCCTATGGTCATAAGCAAGTATCAAGTAGAACTCAACCCCTGACTTGCAGCTCCCATTTTGTTTCTCTAAGTTGCATAGTAAAGTTCTCATATAATTCATTCACTTGTTCATTAATTCAACACACAATTATTAGACATCCTTTCTGTTTATGACATATACTTAGACTGGGAACTAAAATTAGACTCCAGTCTTAAGCTCCTTGGAATTTATAACACGGTGAAAAAAAAAAAACATGACAAGTAAAACATTGCAATGGTATCTGTATTAGTTCATTTTCACACTGCTATAAACAACTTCCCAAGATAGGGTAAATAAAGGAAGTTTAATTGGCTCACAGTTTTGCATGGCTGGAGAGAAACTTACAATCATGGTGGAAGGGAAGCAGCCACCTTCTTGATAAGGTGGCAGGAAAGAGAGGAGGTGAGTGAAAGAGGAACTTTCCAAACACTTGTAAAACCATCAGATCTTGTGAGAACTCACTATTATGAGAACAGCCTGGGGAAAACACCCCCACAATCCAATCATCTCCCACCAGGTTCCTGGGGATTACAATTCAATATGAGATTTGGGTGGGGACACAAAGCCTAACCATATCAGTATCTGATGTTGAAAGGAAGAGCATAGATTTTGGGGCCACACAAAGAGCTGTTCAAATTCCTATTTTGTTACTTTCTAGCTAGGTGAGCTTAGAAAATTAGTTTACTTTTTAAAGCTTTTATTCAAATGAGACAGCAATTAGTTTTGCAAGATCTTTACTAGCACTGGGAATATATCCTTCCTTACCCATATCAGAGGAGAGAGAAGGATGACCTCTTCCCTCAATTGTCTAAGAAAAGAACTAAGGTTTGCTTTGATTGGACCATCTCTGAAACAATCACTGCGGTAGAGGAAAGAGGTCAGTCCCTCATAAAAATGCATGGTTGTTGTCCCATTGGGAAGGAGTAGAATCAATGCTGTGGAGACACCCATTGTTGTTCTTCCTAATTTTTTCATCATTAGCAGTAGGGATTCTTCATATGCTTTCAGCTATTTCTTTTCTTCATTTAACATTATTGATGTTTCAGTTTTTCATTTCTAAGAATTAGATAGCCTATATATGTATGTGTGTGTGTGTGTGTGTGTGTGCATATTTTTGTAGAACATTGTAGAGAAGAACTGATTCTCCCTTAAGAAAAAAATACTCCTCAAGCCTCAGTGAATACACCCATATTGGTCTGTTTTCATATTGCTAATAGAGACATACCTGAGACTGGGTAGTTTAGGGAAAGAAGTTTAATGGACTCGCAGTTCCACATGACTGGGGAGGCTTCACAATCATGTTGGAAGGCAAAGCAGAAGCAAAGACACACCTTACATGGCAGCAGGCAAGAGAGCTTGTGCAGGGGAACTCCCACTTATAAATCCATCAGATCTTGATACAGGAAATATTACAATTCAAGGGGAGATTTGGGTGGGGACACAGCCAACTCATATCAACACCTAAATTCCAAAATAATATCAATGATGATAATATGTAATAATGTGACTACTTTTATTTATTTATTTATTTTTCTTTCCAGGTGTGGTTAAATCCATGATTCTATACTGATCTTTATACATTATGAAAGTAGATTTTTTTTTTTTTTGCCACCTATTTTGTTCACCCTTAGGTGAGACAAGAATGCCAGCAGGGGCTGGAGTTAAGTATTTCCTGTCTCTTAAGTTGGTGAAGCCCTGGAAAAAACTGTCAGGGTCTGATAAAGTAGTTTTCCTTGAAAAAAGGACACGTTAAGAACAGGACACGTTAAGAACAGAACACGTTGAGAACAGAATGCTCTCAGCATATTTCACAATGGTTACTTTTCCCCTTCCCCTGCCAGAAGTATGAGGATATTTTTCTCTCATCTTCCCCGTGAGAACCTGATAGGATTCCTGAGAAGTCCAAGATCAAGGCAGTGGCCGGTTTAGTTGTCTAGTGAGGGCTGCATCTTCTGGAAGAGAGGAAAACTGTGTGTTGACATGCCAGAAAGCAGAAGGGCAAAAGGGACTATAACTCCATGAGGCAAGCTTGAGGGCACTTAATCCCACTCTTGAGGACAGAGCCCTCATGATTCAACCACCTCTCAAAGGCCAAATCTCCCAATATTTATTGTATTGGAGATAAAGTTTCAGCATGAATTTTTGGGAGAGACAAAAACATTCAAACCATAGCAGCTTCAATAAAGTTTCAGCATGAATTTTGGAAGAGACAAAAACATTCAAACTACAGCACCTTCTAACATTAATCCTCCAACCCCCTTCCCCACAAGAATTTCAAACCCTCAAACTTGCCTACACTGAACTCCCAGTAATTTGCAAATTACATAGTTTAAGTCCCCACTCCCCCCATCAAGCCCCCTCTATTGGCTCTAGCAGAAGTTTTTCTCCTGGACTTCTGCTCCAATAAATCATGATTCTTTCTATCTACCTGTCTCATGAATTTTGAGGGCAGTGGTTTGCCCCGTGACCTCAATTATCTGATGAACCTAAGAAAAGTTGTTGATTTTCAGTTTGTTTAAGGTTTTTCTTGTTGTAAGGATGAGAGTTATAACTTCTACGCTCCTTATAAGCTGGACAGGAAACTGGAAATCAAATTAAGTAATTTTTCAAAAGATAAATAACTAGTAAGTGATTCTGATGTTGATCTTTTTTATAATCAAAATGAAAAATTTACTTTAGTTTTGGTAAACACATGTCTTTCCTTATTATTAACTTGACATAAAGCTGTCTTATACCTTCACTTGAAATACATGCCACCACAGTCTTTACTGTGCTTTATGACTTTAGTGAATTCAGCATTGCAACTAGCAAACTTCACCAGAATACACGGTGTGTAAGCAGATGTTGCAAAAATTAAGTTTGCTTCAAATTTGTTGGCACTAATTTTGTTTTGGTTGCAGATCGATAACATGTGCAGTTAGGTAGAAATTCAGAACCAAAAGTATAGTTGTTTGGACTCCATACTTTTTAAAGTGCTAAGATTTGCAATAAAATTGACTCGTGCTTTAATTTGGCTGTATATCCTGGGGTTGGTTTCTTAACTTCTCTCAGCTTCACTTTCTCACCTGGGAAATGGGGATAATAATATCTAACTCAAAGAGTTATTTTGAAGATTAAATAAGATGATATGTAAAGGGCTAAGTACAAAGTCCAGCATACAGAGTGCCCCAAATTATTATCATTATTCTGTGTGGATCTGAGATGGATCTCAGAACAGGGTAAGAAAGGTTATTTCATCCTGACAATCTGTAGTGTGGCATGGGCATATTTAAGGACAAATCACCTCTCAGCTCCTGGAAGTATTTAAGGAAGAATATTCTCCTCTGAGGATGTAGCAAAGGAGATTTTTGCATTGGGTAAGAGTTAACTAGATGACCTGTAAGAGCCCATACAACTTTGAGTGTCTGATTTAATTAGAAAATGGCATCATTAGTGTTCTGTTTATATTCGAGATGTCAAATTTAATTACTGGTTTGAAGAATGGTTTTCTTACCTCATTACAGTTATTAGTACCTATTATGCCTTTCAGGGATTATTAATTGATTTGAATTTTTCAAGTAGCATTCAGAGACACATAAGATCATTGACTAGGCTATGAATTTTTTAAAAAATGTAAAGTTCTTCTGATTCAGAGGTCTCAGAAATGTTTTGTGTTGCCAGCACAGATTTTTCTCCTAATTAAAATTAGTTTCAGCATGTAAGGACTGTACATATAGTGGTTTGGAAGTGACATTGCCAAAGTTAATTGTTTCAGGACTCTGGATAGAACATATGCTCTCCAACAAGCCACAGTCCCTACCACTCCCTAATGTTCTATACAGAGCCAGCTTTATTCATTTTTATTGCTTGCTTTTCCTCTCTGGGAATTTGAGTTTGCGACTTCCACTCTATTTTTTTTTTAATTGTTCCTATTCATTCTTTCCAGTTACTTAAATTGAACCCTTAATTTTTAAACATAGTATGAATATTCAGGACAAGGACAAATTGGATTATATAAAAAGTTGTTGAACTTTCAGTGGTGTATTTTGATTTAATTTTCTAAAGACTGGTGAGATTTTTTAAAAAGAAATGATTCTATGTTCTCAAAGGGGGAAGGGCAGCAGCTACATTGTCAAACGGAGCTAAATATATATACATATACATATATACATCTATATACATATACATATATATACATATATATATATAACTGTTACATCACAAGTCAATAAAAGCTCAGAGAAAGTTTGAAAAGAAGAAAAAGAACGAGCCTGAAAAGTTAGATCTATCCCTAGTTATATAGATCAAACTGGAAGAATTTGGCATTACAATGATTCAATAAAAGAGAAATATACTTAGGTGTGCTATCAAATAACTTCATGCATGTGAGTGTGAAAAGCTGAGCTAAAAATTATAGATTGAATACAAAAACATCTGACTTTGGGATTGGGTTGCAAATTAAGCATACTGATTTGCACATTAAAAAAAAAGTCCTAAAAAATGTATTTAGATGAAGGCCTTAAAACCTAAACAGTGTCATTGTGAATAAAAGTTTTTTGAAAAAAAAACCACAATATGATAAAGTGTATCTACCTTGCTATGTTTTAAATGGAAACATTCTATAATATCATGTACTATTCTTTGTTCATTCACTTGACATCTGGATTAATTAACAGTGAACACAATATCAATTTTATATTCTTGGTTCAAAATGTGTGAAGTCACTATCCTTCTAAATAGATAATTTATTTGTGGTATTCATATATCTTCTAAGAAAAATAGATTTTTCAGTAACAGATGTAAGTACACACTAAATATAGATATTTTAAAATATTGATGAAAATCTGGAATAATGTTTTAACTGTAATGTAATTCTTAAGTTATGTAAAAAAGAATTGACTCATGGCTTTTGTAAGTAAATTTTACACAAAGTATATATAGGCTACAAAATGATACAAATATGGTTGTGCTGCAACAACCACTGTACTTTTCATATTGTTCTATCAATAGTTACATTAAATTCTATTTAAGAGGCTAGTTCTGGGGCATAAACCTATTTGGTTTTTTTTTGTTTTTATTTTTGAGACAGAGTTTCACTCTTGTTGCCCAGGCTGGAGTGCAATGGCGCGATCTCGCGGCTCACTGCAACCTCCGCCTCCTGGGTTCGAGCAATTCTTTTTTTTTTTTTTTTTGAGACGGAGTCTTGCTCTGTGCCCCAGGCTGGAGTGCAGTGGCGCGATCTCGGCTCACTGCAAGCTCCGCCCCGCCGGGTTCACGCCATTCTCCTGCCTCAGCCTCCCAAGTAGCTGGGACTACAGGCGCCCGCCACCTCGCCCGGCTAATTTTTCTTGTATTTTTAGTAGAGACGGGGTTTCACCGTGTTAGCCAGGATGGTCTCGATCTCCTGACCTCGTGATCCGCCCGTCTCAGCCTCCCAAAGTGCTGGGATTACAGGCTTGAGCCACCGCGCCCGGCCTAGGGTTCAAGCAATTCTACTGCCTCATTCTCCTGAGTAGCTGGGATCACAGGTGCCTGCCACCATGCCCAGCTAATTTTTGTGTTTGTAGTAGAGACGGGGTTTCACCACGTTGGCCAGGCTGGTGTTGAACTCCTGACCTCAAGTGATCCGCCCATCTCGGCCTCCCAAAGTGTTAGGATTACAGGCATGAGCCACTGCGCCCGGCTGTATACACCTATTTTAAATGTAACTTCTTACAATTTTATAGACAAAATCCTTCAATGAGCAATGGAAAGATGATTTTAAAAAAAGGTTGAATAGAAAAACAGCCCGCGACAGTAATCCATTTTGGATACAATTTTGCTTTTTATGAATAAGTCTGTAAAATATCAACATAAAGAGTGTAGCTTTTTTTATGAACACAGCCACAATACTGAAAGCCAGTTCAAATAGTGAACATTTTACAATTCTTATGACATGGGATTACACCCTTGTGGCTCACGCAGCATATGTTGCGTTGGTTTGATTTTACGTTGGTTTGATTTTACAAATCAAAGAGGAAGAAAATACAAAGTAAATCATTTAGTTGTTTTTTTTTTTTTTTTTAAATCTGTCATTGCATTTTTCTATGCTGTTTAGGAAATGCAATACAAAAGTGCTATCTGAATATTTATGAGTATTTCAAATTTCATGTGTATTAAAATACAGGTATCGTTAATAAATGTTCACTTTATATGAGGTAGTATCCAGAACCAGCAGAACAACAAGAATTTTGTGATTAAAGCAGGAACACTATAAGGGATATTTACTAGCCCATATAAACATTTACCAGCTCATTCTGTCCCATGGAACTATAGTGAAAAGAACTGGCATTTGTAACTGCTGTCCAGTATCAATGGTTGTAGACTAGTGAGTGCAGTAGGCAATAACTTTCATTTCTTCTGGCTTGAGGAAACAGTAAATAAATTAAACACATCAGAAATCTGCCATCTTTCTAACTTCCACAGGCCAAAGACACAAAGTGGGACAGGGTCTCTGTACTAGGTGATCAAATAAACATGAAATCTTAAAAATATTCTTTTTTCAAAATACATTCTGCAGTTTCTTCTACGAAGAAATTCCAGAGTGATCACTCTTTCCAGAAGGGAGTAAAAAGAAATAGAATGATCTACCCAGAGAAAGTGAGTTCTGAAGTATAGGTGTATTGGTACATATAAAGTAAGATTTTACCAAATGGAAATCATACTAATAAGTTTGTTAAAGCTGACACTAAAGAGTTCTTACTGTAAAAGTTATATAATTGGAATTATTACCAAATTCTTATTAAGTTCTTGATCTAGACCAATCTTGTCCAACTCCTGGCCTATGGACTGCACGCAGCCCAGTATGGCTTTGAATGCAGCCCAACACAAATTTGTGAACTTTCTTAAAACATTATGAGATTTGTACTATGCGTGCACTTTGTTATTATTATTAAATTTTTAG
Organism: Macaca mulatta; assembly: GCF_049350105.2. Taxonomy (NCBI): domain Eukaryota; kingdom Metazoa; phylum Chordata; class Mammalia; order Primates; family Cercopithecidae; genus Macaca; species Macaca mulatta. Next base: position 59,189,333 of record NC_133411.1, read on the forward strand.
CTCATCAGTTATCATTAGTGCTAGTGTATTTTATGTGTGGCCCAAGACAATTCTTCTTCCAATGTGGCCCAGGGAAGCCAAAAGATTGGACACCCCGATCTAGGCTATAGCAACAAGAGAGAAAATACACTAAATGTTTATTAAAACAATTATCTTAGGGAAGATGATAAAGGGGAGATTCTTTGCTGAGAAAGCTCGAATTCTGATTATGTTTTTCAGTATATTTAAATTTGGTTAATAACATTTCAACATTTGATATACTTAACATAATAGGCAATATTTCCGTGTGGAATTCCTGTTTCCCTAAATGTGTTTAAATTAAGGCCAGGAATAACAAGTTTCAGCCAGTATAAAGAAAGATAGTCAGAGGATTCACTTAAAATAATGGCAGCCTGGAGTTTGAATTATCTTTTATTTATAGTTTTCCAAAAACAATAGTATGAATTAACTGTCGTAAAGAAATGGAAAAATATACAAAAATATAAAAAATTTAAGAAATCTTGCAATTTCAGCACCCAGAAAGAAGCTTGTTCATAGTTTAGTCTATTCCTTCTCATTATTTAAAAATATATATTCATGGAAATATAAAGGCTGTATATTAATTATTTAATGGCTGAGATCATACTAGATATACAGTATTGTTGACAATTGTCTAATATAATTAAATATTAAACAATTAATGGTCCCATAATATTTTAAATTTGTAGAAAAATTTTATTCATTTCCCTATTCATGAACATTAAGGTTGCTTCCATTTTCTTAGTCTTATGAATAGCTCTACACAAAAATAAGCATTCTTAAACATAAATTCCTGATGAAACCTTTGGGAATGTTCATGACAAAAATTTCTGAGTTATGTATCCAACAGTGTACTATTTGAAGTGTCTTGATCTATATTTCTCAATTGTTTCCCAGAAACTTTGCTGCATTTAAAACACCTCCAGAGTGTATGAAAGTGTTCATTTCATTTTACTTTTACCAGAGTTGAGTATTATCAATTTAGTATTTGCCTTTTAAAAATGTCAATAAAACAATTTTTACTTACTCTTTTTATGTATATTTAGTAGTTACCTCTGTGAATTGTTCAAATGTTTTTGTCTTTGCTATTCTTTTTTTACATAATTGTTGGTCTTTTAATGGACTTACAAGATCTCTTTACACTTCTAGACTGTTCAAACTTTGTTATATTTGGAGCAGCATTAAAACTGAGTTTGTGGTTTGATTTTAATGTCTTTCATAGTCGAGTACTTTAAACACAAACCTAAAACTTACATCACATTTAAATAGATTTTTGTCTTTGTAATTTTTCCATTGATTTATGTTTAGAAACTCCCTAATGGAAATGCAATATATATTTAATATTGCTATGAATCAGTCAGGAAAATATTTAGAAGGAAGAAAGATTGAAAATGGAAATATATGCCATATCAGAGATTAAAGTAAACTTTTAATAATGCATTTAAGATAACAATGTAACTAAAATAATTGCAACTAAAATAATGCTATCTTTAAATATATTATAAAGTAGTTAATACATTTGGAATTTATTTTAATATATTATATGGTGTGGGGGAATCTAGTTTAATCTATTCACTCACTCAGTGACTCTTTAATACTAGGCACTATTTTAAGTGCTGAGAATAGAGCTGGGACTAAAATAGACAAAAATTGCACACTGGTGGTGTATATATTTTACTAATATCTAATTTTTTAATGGAGTGCTTAACCAATTTTCCAGCATCATTTCCTTACTATGCCTTTCTTTCTCCATTCATTTCTGAAGATTTTTCTCAATTATTATAAAAAGTAAGATCTGCTTCTGGGTAATGTTTTTCTTTTATTGATTAGACTATTGATACTTACATAAATACAATTGCACATTTATACTACAATCTAATTTCTGACATGGTATATATTCCCTTCTGCAATCTTTCTTTTTCTAAAAAAAATGCCTGGCCTATTTATAGCCATTTGTTTTCACTGAATAAAATTTAGAATCACTGATAGTATACTAAAATGCTAGTGCTGAAATTTGGATTCAAATTCAAATTATTCCCAAAAGATGAGGAATCTTTACTCATCTAGAAACTTGGAAAGTCTTTCTTTTATTCACGTCTCCATTTATATCTGTTAGTAAAGTTTCAACAAATTTTCTTCTTTTAGGTTTTATATATTTCTTGTTAAAGTTTTGCTTTATATTTTAATTGCTCTTATGAATAGAATATTTTCATACATTTAACAGTTGTTACTATACGAAAAATGGTATCTACACTTTTCCATTGTGTCTTGTCAATTTGCTGGTCAACCTTATTAATTCTAACAGCTTTTCAGTTCAATTTGTAGGATTTTCTAGACAATTTTGTATCAGCAATAATCGTAATTTTTGTTTCTTTTTTCCAGTAACTATATTCCTTCTTTATGTTTTATATTTAATAATTGACTAAAATATCCAAACTTGTAATATCTAATCTTATTTCTAAATTTATTCTTAAAAACCTTGAATGTTTTTCCATTACGTATGAAGTTGGCTGTTAGATTAGGTTTGGTATTCTTGATCATGGTGAAGAAATGGTTATTTTTCCCAAGGTTACTAAAAGTTCCTATGTTTTGGTTTTGGTTTTGGGCAGCGATTTATGGTAAAGTGATAGCTTTTTTCTTTTAACCTCTATTGAGTTTTGTCCCCTTAACTTATTGATGTTATATATAAGTTTCTTTTATTCTTGTTACAAATTCCACCTCGTTATTCTGAATAACTTTAGAAATTCACTGCTACATTAACTTTAGAAATGTTTGTATATATAGGCAAGAAGTGAGAGTGATCTGTAGTATTATTTTTCTCTCTGTGTAATATTTTGGCTCTATATGATTAACTTGAAAGCTTTTAATTGTGTGTGTATGTGTGTACTCTAGAATTATTATTATAGCACAAAATATGCTCAATTACAGAAATTTGGAAAGAACTCCCCTGTGAAACTACTTTGGCAAAAGTCTCTTAGGAAGATAATTCTTCAGCACTTTGTCCATTTTTTTCTAGTTTTGTTTTACTTTAGCAAGTACTTTTGGATGAAAATCAATGAGAACAGACTCAGAAGATAAGTGAAAGAAATAAATATAGGAAGCTCTTCTCTGGAAGAACATTTCAGTAGTTACATCTAAAATTAGGAACAGTTGGGTTAGGTAATTTCTTTCAGAACTTTTCTCTATACATCTTGTACAGGTAAGCAAGGAAAAATACAGCAATTAACTCAGGCTGACAAGAACTAAAGGAAAGGTTGAATTGATTTTGATAGGGATTATAAGCAGTGGGAACATGAAGCCATGGTTTCCTGTGAACAGTCTAGTTTAGAGAGTTTGCAGAGCCAAATTGTGAAAGCTACTAAAATAGAATGAGAACCATAGAGTAACTGAGGAAAATGAGAAGCAGCACCAGAAGAGCAAGTGCGGTATGACCAGGAACAATTTTCCAGTTGTATTTGTATTATATTCAATAGTTAATTCATATTTGTTTTGTGCCCTCTCCTCTACTTCATCAACATTGTCATCATTATTATTATCATAATCATGATGTTGTAGGGACATTCTATGTAGTATTACAGTTCCTGTATGTTGATTAATGTTAGGGACAATCTATGTAGTATTACAGTTCCTGTATGTTGATTAATGTTTCATATATGTAATGACTATTACTCTGCTTACATTTCTATATAAGACATGGAGAATACCAAGGAAAATGATAATCACAATAATATATAGAGTATATTACACTTTACAAAACATTATTTTTCATTCATTCCTGAATTATAATTTGAGGATATAGTATAACCATTTATCAAGGGTGTGGGTTGAACAATAAGTCTTAAGGACTTGCCATTTTTAGCTGCTGAGGCCAAGGAAGGCCTCACAGAGGAAGGAGAATGTGAATAAACCTTTGAGATAGATCATCCTACTTGGAAGGATTGTCTTTCTTTGGCACTGGTGTATCATTGGAAGATGTGGAGTAAAAGAGTGTCATGATAAAATGAATGCTTAGGATCTAAAAGTCATGGATCTGAAAGTCATGTGTAAACATGAAGTATGCAAAAGGAAAGACCAGGGAAAGGCAAACTAGTTGAGAAGCCACTTTTATAATCTTGAGCAATGGTGAAGTGGCTCAAATACAGAAGCTTTGTGTTGGAGAAGAATATCACTGTTTTGTTGCATCAGAATATTTAAATAGTTCTATAATGTCTACTGTTTCACAATTTGTGTGGTGTAGAGTTTGGATTATTTAGAAACTGTTTCCCTGTCTAAAACATGGTGATCCTATGATTCAACATGTAGTTTTCCTCCTCATTCTACACTGGAAAGTAACTAAGGAAAAAAGTTATTTTTAGTGTTTTTGTCCTCTCAGAGTTTGGGACAGACCTTTGGGATAGGTCTTAGTGTTTATTAACAAGATGTCAAAGCCTTCAGTCATTACCTTCACTTCAGTCAACTTCAAGCAGTCAAACTGATGAATAACCAGAAAGCTGTTTATGATCCACCTGGTCATGGAGTTTAACATAATACAGAGAAGGTATGGCTAGCAATAGTACATTTATATAAGAAGTTTTACATTTGGATCCAAAAAAGTTTTATTCATATCTAAGATGTTAACAAGGATTTAGACAATAAAAATTTGGATTTCAAAAACTAAAGCTAGACAACAATTTTTTTTTTTTTTAATTTAGGCTTATTGTTCCTCCCTCTACCGGGAATCGTACCCCTCACGCCTATCTCAGGTGGCCATAGAAATTAAGAAATAAAAGCAATAGAGGATGGAACCTTGTTTTCTGGGAAATAGACACAAATAACATACACTACAAAAGAAATGGCTGTAGAAATGAAAGATGTTACATTAAACTAATTTTCATTCTCCTTTCTTGGACTCCTTATCCCTTTTTCATATCCCAGTTATTATGTTTTCTATTCAAACCACAAGAAACATTTCCATGATGAAAACATAAATCAATTTTTAAAGACCTTTTAAATATTAAAATGCACCCAACCTGTGAGAGTCGGAATGAATGACAAAGGTTTTCAGGAGCATTTAGGAAGTTCCAGGAAATATTACAAACTTCAGGCAGAAGTATCAGGTCATACTTTTCAGAGAGAAAAGAGGTTCAGTGTCCATAAAAGTTAGAAAAAAGTAAATGTTTTCAATGGACAAAGTGGTTGGAAAATATCAAGAATAACTTTTAAGCTTAAATTCCAGGCTACATTTTACTTTTTAAAAAAGTTATGACATTTGATAATTTCTCCTCTTAAATCTTGGTACTTGGCAGAAACAGAACTCATAGATGTCCTTAATTTAGAGATATTCCAGAGCCTGGATTTAGATGGGTGCAGTGAAGTTTGTAGTTTCACTGATAGAGAGATGTAATAAAGATTTGGAGGTAGCAGCTGGTTTCTTGGGGAAAATAGACCTCAGGCAAAGAGATACAGGGCAAGAGATCTCAGGTCAAAAGAATGATGGTAGTCTTCCAATTATATTAAGATATATTTTATAAGAGGCTTTTATGTAGACAATTATATGTGCGAAGTTTAACTTTAAAGAAAGACAGACTTGGAAACAATGATAAAATGCAATTAATTATGACAGGTTTTGTCACATTGTTTTTCTAAAGGTTAAATTTAATCCAAAAATATCACACTTGATATTTTGAAATTCTTTTGTCATCAAAATCAGTGATACTTATAGTATGAGTCAACATACATAGAGCTAATATTTTATAATATTTCCCTTATATGTGTATTATGTTATCAGTACAATTATTCAGCTCTCCCCATGAGTACTTAGATGTTACTAGATGTGAAATTTACGTGACAAAATATTTCAATAGACATTAGAGTGTATTTTTAAAGCGGGCATTTTTTTTTTCGTGCTCGCTTTTTCATGTGAAATTTTAATAATGTAGAATTCATTCTTCCTCTGAAATGTTGCTAGTTCAAAGGTTTTGGAAAACTGAAGTGTTCTTTGAAGTGCTTTGAAATATTTTACAAACGTCTTTCACGAACAAATTTGTTTTTTACAGACTGCTCTGCTCATTGACACACCAAGACACCACTTCAAACGTTACAGCAGAGCTGTGGACAGGCAGGCAGCCACAGCAGACAGGACGGTCTTGAGACAGACAAGCTGCAATCATGGGGAGAGGGACTTAAAAAAAAATCTCAGGAGTCTCTCAGACTGGAGGTGAAAAGTCACTCACCAAGTACACCAGGTTCTGTAACCAGAACCTATAGGCCCAGGAAGGTGCTAGGGATATTATGAAATATGCTGCTAGATCCAGAGTTTTCTGCAGCTAACCAGATTCTCCAAACAGAATATGATTTCTTGCAGCAGCATCTTTGAACTTGGAGATTAGCAATAACAGCTCTACTTATCAGTTAAAATATATTTTCAGGTACATTTGCAGTATTAACAATATGAACTAAAATGAAACATTCTGATACTTTCCAAATAGAAAGACCTCTTTAAAAAAAGTTTTTAGAAATCCCATTTGATCCTAAGAAGCTCTCAGGGCGTATTGATTGGGAAAGTATTTATTTAAAAATTAAAGCTATTAAAAATGTATAATACCTTCAATAAATTTCACTTTTGTTAGTCATGAGAGTATTTATGGTCCTCTGAACTTGGTACATACATGTTGATAATATAGTTTATTTAAACATTTCTTATAGCTTTGAACATCTTGAAATAGCATTGAGGTCCAGATTATGGGGAAAAAATACCCTACTCTTTGTTCCCTAGAATTTTCTTTTTGGCTTTTACATTTAATCTTACAGATTTGGAATTTTCAACTATGGATATGATTCCATTTACAAGTCTCTGACAAGAGATTTTATAAAGCAAGTTATGTTGAAATGCATTCAATAGTTTACTTTAAAGAAATTTTTTCGTAAAATCTTTGGAAAATAAAGGCATATTTTATAAAGTGAATAATGTATATTTCCCATGATTGGCATCTCCCATATTGGGTACCAGTTTAAGAACTTGTTTATATACAAAGATAGACACTTAGAAGATGAGAGAAAGGCCTTTAATACCAGTACTGCTATAACTTACTATCTGGCTGGTAGGAGAGTAAATGTAATAGATTTAGGATAGTATGATCAAAAATTAAATGCCAATTTAGATATTCTCACCACACTTATAAGTACCAGTTTGAAAAAAAAAAACACCTAGTATTTGGAATAGAAAGGACTGGGAATCAGAAGTAGGAACTGGATCACAGAACTGGTTCAATCAGAAGAGAATAAATTATGAAATATATTGACAACTTAAAAAAGTGGATGGGAAAAGAGAGGCAGACATTGAATTTGTACATCTGAGTCACTTACAAGGAGGTACATAGGGTTCAATTTTAAAATTATTCAGTGGGAAGATAAATATTTTTAAGGTATGGATGATATTTACAGTAAAAATTACCCATACTATCCAACATATGAATAAAAATGAGGAATCTTGGTCTGTCCTCCTAAAATCCAAGAAAGGCTATGAATCCATCAATGGGAAATTTCTTTACTTAACTCAATGACATTATATAATAAATATGACAAAAATTAAATGATATAATATAAAAATTTAATTATTCAAAATTATTCTAGAAAAAATTTGATTCATCAAAAGAAACATAAACAGCTATCAAAGTAGCTATCAAAACTCAGCCACAGAAACTACGAATTAACAGATCATTGATTTTAAACCACAGAGAGAAGAAAAAATGTTGTGTTACATGCCAAAAAGTGCCAAATATTTGAGGTGATGAATAATTAGCTTGATTTAATCATTCCGTGTTTTAAAAATCATAACATCATTTTGTAGCCCTTAAATATTTACAACTATAATTTTCAATATATAATAATTTGATTTTTAAACCAAATGTTGTATTTACGCTCAGAGTATTGAAGACCTTCTTTCTTGGTGTTAATTTTTTAAAATGTTATTACAGTTCTTAGATGCTCAAGAGTTAAAGTAAAAAATACCTCTAAGCATCCCATCATTATTAATTATGACAGTGAATTTAATGAAGAGACATTTTAAAATTAACACTCTTCTTAACCTCCATCCACCACTTGGCCAGCAAATTAAAGAACAGTCTTTTGTAATGTTGTTACAGTTGGTAATCAAGATAAAGCAACTCCGCAGAACCCTGCTGCTCTTAATGTAGGCTTATCTTTGATGGCTGAAGCAGCATTACTTGAAGAAATTGCCCTCCATTTCTATTTACCTTATTCCTAAAAAACACTTGTCTCTGTGTTTTTGGGAAAAGGATATCAATATATGGTGAATATTAAATAAATGACAATAAGAGAATATAGTATGTTCTGTTTCTATGTTAAATTGCTTATTTGCATTTTTTCTCTTGCTAAAATTGATACAATCTCTGTTTAGCTTTCTTCATGTATTCAATTTATACTGTTGCAATCTAAATTAAGACCATTAGAAGAAAAAGATAAAATACTATGGAATTAGAGTTAAGGAACTCATTAGGTGTTAAGAATATTCTAGGTACTTACATTTTTTAAAATGAAGATTCATTTTTAAATAAAGAAGCATAGGCAAAGAGAGAACGTGATATTTTCTGTGTTGTATATTATGAATTATTTGATTTTTATATATCCAAAGGGAGAATGGAATAACTTTCTTTATATAGAAGCTGTTGCTCACAAGCTCTCGTCTCCCTAGTAGCTGATGGATTGGGTTTTTCCACTGCCATTATGAACAATGGCCGTCAGGAGAAAAAAAAAAAATCAGTCTTTGAGACTCAGCGAAAGGATTTTTGTTTGTTTTCGTTACTAAAGAGTAGAAAAAAGCATGCATGTATATATACAGCAAATACTTCAGTTGAACTTGAGGTCTTAGATGAAATTTATACTAGACATCAAAATGCAGGGACAGATAGGAAAAATATTTTGTGAAGAAAAAGCAGAGGATTTTTATATTGCTGAAAATGTACATAGAATTTTCTATGTGAAGATTGGGCTTATAAGGAAAAGTCTGGGTAAAATTTCAGGATTTAAGAGAATACCAATAAAGTGAAGATTGACATTAACCAGACCAGGCTATAAATACCACACAAAGAGACCAAACAAGTCCTCCCCTGACAGGTCTGACCACCTCTCCTGTTCTATAATGAACAACACTGGAAAGAAACCTGTTGTTCTTTCTGGATCAGCGAAACTTAATATGTTAGTTAGAGAACTTTTTTTTTTGTACGATTTTGCATTTGCGAATTTACCTAATACCGTCATACTGATATGTGTAGGTTAAATAATGCAGTGTGATGGTATAGTCAAGCCTCTACAAGTGTCATCATTTAATTATCTCTGTTGTCTTCCTTATCACTCAAACTAATATGACTTAATTTTTCTCAATATCAGTTTAGTGTGGAGGAGGAAGCCACTTTCATGTTTAAGAAAAAGCTTTAATTGCCTGTACTGTAAAAAAGGAAAATGTTAACATGAAGGTAAACATACCATTTTCTCTGCTCTATTTTATGTGCTTGAAAAATAGTAGTTCACAAAGCTTGCTTTGTATTAATATCACTGATTTATATATATTTTATTCTCTTTTTTAGTCTTTAAAATATGCATTACATTCTAATAAGACTACTGCAGCTGTAACAAATGGTGGCTAATTATATATTACTGACTGTGAAAATATTTTATTATTTAATGTTCAATATCCAATGATTTTGAGTATAAATTCTAATAGTATTCTTAAAAAAATCTTCCAGAATATTATTCATAATCAATATAAATATGAGCAATATATAAAAGCATTGATATTTCATTATTTAATATTTTCAAATAATTATTATCTAAAATGTGTTTTGGTTGAAAGTTCTAAATTCTATTTTAAATTATTCCCTGATGTAAGAAATATCCAACAAATATTAATTGAAGATTTGCCTCATACACTTGTTATGGAAGTTTCAAAATTAAATCTTATATGGTCAGCAAAAAGAAGTGATGTTGACATATGTAACTTTCCAAATTAAAATGTTTTATGAAAGGAACATTAATAAATAATATATAAAGTGAATATGTCAATCTTACAAGTGGCTCAAACTGCAAATGTTTTGCAAAGAAATACACTTCACTGCAGATAATTGATAATAAAATTAAAATGATCTCTGATACAACCTTCAAAGTATGGTCTACTTTATAGAAGAGGATTAATTCACTATATTTAACTAATTGTGGTCTAAGAATAGCCAAAGCCCCATTTGTGTTCCTTAAAAATGATAATGAAAATGTGAGTCTGTGTTACATAAAATTCGAACTGCATCTTATGAAGTTAAGACAAATGTGTGGGTCCAACATGAATGAAATACATTACTTATCAAAATTTATTTATTTCTCTAGTAATTCATCAACCACTACCCTTGTAATTTCTTCTGACCACATATGATGCTGGTAAGATCCAAAGTTTTCACCAGAGAATGTCGATGACATCTGTATTCTTGTTATCATTTTCTAAAATGGCACTAAAACTATTTATCCAATATAGATTGGAATACTAAATTTTACTATATCTTTATTATTTCACATTAGTCTTAATTTCTCTCTGCATCTTCTAAGCAACTTGAGATCAGAGCTTATCTGTTTTTGGTTAGCCTAGTAGTTGTACTAGAGTAAGTATTCAATAAATAATTTAAAAATTACCAAATGAATAAATGTGTTATGCTGCAGAAGCATTTGTATCAAAAAGACATTTAGTATCTTCCTTGGAATGTAGTTTGATGTACTGTTTTCTAAAGTAGATGAGAAAGCCCAAATCAAGTGTAAATAAGACAAGATTTCCAAAGTCGTAATTTTGTTTTCTTTTTTTAAATTTAATTTAATTTTTTTAATTTTAATTTTTGTGGATACATAACAGTTGTACCTATTATGGGGTACATATTATATTCCGATACAAGCATATACCTTAAACAGTAATCATTTCTTTGTGTTAGGAAGATTCCAATTTCACTCTCTTAGTTAACAATATACTATAAATTATTGTTAACTATAGTCACCCTTTTGTGCTACTTAACACTGTATCTTATTCCTTCTATTTAACTATATTTTCGTATCCATTAATCAAAGCAGTGATTTTCAAACGGTGTTCCATGAATTCCTAGTGGGTTTTAGAATGTTGCTCAAAAGGTGAAGAGGTAAAAGGAGAGATATTAGGTAGTGAATATAATTTATACATTGGCATTAATAAGACATTCTTTGAAGAAAGAGCTGTGCTGTTAAAGAGTGATTTGAAAAGCCTGTTTAATAATCTGTAGAGATAGTTTGGAGGTAAAATAAATGTTTGATTTTATCATGATGAGAGCTTGGACTGTTTACATACCCTATTGTGTCTCCAGTATGAAGCATAGTCCTTGCACATTATAGTCGTCCAATAAATATTTATTTTTATCAGGCATGACAATGACAAGTTGGTTAACATTTTGGTTATATACCATGATATTTAATTGCAATAAGCTCAGTAAGCAATAGCACTAGATTACTTATAATTGTTTATTCTATTTCTGTGTTCATGATTAAGTTTGGTGCACTTCTAATGGTCACTTTTAAATTTGTAAATTTTTACATGGGTTCAAGGTAAAGTGAAATAGTATTTCTTGAAACTGCATATTTAAAGAGGGAACATTTAAAATAATAAATTTAACAATAAAACTAAGACTGTTCAGGCTCAAAATAAAGTGACGGGTGGAATCATATTCACACTCATCAATTAATTGTGCAGCTATTATTATCCATACTGATAAGCATATATCCAATGAAAGTAATATTCCAAAAACTCACACAAAAACCATTGGTCATCTGGGCTCATTTTTTAGAGGATATAATTTCTGCAGTTTCTCAATAAGTCTTAGATAATACAATTTTACAAAATTGTTTCTATGTTTCCTGCCAAATCATTTTTGAACACAAATAAACAAGAATAAAAATAAAATTATCAATTTATCTCAACATATATTGAACAACATAGTGTCATAAAAATGTATGCAACAAAATTTAAATATGACAATTGAAATGCATTTATAGAGTTTTTTTTTTTTAATAAAAACCTAAATGCATTAGATGTGAGGAAGAATCATATACTATTAGAGAAAATGCTTTGAACCTTCCTCTACAGATATTGCAACAAGAATGTGAAATGGACAGGCAATGATGAAAATACAATTATTCCTATTGTCTCATGATACAATCTACAGATCCTCTGAGAGTGCACATCCTAGATGCTATTAAAGTCTTATCTCATGTGAAGTCTAACTATTCAGCTAGGCAAGAGGAGGGTGTTACAGATATTCTCATATTTTTTTGTACAATACATTCTACAGTCCAATTAAAAGAAGGTCTAGCACTTGTAAATCACTGGAAAAATATATAACATTAAAACAATATTTAAAGTTTTTATTACATCATTAAATAAGTTGGTCAATATCTAGTGATGGTTGTAACAACCAAGAGCAATGGTAAATAATGTAGAAGTTGGTGGTTTTTCCAAAAGCTGTTGCAGAAAAATACGTTCAAGTTTTCTGTTATTGTATGTTGCATAGATAGATGTAGTGGTTATACGATGCATCAACTTTCATCACAGTGTTAGATAAATGTCATATCAATTACATATTTTGTTAAGGTCTCACCTTTCAATTGCAGATTTTTCAGAGCTTTTTGAAATTATACAGCAATGAATTTTAAAACTTCCATTGTTTTTATGGTAGAGTTTGTTGACTGCCCCCAGGCAAGGTGTTAGTACAGATATTTCAAATGAGACAGTAAATGCTCCTGTGTTTTAATAAACAGACTCCATTAACTAAAATTGGCTCAGATATTACATGACTTTCCCCCATACATATCTTGCTAATATTCGGAGTAAGCCAAAGAAACTCCTTGTAGTCATGTATTATCGCAATGTCATTTTACTTACTTAAAACTGCAGATGAAGTGTCAGCAATCAAAACAGAGCTTTAAAGTTTTGATTTGAAATGTAAGTAGCATATATTTACTGTTTTGAAACTTTGATAGAGATAGGGTGATTTAGCTAATTTTAGACACTGACATTGTTGAACACAGAATGACTAAACGATACATTCAGAAATTATTTTCCCAAGAATGATCATTTAAAATGGCTGAGGAACTGTTCATCAAACAATTCCAACTTGAAAATTTAACAATTAAGGTTTGAGAGCAGATGTTAGATAATGTTAGTAATTCAACCTTGAAACAATTTTCTGCTACTTCTCCTTTAGTCTTCCAGATGAGTTAAATTGAAGAGCATCATGAAATTGCAGGATGAGCTGTTAAAAAACTGTTATCATTTGCAATTGTTCTATGTAATACAGAATTGTTTTTATATGATGCAACCCAAAATAAAACAGAAATAATTTGGATGTTAAGGCTGATATAAGACACTAACTTGTATTTACCATCTCTACATAGAAATTTTTGTTTAGACAATAACCTTTGGGTTATCATTGACTGCCATTGCTATTATACATTAATAAATAAGAAATAAATGCATACAAATAAATTACCACTTTACTGTTTGTGGTTGTATGCTAATTTTCATTTGGCAAAGAAAGGTCATCTGCTAAAAGTGTTGGAAAATAATGTTCTAGATGTCCTATTCAAGTATTAAGTATCAAGACACACCTCTAATTTCTCCTTTAAAATATGATGACTATAATAGCTAATCTCCAGGACTGTTGTAAGAATTAAAGAAAATATGTGAAATGTTTACAGAGAATTTATGAAGCATTATTGAAGCACTTAGCAAAGTGTCTGTCCTCAAATAATCATGTCATAAATTCTGTTATTATTATTACTCTAGGAAGTATCCGCCTTGGGAATGAATGAAAAAAAATTCACTGAGAACACACTGGACAGTTCTGGCTTTTTTGGTCTTGATATCATAGCTCGGCCACTAAAATTTCTTAATATAATTTGTTACAGTTCCATTTGAGAATATGACAGAAACTACAGACCTGCTTCCACTCATGTCAATTTTTGTATTTTTCCACGACGTTCACAGTTTTCTAGGGATTGAGTCTATCCAGACACTCCAGATTAAGATCCCTGCCTTAAGTTTGATCTTTAGAGATATCAGTAATGCAACCAGTTATTCAATAAAATAAGCCTAGACTTATACAATTTCCAATATACACTTAACTATCACCACAACTACACAAGATTTTAGAACTCAGCTCATTGGCTTTTTTGTTTTGTCGTTTGTAAAGAACATTCTTACAGCCATTAAACTGGCTATTCAGAGATTCAAGTTCAGATGTCTGTCAGTTTTGTTTCTTCTCTTAAAATAGAGAAGACAACTGTGAAAAAAGAACGTGGAAACTGTTCTTTTTCTTCTTTCAGTAATAAACCTGTACTTTTTCAAAACTTCTTTCCTCAAGTTATGATCTGATACAAAAATTAGAAAAATGTGTATCATTGATGTGTGAAAAATAAATGAGGATTGCAAATGAGCTGAAATGCTGTAACTTAGATTAGTAATTTCTGTTTACCAAAATTATAAATTTTGTTAAGTGCAACACAGAGTATGTCACTCATTCCTTTTTTTAAATGTTTTAAAGGATTTTCAGAGATGAACATAAAAAATTTCCCTCTTCTTTCTTTTAAAGAAATAAAAGATGTAGATGATTAGCATTACGGTACATCAATTAGTGCCTCTGTTCTCTTATAATATATCATATGTCAAAACTTCTGTCTTTGCAATAACAAAAATGACCTTTTGGTGCCATAAGCTCTGGCTGACCTTTGAGTAGCCATAACAGTGGCAGAGAAACAATAAAGATACATCAAGCAAGAGTTACTTCTTGCCACTGGGATTCTCAGGGAATGAGCCAGGATGCTATAAGGAACTTGCTCAACTAAAGTTGTAAGTAAAAATGAACAAAAAGACTTTCTATTATGAGAATCAACTTCATGACCTTGAAGTGGTATTTAAATATTTCAGTTAACATAAAGCTTACAGTAGTGTGCACTTTAGAGAAAGTGCAATGTTCAGAATATACTTAGTGAGTGATGTAAATATCAACATTTTGAAAGTTACCTATCTAGTTTAAAGTAAATTTATTAATGGAAAATATAATTTAAACACAAGAGTAGTGTAGCTTAATTTAGAAAAATGTAATAGAGAATGATAGTTTTTTATTTGACTTCCTCTCATCAATTAAAATGTTAACATCAGCTTGTCACAGAGAAACCATTTCTTTTCAAATAGCTTGGAACCACACACTGGGCTGATGTTTGAAATCTGTATCTGTATGATTTATCTATAGGGCACCATTTGAACATTTATCATCTTTGCTGTCCAGAGTGTCTAATTTTGTTTATGTTTTTCATGAAGTGTGGAATCACAATTATGAATTTATATAAACCCAAGCTCTGTAGTTAAATAAGATGAAAGACCTGAACTGCTTCAGTACATTCCAGTGTGAGCAAATTGGGATTCTGGTTACCATGAGGCTCCAGCTTCTGTGAAGTTGTTGCGGGGAGAAAGAGTGGGGGGTGAGGAGTAGAGAGGGAGATAATTTCATCAAAGGAAGCAGGGTTTGTGTGAGAATTTGACCTGCTAAAGAACAATGAGTTTAGCTCTTCAAATATGGTTTCAGTAATTATTTTCATGATGTTGTTTTGTTATCTGATAGACACCTGTGATCACCTTTGTGTTGGTTAATTTTGCTGTAATCTTTTAGTATATATTTTTAATGCTCAGTCTTTTTTATTTTTAACACAATCTCAAAGTCTATAGCAAAATACTCTTAAAATAGTGGAATCATCATTCAATTCTCTTGCACATTTGTATTTAAATTCATTTTCAAAGCAACATGTTCTTATTCTGATATTTTCTTCATTTGATTAAAACTTAGATTTAAGTATATAGTCACTTTTATTATAAAATTCTTATAAATAACTCTTAGCTTCTTTCCTTTATTCAATTGGCATTCTACTAAATATCAGCTATTCTGGGCTCTTGCTAAGATTTGTGAGACAAAAATGAATAAAACAAAGACAATGCTCAGAAACAGCAAATCTTGTTGAACTGTGCTTCTCCTCTCTAGTTCAGCTACATCATGCTAAAATAATTGGTGGATTCACAAAATCCGTTCTTTAAAACATGCATCATTTGCAGCAGGAGGTGGGGAGATGGGGAAGAGAATAGAATAGACTTTATATTAAGTAGTTTTTAATAGAAATAATTTTAAAGGCATCACTAGTCTCCAGACTACCTCTCGTCACTGTCACCCTAAGTAGAAACTCCCTTTCTTTTCTTTACTTATCTTCCTTTCAAGGTTCAGGTCATACAACCTGTTCTAAGCAGCCATCCTCTTCTCTAGTCTTTAATGAGCATGTGGAACTTTGCAAGACCCTTATTGATGGTACACTCAATTAATCTTAGAACATGCTACCATGAATAATTTATCTTTATTTACTGTTTGCCCTAAATTTGCAATCAGGATTTAAATCCTGCAAGGAAGGATCCATATTTTCTGGGGTTTCATATCCCCAGTGAGGTGCTTTATTCAAACCTGATACTCTAGATGTGGTTGTGATGATATTTTCTATTAGATGTAACAAATACAGCACCTGATATTTTACTGGTTGGTAACATATTTTTGTATCCTATTGAGTAATACACATGACCATAAGAGGGAGTGAAATGACCTAAGTCTCATCAAGCCTCAAGTGACACAAATAATGATAGGTTCAACTTCCACAGTGGTCACTGAAAGGATAATACCTGGACTAAAGTAATGAATTTTTGTATAGGAGGGAATTTTAATGAGCATCCAAGTAAGAAACTGTTTTCTTCCTACAAAAATTTAGGAAGGCTTAAGAAATCCCTCGTGCAATAATTGCAACCTATCTCTCCAGTCTGTATTTCAAATAACTACCTCTTTAATTCAGAAATCTGAGACTCACATCCTTCTATTTAAAATTCCTTCAGTTACCCCCTCATTATGAAGTACAAACTCCTTAACATATCATGTACAAGTCTTCTCATGACTGGCTCCTGACTAACTCTGTGGTTTCATGGTCAGTATTGTTTCTCAGGATCTCCATTCTGTTTGATTGTCAAGTTGAATTCCTGACGCCCTATAAGAGCATCTTTTCCTCTCAACTTTTGTAAGTGATAGTTTATTTATTTATTTATTTATTTATTTATTTATTTATTTGGTATAATATTCCTCCTTCTCTTTCCTTGGACAAATAATTCCTTAGGTCTCTCCAACATTACCTCTTTTGTGAAAACTTCCCTTCCCTGCTGTTGGTGTCCCTCTCTTTTTACATAGCACCTTAGGCAAAGGCATGCATAGTACTGCTTAGCTGCTCAACTTCAGGGCCACTGTTTACATTTTAGTCTCTTTGTATTGCACTGTGAAAAGCCATTTATCTAGAATAAAGTGTGAATTTCCTACCACTCTGAGGCCCTATCTGTGTCATGATTTTAACTTACTACATACTTTGTTATTGTCTTTTCACTTATTTCCACTTCCTCTTCCCCAGGATCAGTGTTTCTAGAATTGTGGTGTGAGGATGCCAGGCATCAGAGCCACCTAGGAGTGCTTATAAAAACTTCAGAGTGCCTTAATTGGCCCTATAGCAGCAAAGTTGCTATTTACGGGATTCGAACATCTCCTTTTTAAACAAGATGCCCAGGAGACAACTTTGCTTCTTATAGTTTGAGAACTATTACAGTTGACTTAGAACTCCTTGAGGCACCAACTATGTCCTACTCACTTTTGTATCTTCAGCACGTATTCTGGCATGCAGCAGAACTGAATACATATTCCCAAATATGAATTATTGTGACTATATTATGAATGGAAAAAAACTGTAAGACTGTGGTTCTTGGATGTTTTAAAAATAACTGTGTTGTGGATGGAGCTGGAAGCCATTATCCTAAGCAAAGTAATGCAATAACAGAAAAGCAAATACTGCATGTTCTCATTTGTAAGTGGGAGCTAGACAGTGAGAACACATGGACACAAAGGAGGGAACAATAGTCACTAGGGCCTAGTTGAGGGTGGTAAATGGAAGGAGGGAGAGGATCAACAAACTACCTATCAGGTACTATGCTTATTACCTTGGCAATGAAATAATTTGTACACCAAACCCCCATGGCAGGTAATTTACCTATATAACAAACCTGCACATGTATCCCTGAACCTAAAATAAAAGCAAAAAAAAAAAAAATCAAGATATCAACTATGCTGGACAGGACATCAGTCCTTTTTATCCTGCCTACAGCTACCCTTTGTGGAAGCTAAGTTTCAGGCAAGTATGGTAAAGAGGTAAGGGTTCTTTTCTCCCACCCAACCCCAACTGATAAGACACAGACTCTTCCTTGGACACAGCAACACTGAGACTACTGTGAAACATTTGCCTTTGCCCTGGCTCATAAGGTACGGATTTCACATTGGGAGAGAGAAGTGGAGAAGATCTGAGGCTATTGCACCCCCCTCCTTTTAGCACACGACTCCTAAAGCAAGGATGTCTATCTTAGAGAAGCCTGCTGTTGTTTCTGTCCTAACGCCAGAGTCATAGCTCAGAGATTTTGCTCAGGAGAAGAAGCAGGTTCGAGAACAGAGAGCTCCAAATCACTCTTCTCTCAATCTTATTTTATTTACAATATAACGTGAAGAAGTTCAAGCCTAAGGATGTTCTCAAAAACAATGCAGGTGATTATGGGGAAAGGTAATTGAAAGGAAAGTGGTAGACTCATTGGACAAGTAGGCTAAACTGCAGCTGATTTGTTTATACAAGAGAACCACAGCAAGAACCCGCTTGGGGTTATAAGAAATCTGAAATACCAACCTGCAGTCTGAATTTTATTGGTTTAGTTTGTGGCGCAATTTATGTACTAATACATTTTTGACAACAATAGAGTGCAACTGACCAGTGATTAGTGGATATTAACAGCTGGGATTGAACAGGGAAAGAAACAATCAACGAGAGGCCCGATAAAATCACTTTCATTGAGGATGACTGTGGGCATATACAAGGCTACAGCTTTTGAGGAATATCAGAGGCTTACTACTTCTGAGATAAGTAGACATCACTAAAATAATTAACTAAATTACAGTTAATTATAAACTGAATAAATACATAACCATGATGACCTTGGGGAGGTGGTGGTTACCAGCACCCAGTATTACAACAACATATTACTTAAAACATCTGTTCTCCAAAAAATCATGAGATATGCAAAGAAACAGAAAAGTATGACCATATACCAGAAAAAAAAAAACAGGTAATAGATACTATCTCTGAGAGTAATCAAATGTTATATTTAAAAGAAAAAAAAAAAACGTCAAAGTAGCCATTATAAATATGTTCAAATAAATTAGTTCTTGATTAAATAAAATAAGGTATGATGTCAATGTCACATCAAATAGAAAATATCAATGATGGAACTTATAATAACCAAATAGAAATTTTAAATTTGAGAAATTCAAAACTAAAATGAAACATTTTTTATGGGAGCTACACAGTTTTAAAATGGCAGAAGAAGGAACTAAACTTGAAGATAGATTTATAGAAATTATGCAATACAAAGAACAAAGATAAAAAATAGTTAAGAAAAATGAACAGAGCCTTAGAGAAACATGGGATACTATCAATCACCCATGTGTCATGTGATTATCAAAAGAGGAGAGAGAGAAATGGAGCATAAAAATGTTCAAAACACTAATGGTTCAAAATCTTTCCAATCAGTTGAAAAATGTTGAAATATACATCCACAAATCTCAACAAACTCCAAAAGGGTAAATGCAAAGAGGTACACAAATAGAGACGTTATAGTACAAATTCTGAAAGTCAAAAGACAAAAAGTAAAAGCCAAACCTTTCAAAGAGAACCCCAATAATAATACAAGTTGACTTATCTGCAGAAACAATGAGGGCGGGGAAACAGTGAGGTAACATATTCTGAGTGCTCTAAGGAAAACACACACACACACACACTCCAAAAGCTGTCAACCAAGAATCCTCTAACTATGAAAGCTATCTTTCAAAAGCAATGACAGAATGAATATCTCAACAAAGAATGAAGCTTATTTTCGGCAGGAACACAATATAAGAAATACTAAAGGAAATTCTTTAGGCTGAAAGCAAGTGATACCAGAAAATAATTCAAATTGACACACCTACAAAATAAAAAGCACCAGTAAAGATAAACATGTAATTATAAAACATAGTAGGAATGAATGTTTATCTCCCTTTTAAAATGATTTGTATAAAATAATATGCATATAATGTACTATTTGACCTATAACATGTAATCATGTGTCACATCACAAGGTTTCAGTCAAGGACAGATGGCACATACAACAGTGGTCCCATAAGATTATAATGGAGCTGAAAGATTTTTATTGCCTAGTGACATTGCAGCTATGTATACAGTTGTAATGCAATGCATGACTCACATGTTTGTGGTGATGCTGGTGTATGTAAGCAAACCTACTGCATTGCCAGTCATATGAAGAATATAGCATATACAACTATAGAGTATATAAGACTTGATAATGATTAATAAACAAATCTGTTAAATGTCTATGTGCATATTATACTGTACTTTCTGTTGTTATGTTAGAGTGTCCTCTTACTTATTTTTTAAAATGTTATTGTAAAGCAGCGTAAGGAAGGTCCTTCCCAAGAATACTTCTGGAACTGTTCCAGAAGAAGGCATAGTTTTCACAGGAGAGGAAAATTCCATGCATGTGATTGCCCTGAAGACCTTCCAGTGGGACAAGATGTGGAAGTGGAAGACACGGATATTGATGATTCTGACCCTGTGTAGGCCTAGGCTAATATGTGTGTTTATGTCTTAGTTTATTATTATTATTATTATTATTATTATTATTATTATACTTTACGTTCTGGGATACATGTGCAGAACATTCAGTTTTGTTACATAGGTATACACCTGCCATGGTGATTTGCTACACCCATCAACCGGTCACCTACCCTAGGTATTTCTCCTAATACTATCCCTCCCCTAGTTCGCCAGTAGGTTATATGTGCCTAGGGATTTATCTATTTCTTCTAGCTTGTCTTGTTTGTTTGGTATATAATTCTACATAACAATCTCTTATAATCCTTTTTATTTCTATGGTATCAGTTGTAATGTCTTCCCTTTCATTTATGATCTTATTTATTAGTCTTCTCTCTTTTTTCTTCATCTAACTAAGGGTTTGTCAATTTTGTTTATCTTTTCAGAAAATTTACTCTTGATTTTGTTGATTTAATTGTTTTTTAAGTCTCTGTTGTATTTATTTTTGTTCTGATCTTTGATATTTTCTTCCTTCTGCTCACTTTGGGCTTAGTTTTGTTTTGTTTTTCTTTTTCTAGCTCATTGAGATATAATGTTAGATTGTTTATTTGAGATCTTTCTTTTTATTTTGATGTAGGCATTTATTGCTATACATTTTCCTCTTAGAATGGCTTCTGGTGCATGCCATAGGTTTTGGTATGTTGTGTTTCCATTTTCATTTGTCTCAATATAATTCTAAATTTCCCTTTTGATTTCTTTTGACCCGTTGGTTGTTCAATTTTTACATATTTGTGAATTTTCCAACATTTCTCCTTTTATTGATTTCTAGTTTTATATCACTGAGATCATAAAAAATGCATGATATGATTTCAACCCTCTGAAATTTGTTCAGACTTGTTTTGTGACCCAAACTATTATCTATCTTGGAAGAAATTTCTGTGTGTGCTTGAGAAGAATGTGAACTCTGTTGCTGCTGGATAACATGTTATATATATATGTACTTTAAACTAAAAAACCTAACAGATGTGTGTGTGTGTGTGTGTGTGTGTGTATATATATATCTGTCTATATATGTATATATCTGTCTCTCTATATATATCTGTCATATATACATATACACATATATGTATATATAAATGTCATATATATGTATATATGTGTGCATGTGTGTGTGTGTGTGTCTGTTAGGTTCTTTAGTTTAAAGTATAGTTCAAGTCTAATGTTTCCAGAAATATTTTCTGTTTAGATGATCTGTTTATTGTTGAAAGTGGGGGTACTGAAGTCCCCTACTATTATTGTATTACAGTCTGTCTTTCCCCTCAGATGTATTAACGTTTGCTTTATATACTTAGGTTCCCTGACTTGTAGTACCTCTGTATTTGCAATTATTATACTCAACAAATTGACCTCTTTATCAATATGTAATGACCTTCTTTGTTTCATTTTACAATTTTTGACTTAAAGTCTATATTGTCTGATATAAGTATAGCTACATCTGCTGTCTTTTATTTTGCATTTGTATAGACTATCTTTTTTTATTCCTTCATTTTCAGTCTATGTGCATCCTTAAAGGTGAGGTGAGCCTATTGTCCTATTGTAGGCAGCATGTAGTTGGGCCTTTTTAAAAAAACAAAACAAAACTATTCAACCACCATATATCTAATTACTGAAAAGTTTAATCCATAATCCATGTACATGCAATGAAATTATTGATAGGTAAAGTCTTACTATTCCTATTTTATACTTTTTGTCTGTTTTTTTAAATATATGCTTTGTTTCCTCCTCTCTTGCTCCCTTCCTTTGTGGCTTGATGGTTTTCTGTAGTGACGTGCCTTGAATCCTTTGTATTTTTGTTTTGTTGATCTGCTATAAATTTTTGCTTTCTAGTTACCATGAGGCTTACATAAAATACCTGATACTTATAACAGCCTATTTCAAACAGATAACAACTTAACTTTGATTGCATACAACTCTATAATTTTACTCATCCCCCAAATTCAATGTTCGTGGTGTTAAAATTTACATTATTTTGTAATTTATGTCTCTTTACAATTTATTTTGCTGTAGTTTTTAAATAGTTTTGTCCTTTAACCATCATACTAGAGTTCAAATTGCTTTTAGCACTAAAATTACAGTCCTAAAGTATTCTGAATATGACTCTATGTTACTTAGACAATTGAGATTTGCATTTTTGTATATTTTATGTAATGAATTAACAGGTTTTTGTTTTAGTGCCTACAACTCCCTTTAGTAATTCCTCTAAGGCAGGCCTAGGGATGAGGAACTCTCTTCGCTTTGTTTTTCTGGGAAATTTTTCATTTCTCACTACTGAAGAATAGTTTTGCTGGGTAAAGTATTCCTGGTTGTTGAGATTTTTTTTTCTTTTTTCGTCTTTTTTTTTCCTTCAGCACTTTGAATATATCATTTATTTCTGCCTTGGCCTGCAGGTTTTCTGCTAAAGCAAGTTGGGACTCCTTTGTGTGTGATATGTTTCTTAACTCTTGTTGCTTTTAGAATTTTTTTGTCTTTGATTTTTTTTATGGTGTGATTATCAATGTATCTTGGTGAACTCTTCTTTTCGTTGAATTTAATTGGAGAATTCTGTGATTTCTGAACCTGGATGTCAGCAGCTTTCCCCAGATTTTGGAAATCTTCAGTCATTATTTCTTTAAATATATTTTCTGGATTTTTTCCTCTTTTTATTTTTCCTTTGGGAAATCCTATCATGCAAAATGTTAGGTCTCTTTATGGTGTACCATAGTTCCAGAAGGTTTTCTTCATTCTTTTTTTTTATTATTACACTTTAAGTTCTGGGGTACATGTGTATAATGTTCATGTTTGTTATAGGTATACATGCACCGTGGTGGTTTGCTGCACCCATCAATCTGTCATCTACATTAAGTATTTCTCGTAATGCTATCCCTCTCCTAACCCCCAACCCCCTGACAGACACCAGTGTGTGATGTTCCCCTCCCTGTGTCCATGTGTTCTCATTGTTCAACTCCCACTTATGAGTAAGAACATGCAGTGTTTGGTTTTCTGTTCTTCCGTTTGTTTGCTGAGAATGATGGTTTCCAGCTTCATCCATGTCCCTGCAAAGGACATGAACTCATCTTTTTTTATGACTGCATGGTATTCCATGGTGTATATGTGTCACATTTTCTTTATCCAGTCTATCGTTGATGGAAATTTGGGTTGGTTCCAAGTCTTTGCTATTGTGAACAATGCCGCAATAAACATATGTGTGCGTGTGTATTTATTTACTGTGTCTATTTCCACACAAAATGCCAAAGACCAGGGTGGCGGGAAAAGATGAGTACAGAAGAGATGGTATGTTAAGTCTGACTTTACAGAATCTCAATCAAATACAGTTGAACAACATGGGGGATAAGCTGTGCCTGATTAGAAAATAGGGTATTTGCAGATGTAAATGGTTAGGCAATGAAAATACAAAAGAAGTGTACACTGAGGTCACACTGAATTAGAGTAGGCTTTAAGTTCAATTACTGGTGTCCTCAAGAGGAGAAAGAAATTTGAAGACACAGACACACAAAGGGAAAAAGGCAATATGACCACAGAGGCAGAGACTGGAGATGTGCAGCTGTAAGTCAAGGAGCACCAAGGGTTGGCAACACCCAGAAGCTATGAACCAGCAAGGGATCCTTTCCTAGAACCTTCAACGGGAGCATGCCCCTATTCGGCCATCTTGCTGATGTCACTCAGTATGTGTTATTTATCAAGTTAAGGAAGTTGCTCTCTGTTTCTAGCTTGCAGAAGGTTGTTTAATCATGAATGAGTGCTGGAATTTGTCAAATGCTTTCTATACACATATTGTTATAATCGTATTATTTTTCTTTCTTGGAATGTTGATGTCAGGTATTACATTAATTGCTTTCAGTTGTTGAAGTAGTTGTCAAATACCTGTAATACATCCTACTTGGTCATGGAGCATAATTAATTTTCTACATTGTTGGATTCAATTTGCTAATATTTTGTTGAGGTTTTGCATCCATATTTAAAAGGCATATTGGTCTTTAGTTTTCCTATTTTAAAATGATCCCATGTTCTTTGTCTGGTTTTGGTATTAAGATAATGTTTACCTCAGAATAAGTTAAGTAGTCTTGCCTCTACTTCTATTTTTCTGAAATATTTTGTAGGGAATTAGTGTGATTTTCCATAAATAGTTGGTAGAATTCACTAAGAAACTATCCGCACTTTTTTTTTTCTATTTTGGAAGCTTATGAATTATTTAATTTTCTTAATAGATGTAGACCTATACATGTTGTCTATTTCTCCTTTAATGAATTTTGATAGATTATTTCTTTCAAGGAACTGGTTCTTTCATCTGGGTTATCAAATCTGTGGGCATAATAATATTTCTTTATTATTCTTTTAATGTCCAAGGATCAATAATGATGACATCATTTCTTATGTTTGTAATTTGTTTCTTCTTTCTTTTTTTCCTTGACTAGACTGATAACATTTTAACTTCATCAATTTTGCTTCTCTATCCAAAGAATCAGTTCTTGATTTTAATGATTTTTCTCTAATTATTTTCTCCATTTCATTGAATTCTGCTTGAATCTTTATTATCTCATCTCTTCTGCTCACTTTAGATTTAATTTGCTCTTCTAATTTACTAAGATGGAAGCTAATATTATCATTTTTAGACATATCCAATGTTATAAATTTATCTTTAAGCACAGCTTTAACTCCATCCCGTAAGTTTTTATAAGTTGTATTTTCATTTGAAAAAATTTCAGAATATTTCAAGATATTTAAAACTTTTTCTTGAGACTTCTTTTACCCATTCACTATTTAGAAGTGTGTTGTGTAATCCCAAAACATTTTGGGATTTTTCAGTTATCTTTCTGTTATTGATTTCTGGTTTCATTCCATTGTGGTCTGAGAGTATATTGGTATATATATGTTATTTCTTTTCTTTTATATCTGTTAAGGTGTTTTATCATCTAGAATATACTCTGTCTTAGTGTATATTCCATGTGAGCTTTAGAAGAATATGTGCATCCTACTGTTTTGCCTGACTTTATAATTGTCAAGTAGATCCAATTTGGTTGATGGTGCTATTTCACTCAACCATAACCTACTGATTTTCTGCCTGCTGAGTCTGTCAATTACTGATTGAGTGTGTTGAAATCAACTAAATTAGGAGATGTGCCTTTTTCAGTTCTTGTACCATTGTCTTCTTTATTCCTGATAATTTCCCCTTCTCTGAAGTCTGCTTTGTCAAAAATATTATACCTAGTTCAGCTTTCTTTTGATTAGTATTAATATGATATATCTTTATCATTTGAATTTTAGTCTACCTGATTATCTATTTAAAGTGAGTTTCTTGTAGACAACACATAGTGGGGTTTTGTTTTATTATGCACTCTAGCCGTCTCTCTTTTAATTAGTATATTTATATAATTCATATGCAAAATGATGATTGATGTATTTGTATTCATATCTGTTATATTTTTAATTGTTTCATATTTACTTCCCATGCTCTTCATTTCATTTTTGTCTTTCACCTTTTTTCTATACTCTCTGGTTTTATTTGAGTATTTTATATAATTTTATGTCTTTTATACCATGTCAGTTATGCTTTTTTAAAGATTTTTTTTCAGTGGTTACTCTGGAGTTTGCAGTATACATTTACAACTAATTTAAGTTCACTTTCAAAAAATGTTATACCACTTCATGGATAGTGTAAGTACCTTATAGTAGAGCGTTCCCAATTCTTCCCTCCCATTCTTTGCTGCAATGTAGTCATTTATTTCACTTACCCATCAACTGTATAAATGAATATATTATTGTTATTACTATTTCAGTGAAATCTATCAGATTAATTAAAACCAGTGCTATCAGAAATATTACATTATCTTTAGTTATTCTTTCTGCCATGCTCTTCTCTTCTGTAGGTCTGAATCTCTATCGTTGTTGTTGTCTCTGAAGCACTTTCTAACATTTCTTGCAAGTCAGGTTTTTTGGTGACAAATTCCCTCAACTTTTATTTTTCTGAGAAAGTTGTTGTTTCTCCTTTATTCCTGATGAATAATTTCCCTGGATGCATATTTCTAGGTCTGCTTGGTAGCTTCTACTTTCAAGACTTTAAATATTTCTATCCAACTTCTTATTGCTTGTGTGGTTTCTAAAGAGATGTCCAAATGTAATTCTTATTGCTCTATAGGTAACATCTTTTCTTCCCAGTAGTTTATTTCAAGATTTTTCTTTGTCTTTGACATTCTGCAATTTGAATATACTCTAATGGTATGCCTAAGTGTGAGACTTTTGGTATTTACCTTGCTTGGTATCCTCTGAGCTTCCTGGATTTGTGTTTTGATGTCTGCCATTAATTTTGAAAAATACTCAGCTATTGTTACTTCAAAATTTTTTGTTCCTCTTTCTTTTTATTTTTCTGGTATTCTCATTATGTGTATTTTACACCTGTGTAGTTGGATATTCTGTTGTTTTTAAAATTTATGTTTCCCTGTTTTCAGTTTGGGAATATCTATTTACATATCTTCAAGTTTACTGATTCTTTTCCTTGACTATGTCCAGTCCACTAATGAGTCCATTAAAGGCATTTTTTATTTATATGCAATGCTTTTGGTTTGTATTTCCTCCTTAATTTTTTTCTTAGAGTTCCCATCTCTCTGCGTATGTAACCAATTTATTCCTGCATGTTGTCCATCTTTTCTATTAAGGTCTTTGGCATATAATTCATACTTTTAAAAAAAAAATCCCCAAAGATCTGATAATTCCAAAACCTCTGTTGTAGCTGGGTCTGGTTCTGATGCTTGCTTTGTATCTTCCAACTGATTATTTTTTGTCTCTTACAATACCTTGTAATTTTTTGTTAAAAGCCAGACATAAAGTACTGGGTACAAGGAACTGAGGTAGATGGGTCTTTATTGTGAAGTTATACATTTATCTGGCTAAAAGTTAGGTTGTGTTTACTATTAACTATTGTTATGGTAGCAAAGGTTAAAATTTCCACTACTGTCTTTGTTTTTTGTCTCCTTTTTGTCTTGGGTTTCTCTAGAAACTCCTTCAGTAGTGTCAGAAGCTTGCAAATTGTTCAGCTGTCATGCCTCTTATTATACAAGAACATTACTGATGAGGTCAAATTCATAAAAAGAGAAACTAGATTGGTATTGCCAGGTTCTGGGGTGAGAATGAAGAGGCGTGATGGCTAATGAGTATAAGACTTTTTGGGAGGTGATTAAAATGTCCTGATATTAGATAGCAGTGATTGCGTAACTCTGTGAACATGCTAATAATCAGTGAATTGTACCCTTTAAGAGGGTACAAATTTTTTTTGGTATGTGAATTATATCTCAACAAGGCTGGTATATTAAAAAAAATAGGTGAACACATTATATTGGCGGTGGGGAAAATTCAGAATTTTTATATAATGTGTACTTTGGAGAAATTGGAATATCCTAAATTGCATTATATCCAAACTACAAAGTTTTAGGGAATCATTAAAAACTATATTGCCAAAGATATTACAAGCTAAGTAAAACCTCAAGGTAAAATTAGATGCATAGGGTAATTTGAATATTATAAAATAAAATGTTTTTATCTCTATGTGTATATATTTCCAAATCTAGCTTTAAAATTATGTATTTTAAAATGAAAATAGCATAAGAAAATTTATATTAATGTTAACAGTATTTATGAAGATTAATACTATGGGTAATGGTATTCTTTAAAAATGTAAAAACTTTTAAAATTTTATATAATGAGTATGCATTACTTTTACAATCATAAAAATACATCACTAAAAGATACATTATCTTTTTACTTTTGATTCTTAAATATATAGTATACAGTGTGAGATGAGGCTCCAGTATATAACTTAATTATTTAAGTAATAATTATAATAACAACAATAACTGATTAATCGATACCTATCATCAAGTTCTCACTTTTTTTATCCCATTCATTGGTTTTGCCAATGCTGTTGTTATGTTCAAGTAAATGGACACAATGACACTGCTCAGTCCGTCTGCCTTGTGAAAAGCCATTTTAAGATGAGGGTTAAGCAATGTACTATATGGTAAGGCAAGGCTATTTATAGCACACCCTTGGAATAAACTTAATTGTATCATCATTATGAGGCAATCTTTACAGAGTCCTGTGAAATGCATTCTATAATTGTAAAAATTGCATTTGCAAATGTCCCTTTAGTAACTAACCACAAGATAGAGGCAGTAGGGAAAAATTTAATTTAAGAAAATAGAATAGAGTTGAAAATTTATGGGAAATTCTGAATAAAGTTCATAATTTTACCCATTACTTGTAATGATTACTCAAAAACCAGAACAGGAAGAAACTGGACTTATTAAAAGAAGCATTAAATAAAGCACTAAACAATGTAGACTGGCAAACTACTGTATCTAGAAGCCTTCTTCCCCTGTGGACACATAAAAGACTAAAAAATGTTGATGATATAAACTTAAGAAACAAAATATCCCACCTGGAGCAGTTTTCTCAAAAGTTACTTAGACTTTGCTACTCTACTTAAAAGCAGTTGGCATTATACTAATAGGTACAAGCAAGCAGTTTAGGTTGCGTAGTACATGATACCCATACTGGATCAGAGGCTAAAAGCAGTTGGTTTTTCTGGCTTCCTATTTTTGTTTCCTTTGATGACCCAAGTCTTAATGACATACTTTTTCAAAAGTTCAACAGCACTTATGTTTTTATTTAAAATTTTATTATATTTTATTGTATACAGTTCTCTTTAATTAAATCAAGATGTGTTTCTTATTTGAAATGAAGTTCCTCCAAGGAAAGAATTGTGTGTGTTGCATTTTTTAAAATATATTTTTCCCAAGGATCCAGGACTGTGTGGGACAATGCTTAAGAAATACATACTCCACCCCAAATCAACAGAATATACATTCTTCTCAGCACCACATCGTACTTACTCCAAAATTGACCACGTAATTGGAAGTAAAGCACTACTCAGCAAATGTACAAGAATAGAAATTATAACATACTGTCTCTCAGACCACAGTGCAATCAAACTAGGACTCAGGATTAAGAAACTCAATCAAAACCACTCAAATACATGGAAACTGAACAACCTGCTCCTGAATGACTACTGGGTACATAACGAAATGAAGGCAGAAATAAAGATGTTCTTTGAAACCAATGAGAACAAAGATACATCATACCAGAATCTCTGGGACACATTTAAAGCAGTGTGTAGAGGGAAATTGATAGCACTAAATGCCCACAAGAGAAAGCAGGAAAGATCTAAAATTGACACTCTAACATCGCAATTAAAAGAACTAGAGAAGCAGGAGCAAACAAATTCGAAGCTAGCAGAAGGCAAGAAATAACTAAGATCAGAGCAGAACTGAAAGTGATAGAGACACAAAAAACCCTCCAAAAAATCAATGAATCCAGGAGTTGGTTTTTTGAAAAGATTAACAAAATTGACAGACCGCTAGCAAGACTAATAAAGAAGAAAAGAGAGAAGAATCAAATCGACGCAATAAAAAATGATGAAGGGGATATCACCACCGACCCCACAGAAATACAAACTACCATCAGAGAATACTATAAACACCTCTACGCAAATACTGGAAAATCTAGAAGAAATGGATAATTTCCTGGACACTTACACTCTTCCAAGACTAAACCAGGAAGAAGTTGAATCCCTGAATAGACCAATAGCAGGCTCTGAAATTGAGGCAATAATTAATAGCCTACCAACCAAAAAAAGTCCAGGACCAGACGGATTCACAGCTGAATTCTACCAGAGGTACAAGGAGAAGCTGGTACCATTCCTTCTGAAACTATTCCAATCAATAGAAAAAGAGGGAATCCTCCCTAACTCATTTTATGAGGCCAACATCATCCTGATACCAAAGCCTGGCAGAGACACAACAAAAAAAGAGAATTTTAGACCAATATACCTGATGAACATCGATGCAAAAATCCTCAATAAAATACTGGCAAACTGGATTCAGCAACACATCAAAAAGCTTATCCAGCATGATCAAGTGGGCTTCATCCCTGGGATGCAAGGCTGGTTCAACATTCGCAAATCAATAAACATAATCCAGCATATAAACAGACCCAAAGACAAGAACCACATGATTATCTCAATAGATGCAGAAAAGGCTTTTGACAAAATTCAACAGCCCTTCATGCTAAAAACGCTCAATAAATTCGGTATTGATGGAACGTACCTCAAAATAATAAGAGCTATTTATGACAAACCCACAGCCAATATCATACTGAATGGGCAAAAACTGGAAAAATTCCCTTTGAAAACTGGCACAAGACAGGGATGCCCTCTCTCACCACTCCTATTCAACATAGTGTTGGAATTTCTGGCTAGGGCAATTAGGCAAGAGAAAGAAATCAAGGGTATTCAGTTAGGAAAAGAAGAAGTCAAATTGTCCCTGTTTGCAGATGACGTGACTGTATATTTAGAAAACCCCATCATCTCAGCCCAAAATCTCCTTAATCTGATAAGCAACTTCAGCAAAGTCTCAGGATACAAAATTAATGTGCAAAAATCACAAGCATTCTTATACACCAGTAACAGACAAACAGAGAGCCAAGTCATGAATGAACTTCTATTCACAATTGCTTCAAAGAGAATAAAATACCTAGGAATCCAACTTACAAGGGATGTAAAGGACCTCTTCAAGGAGAACTACAAACCACTGCTCAGTGAAATAAAAGAGGACACAAACAAATGGAAGAACATACCATGCTCATGGATAGGAAGAATCAATATTGTGAAAATGGCCATACTGCCCAAGGTAATTTATAGATTCGATGCCATCCCCATCAAGCTACCAATGAGTTTCTTCACAGAATTGGAAAAAACTGCTTTAAAGTTCATACGGAACCAAAAAAGAGCCCGCATCTCCAAGACAATCCTAAGTCAAAAGAACAAAGCTGGAGGCATCACGCTACCTGACTTCAAACTATACTACAAGGCTACAGTAACCCAAACAGCATAGTACTGGTACCAAAACAGAGATATAGACCAATGGAACAGAACAGAGTCCTCAGAAATAATACCACACATCTACAGCCATCTGATCTTTGACAAACCTGAGAGAAACAAGAAATGGGGAAAGGATTCCCTGTTTAATAAATGGTGCTGGAAAAATTGGCTAGCCATAAGTAGAAAGCTGAAACTGGATCCTTTCCTTACTCCTTATACGAAAATTAATTCAAGATGGATTAGAGACTTAAATGTTAGACCTAATACCATAAAAACCCTAGAAGAAAACCTAGGTAGTACCATTCAGGACATAGGCATGGGCAAAGACTTCATGTCTAAAACACCAAAAGCAACGGCAGCAAAAGCCAAAATTGACAAATGGGATCTAATTAAACTAAAGAGCTGCTGCACAGCAAAAGAAACTACCATCAGAGTGAACAGGCAACCTACAGAATGGGAGAAAATTTTTGCAATCTACTCATCTGACAAAGGGCTAATATCCAGAACCTACAAAGAACTCAAACACATTTACAAGAAAAAACCAAACAACCCCATCAAAAAGTGGGCAAAGGATATGAACAGACATTTCTCAAAAGAAGACATTCATACAGCCAACAGACACATGAAAAAATGCTCATCATCACTGGCCATCAGAGAAATGCAAATCAAAACCACAATGAGATACCATCTCACACCAGTTAGAATGGTGATCATTAAAAAGTCAGGAAACAACAGGTGCTGGAGAGGATGTGGAGAAATAGGAACACTTTTACACTGTTGGTGGGACTGTAAACTAGTTCAACCATTATGGAAAACAGTATGGCGATTCCTCAAGGATCTAGAACTAGATGTACCATATGACCCAGCCATCCCATTACTGGGTACATACCCAAAGGATTATAAATCATGCTGCTATAAAGACACATGCACACGTATGTTTATTGCGGCACTATTCACAATAGCAAAGACTTGGAATCAACCCAAATGTCCATCAGTGACAGATTAGATTAAGAAAATGTGGCACATATACACCATGGAATACTATGCAGCCATAAAAAAGGATGAGTTTGTGTCCTTTGTAGGGACATGGATGCAGCTGGAAACCATCATTCTTAGCAAACTATCACAAGAACAGAAAACCAAACACCACATGTTCTCACTCATAGGTGGGAACTGAACAATGAGATCACTTGGACTCAGGAAGGGGAACATCACACACCAGGGCCTATCATGGGGAGTGGGGAGGGGGGAGGGATTGCATTGAGAGTTATACCTGATGTAATGACGAGTTGATGGGTGCTGACGAGTTGATGGGTGCAGCACAGCAACATGGCACAAGTATACATATGTAACAAACCTGCACGTTATGCACATGTACCCTAGAACTTAAAGTATAATAATAATAAATAAATTTAAAAAAAGAAAAAAAAAAGAAATACATAATCTCATTTTATTGTGTTAGTCTCTTATCTAAAAACCTCAGTTTTATTGAACTCAGATTCAGAACTTCACCCCATTACCTTTGCATTTAAGCAATACCATACCATATCACCACATAATATCTTCTTCATGTTCATTTATACATCCATCCATCTATTCAACAATCCATATCCACACTGGATATGGGATACTTTTCTGTAAAGGTCCAGAAAGTAAAATTTTAGGCTTTCTGGCCCATATCATCTCTGTAGCAATTACTTAATTCTGCCATTATAACACAAAAGCAGCCAAAACTATTTGTAAGCAAATAACCTTGGCTGGGTTCCAATAAAACTTTATTAATGAAACGCAAGCATAGACTGGATTTGGTCGTGGGTTATAGTTTGCAGATCCATGCTCTAGTCCACTTTCTTCCTCACTTACCAATTTACAAGATATGTATTTTAATCAGCAAGAGACAGAATATTCTGAAGATGATGCTACATTATTGCTGATAAATCTTCAGTAACATTAATGACATTCTCAGCCTGGTTTTAAATAACTTATTTCTGATTTCTAACATTCCTAAAGATCTGCTACTTCAACTACACTTGCTTGTTCCCCAGAGTTCAGAGATACCTTGAGTCTTCCCAGCACATTATATTTATCTACACTCCATTCTATTGTTACTAAACTGCCCCTTGTTTATTTATTCAAGAGCCACTTCCCTTATCAAACTTACAAAAGCTACTCTCCCTGACCACTTAGCAGGAAGTGGCTTAGCTGTGGTTATTTGTATAAATTTTGTAGCCATCTATCATTGCCTGTATATTCTACATCTTTTTGTTAAGCAACTTTTTAATTTAAATCCTCATATTAATTTTTGTTTATAATGTTATGTTTCTAAGTACAATAAAATTTCTTGAGGAAAAGAAATGTATTACACTTATAAAACTTCCCCATTGCATCTAGCACAGTAATTAACAAATAATAGATGCTCCTCACTGTTTGACTTGGTGGCTATTATTCTGAAGAACCAGCTCTTCTCAATAGCATATTCATTGAAGTTTCTCAACATGACACAGTAGATTGCAACTGATGGTTGGTAAAGTTTTTCTCCCTCAGAAAAAATAAACTTTTCATGGGACAAATGAATAATTTTTCATAAAATGGATAATATTGAGGCATATTATTTACTTTTTGATTACCTTAAAGAATGTTCAGTACTTTACATATAAAATAAAGTTTACTAATTGCCATAATAATTATAAATAGTTGATAAAATTTGAACAGTATTTGACCTTGTTACTATAAATTTATCAAAATAACTGACATTTATCAAAATAACTGATACTGAAGCTTATAAAATGTGATTTAAAATAACAGGTTAAAACAACATATAGGTAAAAATTCACCTAAAGCTCTTTTTCACTGGATAACATATTTTTTTTTTTTTGGTTGAAAGAAGAATGCTTTATTGTCCTTTATTCCCCTTAAGCAATATTTAACTTGTTTTAAGTTTCGGTGAGATTATTTTACTGTACTGTTACTTTTAGTGCATATATTATGAATGCAGAGTTTGTTTTGAATTCTTATTGTTACAGTAATGACTAACATAGCAAAAGTCAGCCACATTTTCTATTTTCTGTAAATAGAAGTTTATATTGACTTACTCTCTAAGTAGTCCATAAAGTTATTGCTGGAAATGAGATCTTTGGAAAACATAGATGTGATGGTTAATTTTAGGTATCAACTTGACTGGTTCATGGGGTGCCCAGATATTTCATTAAACATTATTCTGTGTGTATTTGTGAGGGTGTTTCTGGATGAGATTAACATTTGCATGAGTAGATGGAGTAGAGGAGAGGGCCCTCTCCAGTGTAGGTGGTCCTCATCCAATCTGTTGAACTTCTGGATAGAAAAAATAGTCCGAGTGAGGCAGAGTTTCCTCTCTTGTCAATTGCCTTTGAGCTGGGGTATCAGTCTCCTCTTGGCTTTGGACTTTAATACAGAGTGGAACTTATACCCTCAGCTCTCCTAATTCCCAGGACTCTGGACTCAGACAGGAATTACACCATTACCTCTCCTGGTCTCCAGCTTGTCAACTATTACATGTTAGGACTCCTTACCTTCCCAAATCCCATGGAACATAATCCTTATAATAAATATCTTTGTATAGTTATAAGTAAATAGATTTTAACTTGGCTTAGGCTAACTCTTTGTCTAAGACCCCATTCTGGTGCCCTCCTGTGCTATCCCTACAGGCTGTTTGGTGGTGTTTTACATGTTTCCAAATTCATCTGTGTCTCAGTCTTTGCACACACATGATTTTTGCAGATTTTTCATCAAATATATATGGAGCAGCTGGAAGACAAAATTGATATCATTTTCATCTTGCCTGGTACAGTGCCTGACATTTAGTAATGACTCTGTATACTAAACTCTATATCTACATATGAAAATATATAGAGTTTAAACTTGCCTTAATCTTCATACTCTCTTCCAATTTATCTGCATGTTTCTCAAAATCAAATCTATATTTAAAAGACTAACAGAAGCAGATAAATACACAGTAATGACTCCCTAAAAGATAAGTATTCCTTTAAAGGCAAGTTTAAATTACTAAGAAGCTCACTATTTTGAATAAGCATTAATTAGAAGACACCTTTTTCTGGACTCTACTGTCTATGCTAAAAATTGGATGTGTAAATATTATCTTCCTCCATTCATGGAACTATTTTAATGTTCACATCTGCTTTTATAGTAGATACAACTTCTATATGTAAGTTATGGGTTTCGCAGATACTTATAAGGATATTTATATTATAAATGTGATTCTTATAAGAAATTTCAGAATAGTAGCCAAATGAGTAGGCATGGAAATAACTTCAGGGAAGAAATAAGGAGCTAAACAAAAGATATCTTCATGATGAAAGAAAATAATGAGGTAAAATAAACCGATGCAGATAAAGGAGCCTCATTCTAAGTTTCTATAGACAGGCGAGAGGAGAAATATGAGTGTTTGGTGTGGTTGTAGGCTAATAGGAAATTTTGCAGGAGTGCCAAAGAAGAAGGAGAAGCCCCAAATGGCTTCACAAAGGGCATAATAGATTGAGATTTAAGCAGAAGCCATATTAGAAAAGGGGCGAGGGCATTGCCTAGCTTTCCTGTGTTGAAACAGATTGGGTTTAAGAAGTTCAGACCCAACTTAATGGTTATCAAAATAAAACTGTAATTAATCTATGTTGCTGCTTGGAGAGCAGGGGCTAATTTTCATCTGAATCACATGTGAGAATCTAAGTACCAAGCTGAAAAGGGAGCTGAATAAATAATTACTTGCACAAGTTTTTTATTTTCTAAAAAGAAAAAGCATGTTTTTAATTGAAAATTCTGGGTTGTTTCAAGCTCCAGATTAGGGATGATCTTTGAGTAAATGTCTCAGTGAAGACATTTACTCAATGTCAATCATTAAACAAAATTAAATAAATAAAGTACACAGAATGTTAAAAAGTAATGAATGTGAAGGAGAAAAGTCAGAAAGAGCAGGAGGCTAAGTGTTGGAGGGGTTGACATTTTAGGTAGAGTGGCCAGAGAAGCAGATGAGATTGAATAAAGATATGAAGGAAGTGAGGGAAGAATTCATCAACTATCTGGGGCAAGAGATCTGAAAGACAGGCAGCAATTGATAATGCAAAGACCCCGAGGCAGATGGGGCCTTTAGATTTCACTAGAGTGAAATCTAAAATGCAGGGAATGCATAGGAAGCAAGATCCCTTTGGAGTTAGGAAATATTAAGTTCTTAACAAACAAGATGAATTTCTGTCTTTGTTGCTTTAAATCATAGCTCATAAACTCACATACTTACAGAAGTCAGGGTAATAATGTAGATGTCTGAAGCATGGTGGGTGTTTTAACTTCCTGGGGCTACCATAGCAAATTACTACGAACTGGGTTGATTAACAACAGAAATGTATTCTCTCACAGTTTTGTAGGCGGAAAGTCTGAAATCATGTCAGCAGGGTCATGCTCCCATTGAAGGATCTAGGGAAGGATCCCTTGCTGGTTCTTAGCAAGGGTGTTGGCAATCCTTGGTGCTCCTTGACTTACAGCTGCATCTCTCTAATCTCTGCCTCTGTGGTCACATTGCCTTTTTCCCTTTGTGTGTGTCTATGTCTTCAAATGTCTTTCTCCTCTTGAGAACTCTAATTCAGTGTGACCTCATCGTACACCTGTTTTGTATTTTCATTGCCTAACCATTTACAGCTTCTAATACCCTATTTTCAAACAAGGTCACATTCACAAGTACTGGCAGTTAGGACTTGAACATATTTTGGGGCAGGGGGACACAATTCATCTCACAATAATGGGGAAAGTGGAAAAATCCTGGGCAGATGTTGACTCTAATGGGGTTAGCTTTGACTCAGCTTAGCAGATTGTTGTCAGTTTACATATTTTGCTTTCAGGAAAGGATTTGCCTTGAGGAGGGTAGTTTATTACTAGAATTTAACAGAGGGGGTCAGTTGCGAGTGTGGAGGATCTAGTTCACATGGCTTTAGAAAACTTTTAGGGAGTAATTCCTACCTGTGGTGGAAGAAATGTTTGAGAGAATGTCAAGATTATCAGAGATACTTTGACTTTGGAATGTCAGACAGCCCTATAATAAGCATTTGGGGTCATAATTAAAAATTACATAGAAAAAATGTAGTTAGCATGGATTCTTGTGACATATGTAACATTCTCCTCAAATTTTCTTAGCAAGTTTGCCCCTACATGTACCTTAATCCATAGTTGTTGGTTTCATCTCTTTCCCTAGGCTCACATTTATTAGCTTGACAAGGTGGCTTCCATGCAATGAATCTTATTTGAACAAGCAATATCCAAAGACATGAAATGGGACTGTAGTGTGCTTAGACTTAGAATACATAGAGTGAAATCTAAAATGCATCCCTTGATCTAAAAAATGCAATTTGGTAGTTCCTAGCGGGATATTTCCCTCAAGATAAAAATTATTTATCTCAAGAAATTATCTATCTTAGGGGATAATTCCTTAACTATAACTTAAAGACATTATACAATTATGAGACTATATTTTCCACTGGTAGTGAGAGACAGGACTTGAAATCTAGAGACATCGCAAGTGAAATCAGAGTTCATGTCTGAGG
The DNA here is from genome assembly GCF_049350105.2 of Macaca mulatta. NCBI lineage: Eukaryota > Metazoa > Chordata > Mammalia > Primates > Cercopithecidae > Macaca > Macaca mulatta. The sequence continues at coordinate 59,227,721 of NC_133411.1, forward strand.
CCTGTAATGCTACCAGGGATTAAATGAAAGAGATTAATCCAACCATCTCTTCTAGGATTCAATTCTGAATAGCTGCCTTGTTGATGAGTATACATTTCGTAAGGCCTTATATTTCTCATCTCTATTAAGTTTTCCTTCAGAATTGGGTAGATCATTTTTCCTTGGCACAGATAATTTGTACATTATCTCAATCTTTTTTTTTTTTTCTTCCAGAAGCAGTAAGGCACTGAACTATGAACTTAACTACTGGAAAGAAATTTAAAGATGGTCGTTTTAGTGGAATTTCATTCTTTCATTCCTTAACCAAAGATAGACTTTCTAATATCTACAGTCCAGCTGTTGCAGGATTTATTAATCACACTGTAATGCAAATGTTTCAATTTATAACTCCCAAGTTGACAAATTCCACAATTAATTTTAGCAATTACCTTCTCTATCATCTTTACTCATTTCTTATATTAATTTTGTGTCCACCATTATATGGTAAATTCTTCTGAGGACAATGAATCTTTTTCCTCTCCTTCCCTCTCAACTTGGTGTACTTTGTACATTATATTCACTTAGTAAATACTGGGATAGCTTCAAAATACTCCTTTGTAAATAAAAATAATACAATTAAATCACCATAAAACCATTAGTGTAAAGCAGCAAAGAAATACAGTTTTAAGATAAGGCTACCTAATACATTTAAATTGTTATTAACCACCTAGTGAATGCCAAAGTCAAGAAAGTGAATTATTTGCATCGAGGGTATATTTTATATTATGACTTCTCCCATATGTCTCATGAAGGAAATACATTTATTAATTGACAGCTCTGCCTTTTACTTTATTAAGTACCAAGTTGAGTTTACTTTGAAATTTAGAAAGGATTTTCTCTTACCTGAAGCAGTGAAATAAATTTGTTATACTTATGTCTTGGAAGAAGAATAAATGTAGACTCTGAAAAGATTTAGCTCTTTGGGGATTGCAGTATTTCAATTAATGACACTCTTTCAAATCTCTTAAATCCTGCCTCTTTGCTCAAAATTCTTTCTATTATCATAAATTTATTCTCTTGTGTTAGGACAAGTCTAAACTAGCAAAGTGAAGTGGAAAATGGAGCCAATTATTCAGATAATTGAAATAAAATACTTTTTTTCTCATTACTATATATTTCAGATACAATCTTCTTTTTTTAAACCTGAGTATGTAGAATTACCCCAGTTCCCTCTCGAATAATGTATATAGTTAGATCATATTATTTGAAGTTTTAAATTCTTGTGAACTTTTCTGACTTTAAGACTTGGTCTATATAGGTAAACAACTCCATTAGCAGGGCGAAAATATGTCTGGGGAATTGAGTCAGAAGTAGAATGTTAGTCTTCAGTTGATTAATTTAAGGCACTAGAAAGTTTACTCAAGCAGACATATACAAATCTTTTCCTTGGAGTCTGGATCCACATATAATGAACCAAAGTAATTGTCTCAATAAATAAAATCCCACATTCCTCTCTTAAATGCAAAAAAAAAAAAAAAAATACAGATAATATAAGATTTTTTTAAAATTTTACTTTAATCATTCAAATTTGTCTCTCATTTTGATAATAATTTTTACTACTTAAAACTTTAAGTTGCAAAGATTTTTTTTTAGAGTGGCATAGAGTAGGAAAGCAACAAATATTTGCTTTCTGGAACAGAAATTATCTGCTAATAATCCAGAAAATTATCAATTATATTCCATCTCCTTATTTGCTATAGTAATTATCCTATTATGTTAGTTTCCTTTTTGCTTAAAAAAAATCCCATAATTCCTTATTTTTCTATTTTTCTATTGTGCCACTAAAATATTTATTTAAGGCTGCAGATATGATGATTTTGGGACAGCTAGCTTATTATAAAAGAAAACTAAATTTTTAACAAATAAAAAGGCATAATTGGGGTAAATAAAAAAATATAATGTGAATGAATAAATCTATAAGGAATTACAATTTTGTAGTAAAGAATTTCTTAAATGAGACACCCAAAGAAATGCCATAAGGAAAATATAAGAGACTGACCACATCAAAATTAAGGACTTTTATTCAAAAAAGAGCAGAATTGAGAATGCCACTAGCAGGCAGTGAGAATACATTTGCATTCTTCTAAAACTGACAAAGATTTAATACCTAAATATGACTCATACAAATCAAAAAGAAAAAAAAAAGAAAAATTGTCAAAAAAAGAGAAGCAAAATCCAAATGGTTCACAAATACATTAAAAAAGATTAATCACACAGCTAATCAGATCAATGTAAATTAACAATAAATAGACATTTATATGCATCCAATTATTGAAAATTAGAAAGTCAGTACCAGCAAGTTTAGGATATTGGAAAAGACAATTTTGTATGTACTGCTTGAGGCAAGAGAAGATGATATAATTCTTTATGAGATACATTTTAAAGCTTTGATGAAATGAAGTATACATGTAATCTATGATCCTATCTATGATCTAATCATATTACACTGCTGGGTATTTACTTGAAATAAATCTTTGTATAGCCAATTGTTATATGTTTTGCAATAGCAAAGATATAGAAACAAACTAGGTTTCCATCACTGTAGGAACAAATAAGTGAAAAAGAGGTACATACAAACAATATGATGTCATGAAGGAGTTACAATCAGTAAACTAGATAAATATACAGCAAAATGGATAGATCTTAAAGTGGTGAGTAAAAACTAATACAAGAAATAGAACATATACAGTCTGATATAACATCTGGAATCAAAATACATCCATATGTAAAACAGCATTACATTATTCAGGAATATAAATATTTCCAAGTACCATATTACATGAGAATGAAATATGTGTAGAATGGAAGAGATTTTGGTAATGAAAAAGATCATAAAAAAGATAAATCTCACATAGATTAAAGATGATTGTGTTTCTGTGTTTCAAGTAAATAACAACAACAAAAATAAGCCTTCGTACTTCATCCCTAGTGAGATCAGAGACTCTTGCCTTCTCCTCTATGATGACATCATTTTGCTAGTTCACCCAGTGACATTTGTGCTTCTCAGTTCTGTCATTTCTCTGACAGACCTCTGCTTCATCCATCTTACATTTCTTGGTTTCTTTGTATTATCTGGCTCTTGTTGACTCAATGTCTATTGTTTTGTTGTACCAGTTTAAAATCAACTTATTTTGTTGTTTAGATAGTAAACTCAATGTAAAAAACACATTTGTAATTTCACAACTTTGAAATATTCCTATAACTGTTTCAGATTTAAAAGAAGATATTTTAACTCAATAATACACAGTGAGTCCATAATCATTCATGGATTGTATCTAACTGGAATGGTTCCATTACTTGAATTGTTTACTGTCTACAGAAGATGACATCGGAGGACCCAGGAAGACTCTGCCCTGCAAATTTTTTTCCCCATGTGCCCAGCATTACCTACAGTTTATTTACATGGGATTTAGCTTTTCATTCCACAGTTAGTCATAGAGTTCACATGTGAACACCTCTGTCGAGAGCAATGGGCCTCAAGAGAACAAGTAAGAGCATCAGGGAATACAGGACAGAAAAAAATGATAAAATTTTCAATTCTTTTTTGCATAAGATTGGCTGTTATCATATCAGAGTATGAAGAATTCTTTAGTGCAAAACTAGATCTTTCTCTTTAACTTGAAAAAAGCATGTGTGTGTGTGTGTGTGTGTGTGTGTGTGTGTGTGTGACAGAGAGAGAGAGAGAGAGAGAGAGAGAGAGAGAGAGAGAGAGAGAGTGTCAGTGAAGACTGCATATTGATTCTGGACTTCTGCTCCCAACAGAAGATAACAGGGCATCACACTCCTGCCTTGCTGATGTCATGTTAGATGAGGCCTAGTGGAGAGTCAGGACTTCCATCACCATCCCACAGTAATGAGGGCATTTTCCCGTGGTGTCAGTGGAGGCCACATGGGGAAGAGTAACAAGGACCTGCTCTCCTTCTCAGAGGGTGGTATCAGTGGAGGCCTAGTGGGGAGCCAGAACTCTCACTCCTGACCAGCAATAATTAGCAGCCCTTCTCTGGGTATGGAAGGAAGCTGAGATGGGAACTTGGACTTCCTCAACGAAGTGGCAATAACTCAGTCACTTATCAGTTCCTATGTTCAGAGTATTGTCAAAAAAAGATCTGCTAAAGCAAGATATTTAAATAAGATCCAGAGATTCATGACACTCTCAATATGTCCAAGTTTCAGTTACAAATTACCCATCATACTATGAGCAGGGAAAATCTCAAATGCAAAGAGAAAAAGAATCAACAGATGTCAACACTGAGACAAAACAAATGGCAGACTTGTCTGACAAGCATTTTAAAGCATCTATCATGAAAATGTTCATCAAGTATTTAGGCATGTACCTGAAATAAACACACATACAAAAATAGAAAGTCTCAGCAAAAAATTTGAAAATCTGAAGAATCAAAATAAAATTGCAGAACTAAAAAGTATAATGAATAAAATAAAAAAACTCAACAACAGAATGGAAAGTGCAGATGAAAGAACCAATGAGCCTGAAGATAGGATAATAGAATTACTCAGTCAAAACAACAGAGAGAAAACATACTGGGAAACAAAACAAAACAAAACAAAGCAAAAAAACCAAAAACACAACCTGTGGAACTATTCTACAAGATTAATATTCTTGCTATTGGAGTCCTGAGAGAGAAGAAAAGAGGGTGGATCTGAAAAGTATTGAAATAAATAATAGATTAAAACTTACCAGATTTTTCAAAAGACACCAACCTACAAATCCAATAAGCTGAGCAAACACCAAGTAGGATTTAAAAAATCTATGCCAAGGTGCATCATAAACTTCTGAAAACCAAAGAAATATAAAATCTCTTGAAAGCAGTGAGAAAAATTGAGCTCTTATCTGTATGGGGAAAGCACTTTGAATGACAGATGATTTCTCATCAGAAACTATGAGACCAGAGGAAAGAATGCTAAAACATTTTACAAATGCTGAAAGAAAAGAAATCTGTCAATCCAGATTTCTTTTGTTTTTTTTTGTTTTTTTTTTGAGACGGAGTCTCGCTCTGTCGCCCAGGCTGGAGTGCAGTGGCCGGATCTCAGCTCACTGCAAGCTCTGCCTCCCAGGTTTACGCCATTCTCCTGCCTCAGCCTCCCGAGTAGCTGGGACTACAGGCGCCCGCCACCTCGCCCGGCTAGTTTTTTTGTATTTTTTAGTAGAGACGGGGTTTCACCGTGTTAGTCAGGATGGTCTCGATCTCCTGACCTCGTGATTCGCCCGTCTTGGCCTCCCAAAGTGCTGGGATTACAGGCTTGAGCCACCGCGCCCAGCAGATTTCTATATATAGTGAAAATATTCTTCAGGAATTAAGAGGAAATCAAAACAATCTCAGATGAAATAAAATGAAGAGAATTTGTAGCCAGCAAATAAAATTTAGGCTAAAAGAATGGATAAAGGAGGTTCATGAAACTGAAAGGAAATGTTCAAAGAAAAAACCATTGGCACATTAAAAAGAAAGAAGAAAGAAGATAGTGAAAAGATAGATAAATACAATAGACTATCTTTTTCTTCCTGAGTTTTCAGAATTATTCTGAATCATTGGGACATAATTATAGCATTATCTGACATGGTTCTTAACATACATAGAAGATGGAGTTATAATAGGGAAATAAGGTTTTTATACTTAATAAAACCTGCTAAAACGTTGACAGCAGTAAAATGTTATTTTATATATAATATACATACATATATATGTAATATGCATATGCATACACATATGCATACAAATATATTCATATATACACAAATATATTTTTGTGTGATTTCTGTGTTTATATACACACATTTATAAACTACTAACAAATTATATAAAGAGATAAACTAAAAATATGATAAAGTCAAGATAGAATATAATAAATTTTCAAGTACTTCACAAGAAAGCATGAAAAAGGAAATAGTGAAGGGCGGAGCAAGATGGCTGAATAGGAACATCTCCAGTCTCCAGCTCCCAGCACAAGCGACACAGAAGATGGATGATTTCTGCGTTTTCAACTGAGATACCGGGTTCATCTCACGAGGGAGTGACAGACAATCGGTGCTGGTCAGCTGCTGCAGCCCGCCCAGCAAGAGCTGAAGCAGGACGAGGCATTGCCTCACCTGGGAAGTGCAAGGGGGAAGGGAATCCCTTTTCCGAGCCAGGGGAACTGAGACACACAACACCTGGAAAATCAGGTAACTCCCACCCCAATACTGCGCTTTACCAAGGGTCTTAGCAAACGGCACATCAGGAGATTATATCCCACACCTGGCCGGGAGGGTCCCATGCCCGGGGAGCCTCCCTCATTGCTAGCACAGCAGTCTGCGATCTAACTGCAAGGCAGCAGCGAGGTTGGGGGAGGAGTGCCTGCCATTGCTGAGGCTAAAGTAGGTAAACAAAGCCGCTGGGAAGCTCAAACTGGGTGAAGCCCACAGCCACTCAAGGAGGCCTGCCTGTCTCTGTAGACTCCACCTCTGAGGACAGGGCACAGTTAAACAAACAAAAAAAGCAACAGAAACCTCTGCAGATGCAAACGACCCCGTCTGACAGCTTTGAAGAAAGCAGTGGGTCTCCCAACACGGAGGTTGAGATCTGAGAATGGACAGACTCCCTGCCTGAGTGGCCTAACTGGGAGACATCCCCCACTAGGGGCAGACCGACAACCCACACCTCACATGGCGGGGTACACCCCTGGGACGAAGACTCCAAAGCAAGAATCAGACAGGTATACCCGCTGTTCAGCAATATTCTATCTTCTGCAGCCTCTGGTGCTGATACCCAGGCAAACAGGGTCTGGAGTGGACCTCAAGCAATCTCCAACAGACCTACAGCTGAGGGTCCTGACTGTTAGAAGGAAAACTAACAAACAGGAAGGACACCCACACCAAAACTCCATCAGTACATCACCATCATCAAAGAACAAAGGCAGGTAAAACCACAAAGATGGGGAAAAAGCAGGGCAGAAAAGCTGGAAATTCAAAAAATGAGAGCGCATCTCCCCCTCCAAAGGAACGCAGCTCATCGCCAGCAACGGATCAAAGCTGGATGGAGAATGACTTTGACAAGTTGAGAGAAGAAGGCTGCAGTTGATCAAACTTCTCAGAGCTTAAGGAGGAATTACGTACCCAGCACAAAGAAACTAAAAATCTTGAAAAAAGAATGGAAGAATGGATACCTAGAATAATCAATGCAGAGAAGGCCATACACGAACTGACAGAGATGAAAACCATGACACGAGAAATACGTGACAAACGCACAAGCTTCAGTAACCGACTCGATCAACTGGAAGAAACAGTATCAGCGATTGAGGATCAAATGAATGAAATGAAGCGAGAAGAGAAGTCTAAAGAAAAAAGAGGAAAAAGAAATGAACAAAGCCTTCAAGAAGCATGGGATTATGTGAAAAGACCAAATCTATGACTGTTTGGGGTGCCTGAAAGTGAGGAAGAAAATGGAACCAAGTTGGAAAACACTCTTCAGGATATCATCCAGGAGAACTTCCCCAACATAGTAAGGCAGGCCAACATTCAAATTCAGGAAATACAGAGAACACCACAAATATACTCCTCGAGAACAGCAACTCCAAGACACATAATTGCCAGATTCACCAAAGTTGAAATGAAGGAAAAACTGTTAAGGGCAGCCAGAGAGAAAGGTCGGGTTACCCACAAAGGGAAGCCCATCAGACTAACAGCAGATCTCTCAGCAGAAACTCTACAAGCCAGAAGAGAGTGGGGGCCAATATTCAGCATTCTTAAAGAAAAGAATTTTCAACCCAGAATTTCATATCCAGCCAAACTAAGGTTCATCAGTGAAGGAGAAATAAAATCCTTTACAGATAAGCAAATGCTTAGAGATTTTGTCACCACCAGGCCTGCCTTACAAGAGACCCTGAAAGAAGCACTAAGCATGGAAAGGAACAACTGGTACCAGCCATTGCAAAAACATGCCAAAATGTAAAGATCATCAATGCTAGGAAGAAATTGCATCAACTAACGAGCAAAATAAACAGTTAATATCATAATGACAGGATCAGGTTCACACATAACAATATTAACCTTAAATGTAAATGGACTAAATGGTCCAATTAAAAGACACAGACTGGCAAACTGGATAAAAAGTCAAGACACATCAGTTTGCTGTATTCAGGAGACCCATCTCACATGCAGAGACACACATAGGCTCAAAATAAAGGGATGGAGGAAGAATTACCAAGCAAATGGAGAACAAAAAAAAAGCAGGGGTTGAAATCCTAGTCTCTGATAAAACAGACTTTAAACCATCAAAGATCAAAAGAGACAAAGAAGGCCATTACATAATGGTAAAGGGATCAATTCAACAGGAAGAGCTAACTATTCTAAATATGTATGCACCCAATATAGGAGCACCCAGATTCATAAAGCAAGTCCTTAGAGACTTACAAAGAAACTTAGACTCCCATAAAATAATAAAGGGAGACTTCAACACCCCACTGTCAACCTTAGACAGATCAACGAGTCAGAAAGTTAACAAGGATATCCAGGAATTGAACTCAACTCTGAACCAAGCAGACCTAATAGACATCTACAGAACTCTCCACCCCAAATCAAGAGATTATACATTCTTCTCAGCACTACATCACACTTATTCCAAAATTGACCACATAGCTGGAAGTAAAGCACTCCTCAGCAAATGTAAAAGAACAGAAATCATAACAAACTGTCTCTTAGACCAGAGTGCAATCAAACTAGAATTCAGGACTAAGAAATTCAATCAAAACCGCTCAACTACATGGAAACTGAACAACCTGCCCCTGAATGACTACTGGGTACATAATGAAATGAAGCCAGAAATAAAGATGATAGCAGGCTCTGAAATTGAGGCAATAATTAATAGCCTACCAACCAAAAAAAGTCCAGGACCAGATGGATTCACAGCTGAATTCTACCAGAGGTACAAGGAGGAGCTGGTACCATTCCTTCTGAAACTATTCCAATCAATAGAAAAAGAGGGAATCCTCCCTAACTCATTTTATGAGGCCTACATCATCCTGATACCAAAGCCTGGCAGAGACACAACAAAAAAACAGAATTTTAGACCAATATCCCTGGTGAACATTGATGCAAAAATCCTCAATAAAATATTGGAAAACCGAATCCAGCAGCCCATCAAAAAGCTTATCCACCGTGATCAAGTGGGCGTCATCCCTGGGATGTAAGGCTGGTTCAACATATGCAAATCAATAAACGTAATCCAGCATATAAACAGAACCAAAGACAAAAACCACATGATTATCTCAATAGATGCAGAAAAGGCCTTTGACAATATTCAACAGCCCTTCATGCTAAAATCTCCCAATAAATTTGGCATTGATGGAACGTACCTCGAAATAATAAGAGCTATTTATGACAAACCCACAGTCAATATCATACTGAATGGGCAAAAACTGGAAGCATTCCCTTTGGAAACTGGCACAAGGCAGGGATGCCTTCTCTCACCACTCCTATTCAACATAGTGTTGGAAGTTCTGGCTAGGGCAATTAGGCAAGACAAAGAAATCAAGGGTATTCAGTTAGGAAAAGAAGAAGTCAAACTGTCCCTGTTTGCAGATGACGTGATTGTATATTTAGAAAACCCCATCATCTCAGCCCAAAATCTCCTTAAACTGATAAGCAACTTCAGCAAAGTCTCAGGATACAAAATTAATGTGCAAAAATCACAAGCATTCTTATACACCAGTAACAGACAAACAGAGAGCCAAGTCATGAATGAACTTCTATTCACAATTGCTTCAAAGAGAATAAAATACCTAGGAATCCAACTTACAAGGGATGTAAAGGACCTCTTCAAGGAGAACTACAAACCACTGCTCAGTGAAATCAAAGAGGACACAAACAAATGGAAGAACATACCATGCTCATGGATAGGAAGAATCAATATCGTGAAAATGGCCATACTGCCCAAGGTAATTTATAGATTCAATGCCATCCCCATCAAGCTACCAATGACTTTCTTCACAGAATTGGAAAAATCTGCTTTAAAGTTCATACGGAACCAAAAACGATCCCGCATTGCCAAGACAATCCTAAGTCAAAAGAACAAAGCTGGAGGCATCACGCTACCTGACTTCAAACTATACTACAAGGCTACAGTAACCAAAACAGCATGGTACTGGTACCAAAACGGAGATATAGACCAGTGGAACAGAACAGAGCCCTCAGAAATAATATCACACATCTACAGCCATCTGGTCTTTGACAAACCTGAAAAAAACAGGAAATGGGGAAAGGATTCCCTATTTAATAAATGGTGCTGGGATAATTGGCTAGCCATAAGTAGAAAGCTGAAAGTGCATCCTTTCCTTACTCCTTATGCGAAAATTAATTCAAGATGGATTAGAGACTTAAATATTAGACCTAATACCATAAAAACCCTAGAAGAAAACCTAGATAATAGCAATCAGGACATAGGCATGGGCAAGGACTTCATGTCTAAAACACCAAAAGCAACGGCAACAAAATCCAAAATTGACAAATGGGATCTCATTAAACTAAAGAGCTTTTGCACAGCAAAAGAAACTACCATCAGAGTGAACAGGCAACCTACAGAATGGGAGAAAATTTTTGCAATCTACTCATCTGACAAAGGGCTAATATCCAGAACCTACAAAGAACTCAAACAAGTTTACAAGAAAAAAAACAAACAATTCCATCAAAAAGTGGGCAAAGGATATGAACAGACATTTCTCAAAAGAAGACATGCATACAGCATACAGACACATGAAAAAATGCTCATCATCACTGGCCATCAGAGAAATGCAATTCAAAACCACAATGAGAAACCATCTCACACCAGTTAGAATGGCAATCATTAAAAAGTCAAGCAACAACAGGTGCTGGAGAGGATGTGGAGAAATAGAAACACTTTTACACTGTTGGTGGGACTGTAAACTAGTTCAACCATTATGGAAAACAGTATGGCGATTCCTCAAGGATCTAGAACTAGAAGTACCATATGACCCAGCCATCCCATTACTGTGTATATACCCAAAGGATTATAAATCATGCTGCTATAAAGACACATGCACACGTGTATTCATTGCGGCACTATTCACAATAGCAAAGACTTGGAGTCAACCCAAATGTCCATCAGTGACAGATTAGATTAAGAAAATGTGGCACATATACACCATGGAATACTATGCAGCCATAAAAAAGGATGAGTTTGTGTCCTTTGTAGGGACATGGATGCAGCTGGAAACCATCATTCTTAGCAAACTATCACAAGAACAGAAAACCAAACACCGCATGTTCTCACTCATAGGTGGGAACTGAACAATGAGATCACTTGGACTCAGGAAGGCGAACATCACACACCAGGGCCTATCATGGGGAGTGAGGAGGGGGGAGGGATTGCATTGAGAGTTATACCTGATGTAATGACGAGTTGATGGGTGCTGACGAGTTGATGGGTGCAGCACACCAACATGGCACAAGTATACATATGTAACAAACCTGCACATTATGCACATGTACCCTAGAACTTAAAGTATAATAATAAAAAATAAATAAATAAAAAAAGAAAAAGGAAATAGTACGATGAAACAAAAGAGGAAACCCACAACAAAAAATGACATAACAGACTTAAGCCCTCACCTATCAATATTTTCATTAAATGTAAGTAGTTTAAACACACACACACACACACACACACACACACATACTCTCTATGCTATCTAAAAGAAACTCATCCAACTGTATGATGTCTAAGAGAAATTCACTTCAAGTATAATGATATAGGTAGGTTGGAAGTAAAAGGATGAAAAAAAGATATAAACACATATTACAATGGAAATATCAATCAGTGAAAGAAGGATCAGCTATATGAATATCAGTTAATGTAGCTTTCAAAGCAAAGAAAATTACCAGAGACAGAGATGAACATTACATAATGAAAGTGTCAATCCACCAAGAAAACAATCATTGAATTTTGTATGAACCAAACTACAATGCTGCAAAATATATGAGGCAAAACCTATTAGAACTGAAAGGAGAGACATACCAATGTGAAATTATAGTTGGATACTTCAACGTGATTCTCTCAGTAATTGATAATACAACTGGAGAAAAGAATTAGCAAGGACATAGAAGAACTAAGTAACACCAACCACTGTCAGGAACTAGTGAACATTTATAAAGCATTCCACCCAACAACAGCAAGATGCATATTCCTTTCAAGTACAGATGAAATCGTACCAAGATAGAGCATATAAGGGTCCATAAAAAAATCATAACAAATTTAAAAAGACTGAAATTATACAAAGCTCGTTCTTTAATCACAATGAAATAGAAATCAGAACCAGAGACATGATAAGAATATCTACAAACACTCGTAAACAGCAAACTTCAAAATAATACATGGGTCAAAGAGAGTGTTTAAAGGGAAATTAAACAAAAACACATTGAAACGAATGACATTGAAATGCAATATATCAAAATTTGTTGGATCCAATTAAAGAGTGTTGAGAGGAAAATTTATAGCACTATATGTTTATATTAGATAAAAGAAAAGTCTCAAATAAATAACCTAATCTCTCATCTCAAGAAAGTAGAAAAATCAGAGCAAAATAAATCAAAACGAGAAGGAATCCGATTGTTAAGACACAAAGAGAAATCAGTGAAGTTGAAAACAATAGAGAAAATCAGCAGCGGCGCAATCTCGGCTCACTGCAAGGTTCACTTCCCGGGTCCACGCCATTCTCCTGCCTCAGCCTCCCGAGTAGCTGGGACTACAGGCGCCCGCCACCACACCCGGCTAATTTTTTGTATTTTTAGTAGAGATAGAGTTTCACCGTGTTAGCCAGGATGGTCTTGATCTCCTGACCTCGTGATCAGCCCGCCTTGGCCTCCCAAAGTGCTGGGATTACAGGCTTAAGCCACCACACCCGGCCCCAAACTGATTCTTCAAAAAGAGTAGTGAAATTGGCAAATCTTTCCTGTAATAGTTAAATTTTATGTGTCAACTTGGCTAAGACATGGTACCCAGTTTTTGGTAAAACACAAGTCTAGATATTGCTGTGAAGGTATTTTTTAGAAGTAATTACCTTTTTAACCAGTAGACTTTGAGTAAAGCCGATTAGTCTCCACAATATGGCTGGGCCTCATTCAATCAGTTGAAAGTCTTTAGAGAAAAAGACTGAGGTCCCCAGGCAGAAAGAATTCTGCCTCCAGGCTGCCTCGGAATTTGAGATGGCAATGTGTACTCTTGCCTGGGTCTCTAGCCTGCTGGCCTGCCCTGCAGATTTTGGATTTATCAGCCTCCACTATGTGTGCACCAATTCCTTCAAATAAATGTTTTTCTGTATATATTTACACACCCTGTTTGTTCTGTTTCTCTGGAGAACCCTAACTGTACATCTAGCAAAACTGATAAAGAGAGAAGGAGAAGGCACAAATTATCAATATCAGGAAAAATAAACAAACAAAAAATAACCAAGGGCTGTTGCTATGAACTATTTTACATCAAAAGGACAAGAGAATACTAAGAAGAATTCTACATATACATTTCACAAATTACATGACATGAAATAATTACTAAAAACGTAGAAACTATCATAAATTATCCAGTGAGAATTAAATAATTTATATTTGAATAATCCTATAACTATTAAGGTTATTGACTTTTTAATTTAAAAAGTTCATTTAAAAAAAGAAATCTCTAAGCCTAGATCGTTTCACTGGAGAATTCTGCCAAATACTTAAAGAATTAACATCAATCCTACACATTCTTTTCCAAAAGATGTAAGTGAGAGATAACATTACAAATGTATTTTATAAAGCCAATATTACTTTGATACCCAAACCAAAGACAGTACTAAAAAATAAAGAAGAAAAGAAAAAATAAAAACAACTTAACAATTCTTGATCATTATTACTAGTTTATAGAGTAATAATCCATTGCAAAATATTAGCAAATAGATTCCTGTAATATATAGAAAGAATTACGTACCCTAACCAATTGGGGTTGATACCAGGGATGCAAAGCTGGCTCAATATTTGAAAATCAATCAATATATTATATTAACATGCCAAATAAGAAAAATCACATGATGATATCAATTGATGCAGAAAAATTATTTAAAGAATTTAACATCCATTCATGATAAAAATCTCTCAGAAAGCTAGGTGTAATGTGGAACTGTCTCAGCTTGATGAAGAACATCTATAAAAAGCCTACAGCTATTGTGGTACTCAATGCTAAAAGCCTGAATGCTTTTGCTCTAAGATTCAGAGCAAGGCAAGGATGTTCATTTTTATTGCTGATATTTAGCATTATACTGGAAGTTCTAGCCAGTGCAATAAGGCATTGAAAGGAAATAAAAGGCATATAAAACAGAAAAGAGGCCGGGCGCGGTGGCTCAAGCCTGTAATCCCAGCACTTTGGGAGGCCGAGACGGGTGGATCACGAGGTCAGGAGATCGAGACCATCCTGGCTAACCCGGTGAAACCCCGTCTCTACTAAAAAAATACAAAAAACTAGCCGGGTGAGGTGGCCGGCGCCTGTAATCCCAGCTACTCGGGAGGCTGAGGCAGGAGAATGGAGTAAACCTGGGAGGTGGAGCTTGCAGTGAGCTGAGATCCGGCCACTGCACTCCAGCCTGGGCGACAGAGCAAGACTCCGTCTCAAAAAAAAAAAAAAAAAAAAAAAAAACCCCGAGAAGGAGAAATAAAACCATTCCTATTTATATATGCCATGATGGTCTATAAAAATTTCCAAGGAATTCCCAAAAACCTTGTAGAATTAATAAGTGAGTTTAGCAAGGTCACATGATATAAGATCTATGATTAAAAATCAACTGTGTTTTTATACACTAATAATGAACACGTGGAAACCAAAATTAAAAATATAATGCGTTTATAAGCACTAAAAAACTACTTAGAGATACGTATCCCAAAATATGTCAAAGCACACATAGGACTTACGTGCTGGAAGGTATAACATGTTGATAAAACAAATCAGAGAAGATCAAAATAAGTGGAGGAATATAATGTGTTTGTGGATTGCAAAGCTTAACATAGTAATTATGTCAATTCTCCACAAATTAATATACAGATTCAACAAAATTCTTATCACAATCCCAGCATGATTTGTAGTAGAAATGAACAAAATTTTTCTAAATTTTAAAAATGAAGTCAAAGTATCTAGAATAGTGAGATATCATATATTACAGTAATCAAGAGTCTGTGTGTAGGAATAAATATTAAGTTGGTGCAAAAGTAATTGCGGTTTTTGCCACTATTAATGGAGAACACTTCTCAGATATAACATCAAAAGCACTATTCATAAAGAACAAATCGTCAACAAACTCGACTTCATCAAAATTTAAAACTTTTGCTCTTCAAGATCCTGTTAAGAGGATGAAAAGATAAATTCCAGGGTGGGAAAAATTTTGAAAACCTTATATGAAAAAACCTAGAACTCGTATCTAGAATATATGAAAAATTCTCAGAACTTTAAAGTAAAAGCAAACAATGTAATTAGAAAATATTCAAGAGACATAAAGGGTCATTTCACCAAAGAGGTAAGGTATGAATGGCAAATAAGCATGAGAAAATATGTTTAACAATAGTAGACTCTAGGAAAATGTATAATAATGACACAGTGAGATAGACAGTACTTTCCCCTTACATTTGGAGGGATATGTTCCAGGATCCCCAGTGGATGCCTGAAACTAGAGATAGTACCAAATCATATATGTGTGTGTGTGTGTGTGTGTGTGTATGTGTGTGTGTGTATATATATTTTTTCCTGTGTATATATGTACCTGTGATAAAGTTTAATGTATAAATTTGACACAGTCAAAGATTAAAAATAACTAATAAAAAATAGAACAAGTATAACAGTATGCATCGCCACTCACACTTTGGGAGTATTTTAAGTAAAATAAGGGTTACTTGAATACAAGCAATGCAATAATCAGAACAGGCTAGCTGATAACTGAGATAGCTAATGGGCTGATAGCATATGCAATGTGGATATGCTGGAAAAAGGGATGATTAAGGCCGGGCGCGGTGGCTCAAGCCTGTAATCCCAGCACTTTGGGAGGCCGAGGCGGGCGGATCACAAGGTCAGGAGATCGAGACCATCCTGGCTAACATGGTGAAACCCCGTCTCTACTAAAAATACAAAAAAACTAGCCGGGCGAGGTGGCGGGCGCCTGTAGTCCCAGCTACTCGGGAGGCTGAGGCAGGAGAATGGCGTAAACCCGGGAGGCGGAGCTTGCAGTGAGCTGAGATCCGGCCACTGCACTCCAGCCTGAGCGACAGAGCGAGACTCCGTCTCAAAAAAAAAAAAAAAAAAAAAAAAGGGATGATTAATGTCCTGGGAAGAGATGAGCAAGATGGCTTGAGATTTCATCACACATCTCAGAATGATATGCAATTTAAAATTTATGAATTGTTTATTTCTGGAATTTTCCGTGTAATATTTTTGGAATGCCATTGACAGTTTCAGTTATCCAGGGTTTTAGTTACTGTGGTTAACTGAAACCAGGGAAGGCAAAACCATGGATAAGCAGGACTACTGAGCTATATGTCTGTTGAAACCGCTAAACATTTTTAAAAAGTGACAATACCAAATGCTGATGAGGATGTGGAGAAACTGAATCTCTCAGATATTGATGATGGGAATGCAAAATGGTACCGAAACTCTGGAAAACAGTATGGCAGTTTCTTAAAATGTAAACATACACTTATCAAAACACTTTCCCTTCCAGAGAAAGGAAAATTTATGAATATACAACAACTCACACATGAATATTCATTGAAGCTATATTCATAATTGTCCAAATTAGAAAAAAACAAATGGTTTCCCCTGGTCAATTGCTTAAACAAAATGTGGTATATCCTTACCGTACAACAACTTGGATCTCAAGAGCATTAATCTGATTGCAAAAATGCCAATTTCGATAAGTTACAGGCTGCATAATTCCATTTATATAACATTCTTGAAATGACAAAATTATAGAGATGAACAGATTAGTGGTTTCCAAGGTTTAGAGATGGAAGGAAATGAACAGACAGTACTGGCTGTGAAAGTAAAAGGTATCAAGAGGGAGTTCATGGTGATCAAATTGTCCAGTGTCTTGATTATGGCTGTGGTTACAAGAATCTAAGCATGTGATAAAATGGCATAAACCTATACATACACATTTTACCAGTGTCAATTTCTAGAGGTCTGAGAGACTTCGGAGTTTGAAATTTGGCCCTCCTTTAGGACAAGCACTGCCACCAGATAATTTCTTGAGTTGTCTTTCAGAATTATCACTCCTCCCTTTTTAAAAAATGAACTGAACTGAGGTTTCAGAACATGTGTATCATTGCCTTAATTAAAATAAAACAGAAAATCCAAGAGTGCTTCTGATGATTGCCGTGTTTGGCTCCATTTCTTCCATAATATTAGTTCTCTTTCTAATTAAAGGTTGACCTTAATGATCAGTTTGAAGATAGCTGGAGCATGGTATTAGTGCATTTATCTCAAACTTCTGTTAGAGAAAGTCAGAGTATAAGACAATGGTTAGACAACACAGCACATTTTCCTTTATGTTCCCAGGGATAATTTTTGTTATTTACTCTTAGGACATTTAATGTGTACATTCTTCCATCCCTATCCAAAGCTACCTGGGGCTGCATAATTGACTATAAAGTAGTCCCAAGCTAAAGATGTTGCTCTACCAGTGTAAGAAGGATGTTTCTGACTCACTTGCTGATGATTCAGGTTAATTTGGTATTTAGACCACTAGTTTTCTCAATTTTTAAAGTGTTCTTTTTATGACAAGTATAAGTTTAGCGGATAAGGAAATTTTGTTGCTGTTGTTAAAAGTATGATCGGGTATATACAGTATCGGTAAAGAAATATAAAACTAGCTCTTGACAATTCTACTACTGCACTGTGCTGTGAGAAGTACATGGAAAGCATAATTGTAATCAGTATTACAGAGTCTAAAATTCTAAGGGAATTTGTAATTTTTCTCAGTGAGATATTGCAAATATTTAGGTAACAAAGTGGCTGGTATTAGGGGTCAGTTAAAGGGACGGTGGGATATTGGGAAGAACACAGATTGAAAGTCAAGAAAGCTAGAATCAAATCTCAGTTCTTCCCATTTTAATGGACAAGTCACTTAATCTCTCTGTGTCTCATTTTTCTCTGTGTTTCATTTGTAGATTGTAGATAATACCCATTTATGATGAAATATGTTGGTAAGTCTCACTAGGAGTGAATCTTGCTTTTATTGGGTAAGAGGGATGTTTTTAAGCTTGTATTTATTTTATCATTTCTCATTAAAAAATATAAATAGCTTTTTACAAAATCAACAATAAAAACAAAGTAGGAAATCTTTAATTTGGTGTAATATATGATTCATCAACCTTGGCTGCTATTAATATACCAATCAGTGAAAATGTTCCAAGTTTGATGTTGCTCAATAGATAAGCTAAAACCTGTAAGCCCTCACAAGAATCTGTATTTACAAACAGATGCACCTACCTCTTAAAGTAATCAGTTTCTAACAAAGTATTGTTTATATGTTTCATGCAAATTGGTTTGAAGTGTTGCTTAGACAATCTTATTATATTTAAGAATAAAAACTTCCATCAAGAAATTGTGCAAAGAAAATGGACACACCAGCTGGATAAATCTATCATGTGCAAGGGGGAATAGGGGAAGCAAGCACTTTTAATTAGCTGAGTGAATGCAGTTTGCTGAACACAGAAAGCACAGCCTTAGTCATATTAAAATGTGCCTAATTTTCTGTGAAAAAGTCCCATCTGAACAGGCCTGACCACAGTCAATCATACTAAAAGCCACTGGTGCTTAATTTGATTTACCAATATAAAATGCAAATTAGGTTATTAAGTGGAGTGGCAGACAGAGTAGGGCCCCTTTCAAACCATCAAGTTAAATGCAAGCAGACAGCAAACTGGCTGTGCAAAGAAAATTTTAGCATATTCGTTTGATTAGTGCTACAAAAATTTAATTAGGTTGGCTAATTACTTGACAAATTGCTCTACACGAGAGAAAAGGCAGAGGATTTTTTTTTTCTTTTTTCATTGCAAATATCCTGTGTGTATTTTAGCCCAAATGCTATCTGCCAATTTGCAAAAGCCTTATTAAATGAATGGAAGACAGTCCCCAATAATAGCAAATTGTATAATGCATATAATTAGACAAGGCCCACGCTCTACCCATATGTCCATACTCTATCATAGTTAAAAATACTTAACACAATATTTATGTGTAGCTATTGTCAAAACAGATTATTGCAAAGCAGTCAGTTCTTAAGAAAGAAAGTATTGTGCATGATATAGAAAATAGACGTTTGTGACATTCCTACCTCCCAAAAGAGTTTGTTTGTTAACTAGTACATGAAGCAGTAGTGACATGCTAAAGTTTGTCATCACAGAACGGACCAGTCAGCCAAACCGTGGATGAATGAGGCCAAGGCTAAGATGGAATAGAGAAAATTGTCTCCTTGTGATACATTCTAAATGTAAAGCTATTAATTTACAACTAGAGTTACTGACATTTCATAAAACAAAATTTATTTTTTCAAAAGCTATTCAAAGTGAAACAATTTCTTTAGAAAAAGGATGTTTATATCAATATTCAAGAGAATAAGATAGATTTCATATATCACAGTTTTATTTGGAGGCTTCCACAATTTTTTCAGATACATTATTTGGTTTTCATTGATTTTCAACAGAACTAGTGAGCCTGTTCTAACTCAAGCCCTGTGATTTTACAAAGCAACAACCACTTTGCCTGTCCAAGTGGAAAAACTAAGTATCATATTTTATAAACATGCTTTGCAGTTAGTAATTAGATACTATATTTAACCTGTTCTAAAGCAACATCTTATGAAAGTTTGAACTGTAAGAACTATTTGCGAACCATCCTTTATGCAGGCTGCATTACTTTTTTACAATCAGAATCCGCTCTGTTAGTTTAGAACTCAGCTATAGTTACACTGGACAGTGCAGATGCACTTAGGATTTTATGTAACACCCTAATCATTACTGCCATTTTATCTTAACTTGACTCTTTTACTCTTTTTAGATTCACAATCATTGCCAAAAATAGACTAAAAATTTGTTGAGATTATGATAGAAAGTGGATTATGTAGACAATTTTACTTATATAAAGTCCTGAGATAAAGTTGTGGCCTCCTGAGCAAACATTTGGCCATGAATTGCTGACATTATATTTGAACACATTGAGGGTGTCATATATAGATTCTATAAACACAGAAAGTGCAAAATTTGGTAACAAAGTATTATATTTTAATATAAGAATAATACTAATCACTTGAGGTTTTTTTTTTTTTCTTTAATGTATTGATTGTCTTTACTCCCTCCCCTGTCATTTATTTTTAATTTGATAAACTGACTAGTATTTAAAAAATTTAGGCCGGGCGCAGTGGCTGACGCCTGTGATCCCAGCACTTTGTGATCCAAGGCGGGTGGATCACAAGGTCAGGAGATGGAGACCATCCTGGATAACATGGTGAAACCCATCTCTACTAAAAAATACAAAAAATTAGCCAGGCGTGGTGGCAGGCACCTGTAGTCCCAGCTACTCGGGAGGCTGAGGCAGGAGAATGGCGTGAATGCAGAAGGCAGAGCTTGCAGTGAGCCGAGATGGTGCCACTGCACTACAGCCTGGGTGAGGGAGCCAGACTCCGTCTCAAAAAAAAAAAAAAAAGAAAAAATTAACAGATGCAGTCTATTAAATATTGAAACCTGGGACATTTTGTTAAGGGTATGCATATAAAACAGTGAAATTACTGGCTTGCAAACATATTAAGGTACTTCTTATGTGTTAATATTAAATGTTATACTTCAGTGTCCAATGGCAGCTGCTGTATTAATTGCTGATAAGACAATAATCTTGATTATTATTTTTATCTGTTACCTAACACAAATTACATGCATGTAAAATAACAGTAGCTACCTTTTATTGAGCCCCTAGTATGTGAAGATGCGGGGTTTGTTGTTTATATATATTTTATTCAATTCTTCTACACAAAGATGTAAGTATTATTGTTTCAATTTTATAAAGTATAAGATTGAGGTGAGATAGTTTAAGTAAAGAATTCAAAAGCAAAAAATGAGTAACGAATAAATATAGGTTTGAACCATAGCCTGTCTGAATTGTAATATGTTCTTCCCAATGCTGTGAATAATTTTTGGATATGTATTTTTTATACGATTTTATGTATGTATGTATACATAATATACAGTGGTGGGTTTGTATCTATTCGAGAGTTGCCACTGTGATTGTATATAATTGAGATTTAAACCACTAATTGTGATTTGTATATTATACACTTATGATATACAGGTCCGTTTTCTATCTTTCTACCCTAATAACAGAGAAAGGGTTTTTATAAAATATAGTCAAACGTGGCCATTGATATATTTTTACACTCTATAATTCATTCATATATCTGAACAATTTGATGATGGAAGTAAAGAGATTGAAAGCCCACAGATTTCAATAGTTCAAGAACTATGGCAATTCAGGCTGACAAAAACCTTTGGAAACATCATGTCCTTTAAAGTTGTGTGGGCAGAATCAGATTATTTGCCAAACGGGAGACATCAAAAGGAATGCAAAATAAGTATGGAATTGGATTAGAAAAAGCAAAGTTTCCATCTCCATGACATGTGTGCTGGGGAGAAATACACCAGTTCCTAAGTCATGAGCTTAAAACCACCTTCAGCGTGTTGAAAGGCTTTACTATCACTTTGTTAATTCAGAAAAATAACTTGGTTTCCAGATAGGATGAGTTTTTTTCCTCATTAACATTTTAGGTTAAATTTAAGAAGGCTTGTGTAAGACACATACATATCTAAAAGTAGTAAAGAATGATTAGTCATTTGTGTGATTTTTCATATTACTGACATTCCTGAATATTTTGTTTCAAAAACTTAATAGACGATAAATAATTTTTATACTGAAATACCAATCATTTTGAAGTAGATTTGAATTAATGGTATGAATTTCCAATAAGATTCTAATTTGAAAATAATTTTTCAGATTTTGAACTGACAGATAATATAGGCAACTTTAAAATATATACAGGATTACAACCATTAATTCACTACATTTTAAAAGTCACTGAACTGTAAAATGCATGGAGATAATTCAATCATTAATATATAACAAGTTATAAATTATAGTGAAGGAACTTTTTTCTAGGTATGAAAGTATTACATTCATACATCCATACTGAGAAAAAACATATCTCAATTTAAATTGAAACTTAGAGGAGAAGAATCATGAAGAGTTTTAGAATTTAAAAAATTGTTTAGTGTTTGGATCAAATAATTTTCTAGTCTAGTTTTATTCTTCAAGTTTCTTGATTTTGTAAAAGAAAATAAACACCCTGTTATATAGAGCTCTCAAATTATAATGAGAAGAGTCTTGCCGAGTATAAACTCCACCATCTGCTAGGGCCCGGGAACACTTATTTCCCAAGTCTGGAAACTTCCCTCATAGAAAAGTGGCCATTTGTTCATTGGTTCTTTTCTGTGGTTACTAAGAAAAAAGATTGGCCTATGACCTATAGTTTCCTGTTACATATATCACTCATGATGCAAAATATAAACATAAAAACTGGTACATAGTGTAGTAATAGATGCCTGGACTGACTGAGTTGAGAATAAACCAGAAAGAAAACTGCACAATCTTCTTTGGTTATTTCATAACCAGGCAATTTTCCCTGATACTTAAATTCATAAACCTAAAGAAAAATAACTTTACCAGATGAAAGTAAATCTTAAGCATCAGAAAAAAGATAGTAACTTGATGAGAAATTTATCTGGATTTTCAATTTATAATGAACTAAAGAAGGTATAATGAACCAAAGAAGGTACTCTGATTTAAAAAACTAAAAAATACATTAATAACTATTGCAATTCCATTTCTGTTTAGATGTTCAAATGTTTGCATTATTAAGACTCAAATTTTCATTTCTTGTCATAAATGTAAAGTTAGCAAAAATGTTATTCATTTGCAGGAGAATTCATAGGTCATTGCATGAGAAAGGATGATCTTTCCTTCAATATTTGAGCAAAATTACACAATTCATTTGCAGGTGTAAGTATGTTGGACAGCATTCAAATGAGCACTGAATAAAGCATAGAAACAAGGACAATTAGGTCTCAGATTTTTTGACTAGTTGGTTTAAAAGCAGTTTTCTGTATCATGAAGCTTCATTTTAATCATCTGACTTAAGAACTTAATAAAACACTAAACTTTGTATAATAAAAACTGTATGATACCCTAGAGTTCTTTATTAGACAATAGCTATGCTCAGGATATTAGTATATGTGGAGGCTTTGCAATTTGGCATTTATAATCATGGCTATAATAATAATCATTGAATTTCTGAAAAATTTGATCCTAATAAATTGTAGTTTTAGAAAAAATTCTGAGGCTGACTTACTTGCTGTTGGAATCATCAACAGATCCCTATGTTTGTATTTTAAACCCAGAGGATTTTTATCTCCCCTATACTAAGCCACTTTCTGAAAGTATCTGAAACTATTGTGTAACACTTAATGTATCTGGTACTGAGTAATAATCGTTCCTTCTCTTGCCTTAGCTGTTAGGCCCATTTATTTTTAAATAGTTGAGAGTGACTTAGATATCAAGAACAGAAGCTGTTAAACTGGATTGTCCAAGTTTTGGTGTATCTTTGCTTTACTAGCTATCATCTTGGTAGCAATAACCACGGCTTAGACTTGTGCTAGGAACGGAGCACAGAGCCCTGAGAAGCTAGAGCACTTTGCAAAAGTCTCATTAAACTTTTGGCTACATAGTACTAAACTAACAGAACTATTACAAAATATTAACTCCTGATATGATAAAAATGAATAAAAGTTGTGATTTTCGAAGGGCAAAATCCAAAGTATAGCGCTTTATTAAAACTGTAAATGCAGGAAAATTTTGGTTGCCAGAGAAATCCTTTCCTGTCTTTTCCTCTCACATTGTCGACAGTAATTTTCAATAGTAATTGTTTTCTTTTTTTCTTTGATGCTGAATAAACTATTGCCTAAGATTAAACAACACACCTTGTTCATTTGAAAGAATTTTTTTCCTTCTACAGATCCAACTACCTTTGAGTTTTAATGAGTTTAAAGATTCCCACGAGGTTTTTGCTGCACTGGAGCTGATTTTGTCTTTGTTTCTTCCAAGAGTTTAAAAACAGTTGGTACAAGTCACATTAACAAAGGCCCACCTGTACTGAAATTCTCAAATGAAATCTAGCTAGGTTTACTGTTATCATATAGGGCATGCATTAATCACCATGATCTTTCACTGCCTTGAGAAGGCAGCCTTCTTTCTCAAAGGTGATAGTCAAGAAAAGAATCATCTAAATGTGCTTCTATAGAAAGGTCCTTCTATAAGACCAAAATATTCACAATAAAACTGCAAATCATCTCTGTCTTTACCTTAAAAGTAAAATACTGATGGGAATATTTGAGAATAATATTTTATTTACAATGAACCCGCTATAACTTGATCAATTGTTCACTTCTAAAACTGTTGAAAAGTCTCCATGACTGATAAGGTACAGGCTTCTTTTATTTCCTAATATTCTCTAAAGTATTGGTTACACATATGTGAAACATTCTTAGTTTATCAAGATACTAGAAGTCTAGCATTACCAACTTTTAGATACCTGAGAAAATAGGTACAATGTGCAGAATGACCATTTGACCATCTGGGTCCCCGTGTGGTTTCTTTGCAAAGGAAGAAAAATACTGGATCTTGCTGCAGAATGCTAGCAACTCTATTTTCTTTTCTTGTGTATGGGGAAATTTTACTGAATGTCAAAAAGAAAAGTAGTCCACTAATACCAAGATAAGAGAAATAATCTCCCCCTCCCCAACTTGTGACAATTTAAAACTACCTGATTAAGCAGCTCTTTTCAAAAATAAAAATCAATCTGCTCTGGCATCAAATTACCATATAAGCTTACCTCTTTTCTACTAGTTGACTAAAATAGTTGTAAATACTAATGTTTTCAAATCCTAAAACAAAATTCTAAACTTTGATCTTAATTGAATATGCTTTATAGAGAAAGGTAAGACTTTTAAAAATTCAAAAATTATTATCATAGGTAGGTTTTCTTAGTAAACATTTTAAAATTATTATAATTTGTTACATTTCCTTCTCTTCTAATCATAATTATGCTCCTTTATACTTAATTATGGAGATCTTCTTATATGTCATTCTTATCTTTGCCTACAATGTAGAACAACATAAACCTTAGATATCCAATGTTTACAGCATTTTGTTTTATGTATTTTCAGCAAGTCAGTTTTAGATATTGAATTATTTCTAAATAAACCCTTATAATAACTACAATAGGAGCAAGAGGGGATATATGCAAACTATTTGTTTTAAGTTATCCTATGGTGAAGGCATCATGATTCTAAAATGATATTTTGATTAACATTTTCAAGTGTTTTTCTTCATGTTTTCCATCTAAAAGTAAACTTTTTTTGGAGAATCATATATATACATCTATAGATAAATGGCTTTTAAATTAGGTTAAGACTGTTCAGCTAAATAGTTAAGTGGTATGTAAGTATTAATAAAGATTTTTTTCCAGTTTCAAAATTTTCCTAAAACTCATTCTTCCCCTCAACCCCTCAAAGAGAGACATATAATAGTGGGTAATTTGCAAAAGTCTACTCTTAGAGGAAAAATTTATCAATAAATATAATAACATTTTTTTTATTTCAAGTATGAGTCTAAAAGTGTATATATATATATATATATATATATATATATATATATAATTTTCAAAGAGTAACTAGGCCTTACTGTATTTTTCTTATTTTTAAAGTCACTGAAGGAGGGATAATATTGATGTCTTCTATTATTTCAAAGATCTCATTCATTTATTATTAATTCATTAATCACACAAACTTTTATTTAGTAATGAATTTCACTTATTACAAAACTTTTAATGAGTATATGAGACAATGGGAAGCTATTAAATTGGTGAATGTGACTATGAAATGTGACAAAAATAAATATAAACGATTTTAGATTATTCCAAATATTTGAGAGTAGCAGAAAGTACATAATGCAAAAAGGCAAATTAAATAATTAATTCAACTCTGGAGGTTATTTGTTCAAAACTACAGACTCATTACAGTGTATGTAATGAGAAATATATAAAAAATATAAGCTATTTCTATATTGTCAACAAAATTGTATAAATAATTAATATTCAATTGTGAATTGTGAATTTTGGACTCAGGCATTTCCGATAGTAGAAAATTCCCTTCTCAGAGAGCAACCAAACCAACCTCTAAAGACTTAACAACCTGGGTCAGGAAGCTTTTGGGTCTGTTTGTCTCAGGATCCTCTACTCTCAAACACTTCTTAAGTCCTCTTCATATTGAAGACAAACTTTTTTTCCTCAGGTGAATATACATTTATTGTCTTAAACCTTCCCTGAAGCAGGTAAATGAGTACTAACATTAAGCTTCAAAGAATTTCTCTGCATGCAAGCAATTGAGCTGTCAGAAAAGCTATGATTAATGATATTTCATATGAAAAATAATGGAAAATAACCAGATACAATTAAAAATACTAAAGATAAGAGCATTCTTTCTTGAACACTTGAAAAATTACATATGCTTATCATTACTCAAGGATTAAAATAAAATATTTTGGACAACTTGTTGAGTTATGAGTTATGGTTAACAAATCTGATTTTGCCTGAGGGTATTTATTAGGCCTTGTGATGAAAAATAATAAATAAGAGGTTTATTTTTGTTTAGGAGATTTTTATCACTCACAGAGAGAGGGAGAGAGAGGGAGAGAACTGAGACATATTTCGAGGGGACTTGGCTGTGCTTCCTCTGTAGAGAACATATTGTACAATTACAAACCAGGAAACCAGAACTGTGATGTTTCCAAATAGAATGAGAACACACATATGAACTTGCTGTGTCATAGAATCAGGTAGAGACTTTCTTGTGAATCAGAAACATATATGTATGTATGTGACTGTTTTGTGAATCAGAAACATATATCTATATGTATGTATGTGTTGCTTATATTTCAATATCTTTTTCATTTCATTTTCCTTCTTCAGTTTTAATAGCTGAAAAAAATAGTATCACATCAGTCATCTGGGTAAAAACAACAAATGTATTAATTTGGTAGTCTTCAAATCCATCATCCCTTTTCTTGAGCAGAGAGAAAAAAAGTTACATACACCAGAACATATTGCTGTTTTAAAGAAACATGCACCAGTATTTTTTTAAATGACCCTCATTATTATCTTCTACTCACTTTAGTAATAAATACCTCACATATATCTTTCTGTGTGTTCATTCCAAACACTGAACAGCTTTCTGATGCTTCTGTTACAACAGCAAGTGAGTCATAATTCCAAGTAGATAAGCATCACTTTAGGTCAGGCCTTTGAATCAACCTGACTTTGCTTGTTGGAAGCTCTAAATACATGACTGTCCTGTTATATAACAGGACAGTCACCTTTTGTTTTACTGTTATTTGTATGCTTTTATAAAAGTTAAAATAGAAAGATAATGCTTTCTAGGGAAGATAAATAACTTTTTATTGGACCGTCTATTATGGCTCTAAACATTTATAAACAATCACATTTGTAACAGTGTCATTTTCTACATATTATTAAAATAATGAATATTTTAGTATAAAAAACTTGAAAATAGAGAAAAAATAAAGAGGAAATTAAAATAAACAAGTGTTTCCATCCAGAAACAGTTAATATTTTGGGATAGTTTTTCAATAAAGTTGTCTATGTTTGCATTTTGTCTCTTATTTACATAATATTGAAGTCATATTATATGTGTGTGTACCCTACGTTCTTCACATTGTATCATGAGCATTTTCCATGTTACTCAAAAAAATGAAGATGCACTAATGATAGCACGATATTATAAGAAGTGAAATATCATAATTTATTTAAACTAGACTCTTTTTCAATGTTTTTATTTTACAATGATACTGAGGGTTCATGTGTGTAAAATATTGCATATATTACTGATTTTTCTTCTAATGGATTTTTATTAATACATATTCATAGGGAAAGAAATTCATAAAGTATAGACAGGTTTAAAAATGAATAGGTGTTTTCTTCCCATCAGATGCCTGATCTGACTTGCAGACTTTTCTACCATTAAAAGTTTTTTATGTATTCTTTCAGAATATTTTAAAAATGAGAACATTTTGTATGTGTTGCATCTTGCTGTTTTTTTAAAAAAATATATATCTAAGTCTATCTTGGGGATTTTTTCACATTTGAATATAAATAAATAACTTACTTACATAATATTGCATTTTATGCACAAGCAATGCCATATTTAATTGCAGATTGAATATCCCTTATCTGAAATACTTGAGACCAGAAGTGTTTCAGATTTCAGATTTTTTTTTTAATTTTGGAATATTTACATATCATAATGAGGTATCTAGGGGATGGGACTCAAGTTTAACGCAAAATTGTTTCACATTTTATATACACCTTAAATATCTATCCTGAAAGTAATTTTATAAAATATTTTATATAACGTTGTACATGAAACAAAGTTTTAACCACATTTTGACTGTAACCTATCACATGAAGTTAGGTGTGGAAGTTTCTGTGTGTGGAGTCATGTGGGAACTCAAAAAATTTTGGATTTCAGAGCATTTCAAACTTACGTTTTAGTTGAATTTCTAGTTTAGGCATACTCAATCTGTATTTCAGATAATGACTGAAGTTCTTTCTGGTTGTTTTTCTATTAAACAGTGCTATAAAATTTATTCTAATGCACATATGTTTTCCTCTGGTACCAGTGTTTGCAAGAAGAATTTCTAAAATATAAGAAGCTAGATAAACATTTAAGTATATTTAACAGTTTGATAGTTATTTTATATTTTATTCCTAAAACTTTGTATTAATGCCTCTGAAACAAGGCAGGAAAGTGCCTATTTCCCCACTTTCTATATTTTCCCATCTGATAATATCTATTTTTTTATATTGTGCTGCTTTAATAATGAGCAAAGCTAAGCATTTATTTTACATTTTATTTAGAATTTTGCTCTTTCATTTTCTCTCTCAATTTCCATTCTCTCTCCCTCCCTGTCTCCCTTTCTTTATTCCTTTTTTCTTTTGTGAAACTTCAGATACTTTTATTCACAAAACCCTTATTAATTTATAAGTGCTTTTCATATACATGTACGTGTGTGTATGTGTATATATCTATGTCTGTATATATAAACATATACATATGTTTTTAATTCTATAGGTATCTGGGTAAACTCTCTCTGTAAAAACTATTAAATGTCCTGGCAACCATTACCCTAAAATATTCTTGAAAGTATCAAACAAAACGCCGGACGCGGTGGCTCACGCTTGTAATCCCAGCACTTCGGGAGGCCGAGGCGGGCAGATCACGAGGTCAGGAGATCGAGACCATCCTGGCTCACACAGTGAAACCCCGTCTCTACTGAAAATACAAAACAATTAGCTGGGCATGGTGGCGGGCGGCTTTAGTCTCAGCTACTCGGGAGACTGAGGCAGTTGAATGGCGTGAATGCGGGAGGCAGAGCTTGCAGTGAGCCGAGATCGCGCCACTGCACTCCAGCCTGGGCGACAGAGCGAGACTCCAATAAAAAATAAAAAATAAAAAATAAATATATATATATATATATATACACACACACACACACACACACATATATATATCTCAAATAATAAACACAACAATAAGAAATGATCAGGCCAAAATCTCTCCTCCTAATGGAAGAGAAAATGGCATTCATTTTCCAAGGTCCTGTGGGGAGAAAATGACCAAAAACCAAAGCCTGGGTCCACTCAAGTTGGGGCCCTAAGTCTCCCTGCTTAAGGCAGGGCCTCAAAGCCTACCTTCTCAGTTCAAGTGGGAAGGAGAGGTAAAGTTCTACACTTCCTCCTTACTCTACAGGAAATTTGATTTAATGCTGAGCAGAGCAGGAAAGAAGGAAAATTCACAGGGTGGTGTAATGACTAGCCAATCTTTGTATAGACATGCAACAAACTACTATTATCTGGATGGAGCAAAAATATATTAAGTCATATATTTAAAAGAATTATTTTGCTGGTAGTGGCTCCAAAAACCAAGTATAAGCAAATTCTAATCTCTCCTGGAGGAAAGAAGCTATATATAAGGCCCAAATAATTTTTTAAAGTAACTGAGTAGCTAAAAGAAAAAAAGAACAGCTCTAAACTCAGATTAAACTCAGATCTAGTAGAAAGAAGAATGCCATAAACCAAACCTTCAAAGATTGCAGATATGGGAACTACTGGACACAGATTATAACATAACTGTGTTTATTTTGTTAAAAAAAATTTAAAGAAAACCCAGAAAATACACCCAGAGAACAGTAAACTATGAAAGTGACTGAGAAATCTGAAAAATTGTCCAACAGATTTCTAGATATTATAAGAATGAGATTATTGAAATTATAAGCATAATGATCTACTTAACAGTAAATTAAATACACCTAGAGTGTCCTGGATGATGGGTTAATGGCAACCAATCAGAATGCAGCACAGAAAAATAAAAAATATGAAAGAGAGGTTAATAGATGAGGACAACATAGCAAGACATTCTAATACTTATCTAATCAGAATTCCAGAGAGAAGAAAGAGAATGTGACAGAGTTTTTATATTTGAAGAGCAAATAACTCAGAATATTCTACCCTATATAAACTCAAAAATGTCCACATCCAAAGCAAGAAATATAAAAATTAATCTACACTTAGAAACATCAAAGATATAATGTAGAATATGAAAGACAAACAGATGTTGGACGCAGTCAGAGATGATAAATTAATTTCAAAGAAGCAAAAGTTAGACAGACAACTGACTTCTCTGTCACTGAAAATTACAAATAAATGCCAACCTCAAATTGTGCAATAAACAAACATATATTTTAAGAATGCAGGCAAAATAAAAATCAGTCCACCAATGTACCCAGCTGAAGAAAACTTGCATGAATATACCATGAATAAGAAACATAAATCCAAATAAAGTTGTCATATGGAAGAAATAACAAGTGAAATAAATAAATGGCGCATACCTAAATAAAACTGAAAATATAAATAATTTATCAAAGGGTTAATATAAAATTAGTTTATACAACAGTTATTAACATATAAGTATTCAAACTCAAAAATGAAATTATATCCTGACCACACCCTATACTAAAAAATCATTTGCTAATAAATAAAAAACATAAATGTGAAGGGCAAAGCTATCACACTTTAGGAAATAATTTGGGAGAATAGGTCCTTCATCTCATGCCAGTAAAGGATTTCTTAAACATAATAGATAAATTTTACTAATATTTAATAATTTTACTTCTTGCTGTATACCCCAGAGAAACTCTTGTCAGTGTGAACCCGGTGATATGCACCTGAATTTTTATAGCAGCATTGTTCATGATAGCCCCAACCCAGAAAAACTGAAATGTCCACTAATAGTGGAATGGGGCAGGGCGCGGTGGCTCAAGTCTATAATCCCAGCACTTTGGGAGGCCGAGGAGGGTGGATCACTTGAGGTCAGGAGTTCCAGAGGAGCCTGGCCAACATGTTGAAACCCCGTCTCTATCAAAAAATACAAAAAAAAAAAAAAAATAGCTGTGCGTGGTGATGGGCGCCTGTAATCCGAGTTACTCAGGAGGCTGAGGCAGGAGAATCGCTTGAATCCTGAGGCGAACGTTGCACTGAGCCGAGATCAGTACATTCAGAGGAATAAATATTATGTAGCACATGTTAAAAGTGAGAACTAGAGCTATACATACAACATAGGTGAATTCCTATTCCACAAACGTTATGTAAAAGAAGTACAAACAAACATATTAAATGACATTATTTATGTATAGTTCAAAATCCGACAGAGTGATTCTATATCATTCAGAAACACAAACACACACACGAATTGTCCTAATCTTTGGGCTGATTTAACAAAATGCCATAGACTGGTTAGCTTATAAACAACAGGAATTTTCTCACCATTGTGGAGGCGGGGAGTCCAAGATCAACACACTGACAGATTTAGTGTCTAATGAAAGCTCTTTCTTGTTCAAAGACAATGCCTTCTCACTGTGTCCTACCATGGTGGAAAGGGCAAGTTAGTTCCCTTGGGCCTCTTTTTAAAATTTTAATTTCTTTTTTTTTTTTTTTTTTTTTTTGAGTTTCGTTCTGTAGCCCTGGCTGGAGAGTGGTGGCTCGATCTCGGCTCACTGCAAGCTCCGCCTCCCAGGTTCACGCCATTCTTCTGCTTCAGCCTCGCGAGTAGCTGGGACTACAGGCGCCCGCCACCACGCCTGGCTAATTTTTTCTATTTTCAGTTGAGACGAGGTTTTACCGTGTTAGCCAGAATGGTCTCGATCTCCTGAACTCGTGATCCGCCTGCCTCGGCCTTCCATAGTGCTGGGATTACAAACGTGAGCCACCGCACCCGGGCCCCTTGGACCTCTTTTATAAGGACCCAAGGGGCCCTTTTCCTCATGAGGCCTCTGCTCTCATGATCTAATCACCTCCCAAGGGCCCTAC
Organism: Macaca mulatta; assembly: GCF_049350105.2. Classification (NCBI taxonomy): domain Eukaryota; kingdom Metazoa; phylum Chordata; class Mammalia; order Primates; family Cercopithecidae; genus Macaca; species Macaca mulatta. Next base: position 59,260,376 of record NC_133411.1, read on the forward strand.
CTTTTAATGCCATCACTTTAGGCATTAGAATTTCAACATATGAACTTGTAGGGAATACAAACATTCAAACCAAAACATATATGATACACACACATATATATGCATATGTGTTTGTAATATGTGCACATATGTGTGCTTGTTTGGCCTAAGGATTAATGCTTTCTGTAATATAAGAGCATGACAGTATCAGAACTCTGTTTACTATGTTATGGTTTTTCTGTAGAAGAAAGCAAAGAAAGATTGTATTCCATTAAGGGAGTAATCCTTTTATACTAGTCTTTTTGTAGCACACACATACACATACATATATACATATATAATGTATATGTATATACATAGATGTGTATATGTGCGCTGCAAACCTAAAATGAAAAGCAAGAATATCGTAATTACAAATGTTAGAAGACTGATTAATTCGAGGGAGATGAAGAGAGAACTTCCCCAAGTATGTTATGTGGTTTGTATACAGTTTCCCCTTTTTCTCTTTGTAGTGTCCTGCTCAAGAACTACAAGGGCATAGGCTGATGTATAAATTAACTTATGTAGCACCACAAGACCGAAGAGATAAAATTATTTTGTCAATCACATGGTGGAGCTGATTTCAAGACAGTTCCAAGACAGCTGATTCCAAGGCAATTAATTCCTTTTAATTTAAATGAACTTAAGCAACCCAAAAGTATTATGACAAGCAGAAGACTGGAGATGTGTATACAAGTGGCACATGCTCTCATAATACATTTGTTGGATTCATTTTTCTTAATGCCTTTTCTAAGGTTTCTGGAAAGAATTCTCAGTGTCAGAAATATCTTAGATTGCTATTACTTTTAGGTTTAATATAATACATTGTAAGCAAGTACAATATAAATATAAATTACTTTATCTTACTAATAATTTAGTTTTTCTTCACTGCCAAGTCATACATCATATTTGTGGTGCTTAGACATTTCTTCTTTGATTTTTATCTGATTAAAAATGTTTTTACCAAAAGCATCTTTCGAGTACTATAGTGGTATATCTAAGCAAGAATATGAAATTAAAACTGTTAATTAAACACTTGGCATTTAATACTACTGATTGTGACACAATGTAATTTACAGCTTCGTAATTCTCCTTGATGGAATACAATCTTTCTTGAAAAAGATCATAGTATATTAAACAGAGTTCTGATACTGTCACGCTCTTATTGTATTACAGAAAGCACTAATCCTTAGGCCATTTGTCTGACTCCCTGTTCCTGAAGTAATCCGTATTGGGTCTTTGGCTGCTCTATTGAGAGTTTGCTGTTTTTTGAGATTAGTCTTATTGTGCAAAGCGGTCTTAGTTTTACGCTGAGATCAGTCTTATTGTGTAAAAAGATCTTAATTTTGCGCAAAAGGTGTCTTAGTTCCAGAAGTTTAAAAAGAGTTTTATTATTTTTCACTAAACAAGGCCAACCAGGTGCTTGTAAATGTTCATGCTCATTACTTCTCTTTCTTCCAGTGTCCTCTAATAGAGGACAGTCAGTGACAGATAAGTGACTTTTGATGCCTTTAGAAATTTTAATAGGAGGTAGAAGAATAGGAACAAGAAAGAGTAAGAGAGGACAGAAAGAAAGAAGACTTAGATAAACTTGATTTCATTATTGACCCAATTGTCCTGGAAATTTCAGACTTAAATATATTCTATATTTGTTTGTAATCATCATGAAATAATATTTGTATATGAGGAGACTGAACTCTTTTCTTTGGATCAGGATTGAATATTTCTGACAAAAATAAATCCTTTCGGGGAAACAAGTCAATGGAAATTTGAAGGAATTTGATCAAAGAAAATGCCTATGAATGTAGCTGTAAAATGTTGGAATGAATGTAGTCATTGCTACAAATATGATTCTCGTAAGTATTCCTATAGACGATATTCTTGGAAGATGATCTACATTTGTTGGGTTAAAAGCTAGGCATAAATAGAGAAAGCCAGTTATTAAAAATAGCAATATTTGATTATTTACATGAGTAATCCAAAATTAAATGGGATTTGGTCCAGGGATGCAATGATGGACATTTGAAAAGCAGTTCAGGATGATAAAAAAGGCAGGCTAATATAATAATTTTATTTTACATGTGATTTATTTTATATTATGTTATATTAATGAACAATTTCATACTGATGAGCTAGTGTATTATTTTATTACATTACATTTCAGGTAGGCATCTCAAAATTACTATAGCCTCTCCTTTAGAGAAGATGATAATCAATAGCTACTAATTATTTCTATTTCTGGTTTAAAATACTTTATTTAAAATATACATTATTAAAATTTTACAACTTTGAGCACTGAAAATTTCCTCTCTTTGCACTTAGATATCAATTTGGTCCTATTAGACCTAATTTGGTGGTAGACATGATCTTATATCATAATCTCTGTTTCCTATTCTCCAAAGATTAATGTCTAGAATTAAAAGACTATGAACAAATCTCAACTGACACAGAAGAACTAGACAGCAACAGCAAAAAAGAAAATTGTAGACGATAACCCTAATGAAGATAAACAGAAAAATATTCAACAAAATACTAGCAAACCGAATCCAACAGCATATCAAAAAGACAATACATAAAATTAAATGGGATGTAGTCCAGGGATGCAATGATGGTTCAACATATGCAAATCAAAAAACATCATATATTGTATCAATAGAATAAAAGACAAAAATCATATGATCATCTCAATAGACAAAGAAAAAGCATTTGATAAAGTCCAACAACTCTTCATGATATCAACAAACTAGGCACAGAAGGAATATAGCTAAACATAATAAAAGCCATATATGACAAAACCACAGGTAACATCACACTGAATGAGAAACAGCCAACAGTCTTTATTCTAAGAACTGAAACAAGAAAAGGATGCCCAATTTTGCCATTCCTATTGAATATGATGCTGGAAGTCCTAGCCAGAACAATTAGGCAAAAGAAAGAAATATAAGGCATCCAAATTAGAAAAGAAGTCAATTGCCTCTCTTTGCAGATTACATGATCTTATATTTAGAAAAACCCAAAGACTCCATCAAAACAACTCTTAGACATCATGAACAAATTTAGTAAAGTTGCAGGATACATAACTAACACGAAAAAAATCAGTTGTGTTTCTATACACCAATAAGAAAATAGTCAAAAAAGAAATCAACAAGGCAATCTCATTGACAATAGCTACAAAAAAATAGTGAAATACTTAGGAATAAATTTAACCAAGGAGATGAAAGACCGCTGAAATGAAAACTACGCAACACTGAAGAAAGAAATTGTAAAGGACACCAACACACGGAAAGACATCTCATGCTCATGTATCAGAAAAATTAATACTGTTAAAATGACCACACTACTGCCCAAAACAAACTACAGATTGAATGCAATCTCTATCAAAATATCAACATCATGTTTCACAGCAGCAGAAAAAAAAATCATAAAACTAGTATGGAACCAATAAAAGCCCAAACAGTCAAAGCAATACTGTGCAAAAAAGCAAAGCTGAAGGCATCACGTTACTTGACTTCAAAATATATTACCAAGCTGTAGTAAACAAAACAGAATGGTGTTGGTATAAAAAACAGACACATAGACCAATGGAACAGAATAGAGGACCCAAAATAAATCCACATATTTATAGGCAATTGATTGTCAACAAAGTTCCCAAGAAAATACATTGTTCTAGACACCTCTTAATTACATGGCGCAAGGAAAACTGGATATTCATCTGCAGAAGAATGAAACCAGACCCGTATCTGTCACCATATATAAAAATCAACTCAAAATAGATTGAAGACCTAAATGTAAGACCAAATTCTAAAACTATTAAAAGAAAACATGGGGGAAACTTTACAAGACATTAGTCTAGGTAAAGGTTTTACATCTAACACCTCAAAAGCACAGACAATGAAACAAAAAATAGACAAATGGGACAATATTAAACTAAAAAGCTTCTGTACAGCAAATGAAATAATCAGCAGAATGAAGAGACAACCTGTTGAATGGGAGAAATATTTGCAAATTATTTATCCAATAAGAGACTAATATCCAGAATATATAAGGAATTCAACTCAACAGTAAAACAACAGCAAACTCCCCCCTCCAGCAAACAAAACCACAAAACCTAATAGTCCAATTAAAAAGTAGACAAAATGTTTGAATGGACATTTCTCAATAAAAAAGGCGTACAAATGACCAAGAGGTATATGAAAAAAATATTCTGTTCCATTTACATTTCACTAATTATCAGGAAAATGCAAATCAAAACCACAATGAAATATCATTTTACCCAGTTAGAATACCTATTACTAAAAAGACAGTAAAATGACAGCTATTGGTGAGAATGTGGAGAAGAGGTAACTCTTATACACCTTTGGCAGGAATGTAAATTAGTAAAGCCATTATGGAAAACAGTATGGAGGGTTCTCAAAGGTAAAAAATAGAACTATTGTATGATCCAGCAGTCCCACTATTTGGTATTTATACAAAGCAAAGGAAAGGATTATATCAAAGGGATGCCTGCACCCCTACGTTTACTCCAGCACTATTGACAATAGCAAAGATGGAATCAACCTAAGCGTCCGTCAATGAATGAGCAGATAAAGAAAATCTGGTATACATACACAAAGGAATACTACTCAGCCATAAAAAATAATGAAATCCTACCATTTGCAGCACCATAAATGAAACTGGACATCATTGTGTTAAGCGAAATACGCCAGGCACAGAAAGACAAATTTTGCATGTTCTCACTCCTATGTGAGAGCTGAAAGAGTTCATCTCACAGAGGTTGAGAGTAGAATGATAGATACTAGAAACTGGGAAGATTGTTTGGGGGGGATGAAGAGAGGTTGGTTAATGGGTGCCAATATACAGTTAGAATAAGTTCCAATGTTCAAACAAGCAGAGTAGGTGACTATTTTTAACAACAATGTATTGTACATTTCAAAGTAGCTACAAGAGAGGACTTGAAATGTTTCCAACACATAAAAATGATAAATACTTGAGGTGATGCATACCCTAAATACACTGATTTCAATCATTACATATTGTATGAATGTAATAAAATACCACATGTACCCCACAGAAACGTACAAATATTATATAATAATAAAATATTTTAAAAATAGTCATAGTGGCTTATCTCATTTATTCTACAATGTAGCAAATATTTATTGAGAAAATTTTATGTGCCAAATATTGCTATGATCGTCCCAAACAAAAATGAGGAAGACATCATCTGTGTCTTCAGGGAGCTTTTACTCTAATATAATAGGTTAGAGAAAGGTAAGAATTAGATAAATTATAAGAGTATACTGAAATGTAAATTGGTGGTCATCTAGAAGATGAAGACGGTGATGGGTTGAGATGCAAGAGGAAATACCTGAACTGGTCTCTTTATTTTACTTTTATTTAAAATATAAGAAATAACTTGGCCGTTTCAGTATTTACTGTGTTGACTGCCTCTAGTGTCTTCCCTGCGTAATGCTTTATGTGATGGCTTATTATGCTGGCTGTGATTAGGGAAGGGTGGGTCTTCCACAAACCAAGAGGGTCTGGGAAAGCCACCTGCACTTGGAGTAAAACTTACTGCAATCTACTAAAATGTATAGAAAGCTAAGTAAGTGCATGTGTAGATTATATACATACTTTTTAAACTAAACTAGCACATCATGTACAAGGAGCTTAAAAAGATGTTTGTAATAAAACTGAAGATTAAAGATATTATGCCAAAGCAAGCACAAGGCGGCAAAATCCACAGGATAGCAGACTGACACTTCTACTCAGCCACGTTATGAATTTACTTAGGACCTAACTGGAGTGATAAGAAGTCAGGGGAAAAAAATGAAATTATCAAGATAGCTTGAAATTAGATTTGCCACCACTAATGTTAATGATGAACCTTGGCCTCAGTGTATATACTTGTAAATACACTGATATTAAAATTCATCAGGGTTAACAAGTCATGAGCTACTTATTAATTTCCTATTTATCTCATATCTAAACACTTCTAATTATGTATATATTATAATAAACTTAACATATGAATAGAATATTACACATATATAATTCAAAAACATTTTTTGTAGTGTGTTTGATTTTGAAGTTTTGAAATATTTCTCCGAAATCATTAGAGGTCCCATGCTAAGATGTAGAAACAGACAGCAAAGGTTAAGTGAGACAGGGTAAATCTGTAAAAGTGGAAGTGACCATATTTATTACATGATTGAACTTGGGGATGAGAGACTAGGAAGAATAAGAGATGAGATGGAGGTCTTGGAATGTTTGGAGAAGAAGTCTTTAAATATATATACATATTAAATAAGGAAAAAGAGTGCATAACAGTTGAGGATTTACATCTATGCCCATCTTAAAATGTGTTCTCTAGAACACTATGTTCCACAAGATGTTAAGCTGTCCCCCCTTCAAAACAGTCATCCTATGGTTAAATAACATAGAAAATGTGGGTAAAAGAAAAGTTTTGTTGATTTTGATTTTGTAAGACTTCTGTTCATTCCCATTGTAAAGACACAAGGGTAGGAAATAATGTGCAAAATTTTACTTGACCATCCATTGACCAAGTGATAGAATTTCTCTCTATATATACTATCTCCATCTCTATCTCTAGCTATAGATATATACATAGCTATAGAGATAGGTGTGTATGTATGTATATATGTCTATAGATATTTGGATATAGCTATAAATACACACATACACACACATAGAGAGAGAAATAGCTAGACAGTTCTGTCTGGCTATCTAGCTATTTCTCTCTCTATATATATATATATAAATATATATGTATATATGTATTTATAGCTATGTTCATGTGTGCATGTATATATATCTCAAAGAGAGAGAAAGAGAGAGAGAGAGAGAGAAGGCTAGAGAGAGAAAGGATTCCTTGGTTCATGGCCAAATTCTTGGTATGCTATTTTCCAGTATTAAGTGTTTACCGATGGTAGTGAGTAGAGATCTTACAAAATCAAAATAAACAAAACTGTTATTTTACCCATGTTTTCTATAATACAGATATAAATATCTATATATTTATAGATATATAGATACATTGATATACTATATATGTATGGATATATACACACATATCAATAATTACACTTTATATATATATATTTATAATCTTGAGTATCTGTTAATGTCTTATGCAAAAGAGGATTCTATGAACAACACTTTGTTGTATTCAAACCAGTGTTTTTGGCAGACAGTTCGGAAATATGTCTGGGGATATTCAAAGTCAGTGAGGAGTGTGGACTGAATTCCAGGAAAAGAAGTATAAACATTGAAACCTCTGAAAACAAAACTATAAACAAATTTATGCAAGGGACTAAGAGGAGCAGTGAGAGACGCTGAAGAATCGGAATAGAAGGGTGCATTGGTGTCACACAGGAGAGAGACAGGCTAGTCACCTCTGTTTACACCATGGCAGGTAAGAGGGGAACATACGGAACAGACACTCTTGAATTTGGTAATGAGAACGCTAATGCTGATCCACAAGTGAGCACTTTTGAACAAATGATGAAAACAAGAAACCAGGCAGCAAATGGTGGACTTGTAGTTAGAAAGAAGAAATAGTGACCAGGCCCAGTGGCTCAGGCCTGTAATCTTAGCACTTTGGGAGGATGGGGTGGGCAGATCGCTAGAGCCCAGGAGTTCCAGATCAGCCTGGGCAACATGTGGAAAACCTGTCTCTACTAAACAAACAAACAAACATCGCTGGGTGTGGTGGCCCGTGCCTGTAGTCTCAGCTCCTTGGAAGGATGAGGCATAAGGATTACTTGAGCCCAGGAGTTCAAGGCTGCAGTGAGCCAAGATCATGCCATTGCACACTGCACTCCAGCCTTGGTGGCAGAGGGAGACTCTGTCCCCCCCACAAAAGAAAAAAAAAAGAAAGAAAGAAAAGGAAAAGAAAAAATAAAAAGCAGCAAATTACAACTATTTTTTTCAGTGGAATTACACCCTGAAGGATGATGGCAAATAGGAGTAGGGAGGTTGTGAGCATTATTGCAAATATAGGAGAATGAACCAGGGAAGTGAAGGAGATGAAAGGCGACAGAGAGAGAGACAGAAGAGGAAAGTGGAGGACACAGGGAGAAGGAGAAGCCACTCTCCTGACAAAGGAAGCAACAAATACGGGTCAAAGTGTTTTAGCATAGTTTTATTTCTCTTTTTGTGAATTCTCTGCATAGAAATTCATAAATGTTTAATTTCACAGGTAAGGTAGGACATACTGCAGAATTTCTCATCATTAACATGGAATATGGAAGCATAACATTTTATTTAAAGTTTTCTTTTCACCATTTATTAATTTTAGTAATTGAATTCCACATCTATGTATTGAGCAATGAGATTTATGCAGAGTGACCAATTATGTCTTCATCCTTATTGAGCCTGTAATCTAGAATACAGTTCAAAAGGAAAACATGGCAAGATAATTGCGCTTTTGTCTAGACATTAGGGGTTAAGCCCCTGACCTGTATGTATTCCTCATTCTGCAACTTTGTAGTTCTGCAAGTGAAAAATTAATGCATTTGGTATTGATATTTTATAATTATGATCAATATTTTAATATCTTCTAAATAGAAAAATATTAACACAGGGCTTGATTTCAGACCTTTTCTAAGAACCACTAATATATTTATTAAAATTAATCTATTTAGATTAAAAACCCATGAACATTTTATTTCTTGGGGGTTTGAGTTTTTCTCAGACATACTTTACAAGGATATGTTTAGATAATTGTCTAAGAATTGATGTTTTAAGTATTTTGATGAAATGATGGACTATTGTTGGTAATAATGAATGCTTTATAAAGCGTCTCTGCAACAACCACTAATTAGCTTTATTATAGCCCACAGTTAATTCTTTTGAATAACTTATGTAAATGATGAAACTCTAGTAGTTTTTCAGAATTTCCTGACAATGAGATTTTGAGCGTATTAAGTGTGGCAAATTTCTGACAGCAGGTACATTTCTTTGTTGCATTTTGAGAAAGAAATAATCCAAATACTAGAATTTATTTAACTGTGGAGGTTTTTCCTTTTCCAAAAGCTTTGAAAGTATAAACTGAGAAAAGCAGACTAGAAAAAGAGTCATTAGATTTGCATCTTAAGAACAAAGAAATAAATGAAAATGTGACTATTGTCTTTATCTTCACTGTTATTGTGTGCAGTATCCTTCTATAATCTTTTCTTGTAATGAGACTTAATAGCTGCTTTTGAGATATTAATGGAAATTGTCACAGACAAGGGAGATATTACGGCATCTAATGAACTAAAGTAAGACTAAAAGGAAAGGAAAAGGAACAATAAGTAAAATTGACACAAATAAAAAGAATTTAACTAGTTTCTAAAATTTAACCCCATAGATGACTCTGCCATGAAATCTAAGGATGAAAATGCATTACTATCCATTTCCTAAAATATCATTTATCAAACACAATTAGCAATTTATTTTTGTTATTTTGCATTTAAGTGTTATTTAAAAACCCTTTACTTCAATTTTATGCAATATCTATATTTATAAAAATTTCACCTGACTTAAAGGGCAAGTCAGATCATTGGGTTTGTTACAGCAAACAAAAGTACAGATTCCAAGAATTCAAGTAAAATAGTGGGTAAGAATATAGAGAATAATGTAGTGATTATAGTTGAATTTAACTATATATTGAACAGTTGGGAAAATCTGAAGTTTAAATCAGTTTACTTCATAGGAACTATTGACTCTGACTCTTTCAGTGCTTACCTTTGGGTAAAACTGATATTCACAAAAGTTGATGCTTAGGTAAGATAATTTCATAAATGTACACACTTGCCCTTGTTTCTTGAAAGCTGAGTGGTGAGTGGCTGCCATTTAAGCAGGAGTGTATTGCCATCTAATTAAATGAAGGATGTACAATTGAGCTGTCACGTAAAGAATTATGAGGTTAGGACATAAGTTATGATGGCAACCAGACTTCTTTTTTTTTTATTTTTTTCTTTTCTAGGGCATTCCCTAAGGAATGAATTGTAAATAACGCCATCCAAATTCCTGAGAACAAGATGCATGCCAGGTTTCTGCCAGGATAGCAGTTGATGCCTAATTGAGCCTGGGATTGTTAAAATGTCTCCTTTTTATAGTCCTGAATAATGTAGAGCTAATGAACAAATTCCATTTTATATCTGAAAGCATCAGCTCTCTAGCAAAGATTTTTTTTAATGATTTGGCTTACTAAAAAAAAAATAAATAAAAATAAAAATATAGAGACTCTTCTTAGCACAACCTCTGTCTTCATATAGGTGCTAAATTTTTAATTAAAATTATATGTAAATTGCTATAGCACATACACAGCTATTCTAATAAGAACTGAATGATGAATTGATTGGTCTTGAAAACTGCATTCCATTTTAATCATATATTTTGGTTCAGGAGTGAAAAAAACGGAATCCTTGTCTATTGTTGCCTTCTTTTTCCTCTGACTTTCAGACATGTAGAACATTCCCGAAATTTTTAGACAGTTAATGCTTATCCCATGCTTAAGAAGAAATACTTATTTTTTTCCTTTCAATTGTGGATATTACAAACAGAGATTAGTCCCTCTCACTTCAGAGCTGTCAGTATTGAAGTGGCATGAGCTATTAACATTCTATTGTAAGTGGTCAGAAGCTTCCTTTGGCATTCCTGTCAAAAGGCCACTAAAACCACCAGTTTGTGCTGTTTTCACTAAGATAATCCATTGCTATCCATTTTGTTGGTTGGTGCCATTTAATATGCCATATTTACTAATAATCCTATGCAACTACTGAATCTTTTCTACTAAAGAGAGAAATAAAAGGTAAATTTTAAATCAGGCTATACTCACATGAATGCTCTGATTTGATTTGCACATAAATATTTTATTCCAGGAAAAATGAAATTAAATGCAATAAATAATTTTAAACTATCTTTGATTAGTTAAATAGGACTAAATGTACACTCTTTCCCTTTTTTCTTGAAAACTGAGTGGTGAGTGGTCAGGTGTTAGAACAACTAACAAAAATAGAAGATAACTCATGTAACCACAAGGACAGTTATACAGAACACCCAATAGGCTGCCCAAAGGCCAGAATCTATCATTTTCTGGCTCTATCACTCCTCTAACTGTTAATCTCAGTACAGACTTTATAATAGGCCAAAACTGGCCCTTGTTTAAAGGAAGGAATAAAATAACGATATGTATTTGTAAGAGGGATATACATATTCTTGGTCTTCTTGTTCAGTTAATTTATAAGGTATCATATATTTTTTCTCAAATTTCCAAATCTTAATCTAGGCTAGGAATCAAAAGACAGGATGAATTTTTATATTTTGAATATACATCTGTCCCATGACTTCAGTCTCATGAACAATATACAATGTATTTTCTCACAAATTAATCTATTTATTAATGATTTTTATGCCTATATTATGATGGGCATGGCACTAGACATTGAAGCTAGATCAATGAATAATTAGGAAAAACGTTCTACCCTATAGGAAATTCACTGCAGAGAGAGGAAATACAAAATAGAGTGTGTCCGACAAGCACCAGTGCTATGAAGAAAAATCAACTAGGAGCAGAGGACAAGGAGGGCCCCATGGGAGCAGGGCAGAGGTTTTGGAATTTTAAGTCTCATGTGACCTAAAGAATCAAAGCTGAGAATTTCTATTTAGGATTTTCCCATATTTGATCACACTCTTTATTTGCCTGAGGTTGATTTTTACATACGAAAAATTTCTGGTGCTGTTAGATAAGTCAAATTTGGTAAGTTTTTCTTCACTCTTCTTTTAGACTTTTATGTGTGTTAATTGTTAAAGCTACAGTCAAAATCTCTCACTTTTACATCTTGCTAACATAGTGATGTGAGTTAGCAAATAAAATTGTATAATCTCCTTCAGGGAAGACTTTTAAAAATAGGTAAACAAAAATCTGAATTTCATGTAAATTTAGTCCTCTCTTGAGTCTCATTGATCCCTAAATCTTCTTTGATTCTGTTAGTCTAGGATGCATTTCAACTTCCAGAGAGAGAGACAGAGAGAGAGAGAGAGAGAGAGAGAGAGAGAGAGAGAGAGAGTTATTTTGATTATTGTGGTAAATATTAGAATTCTAATTAAAAATATAACTCAATAAAACTTTCTATGTGTTACTGTCTTCACTGCAAGCAACTCTGATGAACTAGATCCCATTTTTAAATTAGTTTTATTGTGACCAGAAAAGGCTGGTTTTGTGGACTTTGAGGAGCCAGACTAATTGTGACCCAGATAGAGCAGGATGGCTTTGCTTTTATTAAATGGTGTCTGAGGTGAATGTCAAACAGCATACATCAACCTCTGTCCTCCTTCTGGCTTCGATGGGAGTTGTATGAGTATATAGAGTATGAATTTGGCCCTACAAATCTAAAAGACAGTGGAATAACCCAGATCACTATTTTAGAGTCCAGTGACTGTTTTTTAAAAAATTAATTAATCTCTTTGACAGATTCCATGTCCTTTTCTTGTGATGTGCAAGTGACTTTCCCTTGAGGAATAATCTTCTAGCAATTCCCATACACAGTTTCAGCTACCAAAACATTAGCTTTTCTAATAAGGTACACATTTAAGGATTTTTTATCTTAAAAAACTCATTTCATTGCTGATGTGTACCAGTTATTAATTTATATCTTTTGAATTTTAAAATCTAAAGCTATTTAATTCACAAAAATTTCCATTTATTTTAGCTTATACTAGAAACATTTGTTTCATTGCTAATCAAATAAGATTTTGAAATAATTATCAAACTTTTTACACTTTATAAATCTGTTATTCTCCTTCCATCTTCAGAGGAATAAATTGTTATAAAAAATTAAATTTCCTTCTAATCATAGCTAATTATATACAAGAAGTTATACAGTAATAAGAAACAATATGGTGCTGAGATTAGGAACACCACAGCTACATTTAGCTCATGTTTCTGTTCGTTTCTACTAACAGCCAATTTCTAATTACCTACAATTTATAAATAGCTTTATATGAAATATGTAACTACCCTATTACACTGTTGAAAAAATAAAAATGTTTATCTGTAATAAAAAATAGACTGTTCAAATGTTTAATTCCATCTCTAACAGTGATTGTTCAGACACCTTCACCTCTATCCTCATATCAAATGCAAATAAAAACAATCACAAAATTTTTTAGAATCCTTGGAAAATTAAACTAATCTTATTAATGCTGATGCTTTGGTTTGAATAAAAATAATCCTACATACTAAGGACATTTTATTTGATAGATGACTGATTGTGTTTATTTTGATAATCTCCTCCCCTTTGGGGTAAATAAAATATATTTTGATATAAAAAGACAGTGTAGATCTTTTAACAAATTAAGACACTACATTTGTTCATTCTTAGATTCAACAAAGATTTATGGGAATGAGATTTGTGTTAAGACTGTGGGCTAAAAACATGTATGAAGAGTTTCCTACCTAATGTGAAAGACATGCAATTAAATTCATAATGAAGATATAATGGAATTGTGAATAGTAGAAATGTGTACAACACAGTATAAGAATTTTTAAAATTGAGCAAATTTAGTATCTGAGCTATATACCTTGAAAGATAACTAGAAATACACCAGGTAGAAAGTTGACCAAAAGGGTGCATATGGAAGACATCCCAGACAATGAGGGTGGGAATCAGGTCCCAAGGAGGGAGTGAGATTAACATATTTATGAGGCACAGAGTAGTTTGATGTAATTAAAAGAATCAGGCTTGGGCTAGATCACAAAGAGCTTTTCTTAATGTATTTACTCAAAAAATATTGGTAGAGAATCCAGGAAGTTTCTCTGGTACTGTGTTCTTCATTATGATTGTCTTGTGTCCTTCAAAATTATACCACCACATGCAATAACTATTCTAGAGGTTCCCAACATTCAAGCAGAAAACATAAATATGTAGATATTACAGTTCAAAGGAAAAGAGAAACCACTGCCTTTATGTTGGTTGCACTGAACATTCAGAAGTAAAAACATTGCATTCCTCATTCTCTTATTTTCTTGTGTTATATTCAGTATAAATAAAAGATATGTGCAATAATCTAAATCAGCTAAATCGCTGGCAAAAGCTATGCAATCAGTATGTGGGGGAGAGTACACAACATGATTTAAATGGATTCAGTAAATACAGATTAAATACCTTGTAAGTGCTGGAAGGTAGAGTACACATATCGATAAGACACACTTCTTGCCCTTGAGACTTTTATGGTCTTCCAAAGTAGACAAATAAACAGGTAATTCAAAAATATTCTGGCAAATTCTAAGAACAGAGCAGCCCATGCAGGATGTCTGGGAACACAGAGCAGGATCTTCCAGGAACTGAGCAAGACGTCTTGGAGGAAGTAGGGCTCAGCTGTCTGGAAGAATGAGTAGTGAATATCCTTCAGCAGATAGAGACTAACTAAAAGACAGGATTTCTGTGGTGCTAGCAGGAGCACAGAGAGTTTCTAATTCTTAGCATATCAAGTATGAAATAATTGGGTGAGGCTGAAGTTGAAGGTTCATAAAAATTGAAGCTGTGTAGCTAGACGGGGAACAGTGAGGTCAGAGGGGGCCTTATAGCCACCTTCTGGAATTTGGAATTAACACTGCAGGTAATGGAGGTGTTACATAGTTTTCAGTAGGGGTAAGGTATAACTGTATTTGTATTTTAAACTGATATCTCTGGCTGAATTGTTCTGCTGTCCTTGGGGAGTGATGGTGCAAAGACTCTAGGCTTCAGAACTGCAGAAACAGTTTTTCCTATTCACAACGGTCTCAATGACCTGCAAAGTGAGCAGGTGCTCAATAGATTTTTGTCAAATAAACAAACACACATTTTGGTGGTTATTGATAAGAGAGAGAGAAGCCTGACCCAGGGCAGTGGTGGTAGAGGGTGGAGAATCGTGGATGGATATAAATATAGGAAAAAGGTCTAGGAATGAAGATGAACAAAATGTGGTGATTGAGTCTGAGAGGGAAAGAGAAACAGATGATTCAGGGCTTGGAAAAAGGAAACATTATTGGTCATGTTAATTTTTATTTAACTCCCTATGGAACACATAAGTGAAACACATATACTTTTGCTTCTAAAGATTCATTAATATTCTTGGCTCTTACACATCCAATAGTAGCAGTATTCCCAAGGAGTCATTGCTTGTTACATTTTTCTGAATATGCACACTATATCTCCAAAGAGACTGTAAAATTTCTATGGGCAGAAACTGTGTCTAATACCTCTCTAATCTCTTCACACAGTGCACAGCACAGGTTTTATTAAGTATCTATCCATCAGCTGGCATTTTTATTTCCATTTAAGTCAAAACCTCCAAGAGCAGATTAAAAAACATATATAATTTCATTGCAGAGGCAATAATATTTTCACAGAGTGTCTGAAATACTATCTTCATCATCTACCTGATGGGAACAAGAGATAATTAAAAGTCGCATATTTTGTTCCTTTTGGTACTTTGGTACCTCAGTCTCAATGATTAGTGCCTTAGATATTGATCACTTTTATAATAAACTGTTATCTACAGGAATGATGACAGACACAGTCCCCTTTCCCTGCACTACTCATTCCCATTCTCACACAGAGATTTTAATTGCAGAACCTAGATGAGCCCTTCTTGTTTATTACTCTGGTTAGTGGTCTCTAGTGTTTCACTGTGACTTGATGATCTCTACTCAGGCTTCTCTGTCTCACTGTAGGATGACATTTTTAAATAAACATGGATCTTAAAGAGTCTATTAATTTATATAAGTTAATGTGATTACTTAGGCAGAGTTGATATTATAAAAATAGCCATTTTTTTTTCTTAAGAAGAATGAGGAGAAAATATAATGCAGGAAAAATAGGTCTTTATGTCCTATTAAGAAGCAGTATATGCTTTCTTACGTAAAGGGCAAATTTTAATTACTTTTATGCATTGATAAAGAGAGTCATGCATATCAATAAGAGAAATTTTAAAAGTGAAAAAAAAATTTTTCACCCATTTTTCTTTTCAAAAACTGTTTAACTTTCATTAAAATAAAAGTTCAGGGGTACATGTGCAGATTTGTTATATAGGTTAACTTGTGTCACAGGGATATCAATAATTTATGTTATAATTTAAAATTATAATATTTATAATTAATAGCTACAAACACCTTGCATTATTTTTGCCAGTAGAAACTAAGTAAATCGATGAAAACTTAAAGGAATAAGAGAGCAACATTAACTACTTGGTGTTTAAATTTCATGGTTATTCTAACACCCCAAATTTATTGCTGTGATAGTGAGTAACGCAGTCTTGTTTTTGCTGGTGTTCACGGGCATACATTCTGATAGAAACAGATTCCTATTGAAGGAGAAACTTCCAATGTCACAAAAATCAATAATAGGTTTTAGTCTCATAAATTAACTAATTCATTGTGTTTAACTTGGGAGAGCGATTTAAACCTACAATATCTTTTTTGACTATTAAATAAAACATAAAAAAGTATATATATATTTAAATCCTGCTATTAGAGGTTGCTGATGAATAGATAATTCATTAATATAAAATTTATTCTGCACTTACTTCTGAAATAGCTTAAGCTCAATTCAATGGTGGGGGGGGCAAGAAGTATATAAGTCCTAAATATTTTTGAATGTATGAATCAACAAATGAAGAAGGATTTAAAATGGCCAATGCATACTCTCATTATATATAAAAGTTTCTATTTATTAGAAAAGTTGAAAGCATAAAAATACATCTTCTTAATCTATAGATTTATACAACTATTTGTAAACTACATATTATTTGTAGTTTTCTCCAAAAATCTGATTGATTCTAGAAAGTTTCCTTCATTGCTTGAGATGCAAGTTATAGAATGGTTCTTATATTCTACGAAGACTGTACATAAGAAAATAACTATAATTTAGCACAACAAAGAATAATTCATGTGGAAGCTTTAAATCAGATTCATTCTTTATGTAGCAGGAAGACAGCCAAGTGTATTAAGCATGAGAAGTATCTTTTTAGCCTAGGAAGTTGTGTGGTCATAGAGTCATATATTTCCAATTGTGTAACTTGGCTCTGTGCTCAAGAGAACATCACTTAGATGTCCTTGTCCTGAGCATTTTGATTTTTTAAAAAATATATGAATCTCCTTTAAAAGCTTTCAGGCATGAGCTTTGAAGTAGTAAATCAAGTTTACCTGAGTATGCATTATAACTGTCTAATCCATGAAAGTGATACTCCATTTATTTTGTGATATTTGATTCCCTGTTAAATACTTTAAAATGTAGGTTCCTGTCTGGCCATGTGGTGTGAGGGTACTTAATATCTAAGAGGATTCACTTGTCATTAATATGTTTAAAGGGTCTTAAAATATTTCTTTAGAGTGAAATCATTTTGAAGAGTCGTCTATTCATTGCCCATCTCTAAAACAGTAAAAGTTAGCAATTATAATGTATTCATAAAGAAGGTATATTTCTCCTCCTCCTGTCAACTTCAAGTATGGGAGTGCACTAAAATGGAGTAAGAAGGGGATGTCAGGAAAAAATAGCCTTACAAACTGTCTATGAGATTTTAGGATGCAACATGAACTGGGAGTAATTGCAATTGACAATTTCATTAGATTTCCTGAAATTCTCTCATTAGGCAGAATACATTCATTCAATATAAATTTCATATATATGTTATGAAAGGAAAAGGAGTGGTGACTGAAGTTGTAAGTGAAACCAAGAAAGGATTATTTAACGGAAAATAAAAACATAATTGTGGACTGATGAGAAAAATCCAAAAGAAGTGAAAAATTTGAGAGCACAGTCCCTACTATCATGAAGGACATGAGAGAGAATAATCTAGCAGCTAAATAATTAAGGATATACTCTGATTCTATGATGCAAATAAAACAAGAAGCTGGGTAAGCAGAGAGATGAGGAGGAATTAGTTTTCCTGAGAGGTTTGTGACCAGAAAGAACCAGTTCTGAAAGTGGAATGTTCTAGGCTGAGGAACTAACCAGTATGAAGACTCTAGGGCAGGAATCAGACTGGTTTTTCATGAAACAATGAAGTTTCTTAAAGGCTAGTGTATGGAATTTGCATTTTGTTCTAACAACAGTAAAAAGGCATGAGAGTTTTTAAAAGTTGTGTTGCTCTCTATGTAGAGAATGGATTTGAGAAAAAGACATGGGTAGAAGCAAGAGAACTACTTAGAAGTGGGTTGTCATAGCACAGATGAAGTTGATGGTCACATGGCTGAGAATGGTCATGAGAAAAGTGAATAAAGATGGAATTTTAATTTTATTTATGTAAAAGCATACAAATAAACATTTTTGGAGTATACTTCACAATAACCTTAGAATCACAATAACTGGCATTTATCGAGCACTTGCTATTTCTGTGAGTACTGTAGTCAGCACTTATAAGCAATATTTTCTTTATTTTCACATCGCTCCTGTGAGATACAGTAATTATCCCCAGATGAGAAAGCTGAACTTTAGAGAGGAACTTTTCGCTTGCTCAGAGGCACATGGCGAGCACTTATTGAAGCTGCTCAACTTGGAGTCCACATTAACAATCACCTCCCTATTGCCTTCCCAAGTGACCATGTTTTATTTTCCCATATCAGCACTACCATCTACATTTCAGGCCTCATGATAATATTATTTATCAGTTCCAGTCTGTGCTTAAAAATCATGACTAATCAAAAGGGGGAAATGTCTTGCCTTCCTTACCGAAGACTAGATGATTCCTAAAATAAATTAATTACATCAAATGATTATGCAAGTTCCATAGTAGTCAAGAGCCCATATGAACTAGACTGACTTAATTTGAATCTCTGCTCTGCCAGTTACTATTTGTATTACCATAGGTGAATTACTTACCTCAGTTTTCTCATCTGTAATGTGGATTTATGGTAGTGATGACCTCATAAGGTTGTTATGAGGATTTAATAAATTAACAACTGTAAAATACTTAGGAGTGTGCATGCACCTATTAAGAGCTCCCTGTTTATTAAATACACCATCTCTAATCATTGCTTTATGCTCTGTGGATAGTTTTAGAGTCAAACAGTGGTTCTTCATCTGTTCAGAAATTCTGAAGCTGTAGAGATACAGGTTTAAGAATCCAGGTCAAAGATTGTTTTAGTTGCTTACCAAAGCATTCAGAGGTTCTGCTTACCATAAGAATTAAGAATGTGACAATTTTTATCTGAATGAGATCTTCACATTCTTTTTTTTTTTTTTTTTTTTTTTTCTGTTTTTCGAGACGGAGTCTCAGTCTGTCGCCCAGGCTGGAATGCAGTGGTGCGATCTCGGCTCACTGCCAGCTCCACTTCTCAGGTTCGCGCCATTCTCCTGCTTCAGCCTCCCGAGTAGCTGGGACTATAGGCGCCCGCCACCACGCCTAGCTAATTTTTTTTGTATGTTTAGTAGAGACGGGGTTTCACCGTGTTAGCCAGGGTGGTCTCCATCTCCTGACCTCGTGACCCGCCCTCCTCAGCCTCCCAAAGTGCTGGGATTACAGGCGTGAGCCGCCGCACCCGGCCCAGAATTTTTTTTATATAGACAATCCATATCTGGATCAGGTAGAGAGGGGTACAGCTGGTCAGTGCCAGAGCCAGTACTAGAATTCAGGTCTCATGATGTCCAATCTTGTGTGTAAAAAGCACTGAAATGTTTTTCAAACATGATTACATGATCTCCTAGTTAAGACCCTGCCGCAAGTTTATTTCTAGTAACACGACTATTTGTCACTCTGCAATGCTTTTGCTTTCCTATCATGGCTTTGGCTTGGGGATTACGCTTATGATCAAAGAGTAGCAAAGTGTATTTTGGAAGCAACGTAAAAGAGCTTCTCAAAATTATTATATTTGTGCCACGTGGTACATGTCTCATTATCTCAGGTTGTGCCACAAATATAAAGAGAATTTCAAGTCTCTAAAACACAATGTATAAAAGTATAAGCATGTTGTACTTGACAAGCATTAGTCAATAAGAACTGCTTATGGACCTTGAATTCAATTATTCTAAACATACAGTGACACTCTGTAGTGGAACATAGGGAATTAAAGCATGCAATGGATAAAACAGTTTAAAGAGGTACTATGGACTGCAGACAGCACCACTTAAAAAATTTTTAAATATATTCAACCCAAAATGCTCATGACAGATTATCAGTAAAGGAAATGAAGTTGCTTGGGGGGCCATATATAATATTTAAAGGTGATTTCAAGAAAGATGAACTCCCTTTCTACAATAAAATTACAGTGGCTACCATGTAAAGAATATGGTCTGTGTTTCAGACACTGTGTAAAGTGCCTAATCAAGAATCCTTACAATAATTAATTCTCCCAGTGAATTTACATGGAAAGTATTATGATCAGATGCTTGGCTTATAGTGGTATGCAATAAATAATTGTTTCTCGGATGAGAAAACTGGGGTTCAGTGATACATCTAGCAGCTGGAGGAACTGTCATTCTAACTCAAATTGTCTGAATCCAAAAAGCCAAGCTCTTTATTCCTCAGTGTTCTTTTTTTCAGCATCTTGTTGGAGTAAAAACATTGGATATTGAATGGGTTAACCTCATTGTGTGGAATATTTAGGTTGATTTGTGTATATTTGTGAATGAAGAATTCTTTTTTTTTTTTTTTTATTGAAACAGAGTCATGCTTTGTCACTCAGGCTGGAGTGCAGTGGCACCAATCTCGGCTTGCTGCAACCTCCACCTCCCAAGTTCAAGCAATTCTCCGACCTCAGCCTCACTGGATTGTAGCTGGGATGACAATAGTGTGCCACATGTCCGGCTAATTTTTTGTACTTTTAGTAAAGACAGAGTTTCTCCATATTAGCCAGGCTGGTCTTGAACTCCTGGACTCAAGTGATCCACCCACCGTGGTCTCCCAAAGTGCTGGGATTACAGGCGTAAGCCACCACACCCAATCGAATAAGTCTTAAGATCCAGAAAGTTCAAAGAATTTTTAAAAGCACATCTTATTCTTGACAAGTACATGTAATTGTAATGTATTAAAGAGAAAACATAAACAGAAGATGCAGTTTCTGAAATTAAAATTCAGAAGCATTTATTATGGTGCCTTTTATATTGTATAATTTCTTCTGGTGCTTGTAGCTATGGGCACTAGAAGTTGGGTTTGAAATTCTGTAAGTATACACTAATTTGGTAATATATGGTTAGCACCGAGTACTTAGGAAATGAATAAAAGATTAAGAAGTTATCAAAAGCCATTTTATCTATCAAATTGTTTTGTGCAGAGCTGAATCCCACAAATTGGTTTGTGATATGAATACTGAGAAAGATCTAAAATACTATCGTATTATTCCAGGAAATTAGCCTCATTATTAGTAGTCACTTTTTTAAACAACTGAAATCCAAACAAATATTGACTAGGGTTTCCAGAACATTTCATTCACTCTTTATTCTCTTCTTCTAAAGATCATATTTCACAAAAGAATCACAATTTTCTTCTACACATACTACTTATAAATTCTTAGTTTAAACATAGATTAGACCCCTTGTGAGTATTGATATATCGATCTTACAATTCATATACAATTATTAATATTATGCAGTATTCATTAGAGTATGTTAAATTACATACTGAATAAATGCACTACTTTTGTTGTTACACTTTTGGTGGGTAAATTTCCCAGCAAGCAATCAAGTCATTCACATGCTACAAAGAGGTTCTGAGGTTCTTATTTTTTTCAATTATTTATAATATGGCTCTAATCCTGTGTTTTCAAAATAACTTTTGTTTGCTATTTTAATGCACCTTAGTTTCTAATACTATATTAATTAAGGACATATGTAGATATTTAAAGAAACATTACCAAGTGGCATATGATAACTAAACTGGGAATTCTTCCCATCAACAAGGGGACCATTCTGTACAAAAATGATACTGCCTGGCCTGAAGTCCAAAGACAATACAAAAACATGATCAATAACATAATGAAATGGTGCAACTATGTCTATACAATTGCAGACATTGGTTAGAGTTTCACCATTAAGAGATGCTACCCTGAAGTAAAAAGGTGCCCCAAATCGCCAACTACAAAGTTAACAACTAATACAGAAAAATTATCTGTCATGTCAAAATTGTGCATATGTATAGATTGAGTTTTAATTTACAATAGAAATCAGAAAAAAAGGTAATAAAATAGAGTGCTTGCAGAGATAAACTATGTTATAAAGAATATAGACATTCTATGAAAAACTCAAAGACAAGGAATTATTTTGAACAGATTCTGTGATGCTTAAGTGTTTACAATATTAAAATATTTGCATATATTTGAAAATAAGTAAGTAAAAATTAAAACTCTCCATACCCACATTTCTACTTCACGTAGGTACTATTGCTAATAGGTTCTTCTGTATCCATATCTACATACCTATACACATCTTAAAATATGGTTACTGATTGGACTAGGGTATATAATTACAGTATATACTGTTCTCAACTTGTGCATACATGTAGATTAAGTTGTACTTTACAATGGAAACCAGAAGATGTATATAATAAAATATAGCACTTGTGTAGAGAAATTATGTTTTTAAAGACTGTAGACATTCTATGGAAAACTCAAAGACAAAGAATGATTTTGAACAGATTCCATGATGCTTATGTAATTGCAATATTAAAATAATTACTACAAAATTTTATAGTAAAATAAAATAAACAAGGTAAAAAGAAGAAATATAAAAAGCTAATAACCAGAGGAAAAGATGCTATCCATATCTACACTCATACACACTTCTTAAAATATTATTACAGATTGGATTATATTATATAATTATAGTATACACTGTTCTCAACTTGGTTCTTAACAGTTAGTAATATATTATGGCTATTTTCCATAATAACACTTGCAACATTACTTTGATATTTCTATTGCCTAGAAACCCATTGTGTAGATGTACCATTGCTTAATTAACTAGTATCCTATGAGTGAATATTTAGTTTGTTTTTAACTTATTATTATTGAAATGTATCTTGATGGTCCTTGCATGTGGGCCTTTGTGTAGCAGTGGGAAAATGTTCATAGAAAAATTTCCTAGAGTAGGAATCTGGGTCAAAATTTTAAGTATTTCAAATTTCGATATTGACAAAACATCTTCCATTAGAGATTGGACCAATTACTAGTGAAGTATGAAAAGATCTATTTTTCCATTTCTTTGTGAAATTTTAATCAACATCATAGATAAAAGATAGTATTACATTTTGATGCACACGTTTTAAATTTTGAGAGATGATCAGCACTTTTCCTATATTTACTACCTTTTCATATTTCTTTTTTCATTGTCTACTTATTTCATTTTTTTCATCCTTCTATTTCATTTGAGCATCAGTTTGCTATTGAGTTGTAAGTGCTCTTTTCATTTTAAGGCTATCAGCACTTTGACTCTTGTGAGTTGAAAATATTTCTTACTGATTATCATTTGGCTACTGACTTGTTTCATAGCATTTGTTATTGTATAGGATTAAAGAAGAAATCGTAGTAAATTTTGAATTGTTTACATTAAGTCTTCTTGGAAAAGCCTTTCCATCCAAGATTTTTAAAAATTAAATATCTCTTACTTTTGATTTTAGTATATATATATATAGAGAGAGAGAGAGAGAGAGAGCTTACCTGTCACAGTATCAAGGTAAAGAAAATAAACGAAATATTTTTGTTTGGAATCCAAACTCAGTGTGATCTAAAATGCTTTGTTCTAAATAATTTCTATTATTTTAATATTAATATACACTCTTTTTTTCTTGAATAATTGAAAACATTTATTGTGTCTGCCAACTGATACAATTATCAATGTGCCCGCTCCATGCAGTGATCTTTCTTTGTAGTTTTACTTTTAGGGGGCAGTATGAGTTCTCACAGTGTTTTACAGTCTAATTACAAAACTCGAGGGATGATCTCTGAAAACCTTCAACTGTTACCTCCATTGCAATGAGGAGCAACCGAGGTTATTCAATTCAGAGTAAAGATGCTTCTTTTTCTTCATCTTTCTTGTTCAAATATATTATATCCTTTTATATTATCCACAGAAGAGTAGCAGCAATAACAAAAATACAAACTGGTGATTGCATGATTAGTGAATGAGAAGGGAAGCTGAAATATGTAATTTAAAACAAAGGACTCACATGTCTTATTAGACCTGAGTAACATTAAGATGAGTTCATAATTCAAAAGAAAAAATGTACTTTACATCTGACTGTATCGTTATGTCTTTATGTAAATCATTCATGCAATATGTTATTTATTTATAAATGAATCTCCTATAATATTCCAATTTTTAATCATATGATACTCAACTAGTAGCTCTGTCCACAAAAGCATAAATACATTTAAATCCAGAAGTTTCACATGTAAATAATTTTTTATTGCTGATAAATAATTTGGTTGGAAACTATGTGTGTATGTGTCTTTTTTGTGTGTGTGTTTTTTGAGACAGAGTCTCACTCTGTCACCCAGGCTGGAGTGGAGCGGTGCTATTTTGGCTCACTGCAACCTCTGCCTCCAGGTTCAAGTGATTATCCTGCCTCAGCCTCCCGAGTACCTGGGATTACAGGGATGCACGACCATGCCCAGCTAATGTTTTCTATTTTTAGTAGAGTTGGGGTTTACCGTGTTGGCCACGCTGGTCTCGAACTCCTGACCTCAAGTGATCTGCCTGCCTCAGCCTCCCAAAGTGATGGGACCACAAGCGTGAGCCACCACGCCCAGCAGAAATTGTGTTATTATGAACATTTCTTAGGCATGACATTAGGCCCTTCAGAGCTAACAATAATCAATAGAGGCTTTCTCAAAATATAGCCATGCACTGCATAATGACATTTTAGTCAATGACAGGCTGCATTTATGACGGTGGTTCCATAAGATTATAATGCAGCTGAAAAACACCTATTGCCTAGTGATTTTGTAGCCATCTTAACATCATATTACAAGGCATTACTCACATGTTTGTGGCAATACCAATTGTGTAAGAACCTAGCATGTACAATTACACAGTTACTAATACTTGATAGTGATACTAAACAATTATGTTACTGGCTTATGTATTCACTATACTATATTTTTCACCTTTATTTTAGAGTGCACTTTTTCTACATAGAAAAAAATTTAACTGTAGAACAGCCTCAGTTAGGTCCTTCAGGAGGTATCCAAAAGAAGGCATTGTCATAGGAGATGACAGCTCCATGCATGTTATTGCCCCTAAGACCTTCCAGTGCAACAAGATGTGGAGGTGGCAGGCATTGATATTAATGAACCTGACCCTGTGTAGGCCTAAGCTAGTGTGTGTATTTGTGTCTTACTTTTTAACAAAAAAGTTTTAAAAATAAAAATAATTAAAAATAGAAAAGCTTATATAATAAAGATAGAAAGACAGGTGATTTTTTTTTAATTTATTTATTATTATTATACTTTAAGTTGTAGGGTACATGTGCATAACGTGCAGGTTTGTTACATATGTATACTTGTGCCATGTTGGTGTGCTGCACCCATCAACTTGTCATTTACATCAGGTATAACTCCCAATGTTTTTGTGCAGTTGTACAATGTGTTTGTATTTAACCTAAGTGGTTATTTATTTATTTATTTATTTATTGATTTATTTATTTTGAGGCAAAGTTTTGCTCTTGTTGCCTAGGCTGGAGTGCAATAGCACGATCCTGGCTCACTGCAACCTTTGCCTCCCAGGTTCAAGCTATTCTGCTTCAGCCTTCCGAGTAGCTGGGATTACAGGCAGGTGACACCATGCCCAGTTAATTTTGTGTTATTAGTAGAGACAAGGTTTCACCATGGGGGCCAGGCTGGTCTCGAATTCCTGACCTTAAGTGAGCCGCCCACCTCGACCTCCTAAAGTGCTGAGATTACAGGCATGAGCCACCGTGCCCGGCCAACCAAAGTGTTTTCACAAAAGAGTCAAAATGTTAAAAAACAAAAAAATTTACTAAAAAAGTTACAGTAAGCTAAGGTTAATTTATTAATGAAGAAAGAAAACTATTTTGACATACATTTAGTATAGCTTATATGTACAGCGCATATAATGTCTACAGTAGTATACAGTAATGCCTTAGTTCTCCACATTCATTTACGGCTCACTCACTGACTCACCTGCAGTAACTTTCAGTTCTACAAGCGCCATTCATGCTATGTGCCCTAAATGGGTATACCACATTTTAAGCTTTATATCCTATTTTGTTCTGCAACTTTTTTATGATTAGATATGTTTATATACACAAATATTAACTATCATGTTACAATTGCCTACAGTATTCAAAACAGTAACAAGCTGTATAGGTTTGTAGCCTAGGATAACAGACCATACCATGTGACCTAGGGGACTAGTAGGCTCTACCATTAATGTTTGTGTAAGTATACTTTAGATGATCACACAATGACAAAATCACCTAATGACACATTTCTCAGAATATATCCCCCTCTTTAAGCGATGCATGCTTGTACTATGAGAACTGACAGATAAAATAGAGTGACTTCTGCCAACTTTTAATTAGAGATAAAGTAATTTTAATTTAGTTCTTTAGGGGTGTGGTCTGTCTGCTCCACTCTACTGGTACTCCTTTAACTCATGTTGAGAATATGGACAATGATTTGTGTGTATACTGTTAGTAGCTAAAAGCTGCCTGGCTCCAGGCCCAGTTTTTCAACCAATTCTTCCCAGTGTAATAACTATTAGGCATTATAATTCACTTGGCTCCTGTCCTTCTGCTGCTTCTGGCTGGAATTCCTAATTGAAATTAAAAAGTGGTGATGCATAAATTTTCAAAGATTTGTAGGTTTGGATAAAACTCCCATGTGGTCAGTTTCTTTTCGATAGCTTATTCTAACTTGTATGAGAATTCTGTACCTAATCTCACTCAAAGATCTGGAAAATTATTGAAAATTATTAACAGTTAATTTGGACAGAAATGAGAATTTTTTCTACTATCAGAAGTTGGACAAAATATTACTCCGTTGAAATGGTTAAATTTACAAATATTAGAAAGGTTATCTTTTTATTATAGTGAGAATAATTCACAGCTATTCTACAATGTACACTGACACTACAGTATTTTATGATTCATATCTAAAAATGACCAAGTTTCACAAAATATTTCCTAAATTTAACTTAAATTACTATAGAGGAATCAAATTTGGAAAGATTTCAGATATCTGACAATTAACTATCAAGGTATAGAAAAGGCTTTCTAAGGCTCTAGAACAGAGATCCTTATTGCATACATTACTGCTTGTTGGCTTTTAAATTAAAACACCCCATTCCCTAAAAGCCATCTAGAAGTGGGGAGGTTTCACAATGGCCTTGTAAATGAAATCAAGTAAGCTCTTTTGAATGATGGATAAAACAATAAATCTAGACAAAACCAAAATCTCCAGTGGATTTATTATATGGCCACTATTGTACACTACCTGGAGCCTACATGTGAGATCTTATAAAGTGATCTAAACATTAACCAGACATTCTAGTTCTTTTTAATATGCTCTAAGAGAGTATGTTTCAAG
The DNA here is from genome assembly GCF_049350105.2 of Macaca mulatta. NCBI lineage: Eukaryota > Metazoa > Chordata > Mammalia > Primates > Cercopithecidae > Macaca > Macaca mulatta. The sequence continues at coordinate 59,287,923 of NC_133411.1, forward strand.
GAAATTTGCTAGTTGGAGAAAAGCCATTTTTTTGCATTTGTTCTACTTGGGTCTCTGCTTGCTCATGCCAGTGGTTCTGATTCCAGGACCACATGCTATTATAGGAATACCACTTCTCTTAATCACAGTGAAAGCCAAATTAAAATATTTCAGACAAAGACCTATACCTTTCGATTTTAAAAGGTTGTTCAAGTTCAATTTGGCCTAGAGTCATTCTATAAATGAAGTATTGATTAGCTTGGGTGAACAGAATATTGTAAAAGGGGTAAACTAGTGTGCTTTCTTAGTCATGAGACCATAGGAATGAGCTACAGTGGAATCAGGGGTTCCACTATTTTGCTGTGGAGGTGATTCAAAGACAACAAGTTTTAATAGTGATTAGAAGGAAACTAATAACCTTTTAAGAATCTGTTCTTTCGGCTAATACTTTTCATATATTGAGTTGTATAATCATGGATAAGTATTCTAGAACTTTTAAAATAAATTTTTATTTATCACAGTAGTCAAATGGAAATGGTTTTGTTTTCCTCAACTAAAAGCCTGTAAGTATTGATTAGAGCAGATTTACATGTAGGTTGAAGAATAAAAATCTTGGACTCTGTCAACGTTTCAAATCACCTGTAAAATGTTCAGTTTCCATTCTAAAACCATAAGGATTCTAACTGAAGAACACTCGTGAAACCATGAAAATGTGGAGGAAATAGTGTCTAATCTGAGGGTATATTTTGACTTTTAATAATGCTAGGACGCAGGGTTGAGAAGAGAATTGAGCAACTATTTATTCACTTCTGTTTTATTAGTCGAAGTCTAAGTGGTATAGACACAGACTCCATTAAGGGATAGGGTTTATATTCTGAAACTTTGCTATAAAAAACGTTGCTGGCATGGAATGACTTGTAGTTCCTGACGATCACCCTCTGCTCCCCACAATGGTAAAATGATTCTCGAGACACTGGTCACAACCATAATCTTGAGAAACTCTAAGGCTAATGAACCCAACACCATTTTCCCTGCTACGGAACCATAACACTACTACTATCACTGAGGTAAAGATTTCAAAAAGCTTTTATGGGAGAACTTTGTTACCCATAAAGTCCTCTCAAATGGAGGCTGCTCATTCTTTCAATTGATCCTCTTTTTTAGAACTATTACAGTTCATTGTCTTTACTCCATTTGGCCATTGCTAGGCTACTGCTCTTTCACCAGCACAAAGAAAAACAAGGTCTGTTCATGGTCTATGCCATGGGGCTTTGGCTTTTAGACTCTCATTTATATTTTGTCCTTTAAAGAATTAAAGATAAATAATTGGTATTCAAAGATTACTTTGTCACCTAATTGAAAAGTCATCTTTTATTTCAAATCTTGTTATCAATATGGATATCTATAATGTCCTCACAAATGAATCCTCTAATAAAAGCCTCTGAAATATTTCTGCACCAATGACCTTAACTCTTATTTTAATGTGTGTTTTTTTACCTTGATCTTGACATTATTTGGAACTTGTAATTTTCCAGGTATGCTCCTTAAAAATTTTGAATTAAGCGTTTCCAATTTCTGAATCATGTGCCCTCATTCACGTGGAATCTCTTTTACATTATTGAGATCTCCAATCATCAAGTACTAGATGTATTTCCTAACCCATTTGTTCAAAGTCCAGCAACCTTGTTCTCTGCCATTGTTTCCTAACTAATTACCAGCATCAGTTATTCCAATTATCTATTTCTATTCTGTTTCTTCTCTTGGGCCATATTGTTGTCAGACAAAATGGTAAAACCGTTGCTAAACTGGCAACACGACAGACTTACGGATCCACAGTAAATGAATTGTTTAAAACTGCTGAAAAGTACTTGTAGTTATTATTTTGTTCTGGAAAACTATAAATAGCATGGATTTTTTCTCATTTTTTTCCCTAAAATTTAAAAGTCGTCACCTGCAAAATCATTTTGTTTTATTCTGAAAGGTTATATTCTATTTCTCATTCACAATTTTATATGTTTGCATTTTATCTCTTATTTTGTGGGTTCTAATAACTACAGTGATGTTTGTTGCCTTTTTCTGTTAAATAAATTAATTCTACTTTTTCTCTTCTTTAATTTAATCATGTCTACTTTTATTATAATTTTTCCTGCTTTCCTGAGGTTTGTTTTTGTTCAACTACTTTTATCCTTTTTATTTTGTAATAAAAACACTTAAAGCTGTAAAATTTTCTCTGTGATAACTATGTCAGCATCCTATATGTTTTAATATGCCCTGTCTTCATTATTAGTAGTTTCTAATTAGGCTAAACATAAATCTTTTATTTCCTATTGACAGATATCATAGGTTATAACATAATAAAATTTACATTGGTTGGTCTTTAAGTGTTTAAACTGTTTACTAATTTCTAGTTTTGCTAATTTTTCAGGAGGTAATGGTGAATTGCAAGTTCAACTTTTCCATGTTGCAGATCTGGTTGATATGTAAGGAGTTTTACACACACCACCTGCTCTCAAAACACACCCACTCCCACACACTAACACACAGACTAAAAACACATGTAAATAATGGAAAAATTGTTGAAATATCATTGTGGATAGAAAAGAAAGTAAGGGCTATGACGTGGTTTGGCTGTGTTTCCCCACCCAAATTTTCATGTTGAATTGTAATTCCAATTATTGGGGAAAGTACTTAGTGGTAGGGGATTGGATCATGGGGATGGATTTCCCCCCATACTGTTCTCATGAGAGTGAATAAGTACTCACGAGGACTGATGGTTTAAAAGAGTGTGTCACCTGCCCCCTACCCTTGCTCCAACATGTGAAGAAAGTACTTGCCTGCCCTCCACCTCCTGCCATGACTGTAAGTTTCCTGAGGCCTTCCAATCATGCTTCCCTCTTAAGCCTGCAGAACTGTGAGTTAATTAAACTTCTTTTCTTCATGAATTATCCAGGTGCAGGTAGTTCTTTATAGCAGTGTGAGAACAGACTAATACAGGCTGTCTGCTTTATATATGATAGCATAAATCCATTACAAACTAGCCCACCACAAGATAATAACTCTGGAAAAACTCTAAATTAAATCCCTACTACCTGAAGGGACTAAGGAGAAAATGAATACAGATAAAATATGAGGTGGAGTTAAAACTTTGAACAGTAACTGACATTGTGTGAGTTTCCTGGGTTTTGTCTCATTTCATTTAGTTTGGTAGCTTTGCCTTAAGTATGGGCAGCAGTTGCTGAGCACTATAGCATGGATGGGTGAAATTCGAATAGAAATTAAAGCCTAATATTCTTCTGGCTAGAAAAAAACAGAGAAAGGAGCCCAAGTAACCAAGGACACTGGAGAGTAAGGGGTGAATGCTGGAGAAGAAAGAGCTAGAGAAAAGGTTCATTAACTTTATATATGAAATCTGCCCAGGTCTCAGGCTGACCACTGAATCATGCATGCATTGGTAATACCTGTTTCAATATTGAACTTCAACAATTGACAAAGATTTGAGTTACAAACCAGAGGAGCAAGACAGAGCTTCAAATCTGAGTCTAACAAAGTTAATTTCTCCCTAAAACAAAACCACTAACATTCTTCAGAAGACTATAATAGAACACAGAGTCTTTCTAACATAACATGCATAACAGTTAGGACATAATCCAAAATTACTTGACATAAAAAAATCAGGAAATAACACACACCCCCAAGAGAAAATGCAATCATTAGACTCACATCATGAGATGACTCAACATTGCAATTATCAAAGATGAAATTTAAATCAACTGTTAGAGTTGAAATTTGTCTCCCCCAAAGATTTTGAAGTCCTAACCCTCAGTACCTGTGAATGTGATCTTATTTACAAATGTGCTCTTTCCAAATGGTCAAGTTGAGATGAAGTCATCAGGGTTGGCCTTAATCCAATAGGACCCCATAATTATAAAAAAGGCAAAATTTAGATGCAGAGATAGATATATATAGAGGAACAATGATGTAAAACACATGAAGAATGTCATATACAAAACAAGGAATACCTGGGGCTATCAGGAGGTAGGAGGGAGGAATGGAAGAGATTATCCCTCAGAGTTCTCAGAATGAATCAGCCTTACAGACATGTTGATTTTGGACTTCCATCATCCAGAATTGTAAGATAATAAATTTTTGCTGTTTGAGTCACCCTCTTTGTGGCAGTTTGCTTTAGCAGCCCTAAGAAAGTTATACAGCAGATTAAAAAAAAGCTATACTGGATGAAGTAAAATGAAATGACTCTAAATGAATGAAAAAAGAAGTTATGCTTAGCAGATAAATGTAAAGAACAAAACATCAGCTCATGGATATTTGGAAATTGAAAAGTGCAATATTTGAAATACAAATTTTACCAGATGTGGTCAATAGCAAAATAAAAGTGACACAGGAATGGATCTGTGAACTCGAACATAAGAAAATGAAAATTATCCACTCTGAGAAAGAGAGAGAAAAGAAACATTGCCTCAGAGACTTGTGAGACAATATCAAAAGGTATAACATATGCGTAATTAGAGTCTCAGAAAGATAAGAGAGAATGGAGCTAAAAAATGATTAAAAGAAATAATGGTCAAAGACTTTGTAAATTTGGCCAAATACCTGGTTCAGTAAGATCAACAACCAAGAAGAAAAAAAATCAAAGAAAATTACTCCGACATACTTTAAAATCAAACTGTATAAAACTAAAGATACAGAAAAAATGTCCTGAAAACAACCATATCAAAACATTACATTCCATACAAGGAAACATTAATTTCAATGATAACAGACTTCATATCAGAAACTATAGGGGTAAAAATCAGTGGAAGAACATTTTTAAATTGCAGAGATAAAAAATGTATACTCAGAATTCTATATCAAGCCAACTTTTCTTTAAGAATGAAATAAAAACAAATGCAATTTCAAATAATGAAAATTTCAGATGCAATTTTTACTAGCAGACCTGTGCTATTAGAAATCATAATGGATAGAAAAGATAGCAAAAGGAAAGTTGGATTTTCAGTATCAAAAGCAAAAAATAAAAAAAAAGAAAAGAAATATTTGGGTAAATACAAAGTAATAACCCATCAGTATCTCTAAAACATGTAGTACAATTGATAGAAAAATTATAATCTTCTTTGGGGGGTTATAATCCATGTAAACATAATACATATGAAAACAATATCAGAAAGTTTAGTAGCAAGCATTGGTACAATAATTTTATTTTTGTAAATCTTATAACAATATTATAATAGTAACTCTAAACAGTCTAGGAGAAGGTAAGAATGGATGTTGCCATTACTAGAGCAATCATCTAAATAATTCCTTCTCATGTCTACAGAGGAGAGGTGGAGAACCTGGATTTCCACCGTATACTTGGCAATAATGAGGCAATGCCCCCCTTTGCCTACTGAAACTGCATAGGCTAAACACGTATTTAATTAAGCACCTGGTTCTTATAGCACTCATCATATGCAGGTTCCAATCCGAAGTTAAATCTATGTATATTAATTATAGTAATCAACATTTTTGGTATTATATCATTAATCTTAATTTTTTTTGGTTATGTTTACTTCTTGTTTCCTTCTCTTTTAACCTCTGTGTCTTGCCAAAGTGTTCCATTTTCTTTATTTTTTCCTCTCTTTATTTGGAAAGTCATTTTTAAAAATAATTGAAGTATATTTTACATCCAGCAAAATTTAGTTTTTTTGGAGTATGGATCTATGAGGTTGTACAAATGCATACAGGCATGTAACTATAGCCACAATCCAAAAATATCATCATCTGGAAAAATCCGTCATCTGAAAAAAAAAAAAAGCAAAAAATAGTTCTATCCTCTGAAAAAAAGAAAAATCCTCTTACTGCCCCTTTGTCACTTTCCCACTGCCTGTCCCGGTAGTGATTAATTTATTTTCATTCTTATAGTTTTGCCTTTCAAGAATGGCGTGCAAATTGACACATACAGGAAGTAGCCCTCTGAGTATAACTTCTTTTACTTAGCCTTATACATTTGATTTTATGCATATTGTAGTATATATCAGCAGTTTGTTCCTTTTAAAATTGATGAGTAGTATTCCATTGATTAGAGGTGCAGCAGTTTGTTTACCCATGTACTAGTTTAAGGACATTTGGATTGTTTCCAGTTTGGAATATTAATAAATAAAGCTACTATAAATATCCATATAGAGACTTTTAAGTAAAAATTTATTTCTCAAAAGTTTTAACTTTACAAAAAAGTTAATTTAGTAGAGTTTCCATATATTCCACACTAGTTTCCTCTATTAACAAGTTAAATTAGTAAGATACATTTGTTACAACTAATAAATATTTGTATCTTATTAATTAATGTCTGTATTTTATTCAGATTTTCTTCCTTTTTACTTAATGTCCTTTTTTGCGACCATACTCCTATCCAGAATAGCATATTGCAGTTAGTTCTGTTAGTTCTTATGTCTCCTTAAGTTCCTATGGTCTATGACAGTTTTTCAGACTCTCCTTGTTTTTGATGACGTTGGTAGCTTTGAGGAGTACCAATCAGGTAGAATGTCCTTCAGTTTTGGTTGTCCAACGTGTTTCTCATGGGGTTATTGGATTTGGGGAAGGAAAACCACAGAGGTAAAATTTCATTTCCCCACATATAATATAAGGGGGCAGATTATTAGTGAGACTTATCATTGTTAATCACTTGGCTGATGTATTATTTGTTGAGTTTCTTCCCTATAAATTTTCCTGTTCTCCTACTTGTTAAACAGAATTCTTTAGAAAGAAGTAACTGTGAACAACCCACATGTAATGGCTAGGTTATTGTACTCTGCTTGTTAACAGGGAACTGTCTACATAAATTATTTAGATTATTTTGCACAGGAAATTTTTCTATTCACCCCCATTTATTTATTCCATTATTTATTTGTATCAGTGCAGACTCATAAATGCGTATTTTATACTTTGTATTATAAACTAATATTACATTATCTTGATGTTCATATTGCTCCAATTTTAGCCATTGGGGGCCTTTTTAGCTGACTTCTGTGTTCCTTTGACATATTCCTATTGTTACATTTTTCCTCTTTTTTTTTTTTTTTCTTTTTGTGACTTTCTTGTTTTCCGGCTCTATACCATATTGTATTCCTATCAACAATGTTTCATTGTTCCAGTTGCTCTGCATTTTTTGCCTGAAGATGGCTTTCAAATGCTATTTATTTTATTTTAGCCATTCTAGTAGCTATGCAATGATACCTTTTTGATTTTTGAATTTCGATTTATGATGACTAATGACTCTGCGCATTATTTGATGTGATTTTGATGTGCTTATTTTTCCATATGTATATCTTTAGTGAAAAGTATGTTCAAAATATTTTACTCATTTTTAATAGAATTCTTTCTTATAAATTTTGAGTGTTATTTATATATTCTGGATACAAGTTCTTTGTCAGACGCGATTTTTTAAAGCTTTATTGAGGTATAATATACCTATTGTAAGTGTACAATTTAATGAATCTTAGTTAATTTCTAGAGTTATATGACTATTATTATCACTGTCATTTTACACTTGAAAACAACACTCAAGTTTATTTGAATATATTTATAAACAACAATATGAGCTCTCTATTCAAAGATAAGAATTTTGCCTGTCTCTATGTCTTTGTGCCTCTCTCTTTACCAGCTAAAGAAATTTGGGTTTCAATTGTGGTTTTGAACCAAAACAATGAGTTTTGCATACTATAATTTAGAAAACTTTTAATATTTTATTTAAAAAACTATTTTTGCATTAACCTTAAGTTTTATAAATTCATAAATGACTATATTACTTTAATTTGATGTTCAATTTATTTGTTTACAGTACATTTTTATATTTGACTCTCACTAAATTTGCAAACAACCAACAACTGCTATTAACCACCACAAAGTAAAGATGAAATAAAGGGACATTTCATAGTGGGTACAAATGTAGATTACTTCACCAATACTAAAAATTTACTTTTATCTATATTGAACATAATCATTATGTTCGTTGACTATAAATCAGAGAAGAGATTCAATAGAAAGTCATTTATCAGCCAATAGTAAGCTAAATCTTAGACTGCCTTAATCAATTTGAATGATTGGACCACAGAGAAGAAAATTCCTACTTCAGCATACACTGATTTGAGGCATTCTGGAAGGCTGGGTTCAGTTTGATTTGCCATTCTTTAAGAGAGACATTGACAAATTGGAGCTAATACATAGGGCATCCAAGATAGTAAAAGGCTAGACATGGTGTCACATAAGAAATGTTTAGAAAAAACTGGAATGTTTAGTCTGCAGAAGGAAAGAATGATGGGGCTATGGATTGGTGGAGGAACATGATAGCCATCTATTTTTAAACATTTACAGGACCAACAAAATAAAGAGGATTTGTTTTGGGGGGTCACAAAAGGTCTCACTAGTAGTGGTAGATTAAGTTCAAAGGAGGCAGGGCATGACTTATAAAAAGAAGAACTTTTTAAAATTTAGAAATTCTAAAATGGCATGGGTTTTCTAATTTAGATGCAAGTTTAGCCAAAAAAATTGACTCCAAGGTCAATAGCATGCATGAATCCTGCCTAAATAATCTTGAAGTTTGCTGATTGAGATTCTTCATGAATGTATACTCCATCAAGCAGTATTTTCTATGACAATTAATAAATATGTGGTTTTGATAGTAAACCTGTTGTCTTGGACACTGAATAGAAAGTATGCTGCAGAGAATGGTTACAGGATAATGAGATTAGTACTTTAAAGATGCATAGCTTTTGAATAGGTAGAGAAGTAGCTATTTTAGTTGTGGAATATATGTCTAAGAGTATAGAAAGAGGCATAACTGAATATGCCATTTTCATAAGACACTGAGTAGGCAAATCTAACTGGAAAAAAAGCATGTATGTAAATGTTTATGAAATAATTGTTTGGAAGGAGAGATTGAGTTTGTCATTAATGGTCTCCAGTGACGTTCACAGCCTAAGTTAAATAATCACTTCACAGTCATCATCTTACCTGACCAAACACCAGCATTGATACACCTGATCACTCCCTCCTGTTTGAAACAAACTCATCATTTGGCTTCCAAACATTATCTATGCTTTACTTTTATTCTTCCTTTCTGGAAACTCCCTCTAGCTTCCTTCACTGATTCTTCTGTACTTATTTCAGAGGTGGTATTGTTCCAATCACATAGTTTTTTATGCCATATATAAATTGATGTCTCCTAAACTTATATCTCTACCCTCTATTTCCCTGAACTTGACATTCAGCTATAAAACCACCTACTTGATCATCTGTAACATATCATCTCTTGAATATTTAATACACATATTAAATGAAACATATCCAAAACTGAACTTCTGCTATCTACCTTACCTCCCTTCACCGCTGTGTCCTTCTCTTGTAGTGTTCCCTGTCTTGCTACATTATAGTTCTAATATATATATAAAAATATATAAAATATATATAGTATGTATATATGTGTCACTTGCACAGTAAACTAGATTTATTCTTCATTTTCATTTTCCCTTATTACCACTTATTCAATCCATCAGTAAGTCCTGTTGAATCTACTTTCAAAGTGTATTCAGAATGCAGCCACTTCTCATCTCCTCTACAACTAACACCCTGATCCAGCCATCATTATTTCTTACCCGAATTACTATAGCCTCCTAGTCTGCTCTTCCCTTCCACTTTTCCTCCTTCAGTACATTCTCAACAGAGTAGCTTTTTAAATGAAGGTCAAATCATCTTACAACTCTGCTCAACATCTTTTAATGGCTTCTATCTCACTCAGAGATGACTGGAAAAAAGGATTTTAAAATAACCCTAACATTTTGAGTGATCTAGCATTCTTCACCTCTCTGACCTCATCTCTTAGTACTCTCCTTACTCATTCTACTCCAGTCACATGGTTCTTTTTACTGCTTTTCAAACATACAGATAAGGTCTGCAGAATAGTGACCTTAGACTAACTCAGTTCTTCCTTCTTTCTTACTTGTAGTTCTCAAGAATGTTCTGGGAATGCAACATCTTGCAATAAGAGGGAGCTGACCAGAACAGCCCGGGCTTTGTTCACCACAGGAAAAAGTGTCCCTCAATGCTTTAGAGTTCTTTTACCCTCAGATAGAAGACACACAGTGGGCTGCTTTTGGGGGTCGCTCAGCTGTAGTGCAAGTAGAACACAGGCAGATGAGATCCCATTCAACCCAAGCAGCTTTCCTGAGCCTTGGGAGACAGGTTGACAATGAATCTTAGACTTCTATTATCCCTTGCTGTTTATGTGTTTGAAATAAATATGCTTTATGTAAATTGTTTTATGTGGGTGTTCTATCTCGCCAGACTCACACATGTTGGTAACCAATGCACAGTGAACCTGCTTTACAAGTTCTTTTTATCAGAACATTTGAAATTACTGTTCCCTTTTCCTCCAGATATCTATATGACATGTGCTCTCATTTCCTTCAACAGTCCCAATTTTGGTGAATTCTGCATCTATGAACTGAATATTTGCCCTTCCAAAATTTATGTGCTGAAGCCCTAAGCCCCATTGTGATTGTATATGGAGATGGAGCCTTCATGGAGGCAATCAGTCATGAGGGTAGAGCCCTCATGAATGGAATTAGTGCCCTTTTTAAGAGAGACATAAGAGAGATGATCTCTCTCTCTCTCTCTACCATGTGAGGATACAACAGAAGGTGACCATTTGAACATGAGAGAAATGGTTCTCACCCAATGCCAGATCTGCTGGCACCTTGATCTTGGACTTTGCTGTCTCCAAAACGATGAGAAATAAGTGTTTGTTGTTTAAGGTACCCCGTCTATCAGACTTGTAATGCAAAACCAACTAGGGCACCAACCCTGTATACGATCACAACCCTTTCTCCTAGTACTTAATATCTCTTTTCCTGTTTTGTTTTTCCCCCTTGGTACTTATAAGTATACTACTTACACCCTAAATATTTTCTTATTTATCTAGATTATTGTGTCACTTCTTCAATAGTTGTAAGCAAGAATTTGTGTCCATGTTGCTCACTAGTGTAATTCAGTTCCTGGAAGAGTACATGGCATATAGTGGTTGTTCAATTTTGACTGTGTTTTCCAAGTCCTGAGAATTAGGCTAAACATTGAAAATTGTGTTTGCTTGGTTCTGAGACACCTGTGGTATCTTTTTCACAGAAAAGTGTTATTTTCCAAAATTAATTATTTGAATTAATATAAGTGAATTAATATGTGTTATTTGAATTAATATAAGTGTTATTTGAATTAATATAAGTGTTAATTTCCAAAATTATTATTTGAATATATTATTTGAATATACTATCATGACTCAAATGCCCCAAAGCTGTAAAGGATTAAGACAAGAAGCCCATCTTCTCGAAGTGTGTTATGGAAATTTACTGCACATCTTGTGGTCAAGATGAAATAGAACAAAACAAAGAAGATAGTAGTTACTTAGAATTAACATTTTATGGCTGGTTATTGGATAAGAGGAAGAAAAAAATCACAATTAATTCTGGTGTGAAATTAGGTATTTAGGGAAAGAAGATCCACTGGAATACATAAAGATACTTAGTGAAAGAGCTCATGAAAGGGGAAGCGGAAGCAGGGCCTGGCATTATTTATATAAAGTCATTAATAATAATATAGTGATAGTAATAAAATAATACTAGCTTTATCACTAATAAAATGGTATTGGTTTGCTGTTTTAAAAGTGTCTTACTACTTTTAAATGTTTCCTTTGGCATAATGGAAAGAAATATTCAAGTGAAAATATCCAACATGAATTTGGAAATAAAAGAATCATCTGTAAGTGTGGACAAGTAGGAGATGTCAATTCGGTATACTCTTCATATACCCTGAGAACTAAACTGCAAGAGGATGAATCATCTGATAGAAAGAGAATAATGAGAACAAGTACAAGGCAGGAGAAAAGTAGCATTTGGAGTAGGAAAAGATCTCTGAAGAATATAAAACAAGAGTAGAGAATTTTTCAAGATATTGTTGCTCAATTATAGACAAAAATGTTGAATATTGAAAAATAAAGGTATCAATGACGTCTGAAATTTTTTTTTTAGTAGACTAGTGAGGAAAGAATTACCAGATGACAAACGATTGAAATAAAAATAGTGTAGTAGATGATGTAGTGTAACACTTAGATCCCCTTTGGGACTGAAGCTCTCACTCCTCCAGCTGCTGTTAATGTTGGTGGTTGACAATTCTTAGTTGAGTCCTTCTCTTAGAACTACCCTTTTCTGAAGAAAGTTTGCTCACCCAAAGTCATGCCCCCTCCTCTGTGGGTAGACTGCATTCAAGACTGGTCGATGAGGAAGTATTAATGCAACCTCCTTTCCTTAAAGTGGGACAACTCTGTAGATGGAAGGCATAGCAGCCCTAGAGCCATCAGTTACATCCAGTAAGGTCTTTCTGGTGACTGTATTGCACTTCAACTACTTCTCCTTCTATCCAATATATCCACTCTCCCACTAATGTTATTCCTGAAGACCCCCCTTTGTAAACCGTACTTGACTCTCCACTTCAAGGAATCTCATCTTTGACAAATGTATATGTTAGACATTTAAGAAACACTGACAAAAATGATTGGGCTAAAAAAATGGGACTAATAGTATTCATATTTATGAATTCACCAGAAATCCTTTCAATTCAACATAGATTTGTTAAAATCAGGTGTATATAGAATACTATACCATGTGTTACTAAAAGCATAACAAGAGCGAGATGGCCCTTGCCTCTACACTTCATGATAAATGCATTAAACTTATGAAAGAGCATTGACTCAAACTAAGACTGAAATCCTCCCAGATTACAACCACACTCATGATTAACAACCTGCAGATGTGCATGAATATGTGAAAGAAGATGAGACTGTAAAGGATTTGAAATGATTCTAGTCTGTGTTTACAAGACACACTTCTAAAGATGTTCCCAGCATTTGTAGACTATTTAGTATTTTAATTACCTTCTTATTTCCTTAAACAGTTATGCATCTGTGGTTCCAAGGACACAAAGAGAATATAATTTGACTTATAGCCATTTCACCTTGTAAGGTTATCTTTTCTGATATTGCATTAAGGTAGTATATGGATGGGTGATTCTTAAGGAAATTCTGAAAATGTTAATTAAGAGTCCGAAGACAACTAATTGCCACAACTTCTGGGAAATATAATATGTGAATTCTAATACTAGGAACAGTCCCATGATGATATTGACTCAGCCTTTTAACTTTGAACATTCTCTAATAAAACAATTCCTTTTCGTCTTCCTAACAATTTAGGAAAACAGCAAGAACTCAGTGTCTGAGCATTCAGTATTTCCATGATCACATATGTACACTGCAAGCAATCTTTGTTACTGGATAGTTAAGAATTGTGTAAACTAGGCTTGCAATAAAACAAGATAAAAAGAGCACTGGCTGCTAAGTTGAGAGGATCTACAGAAAGCAGAGAAATCACAGGATTATATAACTGATAAAGTAGGAAATGGCATTCACAGACAAAGGTGTTGTAAAATACTTACTGCAAACAGCTATCCTCTATATTCTTAAATACTTTTCAGGAAAGAAACAGAATTTAATCATCTCTGCCATCAGTCTTAAATAAATCCTCTATGACAATTGAAGTCCATTTCCTGTTTTTATATCTTTAATGCTCTCAGTGATCCATATAGCAACCTATAATAAATTTTCTATTTTTATAGAAAAAGTAGAACTGAGTAATCATTGAATCTGTGGTTTTCTGTCTCCCTTTTCTGTCACCTCACATTCAATATAGATGACCTAATTTATTTTGCCATCTGAAATATGTATAAACCATTGTCATCTACATCGTTCTTATAGTTCTCGTCCAGAGAAATCTTACATCAATGTTAATATCATGACTAGGATCGCTACATCATGATGGGACAACCATAGGAATTATTTTCAAGCTAAGGACATTCATCCCATCATGATGGCATATTATTTCATCCCCAATGCATTCCTAAATGGCTTCCTACCTACTTTTGAGTGAGAAATATGAAGGAAGTATAAAATATTCTGTCTAAAGAAAGGGTTCCAAAATGGCAATGCTTGCTTTATTCCTTATTTTTAACCCGAAGTCTCATCTTTTATTTTAAACCTGATTTGTTCCCCATTAGGAGATTAAAGAGGTGCTTCTATATCATTCCTGTTTTTCTCATGTTAGAAATGTTTACACAATTTCTAGGGAATGGTCTGTTAACAATTTCTGGATTAAATTTTATTTACAGAATGCTGGTTTTGGAGTAAGATTGAATCAGGGAGTTTCCTAGGTGAATAAGCTTATGTGGCTTATTCCTACCCATAGTCCCCTTTTAGATAGTACATTATCTTAATCAGTATACACTATGTGTTTGACATTGTAGAATGATATACAGAAATTCTACTTTTCCAGGTAGATATTTATTGACCATGACATTTAAGCAAGGCAGATGCTTCCTTTGTTAAGAGAGTTAAGAATTGAGCTTATCATGACAAGTATAAATGTTTAGCCCAGGTATTAATTAATAACTTTTTCTTGTGAACATCTGTAAGAACAACATGATTGTGCTGGCAAACATCTAATGGGATATCCAAAAGAGTGATTAATTCAACTCCACTTGGGGCTTTTTGTGTAATCCCAAGTTTTCCAGAAATATTTTATAACAAAGTTATGGTGACTATGAAATCTCAATCACTACTGGATTATTTGCCTATCTATCTTTTCATTTTTTCAAATGTGTTTGGTTAGAGCATAACAATTTTTTTTATATTTGTCTCTGTAGTTCAAGAAAGAAATGGACTTAAATGGTAGTAGCATTGCTTACTGCATATCACTATTATCTAAGCTGTGTAATAAATACAAAAAATCAATTATGTACGAAAAGAGTGCGGATATATTGTTAAGCTGAAAAAGTAAGCAGGGTGCCCGGTATGTATAATACGATCCCTTTATATAATATACATATATGTGTATATATGTATATATATGTGTATACACATATATATACCTGTTATATTATAAAGGTAATATTTAAATACCTAAAAGTCAATCTTGCAGAATACTCATAAAAATATTGAGTGATTATTTGTGGAGAGAGAAGTGAGATGGGGGACAAATTAAAGGTGATATTACTATTTATCTACATAAATCCTCAGTGTTTGAATTTTTAAATATGTATAAACATCATTTTAATATGCATTAAATTGTTTTTTAATTTAAAATATGTATAAGAATGAGGGCTGGGCACATTGACTCATGCCTGTAATCCCAGCAATTTGGAAAGCTGAGGTAGGCAGATTGTTTGAGGCTGGGAGTTCGAGGCCAGCCTGGGCAACATGGCATAACCTCGTCTCTACAAGAAATAAAAAAAATTAGCTGTGTGTCATAGTGCAATCCTGTAGGCCCAGCTACTTGGGATGCTGAGGCAGGAGGATCTATTGACCATGGGAATCAAGGGTACAGTGAGCTATGATCATGCCACTGTACTACCTGGGGGACAGAGTGAGACTCTATTTCGAAAACAAACCAAACCAAACCAAACAAAAACAAAAAAAATGCAGTGAAGTACATCGTTTTGCTGTTCAGCAAATGAGGAAGTAGTAGCTTTTTTACATTCCTTTGTATTCTTTCATGAGGATATTTTACCTAGGAGTCAATTTGAAGGATAATATTTATATGTAACTTTTCTGTTTTTTTTTCTTTTTTGTTAATACAGCTTTTAAATTGTTTCCCTAAGATTTTAAAATAAACTAACTGGCGTTATGTTTTCTAAACTGAGGCCAAAGAAATCAGTGTCAATGTCTACCAGTTTTTGAAATTGCAGAATTATTTTTTAAGGTGAAATGTTTAGAAATCTCCTAACAAAGAAATTAAAAATAGTCTAAAGACCTAGGAAAACTCATCTGAAAAATAAATTTTTTGCTGAAGAAGATATAAGTGTCCTCTAAATTATATTAAAACAACAACATAAACAATTCATGAGTCAGTATTGTTGAAACACTGACAGCCGCAGCCCGTAAAACGCTATGAATTTTTTATAGCACCAGGTGTGAACATTATGAGGTGGAAAACAGCTTCATTTAGAATTCACAATGTGCGGTCAAATAAGCCAATAAAAAAATCCACCTACTATCTTCTTTTTGCTACATTTACTTTGGGTAACACTTTTCTTCATTAAAATTGTTTCTTCATCTCGAATGCTGGATACAGTTCTTCTACCTTAATGGTAACACGTGGTTGATAATATCCCAGTGATTGAAGCAATGAGTTTCTAATAGCAAGTTCAGTTATAGACACTCTGAATTTTGGCCCAATGACCCATGACTTCCCTTTTAGGATCATTAGTTAGGACACAACTGGTTTTAATGGTGGTGATAATTACCTATATTCTTGGAGCTTCTAACCCTTTGTAGAGACATTTTCATCTGTAACTTGTACCCAGAGTCCCTATAAAAGAGTAAAGCAGAATATTGGAGATTGTCACAGCTGGGTTCTTGGGATACCACATCAGATCCCCTAGAGAGTGATTCTCAAATGTTTTTAAGTGCTAAGTCATTTGAAATATATTGACATTTAGACAGAAAGTCATAAAAGAACTAAATATTAAGCATATAATACAAATATTGAGTGATATTTATGTGTGTTTGGATTTGTATTTATAGCACATATATGTTTCTCATATATAATTATCTATCTATCGCCAGACTCTAATGTAGATAAGTGAAAATGTGAGAAAAAATATATTAGGATAAAATGTACATTTGAGAAGATTCTTGTATAAACCTTTCTCCCATTTATTTATTGAATGAAGGCCATTTATTTAATTCGTACAATCATAAAATCATGGTGTTCTGACAAAGAACAATTTGAGATGCTTCCATGAGGTATTAGTTAATTAATTAACTTATCAAAATTGAGATCTACATTTGCATATTCAACCGCCTACTTGGTGGTTTCACTTAGAAGTTTAAAAGGCATCTAAAATTAAATGTGGACACAAAACACGTCAAAACAAAAACACCTTCTGATACCATACACACAGTCCAACCCTTTCTCTACTCATGCCATTTCATAAATGATACAATATGCCCAGTCACTCAAACCAAAAACCCTTGCATGAGCCTCGGTTGCTTTCTTTCTGCCATCTCATATATCCATCCAGAACATTCCTTCTATAACACGAAACCAACCTCTCTCCATCTCCTCTACTGATACCCTAGTTCAACCTACTTGCAGCTTCCTAATGGTCCTCCCAAATTTATAGTCTTCTTTTGTTTTTTTTTCCCATTGTTTTCATGATCCTTTAATGCCTATTCTTCATGTATCAGTTAGAGTGAGCTTTAAAAAACATCAATCAGATCATATCTCTCCTGTTGGAAACCTCTGATGCCTTCCTACTTCACTTAAAATAATAAAATGTATTAATGCCTACAATACCCAATATGATTGATTCCTAGTCTGTCTCATCTCCTACCTCCTCCCCTTTGTTATCTCTTCTCAAGCTACACTGGCTTTCTTTCTATAGCTTGAACACACCAAACTCATGCTCGCAACATATTTCATAATAATTATTTTTGAAATGAGAGAAGTACTTTTTGATCTGGAGGACACCAAGGTGATGAGCACATAGACACTGCTGTCAAGAAACTTAACAGCCTAGGAGAAAGAGATGCACCAGTAAGAAACAAGGACAATATTCCGGGAGCCATGAGAAAATTATACATAGGTTATAGAGCTACAAAGAGGAGTGATAATTTTACTTGTGAGAAGTCTGTTGAATTAGCTTCCAAAAAGCTAACTTGGTGGATATTTGCCAGGAGAGCCGAGACTGGGGAGGGCAATGGAGGCAGGTGTCATGCTTCCTGAGGTTCACAGAGGACTGAAATCACATCGCGAGTAAGGAGACACACAAATCCTTCAGCCTGCCTTGATCAAAGCATTACATTTAAATAAGGACCTTTTGTTCCATTTTATTATAAACAATATAGAAATGAAGAAAGATACTCTGTGGACCAAGCAGCAGTGTCACCTGATTAAAAATGTATTTCTTATACCCAGTCTAGCATTCGTTTGTTCCTTGAATTGATATTTACATATTTATTTATCTTCTACTGTTTATACACGGCACTGCTCTAACTTGGAGATAGCACACCAGACTAAGTCCCTGCTCTCGTAGACTTTACAGTCTACTGTGGGAAACAGATCAAAAACAAATAAATACTTTTTTACTATTTCAGGCAATGGTGAGTGCTGAAAAGAAACAAGACGGGGTGAAGGGAAAGAGAATGGTTGGGGAGGGGAATTGCTGTTTCACTTGGAGTGATCAGGAAAGGGCTCTCTGATGAGGCAAAATTTGAATAGAAACCTGAATAGCCTGAGGAAGAACGATGCAACTATCTGGGGAACCAGCATCTTTGACCACTGAAATGGCAATGGCAGAAGTCCTAACACACACATGAGCCTGAGTAACTAGAGGAAGAGCAAAGAGGCAAGTACCCCTGAAGCAAAGTGAACCAGTGAGAGAGGGACAAAATCGTAGGTCAAAGTTCCAGCCTGTACAAGATTATATAAAGCATGGTAGAACCCTTGCTTTTATTGAGAGTAAGATAGGAACCACTGGAAGTTTTTGAGTAGAGGGAAGATACTGTATGACTTATGTTATAAAAGAATGGCTCCATAGAGATAGAATGGAGCACAAGAAGGGAACTTGGGGGATGAATTAGTCGTAGGAGTCCAGGCAACAGAAGATTGTGTGTAGACTCAGGGAAGTATAAATGGATATAATGAGAAGTGAATTCAAGTGGGTTTTATTTTCAGCGGGGAGAATTCAGGATTGCTTGTGTGTTTGGGAATGGGAAAAAGAGAAATCAAGGAATGGCTCCTAGTGTTTTTGTTTAGTTGTTTTGTTAGAACAAATGGCTGGATGGTTGTGCCATTTTCTTACACAGTGAGACAGATTTGGAGTTGAAAGGAAAATTTTCTGTTTTAGTCATATTAAGTTCGTGATGCCTATTAGATAGGCAAATAGATACATTCTGACTAGAGGCAGGGAGTCATTTTGGTGGAGTTAAAATGACCAAGGTTTCCAAGTGCAGAACTTTAATTTTAACACTTCAGCCTGAGTTTACAAGATTTAAGCATTTGGGCACATCCTCACCCAGGTCGTAACAATAGATTTAAAACAAAAGCTGAAGTTTTATTAGTTTTCAGTGAGGAGTATATAAGTCTAGTAGTAAGACTTCCCCAGGTCATTCCTTTTCAGTTAGCAATGGCAACTGAATTAGCAGTTGGGTAGCTACACATTAAACCTGGAAAGTGATAAAAAGGCATCTCGTGATTTTATGAGGGTTTTCATTAAGAAAAGCATGAATGATCAGTCATGCTTTAGTACCAAATATTCTATACTTCCCTCTGTCCAGCATATTAAATTTTGAATACATACCATATCCTTGGCTTGTGCCAACACAGATTGACTTTGGGTCAGAAGAGACATAATTCATAACTATTCCTGTATAAGTCACATTTCAATCCCATCATTAAGTTCATAACCCTGTCCTTGATAAATCTTCGGTAAATCCTTCAGGATCAATAATCGTAACAATAAAAAAGAATAAATTAAGACATCTAAGAGCATTTATTCTATTTAAATTTGACCAATCATTGATATCCAAAAGTGTGTTCTAGGTAGACTTCTCAATGTTGAATTCAGTATGCTTTTCTCAATATATCTACTTTTATGTTCATTCATTTAGGCTAATGAAACTAACAAACCAGAAAAAATTCAAACTTGAATAATCTTCTATGGCTTAGATACTAAGGAGATTTTAAACTCACAATAATGCATACACACAAAATCAGAACATAACTAGAATGTGATTTTGAGTGAATTTAAGTGAAATTTTTTAAACTAAAACTGACATCCTAATGTAATAATTTTACTAGTTAAACATCTCTTCATTTTGTTGAAATTATTGTCTTCTAAATTAAAAAGAGAAATTGAAGATGATTTCTAAAAATAAAACCATAATAGATCTGGTCTTGGAATTTTAGCCCTTTCTATTTAATGAATAAAATTAATGTTCTGTAGGGGCAATTTATCTGAAACTATTGTATTCATTATGTTAAACTGTCTCTAATTATTATTTTCAGTCCATCTGGCAAAAATAGACCAAGTTCAAAATTCCAATCCTCATGAAATCTATGGTGTTTGATAAACAGAAAGTTAAAACTTTATGTATATAATCATGATGTCAAATAAGCAAGCGATTGAGTGGAACTCAATGAGGCTAGTGCTTTCTAGTAGCTGGAATGTTGAAAAGGAATTCAGTAGATGTGCATTTTATTTCCACCTGGCCTCCTTTTGTGATACACAGAACCGCTCTCCTAAATGGAAATGAGCTCTGCTGCTTTACTCATGTAACTACCAAGATTAGATTCAGTTTTGAACTCATTAGCTGAAAGTAGGTACTTTATTGTGGTAGGATAATACAGTTGTGTTCAGAACTGGAAAAAAAATACAGCCAATGATACAGATATGTTTTGGTAATGATTGGTCCCATTAGTAACTCTAGCCACTACTGAACTTTCAGAGAAGAAAATAAATATTCTCACTGACTATATAAAAGCTCTGGTTTGTAACCTGGGTTCACACTTGATTTCATTCTTTTTCTAAGAAGTTGTGAGTTACTCACATTGACAGTGGGAACAAGGAGTCTAATAAAAATGAACCTCCAGAAGAGGCTTTGCCTTCTCAGTACTGAAGAGTATCCCAGCCCTCAGAAAGGTCTTTTTATAATGGGAGCTGGCCCAACAAATGCTTTCTGCCCTAGGGGCCTGTCTTACAAATAGCGATTCAAAAGAAGTACAAGGAACTGACTGACAGGAGGGGAAAGAAATGTGGTTAGGTTCAAGGGAGGTTATGTTTGGTTAAAAAAAAAAAAAAAGCTGGTTTAAGAATTTCCTTTAATGCTCTAGAATCTCAAAATGCTGTAATCAAAAGCAATTGCAAAAATTTACTTTGACATTTGTTTTACATTTTGGAATCTTGTGGAAATCACATTTCAACCTTTTAAGATTTTTTTTTTATTGAACACACTTTTAAAAATTCTTTTGGGAATGCATGCATTAAAGATGTATTTCTATAAAGTCAGAAACTTAGATGGTATATGCATATTTTCTTCAAATTAGTATGAAATCTTTTGTTCTAAATCACTGAATCATTCTGAAACTAGAAAACGTGCATTGTTTATAATTTCCTACAAAGAATTTGAATGCATATATATATACTAAATACACACCAATAGCTGAATTCTAGAAGTGATATAAATATGAGAACAAATAGAATTCCATTCCAAGCATTCTATCTTATCCCCCAGTACAGCTGGAAATGCTGGCATTTTATACCACTCAGTCCCCATCTAACACAATTCCACAGTCACTTTGCAAGCCAGATATAGTCTACTAATTACATTTAAATAATATTAGTCTATGCTCATATCCTGGTTGTAGATTCTGAAGATTTTACCTTTTCCTTTGCAAAGCTCCATTCTAGGGCTGTCAGATTTTGGGGAATTCTCAGGACTCTGTAACTTAACACTTCTTGTGAAGTCATTTCACTGGAGCGATTGTTTTATCTCCCCAATGATCCTAAGCCTGGCCCTGATCTCAGGAACATTTGTGAATGCCACCTTGCCCTTCCCCACCTGTTTTAAGTTTCTCCTCCTCCCTTTATCTACCTTTTCCACACAACAAGACAATCCAAAGTGTGTGTCAT
Source organism: Macaca mulatta (assembly GCF_049350105.2). Classification (NCBI taxonomy): domain Eukaryota; kingdom Metazoa; phylum Chordata; class Mammalia; order Primates; family Cercopithecidae; genus Macaca; species Macaca mulatta. The sequence continues at coordinate 59,309,679 of NC_133411.1, forward strand.
TTCGGTGTCAGCAGGTCTGTGAGACGTGAAAAGCTCTGCCAGTTAACATAAAACAGAATCCTGGTGGTTTCATGGAATCACATTTCCCTACTGCAAAGAAAGTTGAGAAGAAGGGCAAGGTAGCTTTAGAGTGGGAGTTTGAATGAGGACACTTTGTCCATGAATGGAAACTCTACATTCTTTGTTATTTTAACAGGCTGTGTCTGTTCTCCTTGAAATACATTGTATGAGAGAAGATTGGATTAAGTAGTTTTTATTTTATTTCAAAGCACTTGTACACTTTTCCAAAGATCAGCTTACTTAGCCAGGTAATAAGCTCTTGTTTTACAATAATACTAGTGTATATTATATCATTCTAGCGTACTACAAAATACAGAATTAGAATTGGGAAACAAAACATTTGCTTCTTTGGTGAATAAGGCATATATCATTACCTATTCACTCTGCCAGATATAACTTGAACCTTTTAAACTATTCAAAGAAATACTCAACTAGTTAATCTGCTTTAGGAAGAAAATAGTTTGCACCTATTCAAACTCCTTTAAAAAAAATTAGCCTTTTGCAGTTCAATGGAGGTCTAAGTTTATATATTGTTTTTGCATTTGTATCTTTTGAAAAGTTCAAAAATGTATTTGCATACTTCCCAATTCCATTTTTTATACTTTTTATAAGATTACAGTATCATGGGAAGTGAATGAGTTAATTGGATCAAATATTTATTTCACTGTCTCATTACATAGATACTAGAGTATGCAGATTGTCAGATTGTAAATAAACTCAGATTGTAATATAGTTTATTTCTTTCTCTGAAGACTATCCAAGCAGATGAGGATTACCTATTTGTTTTTCAAAAGTTGTTAATGTCATTCATTTTAGTCTGTTTATATATCTCTAAATCTTTATATTTAGAAAGGACTCTGTTATTACAAATTTAACATTTTCTTAGATACTGACATTTGAAGACATATTTTTCTAATTTCTGTTTAATTCATTACTGCACTACTTGAATTTTTCTTTCTTGCTCACATTGGCGAATTCTTTGATCATTTGCTTTATTTTTACTGCTTTGTATAATAGCTTCATTGCAGAAAAATAATGAGACATTTGGGTAGCTTTTACTAAATGTTTTTTTTTTTTTCCAAAAGAGATCTATATATTTCTGATTACTACCATTTTTAATAAATTCTATTAACTTGCTTACAAATGCTACACTCTCCCTGGATTCCTATTCTACTGTAGTGGTCACTATGGCTTTGTTTACAAAACAACCACAGAAAAACTTCTGGGTGATCTTAGCAGATACTTGAGTTAACCACTTAACTTCCATTTCCACTAAATGCTTCAGGTTTAGTCAGAAGTGACACTTTTCAGACGTGTTACTACAGGTGAATTGACTGAACCAAGCATCTGTACAGCCTTTTATGCATGTTGTTGGCTACACGACCAAGAGCCTTAACATCCCATCTGAGTCAATAATGGTAACAATGTGTTGACTTTTCCTAAATGAAAATAAGTACTGGTACTAAAATGTCTCATCATCCCAAATTGTTCTTTAAGTCTTCAGAAAATTTGAGGTATTATTGGGTTTTGAGGAATGCTGCCAGCCACAGGTCCAAACAGCTTGATCTCACCCTCAGGAAACTGCATTTCCCTGTTTGAATCTATTTTAAAAAGGTAACTTTTATTTTTCATATGCTGAAATGACTTTCTGCATCTTTTTATATATTTTTCAGAACTCAAGATAAAAAACTGGAGAAATGATACAATATAGGATAGGGTGTAAGCACTCCAAAGTTCTGCATCAAGGCTTATATAAACTGCATGTGATTTTATTGTTGTTGTGGTTGTTATTGGGTATTCAGGGGACACGTAAGGGCATGCATACTACCACAATAACAGAAAAGTTTTCTTGGGGAGCATCATCCTTGAAATCAATCAAAGGTCCCCCACTGGAGTTTGTAATTAAAAAGTTATTTAATCCAGTGTTTCCTATACTTCAATTGTAAACGAACTTATAGGAATGCAGAGAGGAGGTAGAGAAACAAGATGAGAGCAAGATGTAAGGAAGGAAAGAAAGAGAAAGGAGGAAGCAATAAATAGTGATGGAAGTTAGAGTGAAAAAATTAACCAAACATTTCTTGGCATTTGTCTTACCAGTAAGTAGTATGTGAATTAAAAACAAACAAAAATAAATTCTACATAAATCTCCCAAATTTGGGGAGGATGATTGCAAAGATGAGTGGATAAATGAGAATGTTCCTCAGCAGTGAGAATAGTGTTGGGCATAGATTAGAAGCTTCAGAAATTGGCAGAAATAATAAAGCTTTGTGTTGAGAGTGTCTAAAGATGTAGTACTCATGATAACAGAAGAAGAAACGATCATGGTGAAGTGTAGAGTTCACTACCGACGGGGTTTCCCTTTTCTGAATGTGTTATATCATGAAACAAGTGAATGTAAACAGCAAGTGCATGGTCAAATTTGGTGAAAATTATGATGTTTTTAAAGTAACACTCTAGGGATAGGACTCAGACTGTAACATTAATTTCAGGTAAAATTAGGTCTGATTTCTGGGGCAGGCCTTCTCAAATAATTAATAATGTTTTCTTTGAGTTATTTAAATTCCAGAATGATAATGATGAAAAAAAATCAAATATTTATTTATTTTTTTTAAAGAAAACACTGAAAACTTTAATTTTGTGTGTAAACTAAATATGTACAGATATTGAGGAGATAGTTTTGCCAGCCAAAAATATCATTAAAACGTTATTGATAATCCAAATCAAATATTTATTTTTTAATAATTTTGTGTAAATTATACTTTCAAAAACCCAAAATATGATTAAAAGAGAATCACACACATTTTGTTTGATATTATTATAAAATACCATACAAAGGCAACAAATTAGGGCAATTATAATTTTAAAATAAGAAGTTGAGCAAATATCAGATGGATGAAGGCTTCTTTTTTGTCTTTTTTCTTTCTTAAGAATATTTTCAGGGTTCATAACAAATTGAGCAAAAGTAGAGTTCCCATACTCCCCTCCCTGCACACATGCACAGCCTCCCCAACCATCAATGAGCCAATATCGACTCATCATTATCACCCAAAGTCCATAGCTTACCTTTGAGTTCACTCACTCTTGGTATTGTACATTCTATGGGTTTTGACAAATGCATAGGAACATGTTTCCACCATTATAGTGTCATACACAGTAGTTCTATTGTCCTAAAAATCCTCTGTGTTCTGCTTATTTATCTTTCCTGCCCCACTAATCCTTGACAACCACTGATCTTTTTACCATCTCCACAATTTTACCTTTTCCAGAATGGCATAAAGTTGAAATTATACAGTATGTAGCCTTTTGGAATTGGCTTACTTCTCTTAGTAATATGCATTTAAGTTTCTTTCATGCCTTTTCATGGCTTGACAGATTCTTTCTTTTCAGTGATGTTTAATATTCCATTTTTTGGATATGCCACAGTTTACTTATCCATTCACCTACTGAAGGACATCTTGGTTGCTTCCAAGTTTTGGCAATTATGAATAAAGCTGCTATAAACATTCATTTACAAGTGCAGAGTCCATTCTTTTAAAAAATTCCAAAGGTTACAAATAAATGAATTTAATGGAATTTAAAATAATTAGAGAAAAAAATCTTATGCAAAGACTTCACACCATCTACTGGTAGGAAATAAGTCATTTCAAATTCCTTTATATCAGTTTTGATATCATTTCTCTTATGTTATAGAACACAGATAAAGTATTTTTTTAATACTGGGAAGCAACATGGAAAGACTGAATTTTAATCTTGTTTCCAGCACCCCAGCATCTAAAAGCTCTTGGATTTTGGAGGAGCAATTAACTACTTTTCTCATCTGTAAAGTGGGGAACGATAACCACAGACACTTACATAGGAAGCACACAGTTCTTAAAGCTGAACACACACACACAGACACGCACACACTCATTTATTTCTTACATCAGATATACAAGTAAAGAATTTTCATTATCATTTTATAAGTGAGGAAGTAGAGGCACAGAGAGGTTGAATGTGTTTTCTAATCCCACAGTTTGGATGGTGAGTTTATGCTCTAAACCATTATTTTACTGCTTCTGGCATGCTTACATGCTAGGAATGATGTGAAAATTAAATGAGATAATTTATATAATGAAGTTAGAATAATTTAGGACATGTAATCAGATCTCTATAAAGGTTAAATATGATTACAATTATGTGCACGGCATATAAAGAGTTTCAAATTGATTATATCATTTACTCTTCCACAAAATCTTGTCAGGTAATATTTTAACAACGACGAAATTAAAACTAAGGGAAATTAAGTGAATCATGCTTGGTCACATAGCAGAAATGTGGCTGACTCAAGACTCAAATCTCTTTGGACTTCAAATATTTTAGTTCTAGCCCCTGATCTTCATAACTCCTTGAGGTTATAGCTGTAGATGTACTAATAAGTAGCTTTCTCTTGCTATCATTCTGTTTTTACTTTGCTAAGAATAAGATGAAGTTTGGAAGTGAGTTAGAATGATGTTGCATGTATAGGTATGTTGTTATGTTTTAACAGAGTAACTGGTTTCCCTTAAGATGGGAACTTGAGATAGAAGTCTCCACAGAAACACCTTGGAATCATGGAAAGTGTAGTGTTTGGAGTTAGATAGATGGAAGGTGGTTCTCATTCCCCATTTACTAGACACTTAATCTTGGGCAAGTTACAAGTGCTTTTTAACTTCATTATCTTGCCTATAGAATCAGTACAATAACACCTTGCTTGACTTTATTTGAGGATTCAGGGCATTAAAATCAGAACTTTTAAAATCATGGCTTTTTCAGCTTCTAATGGCAGTCCCTATTTCTTGGTGCGTGGCCAGTTCCTCAGTCTTAAGGTACATCACTCTATTCTCTGCTTCTGTCATCATATTGCCCACTAGTCTGAATCTGACTTCTGTGTCCTCTTATAAGGACCACTGTGATTATCTTGACCTATCCAGACACTCCAGGATAACCTCCCCATCTCAAGATTGTTAATTTAATCACAACTACAAAGTCCCATTTGTCCTATAAGGTAAGATTCACAGATTCTGATAGATATATTTGGAGGGCATTAATCAGTCTACCGCAAAGGACTCATGATGTCTCATTATTAGTTCATGTCAACCAAAGGCTGTGTCATGATAAATTTTACAGTAGGAACTCATACCCATGTGTCCAAAAATCCATGAACTTCCCATGTGCTCACATTTCTGATTCTCACAACAGCACTATAAAATTCTCTAGATGAGAACATTGAGGCACAGACAGGTTAATCAACTTGCTTTTGATTACTCCACTATGATTCTAAGGAATAGCTAGGACTCTGAGTGTGGCAGTCAGATTTCAGAGGCTTTGAGTTATTAATAATAGTGCTGCTCTAGGGCTGTGCTTTTCAAGCCGTTGGGTTCCTTAGTGAATGGTAGATCAACAGCCAGTGGATTGTTAAGCAGGATTTTTTCACAAGTGGACTGCTGGCAAATGGTAGCTCTATGCTGAGGCCCCTGGAGGGAGGGCTACCCAGTTGGCAGGTTGAAACACAGAAAGCTTGTCCTCAGCCAACACGATCTCTCCTCCATGACACCCTCATCAGCAGAGGTTGCTTGCCATGATTAAGGTAAGGTATTATCTCTGTGACCTAGTCTCAAACCTCCTCCAAGTGTAAACCATAAAACTCAATGTGTCTGTTGTCTTCCTTAGGACTCTGTTTCCGATAGACTTGAACTTCCCTCCACATTCTAGCATTTGATGACAATTATGTTAGTAAGAGAATAATCCCAGAAGGTTTTAGGTAAGGAGGGTTGATCAACAGTAAGCACTCCAGCTACCACGGGATTGTTTTTAGAACTAGATAATTGGCTTAAATGATTATACTCACCTTTGCATATGACACTCTTTCTCAATTCCTACTGGATCCAAATCTACCTACAATAGCCTTCAAACACTGATTCACTATATATTCACCTTACAACTTTGATTACTCTTGAGCACAGTCCTCTGTGTTAGCTGGACCAAGCTGGTTGCTGTTTCTTACTTCCACAAGGTTGCTGGGCTCATGCTTCTCACTCCCACCTGTAGAATCAGCTGCCTCAAAAGCCAGTAATTTGACTCCTTTGTTGGCTTTGTATTTCTCTTAATATATCCTTTCCCTGATATATGAACTTGGAAGAAGCTAGCTCTGTGAGCTCTGGAAAGATCATGAGATACACATACTTACAGGCAGAAATCCTGTTGGCTAATATATCAAAATATTAACCTGCAACAGTATTTGAACTACTTTTCTAAGAAAAAAAACCATGAAAGGCTTGTGAAAGAAAGAGGAGATATCTAACCTATTAGGTTCTTATCAATGAGAACACCAACATTTTTGCGTAACATATTTCTACTTGGAAACCAAAATAATTGCCTCAATAGTTTCAATATGGCAGTGCTTATGAGTCAAACATATTCTCTTCATTCAAATGTTGTCTTGAAATTTTTTGATAAATACATGATGTTTATCTGTGTGGTGAGGCTGTACATTTCTTAAAGGTAAAGAACGCACAGTCTGCTTTCATGTTCTATAAGCACATAATCTTGAGACACATATATGTAAGTTATTGAAAATATTTTACATATTTTCTCCTACAGTGTCCACCAACAGAATGACTATAAAAGGAGGGACAGCTGGGGAGCTACTAATGATCAACATTTCCCAAATCTACTTATTTCTTTCAATTAATAGATTTTTCCTGCCAATATAAGTAAGTCTCAGTTTTATTGCCAAATAAAAAATTGTTAACATAGATTATAAAGAAAAAATATCACCGAAGAAACAATGAACTCACAATCCCTGACAGGCTGAAAGTAAATTTAATAGAACCAAATGAGAACTGATTTTTAACTTGTATTTTCTAATTAATTGTATGATTCATTCAATTTGCAGTAGAAAATAGAGCCTATTTAGATTGCTTTAAGACCAAAAACATAATGCAAAGTATAACCCCATCAAATTTTGTATTTAGTGGAACAGAAAATCCAATTAAATACCTAAAAGCCTAACTTGAAATGACTATATTGGTGGTGCAGCTGAGAAATTAGAGTAGGCCTTGAAACATAAGAATAAATATAAAAAATGACAATATACTTCTGCCATAGTGCACCAAGGAGGAGGAGGCATAAGCATAGTGTTCCCTAGTGGGGAGGAATATTTTACCAGTAAGATTGTTTAATATTACTAGCACATGGTATTAATAAAAGACAGATTTGTGCTTAGATAGTTATTTTAAAATTCCCCATTGGTACAGAAAATGCAGCCCCTTAAGGTATAGATCCCAGATAGCTTGCTTCCATCTCTCCCCTTTTGCTACACCATGGTCTTTTGGTCATCTAGTATCTGGAGTATGTGTTTTCTTAAATGAATGCCTTGCCAACCCACAAAATTGTTTCAACCATTGATCCAGCATCTTCTTCCCTCTCTTCCTTATCCATCACTCTCTCTCCTCACCATGCTTGACTTCTCTTCATACCATTTGTCACTACCTGACATTATAGAGGTTTTTTTTTTCTTCTTCACTATCTAGCTGCCACAGGGTGATGTAAGCTCCATGGCACAGGTCCCATTTATTTCCCCCACTGTCTGCTGCACTGACTTCTCAGTGCTAGAGCAGAGCCCAGCACACAGCAGGTACTCAGTCAATATGCGTGGAATGAGCAAGTCAGCCATTTTGACTGAATTCACATGAGGTTAGATACAGGGCTGACTTATACTCTAGGTAAGATAGTAAAGAAAGATTTGCTATTTTTGGTACTGCTTTCATCATTGAATCTTTTTAGAAACATATTTGAACATCCACTATACTAAGGTGCTACTGTAGATCCTGAGAATATAAAGATAAATACAAATCAGACTTAGTCCTACTCATTGGCCTAAAGGAAGTCACAGTTCAATAGGGATAACAGACACCTGTAAACAACTAATTATAAAGCACAGTAATATATGCTATGATAGCAGTGAATATAAAGCCTATGGTAGCCAGGAGAAAGAAGTAGTTGATTCCCCTTGAGGTAGAAATACCATTCAGTATGATATTGGCTAAGGGTTTGCCATAAATAGCTAATATTATTTTGAGATTTTTCATCAATACCTAGTTTATTGAGAATTTTTAGCATGAAGGGATGTTGAATTTTGTCAAAGGCTTTTTCTGTATCTATTGAGATAATTATATGGTTTTTGTCATTGGTTCTGTTTATGTGATGGATTACATTTACTGATTTGCATATGTTGAACCAGCCTTGCATGCCAGGGATAAAGCCGACCTGATCATGGTGGTTAAGCTTTTTGATGTGCTTCTGGCAAAAAGAACAAAGTTGGAGACATCACCCTACTTGACTTCAAACTATACTGCAAGGCTGCAGTAACTAAAACAGCATGGTACTGGTACTAAAACAGATATATAGACCAATGGAACAGAACAGAGGCCTCAGAAATAAAACCACACATCTACAACCATCTGATCTTTCCCAAACCTGATAAAAACAAGCAATGGGGAAAGGATTCCCTATTAATGGTGCTGGGGAAACTGGCTGGCCAAATGCAGAAAACTGAAAGTGGGCCTCTTCTTTACACATTATACAAAAATTAACTCATGATGAATTAAAGACTTAAATGTAAGAACTAAAACCATAAAAACCCTACAAGAAAACCTAGGCAATACAATTCAGGACATAGGCATGGGCAAAGACTTCATGACTAAAACACCAAAGCGATGGCAACAAAAGCCAAAATTGACAAATGGGATCTAATTAAACTAAAGAGCTCCAGCACAGCAAAAGAAACTTTCATCAGAGTGAACAGGCTACATACAAGGTGGGAGAAAATTTTTGCACTCTATCTATCTGACAAAGTTCTCATATCCAGAATGTACAAGGAACTTAAACAAATTTACAAGAAAACCAAACAACCCCATCAAAAAGTGGGCGAAGGATATGAACAGACACTTCTCAAAAGAAGACATTTATGCAGTCAACAAACATATGAAAAAAAGCTCATCATCACTGATCATTAGAGAAATGCAAATCAAAACCACAATGTGATGCCACCTCATGCCAATTAGAATGGCGATCATTAAAAAATCAGGAAACAACAGGCCAGCATAGTGGCTCATGCCTGTAATCCCAGCATTTTGGGAGGCCAAGACAGGTGGATCACGAGGTTAGGAATTTGAGACCAGCCTGGCCAATACGGTGAAACCCCATCTCTACTAAAAATATAAAAAATTAGTTGAGAGTGGTGGTGCACGCCTGTAGTCCCAGCTACTTGGGAAGCTGAGGCAGGAGAATCACTTGAACCCAGGAGGTGGAGGTTGCAGTGAGCTAAGATTGTGCCACTGCACTTCAGCCTGGGCCACAGGGTGAGACTCTGTCTCAAAAAAAAAAAAAAAAAAAAAAAAATCAGGAAGCAACAGATGCTGGAGAGACTGTGGAGAAATAGGAATGCTTTTACACTGTTAGTGGGAGTGTAAATTAGTTCAACCATTGTGGAAGACAGTGTGACAATTCCTCAAGGATCTAGAACCAGAAATATCATTTGACCCAGGAATCCCATTACTAGGTATATACCCAAAGGATTATATATAAATCATTCAACTGTAAAGACATATGCACAAGTATGTTTACTGCAGCACTACTTACAGTAGCAAAGACTTGGAACCAACCCAAATGCCCATCAATGATAGACTGGATAAAGAAAGCATGGCACATATATACCATGAAATAGTATCCAGCCATAAAAAAGAATGACTTCATGTCCTTTGCGAGGACATGGATGAAGCTGGAAACCATCATTCTCAGCAAACAAATGCAAGAACAGAAAACCAAACACTGCATGTTCTCACTCATAAGTGGGAGTTGAACAATGAGAACATATGGACAAGGAAGGGGAACATCACACACTGGGGCATATCAGGGGGTCAGGGGGAAGGGGAGGGAGAGCATTAGGACAAATATCTAATGCATGTGGTTCTTAAAACCTACATGATGGGTTGATAGGTGCAGCAAACCACCATGGCACATGTAACAAACCTGAATTTCTGCACATGTATCTGAGAACTTAAAGTAAAATAAAATAAAATAAAATAAATAAATACCAAAATCATGTAATTAAACTGGATTTTGAGGGGTAAAAATTACTTTGCCTGTTGCAAGGAGAAGGATCATCTGTTTCTGTCTTGATAATTTAAGGAGAAAATAACTGGACAACTTCTTTCATTCCAAGGCTTTACTTATCTCAGAAGCAATGTTTTCTTGCAAAAGAGGACATTTGACGGTGAGATTGTGTTAGCCACAGAATCACCCAATAGTGGATACTCAGACAATGTAGGAGGTAACATTTTTATTCTGGGACAGTCTTCTGGTACCTCTCAAATCATACCCTTAAGTCATCACTTGTCTTACAGATGCAAAAGTCTGAGCCAGGTTAGATTTCTCTAATTGAGCCATTCCAATAAAAAGAAGACATGGGGTAATTTTTACTAAATAAATAATGTACTTTTAATATTTGGAAAAAGCTAATGAACACAGAATTGTTTTCAAATGTATGGGTTTAGTTTTTGATAAGGAAATCACCTCAGTATCCCAATAGAGTTATAAAACACAAGTACTAGAAAATGTCAATGCAAGTTGTAAAAAATTAGGTAGGACTGGAAATAACATATGTAATCCTGGTTTATAGGATTTCCATTTCAGGGAAATATTTATTAAGATTACTACACCGTGGGTCACTGACATCATTTTTCCTGTAACTTAACTCTATATCAGGATCTCAGAATGCAGTGCAGGCAACATTCTCATCAGCATAGCTTTGCCCCATGACTGTCTAATAAGTGGTGGTGGTCAGAGTAGCTCAGCAATGATCTAAAGATGACAGTTGCTATTCTTCTTTAGAGAAAGTGAGGTTTTTCAAATCTCACTCTAATTTTTTTAAAAAAATTAGGTTTGTTATTTGCTTTTAAATATTTAATTGACAAAAATTATACATACTTATATTGTACAACTTGATGTTATAAAATATATACATCATGGAATAGCTAAGTCAAGCTAATTAACATTGACTTATTTCTTATTTCTCTTTCAATCTATGGGATTCCAAGTAAGTGAACACAAAACATTGACAGAGAGAACGACCAGGATCCTCAAATTCAAACTTATTAAGAATTTGTGATTCTTGCTGTAAAAGAATTGCTCTGTTGATGTACCAGTGTGTAAATGGCTTTTAAACTTGGAATTCTATCCAGCATGTTTCGAGATACCATTCAATAAATGTGTTTTTTTCATGGAAAATACAAATATTTGCAAATCTAGCTTTACGGAGCAAAGAAAAACCTTTATTCAAAAACTACTCTTTTACTTGTTAGGCTTCAGGTGTATACTTCCGGGCCACAGTTGGTTTTAAAGCTTTTCAGAAGTCCGTGTCTCAGAAAATAGACATTACCATCAACTTGTTATTAAATTAGGAGTGACATTTAGTTCACTTCAGCACCCCTTCCCTTTTGGGGATTGATTTTATTTTTGTTCAGGTGCAAATGTCTCTGCATGGCTGTCTGAAGCAACCTTCAAAGAGTGTGGCAGAAAATAAAAATATTTTCCTCTTCAGTTAAAGCATCAAAAGAAAAAAGAAAAATAAAGTCTTGCCTTTTCTATTTTCTGAGCATGCAAGTAGCAGTTCCACATTGTCCCCTCATGGGAGTCTGGCCCCAAACATCACACTGCAGGCTGACTGCCAATCCGTTTTGTGTAGAATTAGCATTGGCAGCAGTTCATTTTGGCAAAGGAAGTATCTGTTTCTTTCTCAACCTAAGGCTTTTACAAGCTTCCTGTTGCATCTGCTCTGTGCAATAGGTTGCCGTTATTCTGCCTTTACCACCACTGCATCCTGATTTACTTAGTGTGTGAGGGGACTATAGAAGATCCTTCAATTACTTTATCTTATTCCAGGCTGTTCTGCCAGTCTTTCTCTGTTTTTAAAGTTTGTCTTTCTGGTACTGGGGTTAGAAACTATCCAAAAATCAGCATGTCTTACTCCCCATCAATATTTAGGCAACCTTATAACTAGCCATTCTTTTGCTCTGTCGCCCAGGCTGGAGAGCAGTGGTGGGGTCTCAGCTCACTGCCACCTCCGCCTCCCAGGTTCAAGCAATTCTCATGCCTCAGCCACCAAAGTAGCTGGGATTACAGGTGCATGCCACCACTCTTGAACTGGCCATTCTTGAGCGTCCATTGCCTCTCCTAAATCTGTGTAGTCTGCTTATAAACATTCAAAAGTGAACACAGATCTCAGAGTTGGGTCAGTCTTGTCAGAATATGATAGAAAACTTTTAAAAGAACTCATTTTCTTATTTTGGTAATATTTTATTTAACAAGTTTTGTTTGAAACCCAGAACATTTATACTAATCTCATTGCTTTCTTGAGATAGTCCTCAGTTAATCAATGGTGTAATGATTAAGTATCTGGTCTCTGTAATCAATTATAATTTTGTATAATTTCTGGCCACATAAATTTCCAAGCAACTGTGCGCAAATAACCACTCCTACTTTAAACTGTGTCATCTCTAAAGATGGGGACAGAAGCACAATTTAATGATATCGTTCACAAACAGTATTTAGCACATTGACTGGCTTTTCATGCTTCATGATAACAGTGTGGATGATGATGATGATGATGATGATGATGATGATGATGATGATAATTAAGTGATTCCAGTTAGAAGCAAAGGTAGGAAAATTTAAAAAAATAATAATAACCCTGTCGGTGCTGTCATAGTGACTTTGGTCACTATATAGCAGAATCATAATGAAATGATAAAATATAGCCCTGAATGGAATCTTTTGCCACTTCCTCATTTACAGGTAAGGAAATTAAGACATAATTAAAGAGAGAGACCCTGACTTTAGAATTAGCAGCAGAGCCAAGAACAAAACCCCAAATCCTTATCCAGGTATCTAACTTCTTGTTTTTCCTCTATATTGTGTTATTGCTGTCTGAAAAACTTATTTTATCCTTTGCTTCAAACATTTTAAAAAAATAAACATTGCAAGTGGACAACAAATACTAAGGCCAAATTTAGAGAAGAGAGAAAAAAGAAAGAGAGAGCAGTGAGAGAGAGAGATAATATTCTTAATTCTCACATTGCCACAAGCTCATTAAAATCTACCCTCATTAGGTCTTCAAGAAAAGTGATCTTGGATAAGAGCCAAGACTATAAGAATATCTTGGGTTTCATTATTCGCTAGATCTGTATTGGGGAATTAGATTGGACCATACATCACCTGTAAAGGCTTCTTTTTCCTTTTATAAACACATTCTTGAGTGTGATTCTTCAAACTTATCTCAAAACTCAATCTGCTTTCTGTTTTGTCTTACGTAGTAGAATTGTTGGTTCACTGCCAGAAAGCCATACCCATATCTTTCTTCTTTACCTGTTCACAACAGAAAGTTAGGTAATCTCTTTTTCAGCTTCCTTGGAGACAAAAGGTAACCAAGTATAGCTGAAGAGGTGCCTACTGGGGAGCTTTTAAGTACCTTAAAAAAGGGAACAAGATGAGAAAAACACTCATTCTCCATTCTTTAAGCTTTGAGCATGAAAATACTGTCTGGAGCTAAGGCAGCCATTTTTCCCCATGAGGCAATAAAGATGAGAACAATCAGCCAACAGATAAGAATAGAGGAGTGGAAAGATAGAAATTGAATCCTTGATAATATCATGGAACTGCTGACCTATCTTGAGACTACCTATTCCCAGGCTTGTTAAGTAAAAATAAATGTTATATTTTAAGTCACGTTTAGTCAGTTTCTCTCTTGCTTGTAGCCAGATAAAGGTTAATATTTGTAAATTAAACTTTTAGAGTTGGAGTGTTAGGCATGTGGATAGCATCTCCACCTAAGTGGAGGAAGATTCTGAGTTCTTCATACCTCATCAGCTTCAGGGAAGGGAAGGAAATATGGAAAGCAATCCACGGAAATGATCTAAAGAAGATTTGGAAAGCAAAAAGATTTCTTGCCTCAGTATAGGTCTCATTCTAATATGGTTAATACCACCGTTTAACCTCCCAGCATAGCAGTTCGATGATCTACCTTCAGGAGATAGACCTGAACATATTGCAAACCATATAAAAATCAGCCTGATAGGATTTCAGTGAGCTTTTCAGATAAAGGAGAATTCTGACTTGTTTATCTTGATATTGTTTTTTAATATCCTGATTATAGATAAAATGTCTATACCAAAAGTCACATTTTATGTGCTCAGCTGCATGTACCATCACAAGTGGACCATTCCTGAAGATGCTGGATGGCCTTGAGGGCCCCTCAGAGACAACGAGCATGTCAATGCATATATCTATTTTCAAAGTGCTCTTGGAGATTTCCTTAAAATTTGTTTCATACAAACTTTGTGGAAAGTGATTTTTTTTTTCTTTTAGTGTAATGAAGTTATACTACAAACCTAAAACTTGGTGAACCAAGGGGTACAAACAGGAATTTGGATTCACACTGAAACAACATCAACAAAAGGAACAAAAGCCAGGAGGTAGGGAGGGAGAGTGGGGGAAAAGGGAGGAAGGAGATTCTATTAAAACAAAAACAAAAAACACAAGAACACACACACACAAAGTAAAAACAAATAAGCAGAATTGAAGATTCTGTTCTTCTCTCTTCCAAGGGCAAAAAAAAAAAAAAAAAAAAAAAAAAAAAAAGAAGAAGAAAAAGAAAAGAAAAGAAACAAGAAAAGGAAATGCAGGACTTGAGGCTGCATCCCTCAGAGCCATAGGTGCAAATGGGTGACAGGAATGCATAGACCCTTTGACCCTGTAACTGCACTTCAAAGTACTCTAGACTTACAACTTACGTTTAGTAAAAGATGGTTGCAAATTATTTACTATGTTTCTGGAGAGGTAGAATTTATTTCTCCTCTCCTCGACTTTGGGCTGGTGTTAGTGGAGTTCTTGACCAGTAGAAAGTAGAAAAAGTGATGTTATGGAACTTCTAAGATTAGGTCATAAAACACCTTATAGCTTCCATCTGGACCTCTTAGGATATATATATTTCGAACTCTAAGTTACCAACTGGGAAGCCCCAAAATACTAAAACTACTGTGCTGAAGAGATTACACATAGGTACTCCTTTCAAGAGCCTGCTGAGTCCAGCTTTCCAGGATTTCCTGTCTAGGTGCCAGTCCTAGGAGGGAAGCAACCTTAGACACTGGACCAGCACTTCTGCACCTAAATACCACCTAGTGACTTCCATGCATGGCATATGTAATAAAAGAATCACCCAAGAATTCCTGACACACAAAATCTTGATACAGAATAAATTATTGTTTTAAGTTACTACGTTTTGTGGCGGTATGTTTTGTAGCAATACGTAAGTTAAAAAAGACATATATGCAAGAATCTTCACTGAAGCATTATCTGTAAAATGTGAAGTCTGTGAACAATTTAAATTCCATTTATAAGGGACTAGTTAAGAAATTTATAGCAAACCCATATAAAAAACTACCATGTGTCTAGCTGTTGAAATTTTTAGAATAAATACATGTATTTTATGAAATAATGACAAGAAGCCAATATCATTACAAATTAAAAGATAATACACATAGTATGAATTCACACACACTTGGATATGTTGGAATAGGTGTGTGTATCACATACAGGTACAAGTCTACACACGAAATTGTTTGTGGCTTTAGCATCATAGGAATAATTTTTCTCCCCTATTGCCAGTTTGTTTAGTGTTATTGTTTCCAGATAATTTTACTGTTTTCATTTGCCTTGTTGAAATATTACATATGTATTAAGAAATTTGGGAAATCAACAAAAGGTAGAAAAAAACCAGATACTACAATTCTTCTCTCCAAAGACACTCTTTATACTCTAGTCTTTTTCTATATATAAGTTTCATTTTTAATGAGGTTCAATTGTTACATTGTTTTGTATACATTTGGGATTTCCAGATTTAACATGATATCATCTGCAAAAAATTATTTTACTTTCTCCTTTCCAAGTTTCACTAGCCAGACTTAGGACAATATTCCATAGTAATGGTGTCTTCCTGTGGCTTTGGGTTAAGTGCCACATTGTCTCCTGGTCTCAGGTTGATACTTTTCATGTTGAGAAAGCATCTTTACTTCCGTATATTAAAATCATATACTAGCTAATCATCCTTGATTTTTGTTGTTGCCTTTTTGAAGATACAATGGAAAACATTATTTTTCTTACTTATCTATGTGACAAATTTTATTAGTAGATTTCATAATGATGAGTAACTTGATTCTTGGACTACAGACCATTTTGTTATAGTCTGTTTAGGATTTTACATGTCTGCAGTTACAAATAATTGGATACACCTCTTTATTTTCTCTATATCTCAGCCAGCTTTAATTGTCACAGTAGTTATTGCTTTATAAAGTGAATTTGGTAATGTTCCATTTTTTAAATCTACTTTTTGCACCATTTCTTTAAGCCTAGACATCTGTATCTTGAAAAGTTCAAGTAAGTCAAGTGTAAAAGCATCTGTCTCTGAAGATGCTTTTCTGTGCTAAGTTTTTGACATCTATTTTTTTTTTTTTTTGGCTTTACATTTTCTTTTCTTAAATTCTTGTTGAATTAGTTTTGGCTATTTGTGTGTTTTTCTTTAGAAAATTGTATTTTCTTGAGATAATTAAATATATTAGCATAAATTTTTCTCAGAAAAATCTTACCTTAAAACATATTCTATAGTTGTTAAAATATTCTTTTTCTCATTTTCAAAATAATTCGGTTAATCAGTTTTTTCTGTATAATTATTTATGTCTCATATTGATCATATCTATTGTTTTGTCATATACTTGTTTCTGCTTAAAGCATCATTATTTCCTTCTGACTTATTCAGATTTTGCTTATTTTTCTTCTTATGTATTAAGCCCTTAATAAAATATTTCATTTATTTCAAAAATAGTGAAAATAACATTTACTCTGTGTGTAGTTTGGTTGCATCTCATACATCTGAGGCCAGTGTTATTTCCTACTCATTCTGCTCATGGAAACCCAATTATTTTCTTGAATAATAGTTATTTACAAAAGGTGCATAGAAAAATTGTGGCTGTGATGATCTTTCAGAAATAGAAAATGAAATACAGACCTACTGAAATGTAATATCTTAATTCAATGTAAGACGTAAAGGAAAGTAATGACATTTGGGGTCATATAGGTAAGTACTACAGAACTAGAGCAAAAATTTTAAGCATCTATTAATGGAACAAAATGCATATGGACAATTACAGGCACATGATCAATTCCCAGTGATTATTGTACAGCAACCAAGCTCTCTGATTCTACCTCTAAAATCTTTAAAAAATAGTTTAAATTTCCTTATGTTAAGTGCAATATTTTTTCATTTAATAATTCTGTTAATGATGTACATACCCTTAGACCATCATTAAAAACCTTACTTTTTTCTTAAGTAAATAAGATAATAAACCTTTCTTTTTTTGGTTTTTTCATTTAATACCGGATATAAATAAATTATTGAAATTTCACAGATAATGCATGCAATTGTTTTGGATAAATCAGTGGGATAATATTTTCTTTTATATTTAGTTATCAAAAAGATTAAGGACAAGTAAAGTTAGTGAGACTGATTTTCTTTCTACTTTCTTTATAATTGGCCAGAAATTTTTCTGTTGCAGAATTAGCTTGTTGTTTACCTGCCAAATAGATGTTTTTTAGTGCTTGCTCCCAAGAATGTTATTTCACATCAATAATAAAATAATTAGTTTGATAAATTTAAGAACCATTTAAAATCAAATCACTTCTGTATGTGCATAAAGGCTAGAGCTTGTCAAAATTTCCCTCTCCCCTCTTTCTCTGTGTGTGTGTGTGCATCAGCCTAAATATACTAGTTATTCTATGCTTTTGGGAGTATTTTTGCTGACAAGTTAAAAGTTTATCAAGCTTGTTTTTCTGTTTACTTTATTGAGGAGTAAATGGTTACATAACTAGCAAAAACAAGATCTGAAAAGCACAACAATTTTAAAAATTGACACCAACGATATTTAAACAGTGTGGTTCCTTCTTTATATTTCTAAACATCTCGATAGATGACTGTAAGTTCATTGATTTGGCTATAAACCATGGGGACATTCTCATTTTATCTAGAAAGATATTGTCAAATTTTTTCCCTAAGAATTGATTTAAGTATAAATTTTACTCTATGGTATGTACATCTTAGCCATTCACAACCAATGATATCACCATTTCTTCTTTACTGATGGCTGAATTAAAAAATTAAAAAAGCTATTCAAGCTGTCATACTTCTAGACTTAAGCTATATATTTATATAACTAATTTAGGTCACAAATTTACTATAATTAGATAATGAAAATAAATGCTTCAAGAACAGCACAGATGAAAAATTTTATTGATTTGGTTTTACATGTAAATTAGTATATTATATTATTTTTCTGGAAGGCAATGCAATATTCAGGAATGATCTATTTTAAAGTAATGTTCTGATATTAACTGTGGGATTTTGGCTATATTACTTACAGTTTTGATCTTTGCTTTCCTCATTTGTAAAATAATAAGCACAGTAATGCTCACCTTTTTGTGGGGAATAATACAATTATGTGTAAAGAGTATCATATAAAGTAGTAGGCATTCAATAAATGGTGGTTAGTTTTAATGATTTAGACAATGATTTAGATTCTTGGAGGTTTTGCCATAAAATACAGGAAAACTTTAAAAATTTTTCTAAGAATGATTGTTTATAAACACGAAAATATAGATCAAGAATTATGTCTATCTGAAAGCACATATATGCAATCTTACTTTGAAAATAAAAAATTGCCAGTCACTTAATAGTTCTCTGCATGTGTAATAAATACCACAAATTTTACTTTGGGGTGATTAATTTTATTTAAGAAAGTAAAATTAAGTGGTTCCGAGTACATCTTTAAAACATTATAATTAAAATATCACCAGCTGCTTTTCAATTTAAGTAGTTTTCTCCACACTTGCCTGATCATGGGAGTCCTCTGGGTTGGGGGCAAGAAGGATTTCTTGAGCATATAGAGTCCCAGAGTCCCCTGTAGACTTGCCAAAACTATTGAGATGCTTGGCAGCTTGGCACAGGATTATGAATTATTTTTTAGTGGGGTAGTATGTATTTCTAAAATGTTGTAAGATTAGGAAAGTTGGGGAAAATTGAATGGAAAAATATATCCAAATAATATGGCTATCAATATGAATTAATGATTGTAAGTGTTTTTTTAAAATAGGTATCAGAAATGGCCAGAACTCTCATACTAAATAACATCATTCAATAGGTCAATTTGTCCTGTTATTCAGGTTCATTTCAAAGCTGGCAGGCCCATCAGAAGTCTGTGTCATTGCTTTAAACTAGATATTCCATACAATATAACTGATGTTTTCTACAGGTGACAGGATGGTGTCAGTGCATGTTCTGAAAATTGTCTAAGTTAAATACTACCCATGTTTAATAGAATGACAGTTTGGGGTCTCAATGAAGTACTCGTCTGAGCAGTTGAAAGAAACCTTGATGAAAATGATAACTTTGTCAGCAAGTATAACTGTGACCTTCTAGAGAGGTAAGAAGTATTCTTTTCAAAATAGAATTTTGACTTCCTCAACTGCCAACCCTATGTCAAAATAAGGGTATGGTTTTTCTCTTAAGTGATGATATAGAATTTTAGTACTGCTATTCCTGGATGGAAAACTATAACTGATAACAAAGTCTCAACCAAACATGAATAGAAACAAAATGCTATCTATCTGATATGGCTTTCTGTGTCCCCACCCAAATCTCATCTCAAATTGTAATCCTCACACATAGAGGGAGGGACATAGCGGGAGGTAATTGGATCATGGGGGGCAGTTTCCCTCCGTTGTTCTTGTGATAGTGAGTGAGTTCTCACAAGAGCTGATGGTTTTAGAGTGTGGCACTTCCTCATGCTCTCACTCCCTTGTCTGCCACCATGTAAGATGTGCCTTGCTTCCCCTAAGCCTTCTGCCATGATTGTAAGTTCCTCCCTAGCCATGTGAAACTGTCAGTCAATTAAACCTCTTTTGTTTATAAATTACCTAGTCTCAGGTAGTATCTTCATAGTAGTGTTGAGAATGGACTAACACATTATCCTCTTTCTTTGAGTATTGTTTTGGTTCAAAAATTCTATGGCATGTATTATTCTAAGAGGCTGGACTCAACTCCACCTGAGAGTAGGAATGGGCTAGGAGTAGGAGGACAGTTGTCAAAGCTTTCCCGGAAAGACGCATTGATTTTTGTGAGGAATTTTATTCTTGGTGGTTGAGTAGATATTATTCAGATCAAGGAAAGGTAGAAAATGGCCATATCCAAGGTAAGGTCAGGTCACTGACAGCATGAGAAATGTTCAGAGCCTAGAAATAAATGCAATCTCATGCATATATTCCTGTTTTTTGAACCCATTTTATTTGCCTATACCAATTAAGCTATATAGAGGACAGATATATAATAAAGTACTGAAAGAATAATCTGTGATGTTTTATACCTGAGTTTTACATTTTTCTCCAGAGTTTTAACTAACCAAAAACCACTGCTAAGATAAAAATTAGTGTCAAATGTCAAAAATTGCAAAATAGCATTCTTTACTTATTAAATTCTAATCTTTTGGCAATTTCCCCTAAATTATCCAATTTCCCATTTTCAAGAAATATAATTAGACACTCATTGCCTTTTAATTTAAATCTTACTCATTACAATAAATTACAATTTTTGTTCATAAATTAATCAAAAGAGAAACTTAGGCACTATAATCTCTCTATAACCACCTTGCTGTTGTGTTTTCCCATATCATATGATTTTTCCCATTGGTCCCTATGCTTATTTACACTGCTTTAGACATTAGACAAAATAATCCTGGATAAAAATAGTTTCCTAAATGTGCTAACTTTCTTTATTATATATATTTTTTCCCAAATTCATTCTCCATCTTTCTCTGAGTGATTGCACATGAAGTTCTGTTTGCAGGTAGGTTGGACCAATTGAGGAGGTCTTAAGGTGCGGGGAGAGAGAGGTATCAGAATACTTCTTCCCTACTATTTCCCTGCCTGGCACTGCATTCCTGATCACAAGTAGCTCTGAAGACTTCCTACTCCTTGACTCTACCTGTTTTGCATTCTGTTAAAACCATTTCAAACCTTTTTCTATCAGCCTTGGCAGTGGTAATGACATTGTGTTGCTCCTAGGCTTTGTTCCTTGTTTTGATTTTGTTCTTAATCTTGTCTTTCATTAAATCTTATTTGAACCATCTAGGAAATATTCTTTCAACAGGGCCTCAGACTGACGCAGGTTAAAAAAAATTAAAAAAATGCTAAAAGTTATAATAATGCAATTTTAATTTTAAAGCTCCTATGACTATGTGGTTTATGTATACATTTTCAAGCTAAATGTCATATGCAAATATCTACAAAATATCTGTTTCATATTCACTTATGTTGATAATGTGTAGCATCTCAGATAAAGTATACCTTATGAGCAAATAACAGCAAGGGATCAGTAATTAGTTTTCACTTTCACCTTGGTTCCATTTCAGACGTTTCTTTTCACAGAAAAAATAGCTGCTGGTGGTAAGAGCTGCTATGATTTCTTCAGGTTTTTCAGGTTGGATTTTATTCTCAATTATTTAAATTGAGGCAAAGATATCGAAATATAGAAATATCCTTCAAAAGTAATGTTTTGAAGTGTCAAAAGTAGATTTTTTCAGAATTGATAACATTATTTGCAGTTCACTTAAAATTAAAAGACTCCCCAAATCAAAAACAGAGAGATTAAAGAGGATTAAAGATCCTACTGTGGTAATATTAAACATAAATAATATATGTAACCATCTTATCAACCAGCACTCTCTAATAGACATACAAATAAAAGCCATATGTATAAATTTAAAGTTTGTAGTAGTCACATTTTAAAAGGTAAAAAAGAAACAGGTGAAATTAATTTTAATAATATATTTTATTTAACCCAATGTGCCTAAAATATTATTTCAACACCATCAACATCATTCATGAAATCCTTTACATTCTTTTTTCATGTTAAGTCTTTAGAATCCAGTGTGTATTTTACATTTCAGGTGTATCTCCATTCAGATAAGCCACATTTCAAGTTTTCAAGAGCTGTATGTGAACAGAAGCAACTATATTGAACAGCATAGCTATTAACCTTCTGGGTGCCTACAACTCTAGGATGGGAATAAGAGAAATTGCTTTCCAAGATTTTTTCCCCCTACTTCTTCTTTATCACCCTACCTATTTCATCCAGCCCTAAAGATGCTGTTTCTTCGAAAGCCTGTTACCCAAGCACTTCTGTTCTGTTTCAATAAGAATCTGCAAAACTGATCTCTTTGTAAAGACAACAAAAAAGTTTTGTTCAAAGTACTTCCTACTAAAGAGAGTTAGTAATCAGAATCTTGAAGGCTCTTGCTATCACTTATCTTGCCTGGCAACAGGTGGTAGATGAACCTTTAAACTGCACTTCCCCTTCAATCACAGTATTAAAAGACACAGCCTTGAGCTGGGCTGGGGATGGGCCGGCTGCGACCCACCCTGCTCCCTGCACGCAGGCCACCTTTCTGACACCAAGACGAATGGTTGCATATGGATTATAGCTGTTTTGCTTCTTCTTCACTCAGGTTTGGCTGTAATTCCCCGCATTTAATACATCCTTTTACACACACCACATGAGTGCTGCTCAGGACCTAGTCATCAATTGACCCCCACACGGCGTCTTCCCTTTATTAGTAAAAACATTCAGCAGCTTGCACACTTAATCTTACATTAAATTTGAGTGAATAGAAGTTTGTACCTTAATTTATCCACTGCTGTGAACTGTTTTTTACTTTTCACCCTGACAATCTCATGGACAGTTTTATGACAGCAGTTCCTGATTGTACAATGGTAACTGTAAATAGCCAAAGAAAGAAAGGTGGTTGTTGCTGAAATAAAGTTAGGGCACACTTATTCAAGCATAGTAAGCTCTCAGGGAATAATAAAAATAAACAAAACTAAGAATACTTATAAATTAAGTTCAGTTCAGCCTCTGAAATCATATAGACCTCAATCCAAATTCCAGCTTCTCAACTTCTACCTGTGTGATATTAAGAATTTTTATTTTTTTATCTGTTATATATGGATTATGATAGTATTTAACATATAGTTGTGAACGTAAATCAGATAATAACTTTAATGCGCTTAACAAGTGTCATGTACACAATAGAAGTATAGTGAGTATTGGTTATCTTGGTAATTATCATTATAATTTTTATCACAGAGACACCTGGGGAAGTTTCTAGGCTAAGATAAATTCTTCGTCCACTCATTCATTTACTTAATATTTACTAAACAGCTACCACATGCTGAGTGCTTACCATAGGTGCTAAGCAGTGAAGATACCAAAGTAAACTATATAGATACTGTCCCTGCCCTCCTGAATCTTATTCTAGTAGGGGGTACAGACAAATACTTAAATGACCAAGGAAGGTGCTTTGATAGAGAATGCACAGGGTGCCATGATGGAACATTGACTCTAGATTTTGAAGGTGGTAGTGAGAGTCAAAATAGCTCTCTGGTGCCAGTGATGCCTAAACTGAAACACAGGAAGTTGTGGACCAATCAAAGGGCAGGGGAAGAAAGCGCCAGTGTTCCAGGTTTATAAGTGGTAAATACCCAGAGATAAACAAAGGTACATGTTCTGGGAGCAAAAAGTAGTTCAATAAAGCTGAAAAGAAAAGCACAGAGCAGGGCTGGCAAGGTTTGATTCTAGAAATCCAAGGAGTTGCTTATCCATATTAAACAAGGCAAGACTGGGTCCTTAGGCTGAGTAGAGGCCTCTGTCTGCCCTTTGCTTCCAAGGCTGCCATTTTATTTGTGATTTCGTTTTGTCTTCAGGACCATCACAGAGATTCATTCGATATCAGGCTTTCTCTTTTAGGGGATTTCCTTGTGCCCCACATCTGCCCTCCTACTTCTTTGCAAGTGGCAAGCTCGTGGCATCATTTGGGTTCTAAAACACTTGACTGCCTCTGTCTTCAGATCTTTTCTTTACCTAAAAAACACTGCTCAATCTCATCTGTCTGAGGCTGATACCAAGTAACTATTTCTTTTGAACAATTTGGGTCTGGTGGTTCTGTGTCCTGACTTGAGTGTGAGACAATCTTGTCCTGGCAGGGAGTTTCTGGAAAGTAGCCACTTGAAACCAGTCTGATCAGATATAGACAGGAAAATCTCACACACAGTTTGTTGTCATGGTGGACTGAGCTACCAGAATTTATGGTTGAAGGGTGCTTTCCACTCTTCCAGGAGTATATAGAGTGGAATTGTTTCAGAATGCAGAAATGCAAACCTCTTAATTTTGAATAAGACTGTGATTTGGAGGTTGAATGGGTAGGGACTATGTGTAATAGCTTGTATAAAACTTATGTTCACTGTGTCAAAAATGTTCTGTATGTTAGTCAACTTCCTTTAATGTTCTGGCTATTAAAGTTACCTATTTTTTTTTTTTGCACGAGATAAAACAATACTGATATATGATATTTATCTTCTTTTTTTTTTTTTGCTTTCATTATTAGAATAATATTCCTCATTAAGCTATATATTAGAGTACTGCCAAAACCTTTTCAGGGCTGAAAGTGACTAATAGAATTAGATAATCTACTGGAATGTGCATTGTGTATATGGTGAATAGTAGTGAAGTTTTATAAGGATGGAAATGGAATGTAAGAGATGAGGAATTTCATCCCCCTTTTTTTTAAACACACAACAACTTTCTTCATCTCTTTTTGTATCATCTTTCTTTGACCTTTTAGAATATTTGCTATTTAAATTTCCTTGGCCTATAAAATGTTGTTTTTCTTCCAGGCACAATCATTTTCTAGTTCTTTAGATATGCGTCAAAATCATGCTCTCCAAAGAGTCTTTCTTATTTCTTTTACTTTAGGTTAATAATTCAAAATGTATAGGTACACTTAATGATTTTTTTAGTACTTAATATTCTCTTGCTTTGCTCCTCTGTGTGTGTGTGTGTGTGTGTGTGTGTGTGTGTCTGAGTGTGCTGAGCACAAGGAGTATGTTCTACATTCTATTTGTTTTTTCATACATCTTTACCACAGAAAACATTTTATAAAATCTTACTGCATGTGAGTATAAACTTGAATGTTATTCCTAAATACATGAGTTATTTGCTTGGTGAAGTAGAGAGTACTGGTGTATTTTTCCTTGTTTCTGTTTCTGCACCCATAAAATAATAATACTGGTTGCTTACATTCCAGTTAAAAATTAATGATTATGCTAATAACATAATAGTTTTCTCTGTGTGTGTGTGTGTGTGGAAAAATGGGAGTTGGAGAGGAAAATTACAGACTCTTCCACTGTATCAATTACTTTGAAATACAGGTGAAGCTCTTTGGGAGAAAAATGAAATTTCATAGTCCACATTGGTCCTATTAGTATACTCTAGTAATAATTCATTAACGATTTTTCCTTAAGACTCTTAGGGCTAATCAATGGACCTTCTGAGAACCTTAACTGACTCATGGGAATAACTTGTTCACTTTCACGCATTCTGACATTATCTGCCCCGTTCTCTAGTATGTGCAGGAGAGTCCAGATCAGTGTGTAATCCTAATTAGAGGCAAATATTTCTTCCTTGATGTAGGCAATTGATGACTTCCTCTCCGGCACAGATTTTGATTTTGTATTATTGTGCTGTGAAGTTCAGGCTCACTAATTTACCTCTACGGCACTGAGTACTGGGTGAAAGGGCAGCCTCAGGAGCCACACATTCCTCTGTTTAAATCCTGACTCACTCTTTCAGTGTGTTCTAGAGCATGTTAAATATCTTCCCTAAACCTCCACTTTCCCTCCTATGAATTAAACATAGTAACAGCACTGACATAATAGGTTAGTTGTGAGGATTACAAAGAGCCAAGCACAGAGTATGGAAAATAGAAAATACTCAATTAAAAAAAAAATGTATGACTAATACTTCCACTACAGCTACTATTATTCTTAATATTCCTACAATTGTTATTGTATAGAGAAACATAATCTTTTTCAGTAGAAAAGCTCCTAGAGGTCATGTAAGTAAACTCTTCTGTTTTCCATTCCAGCAAATATTTACTTCTACATTATCCCTGGCACATGATTTTCCAATATAGTTTTCATTACTCATTAAGTTTACTTGTAACCTGCTCCAGCTAGGAACTGTAATTGAAAGTTCATTTTATCTTTGAGCAATTCTAATTTCTGATTGTTAGAAAGTGTGTGTGTGTGGCCGGGCAGTGACTCACACCTGCAATCCCAGCACTTTGGGAGGCCAAGACGGGCGGATCACGAGATCAGGAGATCCAGACCATCCTGGCTAACACGGTGAAACCCCGTCTCTACAAAAAATACAAAAAATTAGCCGGGCCTGGTGGCGGACGCCTGTAGTCACAGCTACTCGGGAGGCTGAGGCAGGAGAACGGCGTGAACCCGGGAGGCGGAGCTAACAGTGAGCCGAGATCGCGCCACTGCACTCCAGCCTGGGCGACAGAGCGAGACTCCATCTCAAACAAACAAAAAAAAAAAAAAAAAGGAAAGAAAAAAAAGAAAGTATGTATGTGTGCACATGTGTGTATGTGTATGTGTGCATTATGCTTATGTCTTTTGTGGCCTTCACCCTTTGAGTTCAGTTCAGCTGAATGGGTGTGTCACGGAACAATTATACTCCCTCTTCGTTTCGACAATCTTTTATGTACGGGAAGGGAACAATCATTCTACTTCTAGCTCCATGAAATTATTTTCTGCTGTCTTCAAAACTGATTTTATCCCCATTCTGATCACCACCTCTAGTCATGACCCAGTATTTGATCACTTCCTAAAGAATGTGGTGCTTAAGACTTGATAAGTAAGCCAGGTTGTTTATTGCAAACCAAGGTTTATTTAGCTATTTGAGAAGTGCTTTACATTATTGATTCATATTAGGCTCACAGGACACTATAATCCCATGTTTTTCCATTTTCAAATTTGCAAAGTTTTTTTTGTTGTTGTTGTTGTTATCCTTTCTCACTTAATCTTAATAGCTGGTCCAAAAAGCAAAGTTAATGTACATTCTCATCTAACCCATTTTTAAGATGTTGAGTAGACAAGATTGAGGGTAGAGTCCTGAAAAGTATCTCCCTTTATAGTAAAAGGGAAATTCCCAAAGAGTAAATAAGCACTCTTTGGGAATGGTCTCACTTTCAACTTATCGTTTTACCACCTAGACCACATATATGGCTTGTGACCACTAAAATATCATCAGAAATGTTGTCAAGTGTATTGCAAGAATTCTGATACACTAAATCTGTAGAAGTCTCCTTCTCTACCTGGATAGTCACTGTACACAATGAAATGTGCTCCTGATCCATTTGTTTCCTCTTTGCTGACCTCCAGTAGTCATAGCTCCTTCTCAATGCTCAAAAAAGATGGTTTTAAAATCCAGTCCAGAATTTTCTCTCAATATGGATAATGAGGTCACATATTTGTGGTTCAAGAAATGTATCATTATTTTTAAAATTGGAACCTTTTTCTAATCTCAGAAAACAAATGTACCCTATGTTCTCTCCATAACCACTAAAATAGTTCAAGAGTACTCTCAGTACCATTCATATGCAAAAATCACCTATATTTCTTTTGTTTTACTGTCTTCAAATCAATACAATTTTACCCTTTCTCATCGAAAGGTCACTTTCTTATAAAAGAAAAATAGAGAGAGGAAAACATACAGACATATAACTGGCTAAATTAATTACCACTTCATTTGGCGCTGGTTTTGGCTGTGAGGTTAGCATAATTGTATTTTGCATTCTTCCTTTTCCATTTTTGTTATGGTTCCTCTGTACATATAATTTATATTTCTCCAGAATCATAAGCATCTAACTCACTGTAGAAGTAAGGAAATACTATCTTTGAAACTCTTTTATACTTATTAAAATGAGAACACGTTAAAAAGAAAGAGCACAAAGGCAGTCAATGCCTATTAGCCTTTCCAAATAAATATTTACCAAACAAAATATAAAATCTGGACAGTACTTTATTGTTTCAGAAAATGTGATCGTGTTAGGAATAAGAAAGAAGAAATAAAAGACTTATTTAACTGCACTTAACATTACCTCTTTTCTTCTAGATTCACTCACAACATTAACAGACATTTATTGAGCATCTAACATTCAGCACATAGTGTTAGAAAAATAAAGATAACTAAAATGTAATCTCAACTGCAGCACATTCATAATTTAATAGAGAAAATGCCAATAAAGAGAAGTAGACTGTATTATATTATTTAAGGGTAGCATGAATGTAAGCATAATAAATTACTGGAGAATATAGGATTCCTGAATCTAACTACCAATTGGGAAAGGCTAGAAAGCCTTCCTAGAACATATAACACCCAAAATAATATTCAAAAGACAAGTAGAAAATAGCCAGGCATTTCCAGAGGTCCTGGGGACATAGAAGCAGAGCATAACGGAATAAATAAAGAGGTTGAGGAAGGGAATTCTAGGAAGAGGAAACTACATGGTTAAAAGCATGGAGGCAAAATGCTATCAGAATGTTCAGGAAACTAAGCACTTTGATATGGCCAGGGAGGAGGGTGGTTTTTCGATGTGTGGCAAGTCAGAGTGAACAGGGGTTGTGGTGAGAGATGGATCTAGATGGTGATCTGCGGCCTGATAATGAATAAATTTTTCTACCATGTTTCATCTTTATAAGCTTTTAAGGAGGAGAATGACATGTTCAGATGGGTGTTTTAGGAACAACAAATTTGCACTACATTACTCAGGATGTATGGAATGTGTCTGAGAAAGTAGAAGACACTGACCTGTTTCACCCACACAGGTTCGGTTTCTACGACTCAATATGGATATTATACAAACTTATTCATAGTGACTGCCAAATCTCAAGGTCAAGGGACTTTCTAAGCAGCTGATGTAAAACCTACAAGCTCAGCAGAATATTATATCACGTATGTGTACTCTATAGACAGAGTTTTTAAAGATTTATCTTTTGTTCTATTCTCTTGACACAGTCAACTGATCTATTGTGAAGAATCATATAAATTTCCAAACTGTCTGAGTGATCTCTACATGCCATGAATTTTTGCCAATTTATTTCCCCTCTAGAAATACTTTGGAAAATACATATGTAAGTTGATGTATAAAACAGTTTACAGAGTAATTTAGCCCCTTCTACAAATATAATAGAAAAAAGATTTGCCTCCAGAGACAAAAAAATGATATATTTTCCAGACAAGTAATTTTGTTGTTGTTGTTGTTAAACCAAAGCAAGTAGGTGGTTATAATTCACTTGTCTGGGGCCATTCATCTGGTGTACTCACCTATCTGGAACACAGCTGAGAACCCACAGATAAGGAAAAAATGTCTCCAGACACGACAAATAAATCTTGTCACTCTCCACACCAAAGTTTGTGTAGCTTCCCAAAACTTGTCTTCATACAAATATTCACTAAGTCCTACGGACTCATATTTTACTGAAAATCTAAAGAAGTTGGGTGGTTATGATTTTCTAGACTGTAGCTGATGAATGACACTTATGATTGTGAATGAACATATTTGTATTTAGAGGTCAGTTGTATATATGCTTTGGAATTTTACTAAGTTGAATTTTGGAAGCAGATAGATTAACCAGTATTAATGATTGGTGGAATGCAAGGATGAAAGACAGGAAAAAATCCTGAAAGCGGACAAAAAACTTTCAAACGGCAGTAATCTGTAATTTATAGCATTACTATATTTTGCCTCAAAACAATCACTCCGTCATTATTTTGACTCTGTTACTATGAAAATGTGGAAGAGTATGCTCTTACAAGGATTTTTCATATCAAAAGGCCAAAAGATATTATAAATATTAAGATAGCCTACAGTTATCTTCTAAAGCACTCACATTGAATACCTACTTCCAGATACTGAATGAATAAATAAAATTCTGCAGTTTGTGCTTAAATGATCATTTACATTGTATATGTTCAATATTATTTCTAATTAATATATTTAGTAAGCAGTAATTTATTGTTTCATTTTCCAAAACACTTTTCATAATAAAAATCAATAGTTCTAATAAATGGCAGGGAACCCAGAGCTAAACAACATAAGAACAACATTATTTTCTGAGCACTCACTATGTGCTTTCGGTTTTGTACTAAACATATGTGGTCTTATTTATTATCTATCATAACCATATAAGGCAGATATCATTTATTGCTCCTAATTTACATATTTGGAAATTGAGGCTTGAGATTTTGGCTTAAAGTCACAGAGCTAGTTAGGTAATGGAGCCGATTTTCAAAGTCATGTTTGTGTTACTGAGCACTGTGTGTCTTTCACTGCACTGTCTTGTGTCTTCAAGCCTCCTGAGTCTCAGTGATTGGCATGCCTGCAGATGACACATTGAAGCTCTTTAGGCAATATGTATCAGGTTGCAATTGGCGGCTGTTCCCCAGCATCCAGTTATCTAGTCAAGTGCCAAGTTGCTCTATCTTTTATCTTTTTAACACTTTCCATTGTCAGAGTGTCTGTAATGTGCTGCCTGGCACTGGTTGGAAAAAGAAACATTTGTTGCTTTTGTTGCCACCAACCCTATTGTGAATCATTTTCCTTATGGTCACAGCTACAATCAGTTTCTCATCTCTATCACTTACCCTACCAATTGGGCACTTTCTCCCTTCTTGAAACTTCTTTCCACTGTTTAGATATTGAACCTGAGTAGTGGATATTGTCACCTAATGCAAAGTTCCACGTTATTCCTTAACAATAAAAGTCAGAATTTAGTCTCTATTTTTTTTCTATCAGTTTTGAACTGTATTTGTAATTCCTGGGGATATTAAGACCACTTCATCCTTGAAGACTGTCCTTTGGCTGTTGTCATAGCAGGCTAGTTCTGGAAACCTGAGGGTTTCTGAAGGCTACGTGGCAAGTACTTAGTGAGTGTGTGTGTGGGCGGGGTGTGTGTGTGTGTGTGTGTGTGTCTAGTGAATAAAAGGCATAGCATTAGAAGAATGAGGAAATTCAGGGATTTACAACGAAAGCTACTCAGCTTTTACTTAATTAAACTGATTAAGGAAACTACCACTTAAATTTATATTACTCATTTAAACACAGCTTAATTGCCGATAGCTTATAAAGCGACACTATGATTATAAAACAATATTTAGGTAAACTTGATTGAGTTCATCACCTAAATCTCAAGCTACTCATGGCTGGGTCTAGCGGAGGTTGAAGAGCATTTGAAAGTGTGACACACAACGTCGAGAGAGACACCTCTCTTTTGACTAATAGGGGGAAAGTCCTTGAGGTTGTAGGTTCCAGCCCAGATGGTGTTCTACTCCTCAGAGCCAAGGCATTCTATAAATCTTTCCTAATAACTAGATGCAGGCACACGTTGCCCTGCCTCTCTTGCATAATTCTGGGAACAGAAATAGGCAGGGCTATTGAGAAAACATAGTTCAAATCCAAACATAGGTATTTGCAAACTTAGAGACAAGAATCCCTTTCATTGGATGGCTTGTTCTGACACAAGTTAAGGATCAGAGTGATGAGAATCTCATTATTATCTTCTTAGTTAAAGAAAAACATGAGGAAGAGCCAGTGTTGAAGGCAAAAGAGCCCAGGGGAAGAGCAGCAGCAGCAGAGTCTTCTCCTCACTCATATTTAGCTCAGGCTTTCACCAACACTTCAAATATTGAAAATTAATACCAAAAACCACACTGCAGTCACATTGTCACATCATTTTAGTTTATATATTTATTGTCCTTAGAGGGCATTTTATCATGTATGTTCCTAACCAAGGCATATCTTTACTTTAATATTTGTGTGATGGCTTGACTCAAGTCCATGTTTCCTGAGGGCTTTGATAAGCATTCTAGGACATAGTGATTTCTATTTTTCTTATTCTCTAGTTATATATTGTCTTAAAATATGTGGTCTCAACCGGGCATGGTGGCTCAGGCCTGTAATCCCAGCACTTTGGGAGGCCAAGGCAGGCAAATTACCTGAGGTCAGGAATTCAAGACCAGTCTGGCCAACATAGTGAAATCCTGTCTCTACTAAAATAAAAAATCAGCCAGGTGTGGTGGCACATGCCTGTAGTCCCAGCTACTCGGAAGGCTGAGGCAGGAGAATTGCTTGAACCCAGGAGGCAGAGGTTGCAGTGAGCCAAGATTACACCACTGCACTCCAGCCTGGCGACACAGTGAGACTGTCTCGGGGAAAAAAAAAAAAAAAATTGCTCTCTCAAAGTTCACTATGATACTATGTAGGATAGATTTTGATAAGGGAACAATTGGAGGCAAAGAGACTCCTTTGAAATATATGGTGCTAAGTATCTGATAAAGAGACATGGAAGTAGAGAGAAAAAAGGTAGTTCTCTCAATCCCTGATGTTCATGAAATACAGAAATTAAACCATGCCTATCCATTATAATTTTAACTTCTAAAACATTTTCTGTACCAAGGTCTAGCCCTTGGGAAAACTCTTTTGCTTTATACTTTTTAAGAAATTTAAAACCATCTGCACTGTGACTGAATGTTTTGGTTCCCCGACCCCAAGTTAATTTATGTATGCATAATTTGTCTCCACCTACCACTAAAATAGAATAGCATTTTCCAACATGAGTTTCATTGAAATATTGTCCAATTAGAGTTTCTTTGAATAAAGTTGATCAGTCAAATGACTTAGGAAAATTCTTCACAGCCTAAGTTTGTGTTGATCAGCATTAAAAAATATTTGACATTCTCTAATGTGATATTAATGTGTAACTTAAAACTCTCTCTCTTAGATAGCAAATCTCTTCTCCTTAATAGACTAATTTTCATTGAGAAGATTAATTTACAAATACATAAGGAATTCATCCTGTTGTATATTTTTTGGTCAATCTTCAAGTCTGTAAGCCACATCACAAAGAACAATGTATCTTTGAGGGAGGAACTTAGTGTCATCACAACTTTAAATATAACCCATAGAGATAGCCTGTTATCACCAGTGTAACCAACTCCCTTCCTTCTATCTCTCCATTTCTTTAATCACTTTGGGAAAGCAAATCCCGATGGTGGCATGCCATTAAGACAAAAGATGATAACAAAACTACTCAAGTAGAAAATGTTCAAAGTTTAAACTGCTTTTCCTCTACTCATTTCCCATCCCATTGCCAAAATGGGACCAAAATAACTGATTGATTCAAGGGGAAGAATTTCATTATTTTAGTTAAATGGTTTAAAAATCAAAGTTATTGTGTGTGCACAGCATAAGTAGCTTAAAAGAGACATTTAGTAAGTCTCAGAGTCCCTTTCTTCCCCCGTATAAAATATATTCTAATGAAAGTACATTGCAGCTTCCATACTATATTAAAGATAAATTGACAACCTTAGTATAATTTGCCTTTTGTCTTTGATTTCAACTGAATTGCATGAGTGCTATTCTGTCAATAGGTATGGTCAGGCATATCACATCCTTAGTGTGGCTACAGAAAGAAATTTCCAGAATACACAGTGGGAAATATGATTAAAAAAAAGGAATAAAATGTATTTTTAAGAGCATATTTAATTCAAAATTTGATGTCTGGTTCTTGATACAAATTTTAGCTTGACGTACTTTTATTGCTTATACCCCTATACTCTCTACTTATAGTACGTTCTGGAACATCATTATAATGTTTCCAGCAGATGGCATTTTTTTTTTTACTTCAAGTACAGGAAAATAGGCAAAGGGGCAACAGGTCTCTATGAACACAGGGAGGAGCTTTAGAGAATACGACAATGCTTAAATGATGGGATGGAGAGCGTATGCTAGAAAAATACTTTTTAGAGGCTGGGCACGGTGGCTCACACCTGTAATCCCAGCACTTTGGGAGGCCGAGGCAGGTGGAACTCCTGAAGTCAGAAGTTTGAGACCAACCTGGCCAAAATGGCAAAACCCCATCTCTACTAAAATACCAAAATTAGCTGCACATGATGGCAGGAGCCTGTAATCCAAGCTACTCAGGAGGCTGAGGCATGAGAATCACTTGAACCCGTGAAGCAGAGGTTGCAGTGAGCCGAGACTGCACCAGTGGACTCCAGCCTGGGAGACAGAGTGAGATTCCATCTCAAAAAAAAAGAAAAATACATTTTAGGACTTAATTACCATTAATATGAAAATTAGGTTTCTAGACACTTCTGAATATGTATGGTAAAATAAAATAATATAAAATAATATAAAATTTTCTAAGTTTAAAATTAAAAATCTCTGGCTCTTAAACACACTTTAGTATTCTTCATGCCTCTGAGGTCATGGCTCTGCTGGCAAGCACTACAGTTTTAGCTGTACTTACTCACAGTGGAGGGCCACACTACTAAAAATGTCAACTCTTCTCATTGATTGCTCATCTGCATGAGTGGAACTCTCTGGAGGTCCATGTGTCTTCCATTTTTAACACTCTTTTCCCAAATGAGTAAATAGGGCTGAATCTATCTTTTGCTCATATCTACATCAAACCTACACAGAGATATGTTGTATGTTATACATTTTACAAAATAATTGTATTAAATAATAATTAATCATTCATATATTTAAGTTTGGTGTAATTTAATATTTTACAAATGATCAGTTCTAATATAATACACCTTAATTTATTGAGACAGAAGGAACTACCAAATGTAACTTCAAGATGAACAAAAACAACCTAACTTGCCACAGTTTTACTTTGCTGGTATTTAAAAAGCCAGATGATCCAAGAATACATACATTTGCTTATCTCACAAAGACATAATCACACTGTCATCCATATTTGAACCACAAAAGATGGATAGTATAATGTGTGCTTAAAATGGATTCATTAATTATCAAAATAGATAAGTGTTTCATCAGGTATATACAGCAGATAACATTTATCTTTTCTCATAGAAGAAAGAGATTAAAGTAATTCTTCCATACATATTGGGAAGGAAAGAGCCTGCTCTACTGGGACTTTCATAATGTGACACTAGATAATACGTTTTGCCAGAGATGGTAAAGTTACACAAACATGATACAGATGACTTATTTCACATCAACTAGAGTGGCTAGTTGATGAATGTAGGAAAGCCATTCATTCCCACTATAAATATTATACAACATTTATTTTATGTCTTAATAAACATGTAGTCACCTTAAAAATCTCACATTTGAGAGAGTTTTAAAAATCTTCCATGCATTTTATAAATTGCAGAACATTCCCCTAAGATAGGAGTTGCCAATGGCAATGGGAGGGTAAAATGCAACACATCTGATCTCAGTGGCAATTGTTGTCATATAGGGCATTAGACTTATAAGGATGGGCACCATCAATACCAATATTTAGTGATTCTTTCTGTGTATGAAGGGTGATAGGCAAACAAATAAGCATGTTTTTCTGAAAATTTAAATGTAGTTATTAAAATTACTATATTGTTTCATTATTTTCTCAACTTAAACTTATGCTTTTTTCATAAAGTATTTAGAACTTCAAAATTTTAACCATTTAAGTATGTTTAAATGCATCTGAAAGGAGAATAATAATATGCTTTAATTGTTAATAGTTATGGTCAGAAATAGTTAATTTTGGATTGAATGAGCCTAACAGGATAAATGGAAGTGAAATCTATTTTCCGCTTGAAAACAGACTGATGTTATTTAACACAATGCATGATCACAACATATTTCGTATGAATTACTAAGCTCATTGATAAAATAGATTTTGTAAATGTATTCATTTGCCTTCGCCTGAGCAGCCTTAAATTGCTCAATTCTTGATGAATATATGCCTCTTGATTATGTCTGTTCCATATTTCACGTTGTTAGTTAAGGAGCACCCAGATCACATGACCAAGCATTTCTCTAATCCCTTAAGTGCCTTTACTTTGACACTATAAATATTTTGCAATGTTTTCTAACAAGTTATAAACAAATTTCATGTATAAGAATTGTATGAATCTATTTATGCAATTTTGAATCAACTTTATCTTTTGTAATATATTATAAAATACTGTATTATATGATTTGTTTCTGCCATTTGCTAACTGTAAGTGATCTTATTATACAAGTACCCTTTAGGAATGCTCTCTATGAAAGCTGAAAAAAAATTTTCTTTCCCTATTAGTTTTTAAATATCTGATAGATGCAACATTTGTGTGCTTGTGGCATTTAGTTTAACCACATTATCTCACTGTCAGATTTACACTTATAAAATTCTATGCAATCAAGTAAGTTCTTTTAAACTTAGTGTATATTGTGATATTGATCATGCCAAACATTTTGAA
Organism: Macaca mulatta; assembly: GCF_049350105.2. Classification (NCBI taxonomy): domain Eukaryota; kingdom Metazoa; phylum Chordata; class Mammalia; order Primates; family Cercopithecidae; genus Macaca; species Macaca mulatta. The sequence continues at coordinate 59,346,076 of NC_133411.1, forward strand.
TTGTAACACCTTTGACTAGATAATGTACCATTCTCAACATGCAATTCACTGAATAATGTATTGCTGCTTAGGGTGGAGACACATGAAATAACTCAGTTGTTAGTAAACTACTTAAATGCACTTTGCCAACCTGAGTGAAACAAATGTATAGGTATATTAAAAGGAAAATACCAGAAATGAAAGCAGTCAGATTTGTGTGTTGTTTAATTTTAACTGCACTACACTAGCGGAATTCAAGTTTGCCCTTTTGAATCATTATCAATTCATTTGAGGACTCATATAAACATTGATAAATGGCTCCAGGGAAACATAAATGGCAAGAATGCTCAGAACAGGAATGGAGATTTAGGCCACTGTTTTGGGAACACAAAGCTTTTCTTGCAAATGTTGTGCTGACAGTTTGTGTTCCTATAGATTCTTACGAATGATTTAATGGCATTAAAATATAAATTAACTAGGTTAAATAAAGGAAAGGCAATTGCTCTTTTGCTTATTCTGCTAAAACTGAGATAATATTTTTTTAAATATGATCTTAAAGTTATAGGACTTTATGTGCATAATTGTCATTTGGAACTAGAAAAACAATTATACAAAAATTAAATAATTTTTGAACCATTCTTTGGGTAACCAGATATATTTTGTTCAATGCCAACCATCTCCCCCAAATAAAAATTAGTCATGGTTTACCCACCAAATAGGATTTCCCATGTTGAACTAAGTTTAACTGAAAAAGTTCAAAAGCCAATTTTGTGGAAAGTATTTTTAGAAGACTACTTAAAATAATTTTATATTTTATATAAATAATATAAATATTTTAAAATAACATAACAGGATAATTTGCCTTAATCTTTCTAAAAACATTAACACTTTTTTTTTTCAATTTTTATCCTTTTAAAACATCAGGTATACTTTTTTATCCATGTGTGCTTAGCTATTTTAGTTCTAATCCACGGGTTAATGTGCATAAGACTGTGAAGATTTATAAGATGTGGCCAGTTATTTTATTGATTAAAATGCATATTTTTCCACAGCAAGTATATACTTTCACTTTAAAAGTCAATGTAAATAACACGTTAGTACTAAATTTACTAATTATGTTAGACTTAGCTTGCTGCAGATTTGAGTGACAGCCGTTTTTCTAACTCTGTCTCTTCTACCCTCACTCCAGATTAGAACTGGCACTTTCCCCTATGCAAATGAACATCTAATTAGAGACACCTCCCAGTCAATAAGACACTTTCTTATCACCAGTTATATTACCTGACAAGCCCTTTCTCTGCAGTCTTGGCCCACCAAGAATCTTCATTCATTTTCTCTTCTTCTTCTCTGCAAAGTGAACTGATCCCGCATAATCCCTGGAATAATGTAGCTTCTCTTGTGGAAGAGCAGCTTCCCTCGCCCCCTTTTACATCAAGCTAATGGAGCCAGTAGGTATCCTATTGATCTTTTCTCTATATGGTTTCCACAAGGATTTGACAGACTTCCTTACAGGTTAAACATCCAGGCTTTCTGAAGTGGCTATAAAGCTTTGTTTTTGATTTTTCTAACTTTTTTTTTTTGAAACCCTTGCTCATCTGTAATCTTTAAAAGCTCAGTTGATGCCATGCACAGCAAAGCCTTATTTCTTTGCAGAACTAATCTCGACACTGTCTAGTGTTGAGTACAGTTGTCTGATTCAAATCTTCTGTTACAAAGCAGATGACATCTGGCTAGATGTCATGAGAAGAGCCTAACAATGACAATTCACTTATCCCTTAGAAAGAATCAATTCTCCCACAATGCATCTGTCAGAGAACTCTCACTCAGTAAAAGCAATTTTTCTAGCTGTCTGACACTGTAATTGCTCTTAAATTTTCAATGAACGTTTTACAAGGACTCCCCTGAACCATGATGAAAAACTTAACTTTTTTCTAAAAATGAGAGGCTGACAGGATGAAAGAGGTCTTTCTCTTTAAAGCCTTGCTTGCTTGAGTAGGAATTCTTTCATATCATCAACAAGCTGTTGAATAGAGGATAGATTACTTTCCATTTATTTCATCAATCAGATTAAAGGCTCTCCTTCACAATGCCCTTTAAACAAGAGCTGTTTATGATGTCCTTCTAGATTTGACTTTAATGTAGTATTAAATCACTATGGACAGTGGAGTCAGTAGAGAATATAAATATGACGAATATCTGACAATATTTAAGTATTGCATATATTTGGGTCATTATCTTCATTCTTGCCACAAAAGAGATGTAAACAAAAAATAAAAACAACCACAGATTTGCTATTCTTCAGTCTGAGAAAAATTCAACACAATTTTCTTGTGTGTATCAGTAAGCAGAAATGCCAAGCATACTAGTGATTCTTTTCTCTCAGATCAGCGATTTAAAAAGAAAAAAGAAAGAAGTAGAGATCTGTTCGTTTCTATTTTATTCTAAATATATGTTTACAAGCTTTAAAAATAGAACTCTGAGTTCATGCATTCTTTGCTAATTCAGACTGAGAGACTGAACTATAAGGTAGTTCGAATAATCATCTATTTTTAGATTTTCCAAAACTAAAACAGGGCCAAAAAGCTGTTTATTACCAGCAATATAATAATCTGTTCAAAGAGAGAGGTGGATGTGTCAATTAGGTTAAAATAATTGCTTTAATATGTAAGTGTATATGAATGTATTTGCTGAGTAAATTTTTTTTAATTAAATGCATCCAAAGTTTCTGTTTTAGGTGTGTGGTAATATTACAACCGTCGTAAGATAAAAATAAAATTTAAATTTCAAACTCTAATATGAATTGCACCGAATGAGAGGAAAATTTTTTTTTATCACGATCGCAGAATTAAAAAAAAAAATCTAACTGTGAAAGAGAGTTTCACAACCATCTTCTTTTATCTTTAACCCTATATAAGCAGTTCCTGAACAACAGCTCTGGTATTTTTCCATCTTCTACTAGAATGCCTTCAAAACTGCATCTCACTATATTCCAGGGCAGATTATATATTTTCACACAATTTTATTTGTCAGACAATATTTTGTTCAAACATTGAGTCCAAATATTCATTCTGTGATATATTACCATTGTTCTATAAGCTATTGTTTTTACATAAATTAAAACATTAAATATATACATTTTAAAATGTGTGATTTGAAACAATGAGTATTTAGGTATTGATACAATTAATTTTTTGGAGATAATTCTCTTGTCCTCTCCACCTTCTTTCTTGGAGGCTAATCACTGTGAATTCCTACAACAGTAATTCATGTAGTCAGTAATTTTTTTTTTTTTTTTTTTTTTTTTGAGAGACAGAGTCTCACTGTGTTTCCCAGGCTGGAGTGCAGTGGCTATTCACAGGCACAGTCATAGTGCACTGCAGCTCTGAACTCCTGGGCTCAGGCAGTGCTCTTCTCTTATCCTCCTAAGTAACCAGGCCTACAGGTGAGTGCCACCACGTCTGGCTGTCATTGCAACAGTTTAATAAAAACAAGTCCCTGGCTGGGCATGGTGGCTCACCCTTGTAATCTCAGCACTTTGGAAGGCTTAGATGGGTGATCACTTGAGCCCAGGAGTTCAAGACCAGCCTGGGCAACATAGCAAAACTCTGTCTCTACTAAAAATACAAAAATTAGCCAGGTGTGGTGACATATGCCTATAGTCCCAGCTACTCAGGAGGCTTAGGTGTGAGGATTGCTTGAGCCCAGAAGGTCGAGGCTGCAGTGAGCCATGATGGCACCATTGCATGGCGTGGTGTGAGTGGCAGAGTGAGACCCTATCTGAAATCAAACAAACAAACAACATGAAAACAACAACAACAACAACAACAACAACAAAACGAGTCACCTAGGTGTTTAATCTACATAATCTCATTGAATCCTATAGCAGGATATCTGTGATCAACATGTCTTTTATTCAGAAAAGGAAGTGAGGCAAAGAAAGTTTAAGTACATTGACTAAGTCACACAGTAACTGGAAAGTCAAAATTCAAGCTCACATCTGTCAGATGTTCAGGGCTATCAACTGTACACAATTCCACACTGTCACTAGTCCTTTTTGTGCCACTCTCTTTTTTGTGTTTACCTTCTGAATTTATTTTCCTCTAAAATGGGGAACCATAAAAGTAGAAACAGTAAAGTAGCTAAGGTAGTGCTGTGGTTCACACAAGAGCTATGATGGCTATGATCAAGATGGTGGCAGTGGATATGAAGTCTGAAGATAAGCAAATTTCATATTTATATCAATCTATGAATATATTTTCTCTTTCTTTCTTCATTCCTTCCTCCCTTTTTCATTCTTTTCTTCCCTCCATCTTTTCTTTCATAGTCACTTGCACTTCTGCATATTTTTGTTAGTTTTCTCTTCCTATCATAAACATGCCATGTATTATGACAACCGAGTCATTGATAAAATGTTTGCAATAAGTAAGTTTGAAAACTGCACTTTTCAACATTCCACTTAAACACTTTCCTTCTGGCCACTATCATTCTATTAATTGGCCATCTTTCCGTCAGTAACCAATTCCCCTGGATAAATATAGTCATCAAGTCCGCTTTCCTCAACTTGTCAACAAAAATCTCATTAAAGCCTCTATCAGATGCCTGTATTTCATGTATTTAGTGGATGGCATTATCTTAATCAACCCTTTAGGACATACCAGAGAGTGTGGCAAATTTGGTGTGATTTGCTTTATTGCTTTAAAAGAAAACTTTTGTTTCTTATTTTAAAAATCTTATTCAAGGTGTAACTTGTATAGACATGAGCCATTAGTTCCTGTCTGCTTTTACTTAATCATGTGATTTGTACAATCTGCACATGCCTTTTTAAAAAAAATCTGAATTTATCTCAGAGACTCTTATGCATTGATCTCTTCATGGGGAATTGGAGGTGGAGGAGTAATTTTCAGAAATGGAGTGAGAATTTTCTTCTTGAAAACCTCTTTAATTTCAGGAAATACGTTTCTGTTTAATGTCTTATTTCATAAGTTCATATGTTTATTTCATTTTTCTATTTACCCTGGATTCTGATTATGCTTGGAGAAACCACTTGGGGTAGAGAACTCATTTAATTTTATTTCCCTTCCCTTAATTTGTTCTATTCCTCACTGATTCCAGAGTTTCAGCTGAGATCTCCCTATTTCTTATACTAACACAAGTTATGTACATATACCTGTCTAAGACTCTCTGCCATGTTTTGCTATGGCCACCATGCTGCTTATTCTCTAGAGTACTTGCTTCATTGATTATTCTCTCTCTCTCTCTCTCTCTCTCTCTCTCTGTCTATAAGCTCTCACTTTGCTCTTAGTAAATAAACTTACCTAAGTCTCTACCATTAATAATATACATTAATAATATACAAAACCTACCATTAATAATATACAAAACCTGCACAACTCTCTGTAGTTACTCTTGTTTCCCTGTCTGCCCAGTTACAGTCAAGAGTTTTGAAATAATAGACCAACTTCAACATAACCGTATTTCCTTCCTTCCTTTCAGTCCTCAATCCAGTAGAATCCAACTTCAGATTTCTTCCGCTAAACTATCCCTGTTAAGATTACTAATGACACTCCTATTACCATATCTTCATCTCTTCTCACCTGAATTTTTCTTTTTTATTTGACACTATAGCTCAGAATGTTGGATTTCAAGATACAATTAATTTTTAGTTGTATTTAATTGTATATAATTAATTTAATTAAATGTTCTGGTTACTTGTTAGTAGGCGCATTTTTTTTTTTTTTTTTTTTAGGCTTGCACTTAAAATATACATTTTCTTTGGTGTTTCATTTCCAGCTTTCTTCTTTTATCATACCATATTCTCTCCCTGGATGACCTCATTCAAATCCCAGGCCTTAACCATCTCTATCTCAGGCTCTTCTTTGAGATCCAAATATTTAACTGTATATACTGTATAATTTTACCAAATTTTTACTGCTTGAATGAATAAAGCTGATACTTCTCTTCCCATCTGGCTCCCTATTCTTATTTTTTCTGGATTTGAACCCAGAGGAGAGGAAATATGACTAACACCTGATGAGCATACCAGGAAATTATTTCAAATCTAAATCAAAAGCTTGCATTTCTGGGCCATAGAATCAGCAGAAATAATCAAATGAACCCCTCTACTTTTCCAACCCTACGATACCTAATGATACCTGAATTTTCCAGATTCTCTACCTTTCATCCGATCACTATGGTTAGGTGGACCTCCTCTATCAGCTCCTATGCAAAGTAATGTTAGGAGATACCATCTGTTCTCACCTTCCCAATAGCTTTGCTCCTTCATGTATTTCCTTTCTTCTGCATCGTCAATTTCTCTTTATATGCATTTGATTATTTCCATCAGCATTTCCACCCTCTTTAGTACCTGCCAAACTTAGAGCATGACTTTGACGTCACATCTTTTTTCAACAGTGTCTTGAGATTTTGTTTTCTTTCCAAGCTAACCTTGAAAATATTTTTCTACAATAACAATCTCTAATGTCTTATTTTAAAAATTTATAATAAACCTACTCCATCTGTACAATGCTCTGAAACTGCTCTTGTAATGTCTTCTGTTAACTCAAATCCAGAAGTCACTTTTCTGTCCTCATTTAAAAAAAAAAAAAAACTTTCAACTGCCTTCACATACATTGATCATTTCCTATTTTGCCCATACTGTTTAAATTGCAAACCATTCCGCCCATGATTCTCAGCACTCTAAGTCCATGCTAACTTGCTTCACCTTTAAAAATATTTTCCATAAAAAAAATCACTCTCCATAATATGTTTTTCTTTGTTATTATGTTTATTGTTTTATTATCTGTGTTCCTCAGTTAAACATGACCTCTAAAAGAACAGATTTTATCTGAAGCTGAAGAACTCCATTTTGAACACTGTTATTTTGGTTTTCATTGTATTCTATTGGTTTTGCTTCTGCCTTACTGTCCGTGCCTCTTAGTCACTTCTAAATTTTACAGGGCCCAAGTACTGAATTCTTAGTTATTTCTCTTTTTTAGCCATAGATTTTCCTTAACTATTGTCCAGTTTCATGGATTTAACCATCTCTATTCCATGGAGTTCCTAATTTGTAAATATTGTCTTGACTTATACCCTGAGCTTTCCTCTCACATATGTGTCTGTTTATTGACAGCTCTTGGGTATCTAGAAGAAACTTTAACATGTCAAAAATAGAACTTTTAATTTCTACCTCAAACCTATTTATTCCAGTTTTATCTATCTCATAGTTAACATCCTCCATTGCTCAAGCTCCAAACATAAACTCAATCTTGATTCTCCCATTTTTCTTGTTTCTCATCAAAAAATTTATGCCTATTTGCCTTGCCGAGTCAACATCAACAGTTTCTCATTGCTACTTTCCCCCACCCTTTAACATATTTTCCTCCAATAGTGATCTTTTAAAAACTTAAGTCATGGAATGGCATGCCATGGTACCCACCCCTCCCATTAAAACCTCTTCAATGTCTTCCTATTATACATAGAAAACCATTCCAAGCTCCTCTCCCTGGCCCAACCTAACCTGGCCTCTGTATCTTCACTCTATACCATAGTCTCTCTAACTCATTGCTCTCCAACCACACTTGCTATCTTTCTATTCCTCGGATATTTAAAACTTCTTTATACATTAGACTTTTACATCAGCTATTTTCTTTTCCTAATTCACTCTACTCTCATAGTCACAGGGTACACTCTATTTTCTTTCAGATTTCAACTGAAGTGTCACTTCCTTAGAGAGACCTTTCCTGATTATTTAGAGTAGCAACTGGCCAGTCTCAATGAGATCATCCTATTTTCCCCCTTTTTTCATGTCATGAATTTTATTTCATTATATATTTTTTTAGACTTTTATTTTAAGTTCAAGTGTACATGTGCAGGTTTGTTATATAGGTAAATCGCATGTCGTGAGGGTTTTCTGTACAGATTATTTTGTCACTTAGGTGATAAGCATAGTACCCAATAGGTAGCTTTTTTTTTTTTTTAATTATGCATAAGTTCTGGGATACATGGGCAGGATGTGCAGGTTTGCTGCATAGGTATACATGTGCCATGGTGGTTTGTGGCACCTGTCAACCTGTCATCTAGGTTTTAAGCCCCACATGCATCAGGTATTTGCCCTAATGCTCTCCTTCCCCTTGCCCCACACCCCCAACAGTCCCCAGTGTGAGATGTTCCCCTCCCTGTGTCCATGTGTTCTCATTGTTCAACTCCCATTTATGAGTGAGAACATGCAGTGTTTGGCTTTCTGTTCATGTGTTAGTTTGCTGAGAGTGATGGTTTCCAGCTTCATCCATCCAAAGGACATGAACTCATGCTTTTTTATGGCTGCACAGTATTCCATGGTGTCTATGTGACACATTTTCTTCATCCAGTCTATCACTGGTGGGCATTTGGGTTGGTTCCAAGTCTTTGCTATTGTAAGTAGTGCTGCAATAAACATACGTGTGCATATGTCTTTATAGTAGAATGATTTATAATGCTTTGGGTATACACCCAGTAATGGGATTGCTGTGTCAAATAGTATTTCTGGTTCTAGATCCTTGATGAATTGCCACACTGTCTTCCACAATGGTTTAACTAATTTAAAATGTTCCTATTTCTCCACATCCTCTCCAGCATCTGTTGTGTCCTGATTTTTTAGTGATCACCATTCTAATTGGAATGAGATGGTATATCATTGTGGTTTTGATATGTATTTCTGTAATGACCAGTGATGATGGACTTTTTCATATGCTAGTTGGCCACATAAATGTTTTCTTTTGAGAAGTGTCTGTTCATATCGTTTGCCCACTTTTTGATGGGGTTGTTTTTTTCTTGTAAATTTATTTAAGTTCCTTGTAGATTCTGGATATTAGACCTTTGTCAGATAGCTGGATTGCAAATATTTTCTCCCATTCAGTAGGTTGTCTGTTCACTCTGTTGATAGTTTATTTTGCTGTGCAGAGCTCTTTAGTTTAATTAGATCCCATTTGTCAATTTTGGCTTTTGTTGCAATTGCTTTTGGCATTTTGTCATGAAGTCTTTGCCCATGCTTACGTCCTGAATGGTATTGCCTAGGTTTTCTTCTAGAGTTTTCATGGTTTTAGGTTTTAGGTTTAAGTCTTTAATCCATCTTGAGTTAATTTTTGTATAAGGTGTAAGGAATGGGTCCAGTTTCATTTTTCTGCATATGGCTAGCCAGTTTTCCCAGCATTCTTTATAAAATAGGGAATCCTTTCCTTATTGCTTGTTTTTGTCAGATTTGTTGAAGATCAGATGGTTGTAGATTTGTGGTGTCATTTCTGAGGCCTCTGTTCTGTTCCACTGGCTATATATCCGTTTTAGTACCAGTACCAGGCTGTTTTGGTTACTGTAACCTTGCAGTATAGTTTGAAGTCAGGTAGTCTGATGCCTCCAGCTTTGTTCTTTTTGCTTAGGATTGCCTTGGCTATACGGGCCGTTTGGTGAAATATGAAATTTAAAGTAGTTTTTTTTTTATCTAATTCTGTGAAGAAAGTCAATGGTAGCTTGATGGGAATAGCATTGAATCTATAAATTACTTTGGGCAGTATGGTCATTTTCATGATATTGATTCTTCCTATCCATGAGCATGGAATTTTTTTCCCCAATAGGTAGTTTTTTATTCATTATCTTCCTTCCACACTGCACTCTCAAGTAGGCCATCGTATCTATTGTTCCCTTCTTTAGATATTGCTTGATTTTGTTTTCATCAGAACACTTACAAGATAGATGTTTAAAATTGTTAGTTCAGTGCTAGTTTCCATAGATAGAATATACATTTCATGAAATTTGAAACCTTGTCTGTCTTCTTCAACTCTGTCTCCAACTCCTAAAGCAGTGGCACATAGTAGGTACTCAAAATTTTACTTTTCACTAAATGCATGATATTTTTTGTTGACCATTCTGGTTGGTTAATAGCAGTTTTCATTTTTCCCTTCCTGGGCATTCCAACTGGCATTGCCATGGTTTGGGCTCCATTTCCACACACACTATATCTCCTGGCACAATCTCACAGATCTTTAAGCTTTTATTTCCCTTTTCAGTCCTCTATTTGCATTTTCATTTGTATCATATTTATATGTCTGTCTTACAATATCATGAATTCTATGTGTTTGTGTGTACATCTGCTATTAAACCCATCTGATAATTTTTAAGTTGAGATATATATATTATATTTATGTACATTTTATATATAAAGTTCTAGGATTTCCATTTGCTTCTTACTTGTAGTTTTCATACTATCTCTTCACTCATTATATCCATGTTTTCTTGCAAATTATTTAATAGATTCATCATATGTATTATAAAATCTTGTCTGCTAATCTCAACATCTTTGCTATAATTTCCACATTGTAACTTCTGGGTCTCCTCCTTTCTCCACCCTTTCCCTTGTCCTACTCTGATCTGTGGGGTAAATTTCTGTTTTGTTCCCATGTCTTGTATTTTTGGATTTTATACTGAGTATTGTGAATCATAGACTGAAGAAACTGAATTCTATTATCTTCCTTTGAAAAATAGTAAATTTTGTTTTAGCAGGCCATTAAATTACTGGGTACATAAATTTAGTATTATGAAGGCTTGCTTTAGGCTTTACTACAGTTGAGTCTATTTCAGTTGTGACCTTACTTCTAGACAAATTTCCTTAATTTGAGGATTTGGTCTTTATTCTTTATGTATGCCCTTTTCAGAGTTCAATGTAAAGCCATCTTTATCCTACTCCTCTAACTTAGTGAAATTTTAAGTCTAAGCTCTGTCTTTTCAGAAGCAGGCAATTTTTGAAATGTCATCTCAGCTCTTTCAACCTTCCAGCTATTTTATTCTTTGGTACTTGGAGTCTCATCCATGCATGGATGTTTCAGGCACCAGCTTTTGAATTGAAGAAAATTTTTTTTCTTTCTTTCTTTTTTCTTTCTTTCTTTTTTTTTTTTTTTTTTTTTTTTTGCATATCTATTACTTCTTTGTGCCTACCTCTTTTCTGGCATTGCCCATTTCATTTTCCTGCTGTCCTAGCTACCCTAAATTCCACCTTCTGATCCCTCATACTTTTTCTGTATGCAATATGAACTAGCAGTGGCCCTGTGACACCAAAAAATGTGTAAGCCTGCATCTCACCTAAATGATTCCCCCTTTTCCAGGGTCAAATTATCTCCAGTTTCTGTTTACTGTTGATTAAATTTCAGTGTCTTTAAAGAGCTTTTTTTTAAAAACAACAACAACAACAACAACAACATATTTTTCCAAAGTTTCTCATATTTTCCATGGAATGTTTACTATAATACAGACTACATTTACATTACCCTATTACTGGTTTATTACATATATGATTTTTAGCAATTGTAACTTATCAGGAATATTTTTAGCTCGTTATTTTTATATTATTAATCACAATACCTTATTTACAATTCTGAAATCTCTAATGCTTTTTTTTTTTTTTTAGTTGGAGTTTTGTTCTTTGTTGCCCAGGTTGGAGGGCAATGGCGTGAACTCGACTCATTGCAACCTCCACCTCCCAGGTTCAAGTAATTCTCCTACCTCAGCCTCCTGAGTAGCTGGGATTACAAGCATGCACCACCATGCCCAGATAATTTTGAATTTTTAGTCGAGACGGGGTTTCTCCATGTTGGCCAGACTGGTCGCAAACTCCTGATCTCAGGGGATCTGCCTGCCTCAGCCTCCCAAAGTGCTGGATTGCAGGCGTAAGCCACTGAGCCCAGCCAAAATCTCTAATGCTCTTTAAAGCAAATGTTTTTAGTTAACTTACTTGGTGACTTTATATGCTATTTGGCTCTAGTTGGTACAAATATCTATATACTTATGTTGAAGACATATTAATATTTTTCATTGCAATATCCTACCTCACATCCTGCTGGGAGTATTATGAAGTATAACTATATATGGAAAACAATTATTTCTAAAATACAGAAAATCCAAAATTCCCAAACATAGCTGGCTTCAAGGGTTTCAGATAAATGATTGTCAAATTATATCAAATTTTAGCAGGAAAATAAATGTCTTGCTTCTGATCTAGATTGGAAACATAGATAAAAGTGTATTTGGTAGGAAGTACTTCCAGTTTTGCCCAAATAATCAGCACATAGTTGATCTGGAAAGAGACGGCGATGAGCTGATAAAAAAGCCAGTGTTAACATACCTTCCCATTTAAAAAAGTCTTTGCTAATAGTGTTAGTTGTAAACTACCCATTTGAGTCAGGCAGTTTGTCTATACTATTTTATTTTTCTGATAATGATAAGGGTTTAACTAGACTAGGTATGTGGAACTAAGTTCAATAAAGTCTGCTGACCTCTCCAGTCTGAAGTCATTAATTTGCCACTCAGTGAGCTCTCGTCTGTTATATTAGCATTATTGCCTGTGACTTTATGTTCTGTAGTTATTATTGTCTCTTTTCTTATGTGAAGTCTATTATAACTGAACAAGCTCGGTTGAACATTTTAAATCAGTAAGTTTAGAGCATCTCTACAGTAAACATTTCCAATTGTGAACACTAATAACAAGTATTTAGGGATCTTTGATAAATTTCTGTTTATGATCTTTTATTTATTATGAGGTGAGGACTGTTTCTGAGAAGTCCTTTTGAAAATGGAATGTGTTTTTGTGTTTTTAAATTTCCAGAGAAGATTCTCGGTGAATTTATGTTAGGGCACTTTCCAAAGTCAATCAGGAATATTCTAGAAATGAAAAATGTTTAAGTCCAAATCCCCTCATATTACTGTTAAAAGAAAAAAAAAAAAAAAAAACCTCACAAAACTGCAGACCACGCAATTAGAATGTTGCAGCCCTTAAAATATGAGGCCATATTTCTACTACAGTTAATTGATTTTGCATCTGGCATGTTAAAAAAATTTATGAATTTTTTTGAATAGTGTCTTTGTTTATACTTTAAAGCCTGAAAATGAATTCTTTATATCATCCTTGAGCCGAAATAATCTGCTTAAAAATGTAATGTGACTTTAAAAGTAAATCTGAATAAGTATTTCATAAGCTGTTGAGTAGGAGTGATTTCTCTAAAATGCATGGAGAGTTTTGGAAATCTTTCACGTATAGAAAAATAACAATAATTTATAACAATTAATTAACAAATTATAATAAGAAGGAAGACCAGTGGCAAGTGTTTAAAAGAAAAATGACATTTAAGTATATTAAAAAGTATTTAAAAAATAAGAATTCACATTTATAATCAATCAAATATCTCCTCTTTCAGATAAGCAGAGAAGGAAAAGGAGAGAGAAAGGGCTAACATGTATTAAGTACCAGGTACATAGTAATAATAGCTAATAATTATTGAGTCCTTTCTATGGGGCAGGTGCTGCTCTAAACAGTTAACATGCATTTGTTATTTTAATCCTCACAAATACTCTATGAAGTCACTTGATTATTATCCTCACTTCTCAGATGAAAACAAACAAATAAAACTGAGATGCGAAGAGGTTAAGTACTTGCCCAAAGTCATATGCGAAGATGTGGTAGAACTGGGATTCACACCCACGCAGCCGGCTCCAGAGAGTATGCACTTAAACCTTATGATATATGGTCTCTTCCAGTATTGAATGCTTACTCTGCTAAAACAGTTTTAAAGGATTTACATCCATTATGTCTTTTAAATTCAATAGAAAAGGGGTAAAGCATAGACTCGCTGGAGTATCTTACATCAATACATTAGGTAGCTGCCTATGTCTGTCAGGACTGCCACTCTGGCTTCTACCACAAAGTGCTTAAGAGACAAGTAAGATATTTGTAGAACGATAAGTTTCTGGTGTTTCCTTATCAGGAACTTTTCCTGAATGTGTATCTTGTGTAGTTTTAGCCAAAATATACAAAATATTTTCAAATGCCTCTCCACTAAGAACTACCTTGCATTTTGCCATAGAAATCAGGCCATCTTTATTCAGGGAAAAAAAAAAATGTCTTTGGCTCAAAGAAACATAGTGAAACCAGCTTTTTATTTTTTCTTGGCATTCTTTTAAAATTTACTTAAAGATGAGTTTGAATGATTCACTGAGTACTGATTGGATTATAATGCAATGTCTTTGTACAAAAAGTAGAATGTCTTTGATTAAGTTACATTTTTTCATAAGTCATTTATTTGGCTTCAATGTTCACTGGAACCATATATCATTAAGACAACTTATGAGTATTGGATGATATATGCACATAGGTTTTTATAAAAACGTTTGTATATTAAAACTATGTTGACATAGTTAACATAGTTTATGTTATTTTCTGCCTTTAATGTTTTATAGATATGAAAAGTGTGTGATACAGGAAGTTCAATGATCTTTTCAATAAATTACTCATTCTGAAGAGTCCTCAATTTTTACTTTAATGTTGTAAAGTTATAAGCCAGTTTGATAATCACTATTAGAGATCTAATTATGAGCAATATATTATATAGGAGGAACATATGTCTTAAACTGAGAATGATCAGAGAAGCGTACTAGTTGGAATTCAATCAAGAAAACAGAAACCATTCTAAGGAAGAAGGAGCCATAGCAATAATGAATACAAAAATGGTGACTATCTGAGTGAAGTCGTTGGCAAATTAACTGAAGGAAAGAAAGATGAAAAAACACAAAAGAGAAATATTTGTCAGCATAATACATAAATGATTCAGGGAAGGGCAAGAGCTTCTGGTTTGGCAGCTGAGTAGATATTACCATTTACCAAGATAGGAACACAGGAGGAGAAACAGGCTGGGAAGGAGTGAGGAAGGAAACACAGTTTGAATGTGAGTCTCTTTCATTTTGGTCATCTGTATAGACAAGAACAATAGATAGATAAATATCTGGATATGGAGTCAAGCCAGGAGAGAGGTTAAGAGCCAAAATTATGGATAAAATGAATCAGTTAGAGTTCTCCAGAGAGAAACAGAATCAATTTTGTGTGTGTGTGTGTGTGTGTGTGTGTCTGTGTGTGTGTTTCTGCACGTGAGTGTGTATGAGATTTATTTTAAAGACTTGGCTCACAAAACTGTGGGAGCTGGCAAGTCCAAAATCTTTAGAACAGTCTGGCAATCTGGGAACTAAGGAAGGAGTTGATATATAGTCTTAAGGATGAACTTCTATTTCTCTGAGAAACCTCAGTTTTTGCTCTTAAGACCTTTCAGCTGATTGAACGAGGCCCACACACATTAGTAGAAGGTAACTCCTTTAGTTAAAGTCAACTGTTTGAAGGTGTTAACCACATCTTCAAATTACCTTCACAATAAAACTGAGATCAGTGCTTGATTACATAACTGTGTACCCCATGCTAGCCAAGTTGACACATAAAAACTAACCACCAACCTATGGAAGCAACAGACGAACTCCTCAAACAGAGAAAGCAATGAGTAAATATCAAGGTGGTTAAAAGCTTGGGCTTTGGAACAAAAAGGGGCCTGAGCTCAAATTTCAGTTTTACTATTTTGTGAGTGTAACTTGCTTTTGTAAACCCAGCTTCAGCATCTATAAAGTGGTGATAATATTTTCTATCTCGGAGTAATTGTGAGTATGAAATGAAATGATATGTAAAGGAATTGTCACAACGCCTAGCATGCATTAAAGTGCTCAGGTGATAGCAGCTTCAAAATGGATTATTTTTATGATGGGAAATTTATAAAGATAACTATGTGCTGATGAGTGAAAGTTTATGTTAAGAGAGAAGTTGAAGCCAGCGAGATAATAATTGATTGAGTAAAGGTCAGTGGTGGAGCGGGGGGTGGTAAAGGGAAGAAAGTGAGACTTGCAACACAGCTCAGAGGATTAATCCGGAACAAAAAGATGGGAGAAAAGTTGAATATAGTCATACGTGCTGTCCTGACTTGTCTCAGTGAAAAGTGGTGAAAGGTTATTTGCTGAGAGACTTTGATGGCTTAAAAAGTAGTGATGATTTTCTGAGGAATGAAAGAGTTTATAAAAGATATTAATACACTTATTACAATAATATCATATAGTACATAGGACTTGTCCCATACATAGTCCCAAGATTTAAGAAAGATATTATTATACTTTAAGTTTTGGGGTACATGTGCAGAACGTGCAATTTTGTTACATAGGTATACATGTGCCATGGTGGTTTGCTGCTGATGTGTAAAATAACACTTAGGGTCAGTTAAGATTTGTGTGGTTAGGTAATTGTAAATACTTTTAGGGCAGGGCACATATTTTTCCTGTTTGTGATTTTGCAAACCATAAGTAATTGGTAAACGTTTCCTTGATTGTAACAGTCTTTTCTCTACCTGCCAAGCAGCTGGGTTATAAAAGTAGAATGTTAAATGGAATAATTGACCCAATTTTGAGACTTTGATGTGTGCAGTTGAATAATATAAGGACCAGAATAACAAATATGCTAGTGTTTATCTTTAAGGAAATATAGGATAAGTTCAAAAAAGGAATGCCTACAGGAGCAAAAATGGACAGATAAGAGGGCATTCTGGGAGTAAGTGTGATGGAGACCAGAAAGGATGGAAGGTAGTGGTTGGAGATTGGAGTTGGAATAGAAGACTTCAGAAGAAAGTGAAGTGAAGAAAATCAGCAGGTAACACTATGGTAAAAGTGGCATTGAGGGGAAGGAAGGATGCTAGTGTTAAGAAAATCACTAAACATAGGCACAAGTTCAGCCAGAATGAAGAGCAGTAGAGGACTTGGGAGAAGCCTTCCCCAGTGATGGCTGGAAGAGCAACAAAGTCTGCATGGGATCTCAACTACTAGATGGCACAGAACTCTTTAGCATCAGGATGAAGGACATTGGCTTAACCTCAATCTTGTACTCCCAAGTGCTGTGGTTTTCCAGAAAAAAAAAAAAAAACATAAGATTTATTACCTAAGGCTAATTCTGGATAAAACCAGTGGGAGAACATAAGATGAGAACACCTGGAAATTCTATCTTCTTCCAAAGTCCAGTTGACTGTCAAGTGTTCCCTCAATTTACCAATTAACTTCTATTTATGAAGCCAACCCCAAAGGTCTTCCCTGCAATATGGCAAATCCTTTGTATCAGAATTTTTCATATAATATTAGCTCTCGAAGAGAAAGACTAGTGAGCTTGTTTCCAGTCTAATATGAATGACAATAACTGACTGAGAGTAATAGAGAGAAATCCAGTGAAGCAAAAGAGGAGGTTTCCAATAGACAAGAGGAGTAAAATATATGGTGCCATACTGTGAAGCTGGGAAGATACAGTGTCTACTCTAGGCAAGACGGATGATCCTCAGGACAAGTCAGGCTTTAGCTAAACAAGGAGGTGGTGGGGGTAGTCTGAGAGGAGGGTGGGAATCAAGAAAATATTATTTTTAAATTAAATCTGAGCTCAGAAAATATCATGGAAAGAAAGAGAAGCAGTGGAATAATCAGGGAAGGAAATTAAGGAGAATAGGTATGAGGGCACTGCATCATTAATGGTCATACCATTTCCATAATATTGTAGAGCAATGTAGCTTCATACTAAATGCTATTAATGAGAAGACTATGTGTCAGGATTAATAATCTACACAGACAATACAAAAAATCTGCCTTATGTATTTGTATGTAGAATCTTCCTTGATTAACAAATATACTTCTTATGTGGATGAATGTTAATGGAGAACATATATATATATATATATATATATATATATATATATATATAAAATATCCATAATATTATTCTTTTCATACCTTTAAATGACAATCAAATGTGTAATTCTTGAATACATCCAGACTATTATAAAATTAGTTTCCGTTTGTTAAGTAGTACCCTGGTGACCTGAAAGAGAATCAAAATAGTCTGCAAAAGTAGTTAACTTACAACCAGCAGGTAGTTAGAAGAATTTGCTGGCACATATTCTCAACAAAATATTTAGTAGAAGAAACAGAAAAAGGAAAACTATGCCATTTTCCAAAACATGGCAACCAATGAAAATCAACACATATATCAGTTTGCTCATCTTATTGGTAATAAATATAATTTTTAAAATATGTTGCTCATAGAAAAGATGCATATTCCTTAATCGATAGGTCATTTTCGCCACTTGTAATTCTCTGTCTTTCTATTACCTGCATTTAATCATTTTATTTATTTATTTATTTTGCATATGTGTGATTCACCTCATCAAAGCAACTATAAGCTTGTTTAAAATCTAAGAGAATTCCTGGGGTTAAACTCATGTAATTGTGGATGGAGATAAGACTGGAAAATTTGTGGAGCAAGAGGCATAATTAATATCATGCTGTGTAAACATGGTGCATCCAATTTGGTATTCTGTCTGTGCAAGGAACTCTCATAGCTGATTTGGAGAAAGCCAGACAGGATATATGTGATGACATAAAGCACTTGAGACTATCACTAAAGTCCTCTTACCTTCTGCCAATAGCTCTCATTCTATCCATGTACATTCTCCTCATTATTTCTTAGTTATGAAGAGTTGTGTATATGTTTAAGATAAGGTGTTACTTCATTTTATTTTCCACCTGAATGTTTTTAGTCTATACAAATGTCTCCTGCATCTCCTTTCATAATGTTATATTTTGCAGTGATATCATATCTCCATACCTACCTTGTCCCAGTGTGCTGAGCCTATCCTTTTATGGATGGCCCTCATTTGTTGATCATATTACTTGCTTCTTTTTGGGTGATGTTCAGCTATTTAAAGTACTGATGCATCAGGGGAGGACAACCTTTTGTCTTTAGTTTCTGTCATCCTTCCACATGCTGCCCAGGAGTCAGCGTTCCCTTTCTACTCACACAGCTTTATTTCTCTGGGAGCAGCCTATTTCATCCACATTGTTTCCTAGACGGTAACTGATTACTTGGTCACCACTGGGTTAGAACGAAGTTTGGTTTCTATTCCCCTAAATATGTATGCTGACATTTTTCTATCTTGATCTTATTTCCTACTATCTTGTAGTTTACAGAGCCTTCTCATGAATGAATGTAGTGAAGAGAATCCACATCAGCTTGATTTTTCTCAAAATTTTGAAAAAGTGAATTATGTTGAATAAAAGCCTGTGGTAAAGACAATGCTACAGAATGAAATCTCTGCTTTTCTTCTCCCATTTAGTGGAGGAAAGGCAGTTCTACAAGAGTTAGCCCACAATGATTCTCTAAGTATATAATTTTATCATTGATCAAACCTGTTCATCAGCAAAAGAAAAATATACATCAAAGAAGAATCTTTCAATAATTATAAGACCTTTCTCCACAGTACTTTGTTACTGCGCATTAAGGGAATGCAGGGTATTGTATAAGCGTGGACTCAAGAGTCAATGGCCCAGCTCCAAATCCTGGCCAAATCATCATGTGTCTTTTGTAGAGAATACATTTAACTTCTCCGTACCTGTATTTTCCCATTCGTAAGAGGAAAAATAGTAGATATGTCCAGGGGCATTGTGAAGCTAAAATGATTTGAAAATTAGTCCTTAAAACACTGCTTGCCACACAGTTAGTGTTCAATGTAAGTATGATGCTTACTAGGTTGATGAAATAATGCAGAGTAATTCTATAAAAGAAACATATTTATAAATACTACACACAGTTTTCATGTCCTGGTTGGTTATCTTATTTTCTTCTTAAAATCAAAAACATTCGCAAGTTTAAAATTTCAAGAGGTTTTCAGAGTATTTTTATGGATAAGGGTATAAAGAAATAAAAGTAATATAGCCCACCTTGAAATGGGATAAAAAAATATGTAGTGATGGTTATAAACAATAAGTGCCCAGAATAAATTCTTCATTTATTAACAAAGATTTTCCTAAAATAAAGCAATGCAAAAACTTAGTGGTGACTTTGGAGTTATGCATGTTATAATATGTAACAAATAAGTGATTAAAACACCATGTAACTCTAAATGTAATAACTTTTGTTTGACTGATGATACAAGATTTATGGGAAAAATACGAGAGGGAGGAACTGAAATCTTAAAGCAATTAGCATAAAGAATAAGGCAACTATTCAGTTAATATCAGCCTCAGAATAGTTTTAAACAAATTATTAGGCAAAAAATAGCACCATGGGGTTTAAACATTTTGTTAAAGATCAGATTAAACATTAATTCTGTTTTTTTATATCAATAAATCGAAGCCTATTGTTGTTTTAAGGAAATTAAGACACAATTTTAGTGGGCTATTTAGACTTTATATACTTTTCTTAATAAACTTAAAATATATGAAACACACACACATATATATAAATATTTCAAATTATCAGCCTTTTCTCCTAAGGTACTGCAAGGACACCTACAGGTGGCAAAGACGAGAGCAATAAGCCATTTAATTTGAGATGATTTTGACAACTTGCTGACATTGAGATTTTTTTTACTTAGGTTATGAAATCGTATTTGTTATGTCAAATACAAACATGGAAGAAAATTTATGAACACAGAATTGTAATGATGAATAAGCATCTTCATTTTTAATTGCAGCAGTGGAAGGAGATATCTGAAAAATTTAGAATCTACACATTTTCCTTGCCTATCTAGTAAGCAGCTTTTTACCTAGGTATATAAATTTTCCTCAGTGAGAAAGCAAATGCATTTGTGTGGTTTTGTAAACCCATTAGAATTTATGTTAATACTCCTACCATAAAATAAGCATTTTGGTGGGGAGGAAATTTGCAGACGAATATTAGAGAAATATAAGAATGTGCTGGAAGGGAGACTGAAAATGAATATCATTTCTTGATAAAGAAGTGGACCAAAATGTGTAACATGGTTTTAAGGTAGAAGGAATTCTACATACTGTAAGCAGCTTACAGATACTGGCACGTTATTTAAACAAAAAGAGTGCTTGCTAAAACACTACCATACAATAGATTCATACATTTCGGTTTCAATTAGCAGCCTCATTTATTACCCACCAAGATGTGAAACTGCAAGGTGAGGTTAAAGTGTCACCCAGGGTGTCTTCATCACTTCAATATCATTGCCTTAAAAGGCACTGACCAGAAGAAGCAGATGACCTCACTGCAAAATTATTACAGTACAGAGAACTCAGTTTCAACATTATAATTCATTTTATCATGGAATATTTCAAATTTATTATCAGTTTCCTAACACATAATGGTTAATCGTTAAGGATAGCCACTTTAACATAATATGAATACGCATTTCTCCATAGGTAATACAACAGTTCCTGCATTAGCATTATTGACTAAGGTACATTTAACTTCTTCACTAATACTTAATGGAAGGTTAATGTACAAGTCAGGAGATTAAATGGCTTTTACTTAAAACAAGTATATTGATTAAAATAACTTAGTGAGATTTTTTAAGGTTGATGATATAAAAACAGTCACACGTTAATATTTTATTTAATATTAAGAGCAAATGGTAGGGTGCAACAGATCAAGATTAGTGGAAGTTATTGCACTAATTACTTGTGGAACTAATTCTGGCTCAGTGTTAGCAAATGGATATTGTATACTGAAAGGCAACAAATCATCCTGGTTATTTCTAGTGTTCAAGGAGTTTCTCTGTTTAAGAATTTCTATTGTTTCTTGCAATGTTCTTCAGGAATGTCTTCCTTGTGTCTTACACCTGGCACCATTAAAAGATAAAATAACCTTCCCATAACAGAGCTACTATTCAATGTCATTGACATGTAGCTCCATTTCCTTTTTTTCATCCTATTATCATTTAAATCTGTGTTAAACCAAATACTTGCAGTGAATTAACCAATGCTACTTTACCATTTCCTTTCTTTGCTCAAACCCCAATATTCCACCAAGCATAGTAGACTGACAAATTGGCCTTGTAATAGTATGACATGTGATGCCCCAGATCATTTGTTTCTTTGATTCTGTTTCTGTCTAGACATACTCAGCCACCTCATCTATTCATCTCTTTTGTTTAGGTAGCACAAAGTTACACCTGCAGGGTCTTGCTCAGTTTTAACCTGAGCTTTGTATCAAAGGAATTGGATTGTAAGAAAAAGTGACCAGGGCCTGTGTAAACATTGTGCCAGCGTAACTGCAGAGTGAATAACATATAGCAGGTTTGCAGTATATTCTAGAACTGAAAGCAGAGTGGTAAATGAGGCAATAAAAATTTACAATGCTAAATATATAGCGTAATATGGATGCAATCTGTGCTAATAAAAATGCTAACACTTACCTAGTACTTACCAGAGCCAGAGAATAATTCTAAGTGCTTTGAGTGTAATAAGTCATTTACAACTCAACACAGTCTCATCCATGGGTAATTCTCACTATCTCTAATTTACAAATGGAAAACTAAGGCACAGGAATGTTAAGATACTGAGGCTTAGAATCATTCCATAAATTGTCCATGGCCATGCAGCTAATAAGAGGCTTAACCAGGAATCTAACCCAGGCAGTGTGTTCTGCAGGCCAGACTCTTAACAACTGTATCATACTAAGTCTCAAGATTTGAAAACAGAAAGACTTCAGTTGAAACTCCAAGACTGTTGTTTATTGTTTCAAGTCTGATATAGTTATCTAGTGAATAGGTAATGATAACATCTCTAATACAAGGTTGTTGTGAGAAGAAAGCAAAGCAATCTATATAACCAGACTAGCATGCTACCTATCACATAATAAGGTCTCGGTAAATTAGAACTGTTACTACTATAATTACTTTAATTATTTTAATTGCATACACTCTTTTATTCATCCAACAGACTTTTATTTCGTTAATGCTAACTATATGATTGTGCTAAGTGTTGGTAAATAGGAGCCCTTGGGCTCATAGTTTTGTAAGGGGCAACAGACATGCAAACAATTAAATCTGGTTACATGATAAGTACTGTGATAGATGTATTCAGGCACAGCAGAGAAATTAAAACATCTGGTAGCATCAAGGAAGGCCTCACCGATATGATTTGTGGCATACTTATATGGTTTACCATCCTGTACGTTTTCTCAGGTTGAATAATGAATAAACCAGCTAGAAACATTGCAGATTTATTCAGTTCACCGCTAGATTAGAAAAATCTTAAAATAAAAGGAAAAAAATTCAAGTTTTGTGCTACCAAACAGACGAATTTGATAAATATATTTTACTAAAGAGTCTAGTAAGCTGAATTTATAACACTCTTTCTTAAAACATGAGAATCTGTGAAATATATGAACAGTAGCCTTTCATAATGTTATTCTCTCGTGGTCATGATATAAATTATATTCTACCTGGTGAAGCCGTTTTCTTACTTTAAATGAAAATTGCTGTGGCTAAATTAGTGTGAAATTTTAAAAACTACAGACATAGGAATACCATTTTATCAGAAAATTGTATCAGATGAAACTTATAAAATTTACACATACACAAAGTATGTCCAAGATAATTAATGTTGAAATATGATTAAATCTTTATCAAATTGTTTTAACATTTTTGCTTTCTTCAAATATGAGGGGAAGAACAGTGATTTGATTCTTCATGTGTCCTAATAAACAGGACCAGGGTTTTGTGTTAACCAAGGGTGATTGTTCCTGAGAGAGTAGAGAATAGTCCCCTAAGAGCTTTGTTAATAAAACATGGTTTTAAACGAGCGTTTTAGAAAAAAAAAAAAAAAATCACTTTCATTATTCAAAGTGAATTTCAATGCATCCATTAAGCATTCTGAATTGGAAAACATTTTAAAATATGGTTCCAAATTTAGTCTCTTCTTTTTTCCTGTTTGATCTACATTTGAAATATTAGAGAGGGAGATGAAATAACACTTTTAGGAGTTTACCTATCTCACTCACATGCTTTCTTTTATTCGTCACACTGAGACTTAGTTTGGAGGGAGTAGGAATCTTGGCTCTACTGAGATTTCTAATATCTAAATCTATGAGTCGTTGATAAGTCTCTCAAGTAACTAACTCTTAAAACTCATACTGGCAATATAAAAGCACATTTAAGTTGGAATATTTCTTATTCATAATCTAAACGCCACGCTGGTTCTCATTTTTCTCATTGTCAGTATCTCATTCTCATCCTCCTCAGTCTTTTCCAGATCTTCTTTTCAATACTTACGGGCTGTATCGTGTCCTCCCCCTGCCAAATTTTATATGCTGAAGTATCTCAGTATAGAGCACATCCTCAGTACCTCAGAATGTGACTGTATTTGAAGTCAGGCTCTTTACAGAGATAATTACGTTAAAATGAAGTCATGAAGATGTGTTCTAATCCAGTATAACTGGTGCCTATTGTGGGAAAAGAAAATTTGGACACAGACACATACAGAGGAAGACAGTGTGAAGACACAGCAAGAACACAGCCATCTACAAGCCAAGGAGAGAGGGCTAGAATAGATCCTTCCCACAGGGTCTTCAGAAAAAAAACAATCCTGCCAACCCTTTGATCTTGAATTTCCAGTCTCTAGAACTGTGAGAAAATGTGTTGCTGTTTTCAAGCCTTCCAGTTTGTGGTATCTTGTTATGACAGCCCTAGCAAACTCATATGCCAACTGATTTTTTGTGTTTTTGTTTATAAATACATATGTTCCTGAGACCTTCAAAATTCATCTACCATATTGTGTGCATTTGGAATGTGTCACTTTAAAAGAATCCCAAATACAGATTCTGTATACAGAAACAACAATGACTAAAAAAATGCATGTATATATGTATATTTATATACATACATTATACTGGTATGGTTGCCAGATATAATATAAGATGACCCGATAAACATGAATAAATAGCAAATACATTTTTAGTATAAGTATATCCCAGATATTCATGAAACATGCTTGTACTAAAAACAGAATTCAAATTTAATTACGAATCCTGTAATTTTATTTACTGAATCAGGCAACCATATTTACTGTCACATTTTTAAATGATGAATTTATGGATTCTTTGTTATTTTTACTTATTGATATTTATGATTGATGTGGTTTGGCTGTGTTCCCACTGCCATCTCATCTTGAATTGTAACTCCCACAGTTCCGACACGTTGTGGGAAGAACCCAGTGAGAGGTGATTGAATTATGGGGGTGGGTCTTTCCTGTGCGTTCTCATGATAGTGAATTAGTCTCACAAGATCTGATGGTTTTAAAAAGGAGCATTTCCCTGCACAAGCTGCCTCTTTGCCTGCCACCATTCACATAGGATATAACTTGCTCCCCCTTTCCTTCTGCCATGATTGTGAGGCCTCCCCAGCCATGTGGAACCGTAACCTCTTCCTTTAGCAGCATGAAAACAGAGTAATACAATGACCTTTCTCAGTTAAGG
Organism: Macaca mulatta; assembly: GCF_049350105.2. Taxonomy (NCBI): domain Eukaryota; kingdom Metazoa; phylum Chordata; class Mammalia; order Primates; family Cercopithecidae; genus Macaca; species Macaca mulatta. The sequence continues at coordinate 59,371,190 of NC_133411.1, forward strand.
GTATTTCTCTTTTTTCCATCATCTTTCTGTAATGAATGGATCTCAAATCCCATTATAGTACCTCTGCTATTTGTTATACCTTCCTCAAATTATAACCTCTACACTTAGAGACTCCAGTTTGTTATACATAATTTTTTTTGTAAAAAACCACTTCATTTGAAAAAGTATTTTGACAAATTAAACCGTGCAGAATATATTGATAATATAGTTTAATAATTAAAAAATACTTTCCATAAGCTTTCACAAAACATGAAAATTATTTTGAAACATAATGCCTGAAAATAATGTTGAAACATAGTATGTTATCAAAAGGTAAATGAGACCATACAAGTACTTTTATACTATAAAAAGTATAATTTGTATTAGTTTGCAATCATAGACTTTATAATTCATTGCATTCTACAGGGATTTATCCAGCAGAATTAAAGAAGAAAATTAATTTGAAAAACTGAAAATACTATGTGTTGGGAGGATGTGGAACACGTAAAACTCTCATGCGTTTCTATTGGAAATATTGATTCAGCCACTTTGGAAAATAGCTTGTTTATTTTGTATAATTAAGCAGATACCTTGTGACCCAGCAATTCCACTGATATTTAATTTTAAAAATTATAACATATGTTCACATAGACTTGCTCATGAATGTTCCTAGTGCTTTCTTTCATAGTAGCCCAATATTGGGATACAACTCAAGTGCCCAGCAGAATGTATCAGCAAGCAGTGGTATATTTATACAATGGAATACTACTCAGCAATAAAGAGGAACAAAGGACTCATATATTCATCACGTGGGTGGATCTCAAAAATTGTGTACCGAGGGAAAGAACCAGATACAAAACAGTACAATTTGTTGATTTCTATATGAAATTCTATAATGTGTAAAATGAATCTATAGTAACAGATATCAGGAAGTGGTTACCTGGAGTAGTTAGAAAGGGGATAGGAGGCAAAAAAAAGCAGGAGGAAGCTTTCTGGAGTAATGGACATTTGGGGTGATTGGAGTGATGGTAAAATAGGTATACATATTCTCTACGATTTATCAAACAACGCGCTTAAAATCTGTGCATTTTACTGCATGTAAATTATACTTCAATATAAAAGGATTATTAAGGGTAAAACAAATCAAAATAAAAAGATTTAAAACATTTTAAGCTTTGGCTTTATGTATCTACATATCAAAACAACAAGGTTTGGTTTAAAAAGACTCTTCTATGAAACAGTTTAAATAATCAGATTATAATGCACACAGATGGGTCCTTTCTCTGCTGGTCTTTTCACTGGTCAAATTGATAGGGATCACAGGCTAGGTTGAACTGAACGCCTTCTAAGATGTGCTCTCCAAGTATTTTAATGCATTATAAAACTTGCCATACTTCTGTAAGAGGATCTTGAATCCACAGAATGCTTTTTATGGAAAGTTTGCCTTCAGAATGAAAGGAATGTTTCTGGTTTATAGACACTCTCATTTAGTCACTCTTCCTGCTATTTGTTTTACCAGGTCAACATAATTCAATACTGTAAAGTAGGTATTATAGATTGTATCTGTTTTGTGATGTACATCAAGCATTGATGCAATTGCTCTCAAGTAGTATTTAAACACTGCATATTCATGAGTCTATTCAGAGTTGTGCATAGAGCTGCCTAGGTAAAAGCTCTAGTCTCTAAGACTCTGTGATCTGAAACAAATTATAAATATTCAGAATCTCTTGTAAATGAAGGTGAGAACATAACGTTGAAAATACTACCAAGACAATGTGGCTTAACAGAATAATCATGAACTTAATTCCTGGGGCTTCCTTGCCCATGCAAAGCAGGAAGTTGAAGCATTCTCTTTGCCTGTATTTTAGTTGCTTTTGGCAAAAACAGAAACTTTAACTTTATATACACTACTAAGATTTTCTGTATTATGCTTATATTACAGCTAACGTTTGTTGAGCACTTATTCTGCACCAGGCATAGTTCTAAGCAGTTTATGCATACTTATTTATTGTCTACTAACGTCAAATCCTAATAAGGAGGTTTTAATGTCCCCATTCTAAAGGTAGAGAAAATGAAGAACAGAGAAAAAAAGAATAAAGAGACTATTATCTTTGGAGGACTATTAGGTACATCTAAAATGTGATTTTAAGTGAATTGTCATGTTGCTCAGGCTGTTAAAACAAACTCTTAAAGACTGGGTGTCTAAAATAATAGATAATGTATTTCTCACAGTTCTGCAGGCTGGGAAGTCAGCTGTCAGAATTCCAGGGTCTATTGGTCCCTTTCTGGCTTGCAAGTTGCTGCCTTCTTGCTGCATCCTCATATGATGGAGAGAGAGGGATCTCTGTTCTCATTTTCCTCTTATAGGAAAACTAATTCCCTTTAACCTCATCTAAACTTAGTCACCTCCTGTGTTTGTATGTTTCTGCTGCCATAAAAAAATATCTGAGACTGAGCAATTTGTGAATAATAAAAATTTATTTCTTGCAGTTCTGGAGACTGGAAAGTACAAGATCAAGGTGCGGGCAAATTCGGCATCTGGTCAGGACCTGCTCTCTACTTCCGGGATAGCACCTTGTTGCTACATCCTGCAGAGGAGATGAATACTATGTCCTCAGGCAATGAAAGGGATGAAGGTACAGAGCAACCCCTAGAAACCTCTTTTATAATGGCATTAATCCCACTCATGAAGATGGAGACCTCATATTCGAATCATTCCCCTCAAAGCCCTCCCTTTTAATACCACCACAATGTGGATTAAGTTTCAACATTTTGTAGGGACAAACATCCAAATTACTGCACCTCCCAAAGGCCTCACCTGCAGATACTGTCATGTTGGTGATTAGGGGTTCAATATATGAACATTAGGGGATGTAAACATTTAGTCCATCACACGAATCTTGTGGAAAATCATACACACTTTTGCATGTATATGTATGAGAAAAAAATGTTTATGACAAAATTATTGTGCTTGAAGACTCCTAAATCCCTAAATAGTCAGCTTGAGAGCTCCTAGTGTTACCTCTGCCAAGCACAGTCTCAATCTTGGTCTGAATCCTCACCACATCTCTGCCAAGGAGAGTACGAGAGGGATGGAAGGAGTAACTTTCATTTTTATCCCACTGCTCCTCTAAAAGTGTTACTCATTTTTTTCTTGTTGATTTAATATTTGTGATAAAAACATCTGTATTTGCATATTACCTGGGTGCATGTGAGTCTGGTAATTTAAAAACTATGCTATAAAGTAGTTCTTCATAAAAAAGTATGACCAAAATATAGAAACATACAAGCAGATGTATAAGAGCCACGACTTTATTTTTTAGTGCGGTTTAGCATCTAGGGCTATGGGAGGTTTTTTATGGCTAGAATCTTCTACAAAGATATTTCTTATACCATATTCAGTCAGTAAATATTCAAACAATAATTTATAGATAATTTGGGAAAATGATTCTTCATATATGGCCTGAATGTGAAGGTCTGCTGAGGTTTATTGTCTACAAAGGTACACATTAATTTGTATTAAATTTGTGTGTAGACCTTTTCAAATGCTCCTAATATTGCTTTTACTTTTTGTGCCACTTTAGGATTTTTTTAAACTACTGTCATATGATAACTTTTTCTCTTTCTTTTGATTTGAAATCTTACTTACAAGTAGAAAGTTATAATTGCCACTCACAGCTTGACACTTTGAACTGGAGCTTTATATTAGTTTTTTCCTGGTTAAAAAAAAACAGTCCCAGAAGGCAAGAAATAACTAAGATCAGAGCAGAACTGAAGGAGATAGAGACACAAAATCCCTCCAAAAAATCAATGAATCCAGCAGTTGGTTTTTTGAAAAGATCAACAAAATTGACAGACCGCTAGCAAGACTAATAAAGAAGAAAAGAGAGAAGAATCAAATAGATGCAATAAAAAATGATAAAGGGGATATCTCCACCGACCCCACAGAAATACAAACTACCATCAGAGAATACTATAAACACCTCTACGCAAATAAACTAGAAAACCTAGAAGAAATGGATAATTTCCTGGACACTTATACTCTTTCAATACTAAACCAGGAAGAAGTTGAATCCCTGAATAGACCAATAGCAGGCTCTGAAATTGAGGCAATAATTAATAGCCTACCAACCAAAAAAAGTCCAGGACCAGATGGATTCACAGCTGAATTCTACCAGAGGTACAAGGAGGAGCTGCTACCATTCCTTCTGAAACTATTCCAATCACTAGAAAAAGAGGGAATCCTCCCTAACTCATTTTATGAGGCCAACATCATCCTGATACCAAAGCCTGGCAGAGACACAACAAAAAAAGAGAATTTTAGACCAATATCCCTGATGAACATCGATGCAAAAATCCTCAATAAAATACTGGCAAACCGAGTCCAGCATCACATCAAAAAGCTTATCCAGCATGATCAAGTGGGCTTCATCCCTGGGATGCAAGGCTGGTTCAACATTCGCAAATCAATAAACATAATCCAGCATATAAACAGAACCAAAGACAAGAACCACATGATTATCTCAATAGATGCAGAAAAGGCTTTTGACAAAATTCAACAGCCCTTCATGCTAAAAACGCTCAACAAATTCAGTATTGATGGAACATACCTCAAAATAATAAGAGCTATTTATGACAAACCCACAGCCAATATCATACTGAACGGGCAAAAACTGGAAAAATTCCCTTTGAAAACTGGCACAAGACAGGGATGCCCTCTCTCACCACTCCTATTCAACATAGTGTTGGAAGTTCTGGCTAGGACAATCAAGCAAGAGAAAGAAATCAAGGGTATTCAGTTAGGAAAAGAAGAAGTCGAATTGTCCCTGTTTGCAGATGACATGATTGTATATTTGGAAAACCCCATTGTCTCAGCCCAAAATCTCCTTAAGCTGATAAGCAACTTCAGCAAAGTCTCAGGATACAAAATCAATGTGCAAAAATCACAAGCATTCTTATACACCAGTAAGAGACAAACAGAGAGTCAAATCATGAATGAACTTCCATTCACAATCGCTTCAAAGAGAATAAAATATCTAGGAATCCAACTTACAAGGGATGTAAAGGACCTCTTCAAGGAGAACTACAAACCACTGCTCAGTGAAATCAAAGAGGACACAAACAAATGGAAGAACATACCATGCTCATGGATAGGAAGAATCAATATCATGAAAATGGCCATACTACCCAAGGTTATTTATAGATTCAATGCCATCCCCATCAAGCTACCAATGAGTTTCTTCACAGAATTGGAAAAAACTGCTTTAAAGTTCATATGGAACCAAAAAAGAGCCCGCATCTCCAAGACAATCCTAAGTCAAAAGAACAAAGCTGGAGGCATCACGCTACCTGACTTCAAACTATACTACAAGGCTACAGTAACCAAAACAGCATGGTACGGGTACCAAAACAGAGATATAGACCAATGGAACAGAACAGAGTCCTAAGAAATAATACCACACATCTACAGCCATCTGATCTTTGACAAACCTGAGATAAACAAGAAATGGGGAAAGGATTCCCTATTTAATAAATGGTGCTGGAAAAATTGGCTAGCCATAAGTAGAAAGCTGAAACTGGATCCTTTCCTTACTCCTTATACGAAAATTAATTCAAGATGGATTAGAGACTTAAATGTTAGACATAATACCATAAACACCCTAGAAGAGAACCTAGGTAGTACCATTCAGGACATAGGCATGGGCAAAGACTTCATGTCTAAAACACCAAAAGCAACGGCAGCAAAAACCAAAATTGACAAATGGGATCTAATTAAACTAAAGAGCTTCTGCACAACAAAAGAAACTACCATCAGAGTGAACAGGCAACCTACAGAATGGGAGAAAATTTTTGCAATCTACTCATCTGACAAAGGGCTAATATCCAGAACCTACAAAGAACTCAAACAAATTTACAAGAAAAAAACAAACAACCCCATCAAAAAGTGGGCAAAGGATATGAACAGACATTTCTCAAAAGACGACATTCATACAGCCAACAGACACATGAAAAAATGCTCATCATCACTGGCCATCAGAGAAATGCAAATCAAAACCACAATGAGATACCATCTCACACCAGTTAGAATGGCAATCATTAAAAAGTCAGGAAACAACAGGTGCTGGAGAGGATGTGGAGAAATAGGAACACTTTTACACTGTTGGTGGAATTGTAAACTAGTTCAACCATTATGGAAAACAGTATGGCGATTCATCAAAGATCTAGAACTAGATGTACCATATGACCCAGCCATCCCATTACTGGGTATATACCCAAAGAATTATAAATCATGCTGCTATAAAGACACATGCACACGTATGTTTATTGCGGCACTATTCACAATAGCAAAGACTTGGAATCAACCCAAATATCCATCAGTGACAGACTGGATTAAGAAAATGTGGCACCTATACACCATGGAATACTATGCAGCCATCAAAAAGGATGAGTTTGTGTCCTTTGTAGGGACATGGATGCAGCTGGAAACCATCATTCTTAGCAAACTATCACAAGAACAGAAAACCAAACACCGTATGTTCTCACTCATAGGTGGGAACTGAACAATGAGATCACTTGGACTTGGGAAGGGGAACATCACACACCAGGGCGTATCATGGGGAGCGGGGAGGGGGGAGGGATTGCATTGGGAGTTATACCTGATGTAAATGACGAGTAGTTGGGTGCTGACGAGTTGATGGGTGCAGCACACCAACATGGCACAAGTATACATATGTAACAAACCTGCACGTTATGCACATGTACCCTAGAACTTAAAGTATAAAAATACTAATACTAATAATAATAAAAAAGAAAAAAAAGGTCCGCAAAGTTACATTTAAAATATTTTATCTCAGAAACATCACTAAAACATTTGCAACAATTTCTGTATGATATTCACATTTTAGAAGTTATGATTAATGTATCATAAACATTGTATTGGAATAATATATTTTTATAACTAATTCTTTCTGAATGAAAAATAATCTAAGGTCTTTAGCTCATTCATACATACACTTTCTTAAGATGAAGTTCCTCTCCTGTAACTTATTTGGATTCTCAGGCACTGTCATGTAGTGATTAAGATCATGTTCTCTAGAGATAGACTGTTAGGACTCAAAACCTAGAACACTATTTACTGTATCAGGAAATGACAATGATTTAACTCATCATGCCTCACTTCCTTTATCTGTAAAATGGGGATAAATGAGATAACCTCATAAGCGTTGCTGTGAGGACAAAGAAGAGATTATGTGATTAGAGTAGTGCCTGGCATGTAGTAAACCCACAGAAAGTGGTAACTCTAATAATGATGAAAAAATTATTGAGTATCTTGGCATTTGTAAAATGTATCACCATGAGGTAATTTTTAAAAATGTCAGTAGAGGACCAATCTCATTTTAAAACTAAACACTGTAGTAGCAGAATGGGGAAATATTTTATTAAAAAGACACCAAAAGCAATTGTAACAAAAGCAGAAATTGACAAATGAGATCTAATTAAACTAAAGAGCTTCTGCACAGCAAAAGAAACTGTCAACAGAGTAATCAGACAAACTACAGGAAGGGATAAAATTTTTGCAAACTTTTGCATCTAGCAAAGTTCTAATATCCAGCATCTATGAGGAACTTAAACTCAAAAGAAAAAAAAAAAAGCTGCATTAAAAAGTGGGCAATGGACATGAACTTTTCTTTTGATGCTTTTCAAAAGAAGACATACATGTGGCTGACAAACATTTGAAAAAAAAGCTTAATATTACTGATCATTAGACAAATGCAAATTGAAACTACAGGGAGATACCATCTCACACCAATCAGAATGGCTATTATTAAAAAGTCAAAAAAATAACAGGTGCTGGTGAGGTTGTGGATAAAAAGGAACACTTATACACTGTTAGTGGGAGTGTAAATTAGTTTAACCGTTGTGGAAAACAGTGTGGTAATTCCTCAAAGACTTAAAAATAGGACTATCATTCCACCCAGTAACCCCATTACTGGGTATATACCCAAAGGAATATAAATTGTTCTGTCATAATGACACATGCACCTGTATGTTCATTGCAGCACTAGTCACGATAGCAAAAAATGAAATCAACCTAAATGCCCATCAATTGTAAATTGGACAAAGAAAATGTGGTATGCATACCCAATGAAATACTATGCAGCCATAAGAAAGAATGAGATCGTATCTTTTGCAGGAATATGGATGGAGCTGGAGGCCATTATCCTTAGCAAATTAACATGGAAGAGAAAACCAAACACTGCATGTTCTCACCTACGGGTGAGAGCTAAGTGATGAGAACACATGGACACATAGAAGGGAACGACAGACACTGGGACCCACAGGAGGGTGGAAGGTGAGAGGAAGGAGAGGATCAGGAAAAATAACTAATAGGTACTAGGCTTAATACTAAGGTGACAAAATAATCTGCAGAACAAACCCTCATAACACAAGTTTACCTTAAAAAAATTATGGTATTCCTGGACTTTAAAGAAAGTTTAAAAATTTTGTGATTCCATCATTTTGAACCATGCCTGCTTTTAGAAGCCCATCCTGATTGGCTCCTCCTCCTCATCTCCATCTCTGACTGGATTAGGTTTCCCTCCTTCATGCCCTCACAGTAGCCACTGGCTAACCTATGAGCTTATTCAGTTTGTATAGAAATGTCCCCTTTCTTGACTTGTCTCTTCTAACAGGATGTAAGGTCTGTGCATATAGGTTTGCCTCTTGTTTTCTGTTAGAGACACAGGACATACTGTAAGGCCTGGCATATAGTAACCACCTAATACATGTTTGTTGAATGAACACTTAAATCGTGCCTTCTCAACCCCAACAGAACTTTTGCTTTTAGGTTACAGGCGTAAGAAGACAAGCATGACAAGGGTGGGTATGTGTGTATTGACCCTTCCAGACTTTACTGACCTGTGAACAAAGAAAATTACCCTTCTGTGAGATGATTAGAGAGAGGACCCCATTCCCCTAGTTAGCACCTGCAGCACTAAAGCTCCATCTCTTGGGTTCTAATAGTGGTTGTTGGATTTTTAGGAGACCTCTGCCAAAATGTATGGTGAGAAAGTTCACACACGGATCCCTTTTCAGCTAACATTTCAGTCTTTACTTTTATCAGTTAATGCTTCAGTAAGCATTTTTAGAAATGCAGTAGCAGCCAGAGAGTACCAGAGAAAGAAGAGGCACAGGAATAAGAAATGCAGGAGGATGCCAAGACAGTTTTCACCTCCTCTGAAATTTAGCTCAGGTGTGGCCTTGCTTGTACGTATCAGCCTCCTCCTGAATTTGTGTGTGGATTCAGCCTTTGAATTGAAGCATCCAAGTTTTCAGTTTTGTAGAAAACAAATTTCTCCCTTTTTCCTTTAACTCTCATCAGATGTGATCCTAAAATCTACATATATAATCTTTACCTTTTAGCAGGTGTTGGACTTACAGCTCCCACTAACTGCAGAAAATTTTTAAATGAATATACTTCTCTGCCTTCAAATCCAAAATGAATAAGAGCAAATTTGAAATCTTTCTTTTCAATTTTTTTTGATAAAGTACTTAGATTAGAAAAGTTTACATTTATCTTCTCCAATTCCTTTTCCTGATAACTCTACATGTACTATTATTTAAAGTAGCTTTTGATTTTTGCCTTATTTACCAGTTTCAGTTAATTGCCACTGTTCTGAGGTTGCACTCTCAAATGCCCCTAAGAGCCAGACAACCACAGTAATTCAGTAATATAGTCCATGCAAATAAACAAATTTGTATTTCTTCACGTTAAATTTTCAAATTTTATTCACAGGTGAAACTTTTTTGAAAGCTGAAATATTTTACAAAAACATTCCCAGGGCCTCCATTTTAAGGCAACAATGTATCACACCCTACTCTCAGGGCCAGCTTCAAGAACAGGTGACCTGTACTGATAAATAGTGCCCCCATGCTACACATACACACAACACACACACACACACACACAATATTAGTTCATTTCACACTGCTATAAGGATACTACTGAGTAGTTTATAAAGGAAAGAGGATTAATTGTTTCAGTTCTGCATGGCTGGGGAGGCCTCAGGAAAATTACAATCATGGCGGAAGGCAAAGGGGAAGCAAGATGTGTCTGACATGGTGGAAGGAGAGAGAGAGAGGAGAAAGTGAAGGGAGAAGTGCCCCTTATGAAACCATCAGCTCTTGTGAGAACTCACTCACTATCATGAGAACAACATAGGGGAATCTGCTCCCACAATCCAATCACCACATGTGGGGATTACAATTCAAGATGAGGATTTGTGTGGGGATATAGAGCCAAACCATATCAACACACATGTGGAAAGACCTCTGCTGTTACTGTCATGAAACTCCTTATATGTTTTAAACAGAAGCCTGATATTTTCATTTTGTAGTAGGCCCCACAAATTGTATTTGTGGTTCCTGTATACTCAAAGCCATTATCATTCTCCACCTGAATTACTGAAACAGTGCCTCAGTTTGTGCCCCTCCCACTGGGGTTTCTGTTCTCAAGCCCTCCTTCATACAGCTATGGAACTGAATTTTTCAGATACCAATTTCACTATGCTGGCCAATGTTCTACAGTTTGTATTCTAAGCTTCTCTACCTGGTGCAGACCTCACTTCAGAACCTGACACTTCTCTGCATTATTTCTTGCAGTTTCTGATATGATTCTGTAGTCAGGCTGCTCTTACCATTATCCCCCGTTTAGTGGCTTAACTCTATATTAAAGCTCATGCTCCTGGTTAATGAAAAATGTGACCTTCCCTCCTTTCTGCATATCCAGAATCATCTTCAGCTGGTTAGCCCCAGTGCTTGCTTCTCCACAAATCTTCCTAATTATTCTCACACTTGAGCATTTACCTTACGGGTAAACTTTGTCATGGGCAGCTTTGTCATATGTGTACCATGGTGGTTTGCTGCACCTATTGACCTGTCTCTAAGTTCCCTCCCCTTTCCTCCCACCCCCAACAGGCCCTGGTTTGTTGTTCCCCTCGCCGTGTCCATGTGTTCTCATTGTTCAACTCCCACTAATGAGTGAGAACATGCAGTATTTGGTTTTCTGTTCCTGAGTTAGTTTGCTGAGGATGATGGCTTCCAGCTTCATCCATGTCCCTGCAAATAACATTATCTCATTCATTTTTATGGCTGCATAATATTCCATGGTATATATGTACCGTACCATACTTTCTTTATCCAGTCTATTATTGATGGGCACTTGGGTTGGTTCCATGTCTTTGCTATTGTAAATAAGTGCTGCAATAAACATACATGTGCATGTGTCTTTATAGTACAATGATTTATAATGCTTTGGGTATATACCCAGTAATGGGATGGCTGGGTCAAATGGTATTTCTGGTTCTAGATCCTTGAGGAATCACCACACTGTCTTATACAAGGGTTGAACTAATTTACTTTCCCACCAAAGGTATAAAAGCATTCCTGTTTCTCCACAGCCTTGCCAGATCTATTGTTTCTTGACTTTTTAATAATTAACATTCTGACTGGTGTGAGATGGTATCTCATTGTGGTTTTGATTTGCATTTCTCTAATGATCAGTGATGCTGAGCTTTTTTTTTTTTTTTCATATGTTTGTTGGCTACATAAATGTCTTCCTTTGAGAAGTGTCTGTTCATAACCTTTGCCCACTTTTTGATGGGGTTGTTTGTTTTTTTCTTGCAAATTTGTTTAAGTTCCTTGTAAATTCAGATATTAGACCTTTGTTAGATAGGTAGAGTGCAAAAATTTCCTCCCATTCTGTAGGTTGCCTGTTCACTCTGCTGATAGCTTCTTTTGCTGTACAGAAGCTCTTTAGCTTAATTATATCCCATTTGTCAATTTTGGCTTTTGTTGCAATTGCTTTTGGTGTTTTAATCATGAAGTCTGCCCACGCCTATGTCCTGAATGGTATTGCCTAGGTTTTTGTTTAGGGTTCTTATTGTTTTGGGTTTTACTTTTAAGTCTTTAATCCATCTTGAATTAATTTTTGAATAAAATATAAGAGAGGCATCCAGTTTCAGTTTTCTGCATATGGCTAGCCAGCTTTTCCAGCACCATTTATTGAATAGATCTATTCCCCATTGCTTGTTTTTGTCAGGTTTGTCAAAGATCAGATGGTTGTGGATGTGTGGTGTTATTACTGAGGTCTCTGTTCTGTTCCATGGGTCTATTTGTCTGTTTTGGTACCAGTACCATGCTGTTTTGGTTACTGTAGCTTTGTAGTACAGCTTGAAGTCAGGTAGTGTGATGCCTCCATCTTTGTTCTTTTTGCTTAGGATTGTCTTGGCTATAGGGGGTCTTCTTTGATTCTGTATGAAACTTATAGTCATTTTTTTCTAATTCTGTGAAGAAAGTCAATGGTAGTTTGATGATAATAGCATTGAATCTATAAATTAATTTGGGCAGTATGGCCATTTTCATGATATTGATTCTTCCTATCCATGAGAATGGAATGTTTTTCCATTTGTCTGTGTTCTTTCTTATTTCCTTGAGCAGTGGTTTGTAGTTCTCTTTGAAGAGGTCCTTCACATCCCTTGTTAGCTGTATCCTTAGGTATTTTATTCTCTTTGTAGCATCTTGAATGGGAGTTCATTAATGATTTGGCTCTCTGCTTGTCTATTGTTGGTGTATAGGAATGCTTATGATTTTACACATTGATTTTGTATCCTGAGACTTTGCTGAAGTTGCTTATCAGTTTAATGAGTTTTGGGGCTGAGATGATAGGGTTTTCTAACTATAAATCATGCCGTCTGCAAACAGAGATAATTTGACTTTCTCTCTTCCTATTTGAATACGCTTTATTTCTTTCTCTTGCCTGATTGCCCTGGCCAGAACTTTCAAAAGTATGTTGAATAGGAGTGGTGAGAGAGGGCAACCTTGTCTTTACTGATTTTCAAAGGGAATGCTTCCTGCTTTTGCCCATTCAAAATGATATTGGCTGTGAGTTTGTCATAAAAAGCTCTTCTTATTTTGAGCTAGGTTCCATCAATACCTAGTTTACTGAGAGTTGAGGTTTTTATTTTATTTTATTTTATTTTTATTTATTTATCTTTTTTGAGATAGAGTCTCACTCTGTTGCCCAGGCTAGAGTGCCATCTTGGCTTACTGCAACCTCTGCCTCTGGTTTCAAGTGATTCTCCTGCCTCAACCTCCCTAGTAGCTGGAATACAGGCACATGCCACCATGCCCAGCTAATTTTTATATTTTTAGTAGAGATAGGGTTTCACCATGTTGGCCATGTCGAACTCCTGACCTCATGATCTGCCCACCTCGGCCTCCCAAAGTGCTGGGATTACAGGCGAGAGCCACCGTGCACGGGATGTTGAATTTTTCGAAGGTCTTTTCTGCATCTGTCGAGAAAATCATGTGGATTTTGTCTTTGGTTCTGTTTATGTGATGGATTATGTTTATTGATTTGTGTATGTTGAACCAGTCTTGCATACCAGGGATGAAGCTGAGTTGATCGAGGTGGATAAGTTGTTTGATGTGCTGCTGGATTTTGGTTGCCAGTATTTTATTGGGAATTTTTGCATTGATATACATCTGGGATATTGGCCTGAAGTTTTCTTTTTTATTATGTCTCTGGCCAGTTTTGGTATCAGGATGATGCTGACTTCATAAAATGACTTCATAAAAAAGGAGGAAGGACTCCTTCCTTTTCAATTGTTTGGAATAGTTTCAGAAGAAATGGTCCCAGCTCATCTTTGCACCTCTGGTAGAATGTGGTTGTGAATCAATCTTGTCCTGGGAATTTTTTTTTTTTTTTTTGGTAAGTAGGCTATTAATTACTGCCTCAATTTCAGAAATTGTTATTGGTCCATTCAGGGATTCAACTCCTTCCTGGTTTAGTCTTGGAAGGGTTTATGTCACCAGGAATTTATCCGTTTATTCTAGATTAACAAGGATAGTCAGGACTTGAACTCAGCTCTGGACCAAGTGAACCTAATAGACATCTACAGGATAGTCAGGACTTGAACTCAGCTCTGGACCAAGTGAACCTAATAGACATCTACAGAACTCTCCACCCCAAATCAACAAAATATACATTCTTCTCAGTGCTACATGGCACTTATTCTAAAATTGACCACAAAATTGGAAGTAAAACACTCTTCAGCAAATGCAAAAGAACTGAAATCATAACAAACAGTCTCTCAGACCACAGAGCAATCAAACTAGAACTCAGGATTAAGAAACTCACTCAACTTACAGAATGGGAGAAAATTTTTACAATCTACTCATCTGACAAAGGGCTATTATCCAGAGTCTACAAAGAACTTAAACAAATTTACAAGAAAAAAATCAAACAACCCCATCAAAAAGTGGGCAAAGGATATGAACAGACACTTCTAAAAAGAGGACATTTATGCAACCAACAGACACACGAAAAAATGCTCATCATCACTGGCCATCAGAGAAATGCAAATCAAAACCACAATGAGATGCCATCTCACACCAGTTGGAATGGTAATCATTAAAAAGTCAGGAAACAACAGATGCTGGAGAGGGTGTGGAGAAATAGGAACACTTTTACACTGTTGGTGGGGCTGTAAACTAGTTCAACCATTGTGGAAGACAGTGTGGCGATTCCTCATGGATCTAGAACTAGAAATACCATTTGACCCAGCCATCCCATTACTGGGTATATACTCAAAGTATTATAAATCATCCTGCTATAAAGACACATGCACATGTATGTTTATTGTGGCACTATTCACAATGACAAATACTTGGAACCAACCCAAATGTCGATCAATGATAGACTGAATGAAGAAAATGTGGCATATATACACCATTTTTATTGCTATGCAGCCATATAAAAGGATGAGTTCATGTCCTTTGTAGGGACATGGATGAAGCTGGAAACCATCATTCTGAGCAAACTGTCGCAAGGACAGAAAACCGAACACTGAATGTTCTCACTCATAGGTGGCAATTGAACAATGAGACTTGGACACAGGGTGGGGAACATCACACACTGGGGCCTGTCGTGGGGTCGGGGGAGGGGGAGGGATAACATTAGGATATATACCTAATGTAAATGACAAGTTAATGGGTGCAGCACACCAACATGGCACGTGTTTACATATGTAACAAACCTGCACGTCGTGCACATGTACCCTAGAACTTAAAGTATAATAAATAAATAAAATAAATAAATAAAAGAAACTCACTCAATCCACACAATTACATGGAAATTGAACAACCTGCTCCTGAATAACTCCTGAGTAAATAATGAAATTAAGGCAGAAATCAAGAAGTTCTTTGAAACCACTGAGAACAAAGAGACAATGTACCAGAATCTCTGGGACACAGCTAAAGCAGTGTTAAGAAGGAAATTTATAGCACTAAATGCCCACATCAGAAAGTAGAAAAATCTCAAATCAACACCCTAACATCACAATTAAAAGAGCTAGAGAGGCAAGAGCAAACTAATTCAAAAGCTAGCAGAAGACAAGAAGTAAGATCAGAGCAGGATTGAAGGAGATAGAGACAGGAAAAACCCTCCAAAAATCAATGAATGCAGGAGCTGTTTTTTTGGAAAAGAAAATATTAACAAAATAGATAGACTACTAACTATACTAATAAATAAGAGAGAAGAATCAAATAAACACAATAAAAAATAATAAAGGGGATATCACCACTAACCCTACAGAAATACAAACTACCATCAGAGAATACTGTAAACACCGTACACTTTTTTATTTTTAAAAACCTGTTATTATGGATTAAGTTTAGGATGAATATACTGACCAGAAATTTTAGAAACTGAGCAACAATAATGCAGCCCCTAAAGCTAGTACTTTTTGCAAGAATCTTACAACTGCACATAGACAATATTTCTTTCCAGAAGAATTGAATAAATGTGAAAAAATGTACAGCACCAAGCAGAGTGTAAGGTTAAAGTTCCTGCCCCAGAACTGACAACAGGTGGCCCTACCATAAGGTGTGCATATGGCTGAGATATGGTGCTACTATGAATGCTGTTCACAGAACCACATCTGGTAACCCATGGGGAATAGAGTCTCTGTCATTGTGACCAGAATTGTGAATCCTATAGGCAACAGATGTGATGGCTTATCACAAAATCTTAGCAATGAAGTGACTTTTATTCTTCTAGTCCATTCCCCTTTTTAGTAAAGACATTTCTTTCATGATATTCTTATCTGATTACTTCAAATTAACTAGTACAAATGTAGTACAAATACATCTTTTATTCTTGTATGTTGAACATTAATTACACTTTTTTGCATAAGATGAATGTCTTAAGTTTTTAGATCATTGAGTATTTACATAGATAACATATTTTTCATACAACTGTAATAAATGGAATACCAATGTTCATTTATTTTTAAAAGTGTGATTATATAAATATGTATGTGTGTATTTTCATATATGTATATAGAATTTAGAAGAAAATCAAATTTTGCATTTTCAGCCACTTACTCTTAAACAAGTAATCATTCTCTTGTGTACGTTGGTCACTCATGTTTATGGAATCATCCTCTTCTTCACTTCAAGACGGGTGGCCATTTATTCATGCGTTAAATCTGTTTCTTGATGTCATTATTTATTATCTCAATTTGGACAGAAATTCATGTAGTCACTTAAATTCAAAGTAGCATTTCATATAGTCACCTATACTATCTATCTACTTTCTATATCCCAACAAGAAATAAAATCTGAGGTGCTAATAATAGACATTTACTTTTGTTTTAATGTTTTAAAGTGGTACGTTAGACACTTTAAACTAATTTCCCTTCAATTAAATCAATGTATGTTAGTGGAGATAAATGGCAATGCAGTTTCTTAGCAAATATCATAATCAAGCTGCATAATGTTGGAGTAATGATATTACATTTTAAATCTATTATAATGAAGGACAGGGAATTACTTTTTTAGGAAAAAAATTACGATGTAAAACAACCTAATAAAAGCATAATAATAGCTGACAACCACAATCCAGTTCTCCTTTGCACACTTGTCAAACATGCTTGCCATTTCTGATAATACATTTAGATCACATGACAGTCTAACTTTTTCGAATCACTGAAGTTTAAATTCAGGTGTGTTCTTCTGAAGTTTCTCTCAAAATTTGTCAAATCCCTAGAAGAGTTTTGAAGTCCTCCACACTCTGTCGTTAATTATGTACACATCCACTTCCCTAAAGGTGAAGAGCAAGAGAAGATGATCTCTGGAGGGCTTTTCTGGCTTTATACTACTATCTCAGATACCCAAGAAGGAAGCTGTAAATGGTAAACTTGTTCTCTGATATCTTTCTGTCTTACTTATTAGCTAGTACATATTATTGTTTACAAATTTTCATGCACTGGCTTAACCCTTTCTTTTCAGGATTCTCTTTTATATTTCTTTTGGGTTTCAGAATTAACCGCTTCTTTCTTCATTGTTCATTCTCTTTGTGGCTTCCTTCAGTATCCTGAATATTGAAAAGAAAGAAATGAATAAAAAGAATGACCTCTTGAAAAGTTAAGACAGAGTCAATGGGTTCTCATATTAAAGCCTCAACCCTTAAATAATATAATCACCTAGTCTAAAGTAAAAGACCCTTATGGTTCTTTTCTTTTCTACAGCAAGAATAGTAAGTGGACACTGACATGTTTCAGTTACTGCATTCATTCACTGTACTCCAAGAAGAATCAGTTATGGCACACGTCTGCAAATACACCTCTCTCTGTTTTTATAGAGAAAGTTTTACTGAAACACAGCAATGTCCTTTCCTTTATATATTGTCTATGGCTTCTTTCTGCAGCAGGATAGAGAGTAGTTGCTTAGAGATCTTATAGCCCACAAAGCTGAAAATATTTACTATCAAGCGCTTTAATAAAAACTTTGCCAGCCCCTAAGTTATAACATACCTTGTTTTAAGAAGACCTGTTGTGCCTTGTGCAAAGTAATAGTTTAATATGTTTTCAGAATTTAGGACACTTTTTTCTTATAATTATTAAATAAGTTAAGGTAACAATATTTCTAGTCATTATAATCAATACCACTTAACAAAGCATCTGATTACATTCATATAGAGGCTTTTTCTTTGAAGCAACTAATCTTGTTTTTAAATTAGTTCATACAGTTAAACGTTTTACAGGGAACTATTTTATGTAACTGTTTTTCTCGGCTTTCACCTTGTTTTCAATATTATGTACAGTTTTCTTTTTGGATCAGTAATATGTGGTGTGGTCAGCGGTGATTGAAATTGTTATCTAGAATGTGACACTCAAATAGACATTCAAACTGTACACTCAAATATTTATTCAATTTATTTATTCAATTTATAGAGGTGTATTCCATTAATAGAAAAAAATAGTTATTTTCAGTCTATGCTACTACAGCCCATTGTGAAGTATACTTTAAATTGTAACTTCTTAATGGATTACATTGATATTAATCTTATAAATTATTTGTTATTTTTTGTATTCCAGGTACCGTATTTTTTGTATTCCATGACTGTATATTCATGCGTGTTTGAAAAAGAAATATGACAATATACTCTTTTAAATACAAAAATAACCAGCATTTTGAGAGGCCGAGGTGGGCAGATCATGAGGTCAGGAGTTCAAGACCAGTCTGGTCAATATGGTGAAACCCCATCTCTAATTTTTATATTCTTACAAAATTTTGTATTCTTACAAAATTAGCCAGGCGTGGTGGTGCTTGCCTGTAGTCCCAGCTACTCAGGAGGCTTAGGCAGGAGAATCGTTTGAACCCAGGAGGCGGGGGTAGTGGTGAGCCAAGATCATGCCATATATGTATCAGTAGGTTAGAAATTTATTGATAAGCCACTCACCAGAGAAGACTTTTCTAAAGGTCATTGGAACCCTTTGAGAAAGACAATTTGCCTTATTTCCTTAAATGCCTTTCTAATCTAGAATGCCAGTTCTTGTACTATGTATTTCTTTGTATTTTAGTTTCATTTCTCTTTATATTTCTTTTTGACAATAATTTATTTGAGAGCCATCAATGCATATGTGACTATTTCTGTTTCTTCCAGTTCCAAGAGACTTTCATTCTTAATAATTCTCAATATTAAATTAAGAGATATTTAGCAGTCACTATAATTATTATGCAAAACTTCTGGTCAGTTTTATAAATCTAAAAGTCATGTATGTTAATTAATCCTGTTCAAAAATAATATGCACTCTGCAAGTACCTCTTCTATTAATTTGTGGTAGATGGGCGAATAAAATGACAATAATTTAAGAAAAACATATTTAACACATGTTATGGAACAAGAAATCTGTACTATCTGCTTTATGTTTATGCTATAAGTGCACTTTATTATTGTTGGTTCTCAAATTCTATTTAAATTGATGTTATTTTCTTTATTTTACATCTGAAGAAAGAGTATTAGAGAAGACGCTAGACCCAAGATGCAGATCCAGTTATTAGATAGATACCCATTTATCTTCCCATGTTTCATTGGCAAAAAGCAAATAATCCTGCTATAAAAGTTTTATGGCTCAAAAATTTGTCAGTTTAATTCACAGACACGAAATGATGATAGAACTGGAAACTACCCCTTCAAAAGGATCCAGCTTAGTCCCTTTATTTTACAAATAAGGATATTGAAGTCCTGTTGAATTTTTAACCAAACAAACAAACAAACTTATCTTTGGTTAGGAAATAAATTTCTGACACAGCTAAAACTAGAAGGCAGCTCTCTTGCCTCCCAATGCAGAGGTCTTTTCACTATATGGCAAGTGTTTATCTTCTTTCCCAAATGCCCTCTATATTATCCAAGTTACCTAAATGCAAGTCTAAAAGATTTTTGGTCTTGTTCCTACTTGCTGATAAATTTTGGATGCATATGCTGATGTCACCAACATGTACTTACTGGAAAAATAACTTGTATTGTCATATCCTTATTAGATTTCCTATTTCTATGACTCATACAGTGAGAACAAATTGCCTGTTTTGAAAATCTTAAGCTAAGAAAAAAATAAATATGGCCCTGAAATTTCTTCTGCAAATTAGAAAGAGTCAAGAAGATATTTCTCACATTGTGACTCCGAAGTTTATACTCAGACTAAAGAACAAATATATTGTCTCGACAAATGGAAACTTACCAAACACAATGAAAACATTTTTGTGACTTTTTTCATTCTAAGACTAAGAATATACATTGTTTATATTGTATTCATTTTCAGAATTGTGAGCTCTCATGATGATTTAGAAACCTAAAGGATATTTAAGATCTTTCATTTGGTAGTACTATTCCATTACCATTGATGTTAACATTTGGCAAATCGGTTAGACTTTTGACAAGTTTTTTTTTTTAATTGTAATGAAACAAATGAAGAATTAATTGATAGTAGTACAAGATTCCACATCAAGTTAAGGTTTCCATGAAAGTTTTTACTTGAAAAAAAATCATAATCACAAGTCTTTATGAAAATGGAAATAATATAAGCAACTCTCACCTCAGAACACTTTTTGCTAATGAGCCACTTAAAAACAATGTTGCTTGTGCAATAGTGAATTACATAGTTTGATGCAGAAAAAACATAAATTTGCTAGCTACACACATACATAGACAAACAAATATACATATATGTATATATACAGGCATCAGGCACAAAAAATTGAGATAACCATTCTTCATTTTGTTTTCATCATACTTCAAGTTCCTTCTGTTTCACTTATATATGTTATCTTTTATCCACATCTCCATGCACACCCCTTCCATTCGTAAACAATGAATCTAATGTGTTTAGTATAATGTCCTTGAAAAAAACTTCATTTTAAATATATAGTATTGTAATGTTTTATTTACATATGTGAAACATATAGAGATATATAATATATATTTACATAAATACTTGTATATGTATTTCTCTTTATATTTCTATTTGACAATAATTTCTTTGAGAGCCATCAATACATATGTGACTATTTCTGTTTCTTCCAGTTCCAAGAGACTTTCATTCTTAATAATTCTCAGTATTAAATTAAGAGATATTTGGCAGTCACTATAATTAAGTATTATGCAAAACTTCTGGTCAGTTTTATAATTCTAAAAGTCATGTATGTTAATTAATCCTGTTCATATACATGAATATACATGTATTTACGTAAATATATATTATATATCTCTATATCTTCCACATATGTAAATAAAACATTATAATACTATATATTTAAAATGGACTTTTTAAAGGACGTTATACTAAACACATTAGATTCATTGTATATATGTATATATACATATACATGTATTTATGTAAATATATATTATATATTATACATATATGTCAAATATATACGTGTATATATACACACATGTGGAATATGTATACACATATGTATATGTGTATATATGTGCATATGTATACATTCCACATATGTATATATGAATGAACATACATACACACATCCGAATGAACAGTCTTGTGCAAAAGCTGCTGTCATATTTCTTAACTTTTTATATCTTAATAAAATATGGCTAAAAGTAGCATTTAATAAGGATATAGAATATATGCTTGAACAAATAACACTTAAATATATAGATAACATACTATATCCTTGGACAGAAAAACTGAAAATATAAAGATGTTAATTCTTCAAATTTCAGGTGAAAGTGCCAGTATGAATACCCTGAAACTGCTCACTTTTTCTTGAAACAAAATAAATAATGAAAGAACTATTGAAGGCCGGGCGCGGTGGCTCACGCCTGTAATCCCAGCACTTTGGGAGGCCGAGGCGGGCGGATCACAAGGTCAGGAGATCGAGACCACGGTGAAACCCCGTCTCTACTAAAAATTACAAAAAATTAGCCGGGCGCGGTTGTGGGCGCCTCTAGTCCCAGCTACTCGGGAGGCTGAGGCAGGAGAATGGCGTGAACCCGGGAGGCGGAGCTTGCAGTGAGCCGAGATCGCGCCACTGCACTCCAGCCTGGGCTGGGCGACAGAGCGAGACTCCGTCTCAAAAAAAAAAAAAAAAAAAAAAAAAAAAAAGAAAGAACTATTGAAAATATTTACAAGTGTCTAGTCATTTTCCAAAACTAAGTGAAAAAATTTTGTAAACTCCAAATAGGGAGGAAATTCAAATAGTGTCATAAAGCTGACCACCCTGATTGGAACAAGGCTTCAGTCTGAGAAAGAACAGAGGGCTAAAAAGTGCCTCTGGCAGAAATGGGATCAAAGCTGGCCTTCTAGTATGACCACCTTGTGTTTTCCAGGGGAATTAAATACAAATAGTGATTAACACCTGAATCTTGTTATAGAAATAAATGTATATATTTTCTAGTGAAACCTGTACATATAATTTAAAACTGTAAGAGTGTTTTCAATCAAACAGAAGGCAGGAATTGATTAAAAAAAAATACAGAAGAAAGTATGACTAAAATAAAATGCAAAATCATATGGCAGAAATAAACTCACAATTTCAATATTTACCATAAATATAAATGACTTAAAGTTAACTATTGAAAGTTAAAGAGTATAAGATTAGATTCTTAGGAAGCCAAATCTAAACACATCTATTAGTAAAACAACAGGGTTTTTAGAGGACACAGAAAGAAATAAAACCAATAAAAATGAGGACGGTAGTAATACTCCCCAGAGAGGGCAATAATTCAAATTTCTGGAAACTAAACCATACCCGGAATTTTGTTCAGCTGATGAGTGCATCAGACCATCAGGAACTACGATTGTCTGTGAGCTAGGCTCAGCTTCGTATACATAGGCTAGAGCTGTTCTTCATATGGACTAGATTAGGTATACTTGGGGGACTTCCTTATTTGGAGATAATGGAATTTTTTTTTATTATTATACTTTAAGTTCTGGGGTACATGTGCACAATGTGCAGGTTTGTTACATAGGTATACATGTGCCATGTTGGTTTGTGGCACCCATCAACTTATCATTTACATTAGGAATTTCTACTAACACTATCCCTCTGCAGCCCCTCCACTCCCTGACAGGCGCGGGTGTGTGATGTTCCCCTTCCTATGTCCATTTGTTCTCATTGCTCAACTCCCACTTATGAGTGAGAACATGCGGTGTTTGGTTTTCTCTTCTTGTGTTACTTTGCTGAGAATGATGGTCTCCAGGTTCATCTATGTCCTTGCAAAGGACATGAACTCCTCCTTTGTTATGGCTGCATAGTATTCCATGGTGTATATGTGACACATTTTCTTTATCCAGTCTATCATTGATGGGCATTTGGGTTGGTTCCATGTCTTTACTATTGTGAACAGTGCTGCAATAAACATATGTGTGCATGGGTCTTTTTAGCAGAATGATTTATAATCCTCTGGGTATGTACCCAGTAATGGGATTGCTGAGTCAAATGGTATTTCTAGTTCTAGATCCTTGAGGACTTGCCACACTGTCTTCCACAATAGTTGAACTAATACACTCCCACTAACAGTGTAAAACATTCCTATTTCTCCACATCTGTTCCAGCATCTGTTGTTTCCTGACTTTTTAGTGACTGCCATTTTAACTGGCATGATGGTATCTCATTGTGGTTTTGATTTGCATTTCTCTAATGACCAGTGATGATGAGCATTTTTTCATAAGTTTGTTGGTTGCATAAATGTCTTCTTTTGAGAAGTGTCAGTTCATATCCTTCACCCATTTTTTGATGGGGTTGATTTTTTCTTGTAAATTTGTTTAAGTTCTTTGTAGATTCTGGATATTAGCCCTTTGTCAGATGGATAGATTGCAACAATTTTCTCCCAGTCTGTAGGTTGCCTGTTCACTCTGCTGATAGTTTCTTTTGCTGTGCAGAAGCTCTTTAGTTTAATGAGATCCCATTTGTCAATTTTGGCTTTTGTTGCCATTGCTTTTGGTGTTTTAGTCATGAAGTCTTTGCCCATGCCTATGTCCTGAACAGTATTGCCTAGGTTTTCTCTTAAAGTTCTTATGCTTTTAGGTCTTACATTTAAATCTTTAATCCATCTTTAGTTAATTTTTGTATAAGATGTAAGGATGGGATCCAGTTTCAGCTTTCTGCATATGGCTAGCCAGTTTTCCCAGCACGATTTATTAAATAGGGAATCCTTTCCCCATTGCTTGTTTTTGACAGGTTTGTCAAAGATCAGATTGTTGTAGATGTGTGGTGTTATTTCTGAGACCTTTGTTCTATTCCGTTGTTCTATATATCTGTTTTGTTTATATGTCATCTGTCCCAGGACACCCTCTGAGACATTTTTCCCATTTAATGGCAGTCCTTTCTGCAAATGATTTTTTAAAAAGAACTTTTAAAAAAGTAAATCTTTAAGTATTTCTTGCCTTCACATGGCTGAGCCCTCACATTTAAACATAATTTAGCTATAGGTAAAATTCTAGCTCCAAAGATCATTTCTTCAGAATCTTTATAATTAATCCCTTATCTTCTTGTTTCTAGTGCCTCTGTTGAGAACATTGCCATCAATCTAATTATGTTCTGTTTGTGGGTGATCTTGTCTTTTTTACTAGAAACTTTTAGAATTTCTCTTGGTCTTTGTTGTGTGTATATTACACTCCAGTCTATCTAGATGGGGGCTTTTTCATCTTTTCTGCTTGACACTGCATCATGTCTGTGGTAAGCATTCATTATTTTCCTTTAGATCTTTGAGACTCTTAGTTATGTTTTCTTCAACGATTCTTCTGATCATTTTTTTTTTTCAACTTTTCTGGGTCTGTAACTATTGCCACAGCTACTCTTAAACTCAAACGCGTGTTAACATTTTAAAATATTTTACATCTTACCATTCCTGCAATTGCTTCCTACAATTGCTCTTCCATTTCCCAAATTCATTTGTATAGTAGTTCTGGATTGCTTCTGCTTAGCTCATGTGTAGTGTACCTTATTTCAACTATTGTAATTGTTTTTACCAGTATACCTTCTTTTTGTTTGTTGCTTTTTGTTTGTTTGTTTGTTTGTTTGAGATGGGGTCTCACTCTGTCACCCAGACTGGAGTGGAGTGGTGTGATCACAGCTCACTACAGCCTCATCCTCCCCAGGCTCGTGTTATTCTCCCACCTCAGCCTCCTGATTAGCTGGGACTATAGGTGCACACCACCATGCTCATCTAATTTTTGAATTTTTTTGTAGAGACAGGGTTTCACCACATTGCCCAGGCTGGTCTTAAACTCCTGGGCTCAAGTGTTCCACCCACCTCAGCCTCCAAAGTACTAGGATTGTAGGTGTGAGTAACCGTGCCTGACCTATTACCAGTATACCTTCTTAAGGTACAGTTCTTAGTGACCATTCCCTTTTCAATTATCAGTAGCTCCATCAATATAGTTTTCTTGTGTCTTTTTCCCTTTCTTAAAAATCCTTGATTTACTTACTCTATTAATGCAGGGTTTTCCAGTATAATATATATTATATTTTTGTGATTCCTCTTCTATTGGTTGTGCTTCTGTATATCTGGCTATTTATTCTGTGTGAATATTTCCCCTGAAGATTTCAGCTACCTTGACTATTCTTAGAAAGAATATGAGGGCCAAGAGGTAGCCCCAGCTTGAGATATTTTGATGGGTTTGGAAGGGCAGCAGGCCCCAGGAAGACATTCCCAGAACATCATAAACTGGGTTTGAGATTCTATTTCTTCTCTCCTCATTAAGCAACTCTGACCCTCAGAGAACTTCCATAGCTATCCCTGACACTGCTCTTTGTTGAAAGAGTTTTTTTCGGCTGATTTTCATTTCCAAGTTGCAGAATAGGAGTAGAGCGAGAGAGGAAAGAAGAATCAGTAGCAGGTGGTCTTCACTCACCAGCTATATCCTTGGCAAAGGCTGCTTCATTGGCCCTGCTGCTTTTCTACTTTGAAATAGTAACCTAGCAGTGAGTGATTCCCACAGGAAATATGGCAGAGAAGCAAGCACTCAAAAGCACCTCCATTTTATTTCCCTCTGAGAGTGGCCCTAAGCCTGATTCCGTTCCTGACTTCCATTGCCCTTTTGTTGGGCTTTAACAGCATTTCGCTCTGTTCACTTCCTCAAGTATTTCTCACAGCTTTACCTTAGTTCTTCAAGTCAATATACTTTTTCCCTACTTCTGTGGTATTTCTAGGTTGGACTGGGGAAATTAAGTCAGCAGATGGTGATATAATCTCCTTGTTAGTAACTGAAAGTCACAGTCAAGTTTTACACATAAACCGGCACACACACTCACTCACACACATTTAGGAATGGATATTGTAACATTACTATGAGGTAGAAAAAGAGAACGAGAAGCAATTAAAACGTCTAACTGTAGGGTTGTAGTTAAGTTAGCTTAAATTCAGTCACTAGAATAAGATAAAGATTTTAATATCCAAGTGTTAGTACAAATAACTCAAAAAAATTATTAAAGTGGAAAAAATCAAAGTGCAGAACACTATGATAAATGTGGAAGATGAAAGATATATACTGATAAAGGTACTTTAAAATATATGTATGGCCGGGCGCGGTAGCTCAAGCCTGTAATCCCAGAACTTTGGGAGGCCGAGACGGGCGGATCACGAGGTCAGGAGATCAAGACCATCCTGGCTAACACGGTGAAACCCCGTCTCTACTAAAAAATACAAAAAACTTGCCGGGCGAGGTGGCGGGCGCCTGTAGTCCCAGCTACACAGGAGGCAGGAAAATGGCGTAAACCCGGAAGGCGGAGCTTGCAGTGATCTGAGATCCGGCCACTGCACTCCAGCCTGGGCGGCAGAGCGAGACTCCGTCTCAAAAAAAAAAATAAATAAATAATAAATAAATAAATAAATAAATAAATAAATAAAATAAAATAAAATATATGTATATATCCAGAAAAAAAAAAATCAACTGTACTGACTCTATGGGGAATGGTCTCTGTAGAGAGGAGTTTATATATTACCACGTAATTTGAAAATTTAAATGCACATACACATGAGTTTTTAAGCTTTAAAATTTATTTTTCTAATACCACATAAAGAGAAATGTTTTATAAGTATTGTATACATTCTCACACATGTGTGCACAGACACATTCTTATTTAGAATTTTATATTCAAATGGAAGATATTGCATAGGATTGTATTAAAACTGCTATGCTAATAGATAAAAATCATAGTAAGAGATGTTAAACAGAAAGACAGTTTAAAAATATTATTTAAATGATTATGTTACAACAATGCATATTTATTTGATGAAAAGTTATTAAAGATTAATGGAAGCTAATACTTTCATTTTAATTATATGTTCAAATTTCATACCAAATAATTTATTCATCTTGTGTAAAATCCATGTAGAGAAACAGTCTGCGTGCTAACATAAATGAGTTTGTGAAAAGTGTCAAGTGATATTATCGAACAGAAAAAAAAAAAAAGATTTGTTGAGATTAGAGAAACCGAGGCATCAGTTGTCAGTTCATCTATTTAGAAAAGGTAGACAGAAGAGAAGACAAAAGCCAATATTCAAATTATCTGCATGATTTGTTCTTTTTTTGACTACAAATTGTCAATGTGAGAAGGATGTGAGAAAAGACAGTAAAATCAAAACGTCACTTTTTGTTAGCAGATTAAAATCCCATTTTTAATGGTATGGGAGCTATAGGGAGCTGTAACAATGGAGCCACACTTACCTCCATTGGCTTGTCAGTTTCCATTTTGAAGTATTGTTTTTAATGACCCATCTAGAGAGTCTGGTTTTAAAGAACATGAATATATTTAGGTGTTTCATCTATCAAAAACTCACTTGTTCTTTCATGATCAGACTGTATTGTGTACGTGTGGTGGACCTTGACAGATAGTGTCAGTTAATACTAAAGCTATGTCTACATGCATAATAATACAACGTTACCAAAAAAAAAGTTCTGACTTTAATCAGAAGTCAAATCAATTAGTGCTATCCTGCTATATGCTGATTCAATCAGAACCTATATACTTCGAGTTTTCACACTAATTTCACTGATGTGAAATGAATGAACTTGAATGAAAGCAATAGTTATGGATTCTCAAAAATGTTTGCAAACACAAGTAGACAATAAAATTAAAATTAAAATAACTCTAAAGTCAATTCATTTTCTTAGAGTGTATTTATAGGTGGAGGAATAGGAATAGATTTTTTCCTGATAAGTTTCTCTCCTGCTTTCTCCTATTTCAGGTTTTAAGAGGTTAAATACTCTGGTAACTGCATTCAATTATCTACTTTTTAATTATATTTAGGTATTTATATATTTATTTATTAGACACAGGGTCTCACTCTGTCACCCAGGTTTGGGTGCAGTGGTGCAATCAGGGCTCACTGCAGCATTGACCTCCCAGGCTCAAGTGATCCTCCCACCTCAGCCTCCCAAGTAGCTGGGAATACAGGTGCACACCACCATGCCTGACTAATTTTTAAAAAATTTTTAGCGTTAATGGTCTCCCAGTGTTGCCCAGGCTGATCTCAAACTTCTGGGCTCAAGCAATCCTCCCTCCCAAAGTGCTGGGATTACAGATGTAAGCCACCTCACCCAGCCCAATTATTTACTTTATTTTAGAATCTTGAGAAGTTTGAGTTTTGAAGAATGAACCAAACATAGAGAGAAATGCAGACTTCAAAGATGAGAAAATCTAGTCAATAACAGAGGAATGGAGTGGTGATAGAGAAACAGTAAAAATGAGAAAGAGAGAGAAAGAAATAAATACAGATTTTGAAATTCCCAGAAAAACATTTAAACAACCACCCTAGCCTTGTCTGAAGCCAGAAAAATTCCTGGGCTTTTAAATCTATGAGCCATTAACCCAAGTATAATCACCTAAACCTGTATATTTATTTTTAGTTTGATTTTAATTGATACATAATAATAACACATATGTATGGGTTACTTGTGATATTTTGATACATGTATGCAATATGTAATAATAAAATCGGACTAATTGGGATATCCATCACCTCAAACATTTACCATTTCTTTGTGTTGGGAACATTAAAATCCTCTCTTCTAGCTATTTAAAAATATACTGGCCAGGTGCAGTGGCTCACGCCTGTAATCCCAGCACTTTGGGAGGCTGAGGCAGAAGGATCACAAGATCAGGAGTTTGAGACCAACCTGGCCAATATGGTGAAACCCCCTCTCTAATAAAAATACAATAATTAGCTGGATGTGGTGGCAGGCGCCTGTAGTCCCAGCTATTCGGGAGGCTGAGGCAGGAGAATTGCTTGAACCTGGGAGGTGGAGGTTGCAGTGAGCTGAGATTGCACCACTGCACTCCAGCCTGTGCCACAGAGTGAGACTGTCTTAAAAATAAATAAATAAAAATAAAAATATACTATAAATTATTGTTATACATAATCACTCTACTGTACTGTAGAACATCCTACTGTACCATAGAACTAAGTCCTTCTCTCTAATTTTGTATCCATTAATGGCCCCTCCTTGTTCTCCTCTCTTCCCTCCCCTTCTCAGCCTCTGGGAACTATTATTCTACTCTCTACTTCTACTTCTCTTCTATATACTCTCAACCTTTTTTTAGCTCCTACGTATGAGTGAGAACACGAGGCTGAAGCTCTGCTCCAAAAGTGTAGATAACTGAAGTTGCTCCTCAACTGTGCTGAACTGTTGGGAGTTCGCCACTTGCCACTATACCTCAAGATACGGGATCAACTTTATTTCCCTTGTTAAGTCAAAGGGCGATAGTCTTCATAGTTACGTAGTTAGAATGGGGAATGGATCCCCTGCAAGGATGCCTAAGCACTCACTGTCATAGTGTTCAGTGAAACAACTTTTTGAATATGCTCACAGTTCTTCTTCTCTGGGGTGTGCACACACTGCTAACTGCATGTAGTTAGTTCCGGTGTCATTCACCAGAGTATACTGAGAACTTCCACTATTCTCTAATGCTTTTCGAAAAATTTTCTGTACCATTTTCACACATACGACCTGCCATTGTAGCTTTGCCAGGCCTTACTTTCCTCTCTTTCTCATGTTCCTTATCTGCAAAGCAGGGGTAGTCATATACTTACTACCTTGTGGACAAGAATGAACTGAGTTAATACACGTGAAGTACTTAGAACAATGTCTGGTATATAGTAAGAATTCAATAAGTGTTAACTATTACTACTATTATTTTATTGGTGTTACTACTTTGGTTTGGTTTTTGTTGTTGTTGTTAATTGTGAACCCCTGGAGTTCAAGAGATCTTAACCTGGGTTCTCTAGAACACAGGGCCCGAGGCCAACTCTGTGATAGTGATTTATTTGGGGGAAGGAAGTTCAATATCAAGAAATCAAGAATAAAGAAAAAGGAAAATATGGAAAGGAAGGAGAGGAAGAAAAGGTAACAAATGAAAAGGGAGTGTGCTAAACAGCTGTACAAAGCTTCACAGCTTAGTTGGTTTCTTCAGACATCTCTAGAAAGTCCTTGCAAATTGCATCTTGAAACATTAAGAGAGGAAGACAGAACTTGTATCAATTGCCTCCCCTTAGCCAAAGCTTGTTATACATTGTGTCAACCCTTACACCTTCCGGGTTGTACCCCCAGCTCCTTTGGAAAATGACAAGAAAGATGCTTAAATAGCAGCAGCAGCAGCTCCCCAAAGTACAGGACACAAATAAGCCAGTAAACCAGGGACAGTCTTCCCTAGCTCACCTTCAGCCTGCAGTTGGGCAAGACCTGGGGGGCTAGTATGTAGGGATGGGTGTTGAGTTAATTACAGGACATTTTGAATTTCAGCAGCAGTAGCAATCCCTGAGATAGAAGGCAAGAGGTACACCCCACAAGGTGGAGATAAGGCATAGTGTGTTGTGTCTTAGGCTAGAGTGACATGACAGAATTAACATATACCATGTTAACCATGAACCCTACATAATGGCCAAAGGACTAAAAGAGCCTCCCTTAATAAATAACAAAACTATTTGGTTATGACTGCAAGAATGCAGTTGGGGCCAGGTGATCTTCCTGAAGGGACATCAGAAGCATCAAACAGCAAGAATGGCCAGACAAATCTGGAAAGTCAAAGAAAGGGGTCCAGGAAAATCAGACGAGGAAACTGAATGCTAATTGTGGCTTCTGCCAAAAAAATTGTTTGTACTTTATAATGAAAGAAGAGAGAAATTTTCTCTTCCAGAGCTCTCATTCATCTCTAAAGAGTAATTGTGGGGAAATCTACCTGGGTCAAATATCCACCTATGGGTAGTTCTATTTAAGGGAATGGGGCTTTCTTGCCAACCAGATTGATTTGTGTGCTCAAATTGAAGAACACAGAATCCTGGACTGACAAACACACGTAGAAAGGTAGTGCTTAAATGAAAGGGATGTAATGTAAAACAACAAAATCTGTGGTTAATCTCTTCTCTCTCCCTCTCAGAATTTTGTTTATATTTCTGTATTTTCAAACATCCGTATGTGTTTATTGAATGTATTTACTCTAAAATTATTTATAAAAAGAAGTTAGTGGGTCCTTGTTACATTAACAAGTCTTTCAGGAAATATTCTATTATTATTTTTTTGGATTATATTGTCTTTTAATCATATCCTAGAATAAATATAGTGGTGCTGTTAGATTTCCTGTATCTGGCCTTAGTATTTTCTATATTTTTACATTTTGGTTTTTCTTTATTTTCAATTTTCATTGGATTCTGGGAAAAATTTTCCAACTCCATCCTTCAGCTCAATAATATTATCTTCAGACACGTCCATTCTGCTATTCGGCATATCTATAGAGATTTTAATTTTGGCAATCATTTTGAAACTATTTTTCTTATGCTACAAAGGTTATACCCCAATGTATCACTATAAGTTTACTAGGTATTTCTATTATCAGCCTTATTATTTGACCTCCTTTATTATCTCTGTTTCCTTGGGGATTATTTATCAAATAATAATGGAGATTTCATAATGATGGAGATTTCAGTCATCATGAGTTGAACTACTGTTTCATTATTGTTCTCATGTTACAGGTATTTTATCTCTTAATCATTATATTGGTGTCTTCTATTAGCACTGTCATTTAGAGAATACTTCTGTTTGTTCAGGCTGGTAAATATCTTTTGTTTAGAATGTTAGATTCTATTGAAAACCTGTTAATGTTTACTGATTGTTGGTTATTTATTTCTTTTTCTAAGTAAGAATCTAGGTTTATATATATATATAATATGCATAATATATATAATTTATACTATTATAAAGTGATTACTTTAGCTAACTGGAGAGTATTTCCTTAGCACAAGCTAAGCACAACCAATAAATGCTGATTCTGAATAAAGGTGCTCAGATTTTATGGTCTGTGCAGATGAGAAGAGTATATGAGTAGCTTGAGTTTTAATTGTGTGAGCTCTTTCTGCTTTCCTCTTTGTTCTTTGTCTACAGTCTTTTAGTCTCCTTCAGCATATGTCCCGCTGCCTTTGTACAACTCTAGCTGAGTTTGGTCCTGGGGCAAATGCCATAGCAACTGCTATGAAAATGAATCCTAGTGCGGCTGTCCTACTGCCCTTTAACTCAGTATGACCTGATAACTACATCATTGATCACTGTCTTATCCCCTGTGCATCACTCCTTGGAATATTTTCGTGTTTGGTTTCCTGTGAAAATGTACTTATTTGAAAGCTTTATCTGTTTCCTGCTTAAGATTGTAAATCCTTATTTTCTGTGGTGTTTTACCACCAGTCAGATCTCACTTGCATTGTACCTTCCAGAAACTCCAAAATATTCTGGTTTGCTTTTGACAATTATTTTGGCTTTCCAGAAATATGTGGTTTTCTTCTCATTTTTATATTTATCCTGTCGTATAAGCAGGGTTCGGGAAGAGTAAGAGGGCTAAGTAATTGTGTTCAATAGGCATCATGAGGCAATACATTCTGATTTAACTTTGAAATGCCTCAGACTGTTCTTTTAAACAAGTACCCAACAGTAAACATGTGTGAGGAATTTTTGTAACCTAAATAAAGATAAAATTTTAATTTCTAGATTTTCTGTTTATTATATTTAATATTAATTTACAATTAAGTAAACTGATAGAATATTTTAGTTTATCATTTCTCCTTTGTGCACAGTCATCCTCACCAGCAGAATCACAATCAGTGGGTACAAACGGGTATCATTTCACCACAAATGGTTGCTATTATATTGTCAAAGCACAATTCAACAACTATTTATTTATATCTATACAAAAATGTAATTATAAATATTCCAGTTTTGACAACTGAATAAAAAAAAGATTGAATATCAACGATTTTTTTTTTACAAAGTATCTTATAAATCCAGCAGATAGGAACAAATCAAATTTCTCTTTGGATCTGGACTTCAACAGTTCAATTTGCATGCTGCTTAAAATATCTTAAAGAATAACTGTGAAAATCTTTTTAGAATACATTTAGAAGACAAAAGTTATAGCAAAATGGAAATACATGAAAAACAATGTCTTGCATTCAACTGAAAAACAAAAACTTAAACCTTTATGGAGGAACTGCATTGATTGAAACGTTTATGGAGGAACTGCATTGATTTTCTTTCAATGTTGTAGTAGAAGATTTGTGTTTTGAGAAGTTGACTTCTCACATGCTGTATTCCATTTATTGTAGGAACTATATCACTAACACTGAGCAGAATAAAATGGATTGTATTTTCTGTGGGAACAATTTTGTAATTTGATAATTTCAGTTTGAATTTAAGACTATGGATTCAAAATTAAAGAAGTCATAACAGTAAAAATAGTAATGCAAATTTCTATTAATCAAGATATTAATATCACTAAAATGATAGAGAATTATAATGCATATAACAACTGAAGAATCTCCAAAACATTTTGATAAGTCAATGAAGCCAGATGTAAAAGGCAACATACTATATGATCCTACTTGGGTGAGATAGTAAAAATAGAATAACTGTAGATGGAATTTTGGAGAGATAAAAATGTTTTACATTAAGATTCAGGGATAGCTCCATGACTTTATACTTTCGTCAAAGCTCATTCAATTGTACACTTAAATTTGGTAAATTTACAGTATTTAAGTTACACCTCAACCAATATGAAAATAAAAATTTTTTTTAATTCCCATTCATGGCTTATCATTCGGACAATAAAGACCAAATCCTTTAACATGCCTAGAGATGGATTTGCATTTCTGTTTCATGTCATTCCTGAGACTCATCTTACTTAGTGCTCTCTTTTGTGGTTTGTGCTCCTGTAGTACCAGTCCTCCTCCTCCCCATTATTATAGGTAGAAATGTGGTTACCTCTTCCTGAAAAGTATGAGAGCAAAAGTCACTTCCACAGGATTCTTCCCTAACCACCTATATTAAGTTAGATCTCCTTGTAAAAGACCCTCGACACCCCTCTTTTCCCTCTGGAATGTGTTCCATAATTAACTTGTATAAATTTTGCTTTTGTTAGTTCTGTACACCTTCCTACAACATACATTTACAATGATAAGAGTAGAAGGTTTGGTAATGTAAAGCAAGGCTAATGAAAGCATAAATTTGTTAGCATGAAACCACCCAAGAAGAAGCTAATCTTTGCTGTGTGAAAGGTTTATCTTGAGGCTAAATTACTGAGGATTCCTCTCCTTTTCCTCCCATTTCCTACTCTGGGGGCCCTATGTGGAAATAGATAAGTAATATAATTCACACAAGAAACTGAGCAAAAAAAAAAGCAGGTGGTGGGGGAGGTGGGAGTTAAGAAATAAGAAATGAATGTAGAGAGTGCCCGAGGAAGATACTTTTTGTTCTGGCAACAATGGAGTGTTGGTTGTATTGGGGCATCCCCAGAGTCAAGAATGAAGGCCACTTGCCCATTGAAGAAGCAGCAGACATGTGATACCACTGAATAGAGTCAAATATTTGACTCTCCATCCACTTATGATTGTGTGTGGAGTGGATAAAAAAGTAACATTCAAAGGGAAGAAGTGTGTGGACATTGTGCAGGATTTCCTTTTTGTGTGTGTCAAGCAACGTGAATGTGATGAAATGTATTATTTCTCCCTTGAATGATAAAGAAGGTGGAGCAGAACCTAAGGTTATTAAATAATTATTTGTAAAACGAATATATTGTTATTTATCTCCCTGACGATATGGACTCAATCTTTATTGTTTGCTATGGTGTATTGTACTCCATGCCTAGCACCTTTGTCCTGCCTACAGTAGACACTAATCAATGAATAGTAATTAAATTAACAAATTATATTTTAAAGGACTAGGGGTCATTTTTAACACTTCTTGAACTGTGCTTCTCGTTCCATTGCTGGATTACACTCTGAAGGCTTAAACTTGTCTCTCTACTGAGTAATTAACAAAAGATATGGTGAGTGAAAGCAAGTCTAGTTTTATTTCGTTATGATTCAATTGTGTCTGTGATTGGGCAAGTCAAAACCTGTCAGCTTTGATACTTATTTAAATATTCAGGAGATATATTATTCTAATTAAACAAGTTAAACAAATAAACAGTACCTCTGAAAAATCAGTGCAAATATATAGTCTGAAAAGGACAAGAATTAACTGACTTGTGTTTTGAATTATGCCTTTATAGTATGCATATTTTATTGCAATTAAAATATCTTTCTTAAGTGGTATGTAAAATGTTACATTTTCAGCAGCAGGAACTGATGTTATTTTGCAGAAACTATAAATATTTTTTAAATGGAAATTTTGTAGTATGGAAAATTGAAGAAATTATTTTAGTTTTCAACATTAAGATTTTCTTTGTGTAGCTCAAAAATGATGAAAATAAGCAAATTTGTAAGATACTATCTAATACTCTTGCCCTCTCCCAGAGTACCATTAAAATTACGGTATGTATGTTTTCTAAAAAGGCAAAATCAAACAAAACAAAAATATAAATTAATATAATCATGGCCAGAGAGAAGAGGAAGAGGATCAAGACTCAAGCAGAGGGGTATATTATCAGAATAGCAAAAACTGAATCCTAAACCTGCAGTTGGATCCCTCATTGAGGATGCATTTAGTTTTGTAAGAAATATACACACTGTATTCCAAAGTAGCTGTTCCATTTTTTATTCCCAGCAGCAATAAATGAGAGTTCCTGCTGTTTCACAACCTTGTTGGCATTTGGTGTTGTCAATGTTCTGGATTTGGGCCATTTCAAAGGTGTGTAGCTCATTGTTGTTTTAATTTGTATTTCCCCATTGACATATGCTGTAGAGCGTCTTTTTAAATACTTATATTCCATATATATATATCTTTTGGGGAAATGTATGTTCAGGTCTTTGGCCCATTTTTAAAAATCAGTGTTTTTTGTATTGTTGAGTTTTATGAGTTCTTGGTATATTTTGGATAACATTTCTTTATCAGATATAACTTCTGCAAATATCTTCTAGTCTGTGGCTTGTCTTCTTATTCTCTCGACATGCATTTTGCAGAGCAGAAGTTTTTCATTTTTATGAGGTTCAGTTTATCAATTATTTATTTCATGGATTGTGCCTTTGGGATTGTATCTAAAAAGTTATCTCAATGCACAAGGTGATGTATGTTATTACCTCTGTTGTCTTTTAGAAGTCTTATGGTTTTGCATTTTATATTTAGGTCTATGATCCATTTGAATTAATTTTTGTGAAGGATGTAAGGGCCATGACTGAATTCATTGCTTTATATCTGAGTATCCAGTTCTTCGAACACCGTTAGTTGAAAAGACCATCCTTCTTCCACTGTATTGCCTTTGCTCCTTTGTCAAACATTAGTTGACTAATGTGTGTCTAGTTTTGGTGTGTCTTTTATGTTCCATTAATTTATTCATCTATTCTCTTGCCAATGTTATACTTTCTTGATTGCTGTAGATTTATAGTGTTGTTCTTCTCTTTTAATATTGGCTATTCCGTGTCTTTTGCATCTCTGTATAAACATCACAATCTGTTTACTGATATTCACAATAGAACTTCTGGGATTTCGATTAGGATTGGATTGAATCTACAGATTGAATTAGAGAGTACTAACTTTTTGACAATATTGAGTCTTTCTAACCGTGAAGATGAAATATCTCTCCATTTATTTTGTTCTTGTTTGATTTACTTTATCAGAGCTTGGTAGCTTTCCTCATGTAGACCTTATGCATAGTTTGTTAAATATATATCTAAATATTTTGTTTTATGGGGGATTCTAATGTAAATCATGTTAAGTTTTAAATTTCAAATTTTACTTGTTTATTGCTGGTATACCAGAAAGTGATTGACTTTGTATATTAATGTTATATCCTGCAAACTTGCTTTAATTTCTTATTAGTTCCAGGAGGTTTGTTTTTTTGTAAATTCTTTTGGATTTTCTAAAATAATGTCATCTGCAAACAAACACACCTTTATTTTTTCCTTCCCAGTCTGTACACCTTCTATCTTCTTTTCCTGTCTTATTGCATTAGCTAGGACTTCCAATTCAATGTTGAAAAGAAGAGGGAAGAGGGGACATCTTTGCTTTCTTTCTGATCTTAGTGAGAAAGTTTCTAGTTTCTCAACATTAAGTATGATATTACCTGTAGATATAGTAAATATTCTTTATTTGTTTGAGGAAGATACTCTTTTTTTCTTAGTTTGCCAAGAGGCTTTGTCATGAATGGGTGCTGGATTTTGTCAAACACTTTTCCAGAATATACTGATATTATCTTGTTAATTTTCTTCTTTAATCTATTGATGTGATGAATTACATTACTTGATTTTCAAATGTTAAACCAGTCTTGCATACTTTTAATAAATCTCACTTGGTAATGGTGTATAACTATTTTTATGCATGCTGGATTTAACTTGCTAATATTTTGTTGAGGATTTTTCATTCGTTCTCATAAACCTGCAGGAAAAAGTCAACAACCTATACAATTAAGTCTGCAAAACTTCCAAAATGCTCTAAGATTGGCAATACTGGTTACCTTTAGTAATTAGAGGTCAGGAAGGAATAATGTTGATTAGTTAAATGTCTGACTGAGCAAATATTAGATCCCTGCTTCCTCTTGACCTTTTTTTCTAGCCAGGTAATTTTGAGGAACATACTCTTTTTTTCTTAGTTTGCCAAGTTTTCTTAGTTTTCTTAGTTTTCTTCTTCTTCACCACAGAAGAAAAGTACACGTTTATTTTTGTGAGAGTATAAAACCAAGAACATCACTTTCCTGGGTTTCCCTGTGTACTTTTGAGGACAAACATGCCATGTTTACAAGTAAGAGATTATGTGAATATATGCATATCAGACGCTGAGCACCATTCCCCTTTACATTGTCAACTATGTTACTGGAAAGCTGAAAGCCAGGTTTCTCCCTCTAGACAGGAGAGAAAAAAGTCTTTCCAGAGTGATTTTGACAGCCCTTAGAATAAAGACCAAAACACATTGACCCTCAAGGGGATTCCTTAAGAAAACTTCCATTGCGTTGTTATTATGGTAAGGTTCACAATCAACAATATTTGTGCTCAGAGATATCAGATTTTTTAGTGTTCTATTCTTAAGGACTTACAGACAACTGAGGCTTATTAGACAACTGAGGAAAACCCACAACCAGAAAGACAGATACCAAATGCAAGAGATGGACACAATAAACAAATGCAAATCAACAAATATATTAAACATACACAAAACAAGCATGGACAAAGCACCTATAGAATGAAGCAAACTTTAAAACATATATCAAAAATATTCTTACAGGGTTAGGAGTGTATCATATCATGATGTATGAAAGATAGGGTGCCATAGCTGGGAACATTTAAGTTAATAACAATTTTAAAGAATACTAGATTGCATAAATTAAAGAAAATTATTCAATAGAAACCTTGAAAGTAAAAATGAGGAAATTTTGTAGTAAATTAATCAAAAAGACAAACTGATACAAATATATAAGATAAAATATAATTAAAAGACTATTTTAGGATACCTAATATATAACTAATAAAAGTTTCAGAAAGAAAAGACATCAGAAGAAATCAGAGGGGAAAGAACAATCAAAGAAATAATTCATAGAAAATTTGCCAGAATTGAAAGATTCGTATCAGAATCACAGATTGAAAGTATACAAAAAGTACCTGCATCAAAGCATATCATGGAACAATTATAAAATCTTACAAAGAAAAAGAAGTTATATTGGCCTCAGACTTCAGAGTCATATAGAAAGGAAAAGGACACTGGGACAATGACTTTAATAACTTCCAGCCTAAAATTTGACATCAATTAAATTACCAATGAAGGGTGACGGCAGAATTAAAGATATTTTTATATAATTATGAGCACAAATATTTCCTCTCCATGGATTAGTTTCCTGATAAAGATACCTGAGGACAGAGCCAGCAAACCAAGTAAGTAAAAAACAAAAAATAATTATATGGATAAAATAAATTGAAGATCTAAAATAGCAAAAAGATAGAGGGATTCACAGATGAAAACTGCTCATCTGATATAGAAAGTATAATTGTCAGTGCAAACTGGGTCATATTTGCACGTTCCCGAGAGGTTTTTACAAGAAAATTAATTTGTTATAAAACTTGATGAGTCTGAATGCATTCAAATGTTTAGATAATTGACAATTTAGTTCAACATTAAATTAGTGCTAAGAAAATAGAAAAAAGACTAAAAACAATAACAACAAAAACAGACAATTAAGAATTAATTCCATGGGAGAAAATCAGGCAGAAAAAAAGAATTTTCACTAGTCACTAAATCTGTTCAAAAATAGTTAGTTCTTTCATTCTGGGTGCACAGCAGTCAGGGAACTTCTCCACTCACTTTAACTCAGAGTGGCAATGTGACTTGATTTGCCCAAACTAATATGAGAAGTGATGCATATTACTTTTAGGCAGAATCTTTGAGACCCAGCCTGTTCCTTTTATTCATACAATCAAGTAAAGGCAGGCAGTAGGATGAACAAATCCCTAAGGCCATCATGATGTCCTTGTCTGAGTGACAGCCGTGACAATATGGAGAACAGTCTCAGCCAACGGTCAGAGGACATGCACAATGAGTGTAAAATAAGCCTTTGCTCTGTTGAGCCTCTTTTTCTGAATTACTTGCAATTGTAGTACAATCTAGTCTATCCCAACTCAGACAGAATTTGTTCAGAAGTGAGGTTTTAGCATTAAAAAAATTAAAATACGTTGCAAAGGCTTTAGGATTGGGAATGAGATGGAGAGAAATATGTATCAAGCTTGTAAATTAAACAATTTATATTACCCTATGTCAAAATATTTGGTAACATTGCTACTTATGATACCTTAAAAGGCAGATAAGATTTAAATATCCTGTAATTTTAGGAAACATGTTAGAAAGTTAAATATTGATGGCTTGAGTTTATTATTATTGCCTGCATTTTAAAAAGTACTACAAGGAAGTGAGGAAGTAAAGGAAAACTGGCTGGTTTCCAAGGATATATGAAAAGAAATAGCAAGAGTTCAGAATTGCCGGGTTGGAAGCCACAGCGAATTCTCATCCTTACCCAGTAAATGGTAAAACTTAGAATGTGTCTGGCTAACAAAGGCCAATTAGGATTTAGTTTTATGGCAATGATAAAATCAATGATACAACTGTTATACTGATTGTTACAATGTCTGACTAAATTAAGATGCTTCCCAATGAATCCTTTCAGCTGGAAGAAAGCGGCAAAAAGTTAACTCTCTCCTGACAACTTATTCAGTCAAGGTAACCATAACTCAGAGAGAGAGAGAGAGAGAGAGAGAGAGGAGAGAGAGAAGAGAGGAGAGAGAGAGAGAGAGGAGAGAGGAGATAGAGAGAGAAAAATGTTGGAAAAAGAAGGATGAAAAGAGGTTGGTCTCAAAAAATTGTAGACGTGATGGGCACATGGTTTGAAATAAAATATATAAGCATCTGAATAAATTTGTAGGAGGTATAGTCAAAAGAAAAATTCATGACAGGGAAACAGGCCGGGAAAAATCTTCATTTCCCAAAGAGTGCATATATTCCAATACCCATTCCATGCATAGCCTAAGAAGATAATAAAAAATAAGGGGCTTACCCAAGGTTGGAAGTATGGGCCATGGAGACCAATGGACTGAACCGCTCAAGGAAGACTTCACTCCCTATTCTCATAACTTTTGCCTGAGAGGATTTAGAATGCCTTTAAATTAATGACCGCTGTGTGTCTCTCCTTGTTCTTGTTTCTGAAAGCGTTGATTGAGTCATTCCATTTATATTCTACAATTCTATATTGGCTGTGTGTGTGTGTATGTGTGTATGTATGTGTGGGTGTGTGTGTGTGTAGGTGAGTGGACATGTTTAGTGAAGCTGATAATTTGCTTTTGTTTTTGGTGTTCATAGGTTTCATAACTGGGAGAAGTGATATCTGTACCAGATGTACACTATCACGAGATTCCTTACTTCATGCTTAATGCTATGAATGACAAGAGTTTTTGAGTTTTATCCCTTGGAAAAAAAAAGGAGTGAACTTCTCTCAGTGACTGCAGTGTGTCTCTCATTTTCCCACAATTGAATGACAATACTCTTACACTGAGTCTACACCTATCCCAACATTGTAGATTGAGTATATGGAGTGGGGCATGTTTTGAACAAATTGAAGGATACCAAAAGAACTATATTTAGAGAATTACACCCGAGGAATGGGAACCTCATCTACAGCTAGGCCAGATTTACATAATGAAATTCTACTTCTCAGTCCCAAGCCTGGTGCTGTAATGTGATGAGAATTTGGGGATGTGGGGTTGCCCTGAGGGGTGAGCCTATTTTAACAATGGTAGAAACATAAATAATTTGTACAGGATAAACTGGAGACTTTAAAATAATGCATAGAAATTCTTTGTTACTTCTACTTTGAGTCTTGATGGGCTT
Source organism: Macaca mulatta (assembly GCF_049350105.2). NCBI lineage: Eukaryota > Metazoa > Chordata > Mammalia > Primates > Cercopithecidae > Macaca > Macaca mulatta. The sequence continues at coordinate 59,412,820 of NC_133411.1, forward strand.
TTGATTTTTTTGACCAATACAATATAGAGCAAAAGATGCTGGCCGGGCGCGGTGGCTCAAGCCTGTAATCCCAGCACTTTGGGAGGCCGAGATGGGCGGATCACAAGGTCAGGAGATCAAGACCATCCTGGCTAACACGATGAAACCCCGTCTCTACTAAAAAATACAAAAATCTAGCCGGGCGAGGTGGCGGGTGCCTGTAGTCCCAGCTACTGGGGAGGCTGAGGCAGGAGAATGGCGTAAACCTGGGAGGCGGAGCTTGCAGTGAGCTGAGATCTGGCCACTGCACTCCAGCCTGGGCGACAGAGGGAGACTCCGCCTCAAAAAAAAAAAAAAAAAAAAAAAAAAAAAAAAAAAAAGATGCTATGTGAGTTCTGAAGCTACATAATAAAAACCGTGCAACTACTACCTAGTCCTATTCTCTTGGGACATTATTCTGAGTAAGGGCTACTGTTATATAAAAAATGTAGAATATCATCCAGGAAAGGTCACATGTGGGTGCTTTGGTTATCAGCTCAAGCTGACCCCCAGCCAATAGCCAGCATCATTTCCAGCCATCTAAATGAGCTATCTTTGTTATCCTGCCCAGTCAGGCTTTCAAATGAGTGCAGCCCCAGCCATTATAGATGTGCAACTGCCATGAGAAATCTCAAATGAGAACTACCCAGTGGAGAGCTTCCTGAATTTCTGACCTACAAAATCATGACAATTTAAAGTCACTGTTTTGAGCCACTAAATTTTGGAACAATTTGTTGTACAACAGTAACCAGAAAATCTGCTAGCAGTTTATTCTCAACATGGGATTCAGGGTGATCTTTTGACAAATTAAACGGAATTATGATACACTTGCAATGAAAAAGCCTGCAATGAAGTGGCCCTACCAGATGAGCCCAATCCTCTGACTTCATTAGCTCCTGTCCCCCGCTGCTCACTCATCTTATAGCCATGCTGGCCTCCATATTATCTGCATATCCTCTCCTTGGATATACCTGCCATAGGCCATTTTCTCCACCTGCTTTCTCTACCTGGAACCCACTACATCCACAGGTTCACTTGGCTAGCTCCTTCATGCCTTTTGTAATTTTGCTACAATCTCTCCTCTCATTGAGGTCTACTCTACACCTCCTCCCTCTATTCCTCCTTCGTTCACCACATATTTGACATACTTGATCCCCAACTGTACTCTCTTCATTCCATTTACTTTTTGTAGCCTTTTACACCTTCTAACATATTCATTTGTTATGTCTTTTATTCATTTACAATCTCTTCTTGCTAAAATATATCAATGAAGGGAGGAGTGTGTGTGTGTGTGTGCGTGTGTGTGTGTGTGTGTATGATTACATCCCAAATGCCTGTAACAATGTTGGCATATATTATGGCTTATAAAGTTTTGTTAAAGTGTGAGTGACGATATAGAAAAAATTTAGTAGGAAAATCTATTGAAGGTTAGCATTTCTTCAGATTAACTTGTTAAATTTTACTCTTATTGTTTTCCTTACAATTTTAAAATTTAAAGTTTACTTAACATTTTTTACATAACCATTTTTACAGTAAAAGTGCATTAATTTCAATTAAATGATGCTTTTTAAAAATGAAAAAGAAATACTCAAATCCCAACATTACGAATCATTCAGAGTTTTAGATCTCAAAGTCACAAATCATTGAATTGTTTAATATGAAGTTACATGATGCAATTTCACTTTTGAATATTTTGGAGTTAAAGTCTGCCTTCTCGTTTTATGATAAACTAGGGAAAAAATAACATCCAAATTCAGATTTTGGGTCTTGTCAAGGGTATCATTCATCTACCATAAATAAGAAAATTGCAAAGCAATGCTGATATACTGTCCTCATGTCACTCTATTAAGTGACACCCATGATATCATTGTAGGCTAACATAGTTTTCACGCATTGTAATGCTCCCCAAATAGTATCTTTCCAGAGTTTCCCTATTTTAGGTTAGTTTAATATATGGTAACTGAGATTTTTGATCATTTATTTACTCAGTTTTATTCTGATGACTGTTTATGAAAGTATTTTAATTAAGCAGAATAAAAAGCCTTTACACTCTTCATTCATCTATTTGCTCACCTCACAAACAAAAATCGCAAACATAACTTTCATCCATTTCAGAGATATTGTCCATTCACTTTTTAAACTAGTTTTGAAGACTTTGCAATATGTATATGATGATTACTTAGCAAAATTATAGGTGTTGGTAGTGTAAACTGAAACTAATGCTTCATCTTATAAAATAGAAACATCTATCAGATAGCTAAGAGAACTTCCATAGAGAATACGTCCACTGAAAATCCACTTAATTTGCAAGAGTTCAAAGGATATCCATTCTTAACTGAATGACATCAAAAAGAATTGTAAAAATATCTTGTCAAGCAGCATTGTTGTGTTGTCTAGCTTTTTAATCATAGCTTAATGTTCATGCTATTAATGTTTCTGCAAAGACACATAGAGGTCAAGGATGCAGGGAGAGAGAGAAATAGAGAAGAAAAAAATGTGTTAATTACATTTTCTGGGAGTTTGGTAAGATGATGTGACTGCCTTTAGTAAACTATATTAATACTATATTTATAAGCATATGATCCCATTTTAAAGTAATTCCTTGAATATAAGAATTCAAGACATTGGTAAGACAAGAGCGAGTCAAGGGTAAAGTATAAAGGCCTTAATATTAATATTTATTAATATTTATGAAAATACAAAGAAGTATATATAAATAAATTGAATTGATATATTAAAGAAGAAATTCAGTCAATAGTGTGCATATTTGACATTCAAATTATGTATCTTATTTAATTTTTTAGAATCCAATTTTTAAATAGTATAACAGTAATATATATATAATTGAATATGAGTATGTTTACCAAGGTGATTAGAATTAACATTTGATGTGGGCATGTTATATGTATCTCTATATAGCTATATATTAAAATCACTCACTATCCCTCAAAAATGTATATACATACATGTGTCCATGTACAGACACATATTAACATTACTTTATTCAAAGAGAAGCAAAGATTACAAGCATTCTGGTTTGCATTGTTCAGATAATTTATTATTTAAACCTAAATGAAAAAACACTTCCCTTTCACTTAAAAATCTTTCTACTTACAAGCATTAATTCTAAAATTTATTCACAGATTTTTAAATATAGATGCAGTGTGAGGATTTGCCTTGAGTACTATTAAAAGTCTCTAATATAAATTTTGTATTGATAGCTTGTGTGTCTTAATATTGAAAGTAACAGATAACAGTATCAAATACATGATATGGCCTAGAGTTAGCTTTCCTGAATATCTAACTTTCAATTTTAATGAAGAGATACCTTATTTTTGCCTTCTTTCATCAAAAATTTCAAGAGCTATAATTTTCTTGCTGCTCTCAGAGACAAAGCATGCCGATCTCATACAGCAAGTGTACTCTGAAGGCTATAAATATTTGCTATTCAGAAAACCTCAATGAGGGTTTAGTTATTTAAAACTAAAGAAAGAAAATTACTATTAATAATTGGTTTCAGCTAATGAAATGTTTTTATGCAAATAGGCGGACCCTAAATATGACCTGGAAACAAAAGGCTGCTTAACAGTTACTATTAAGCAATACATTAGTAGATCAATTAAACAGAACTTCTTTTTAATGAATGTGCTGTACCCTCGTTGCCATAGTAACCTGGAAAGAGAAAGCTTCAGAATGCTAATAACATGAGAAACACAACAAAATGTTTGTAAACATACACCTTGAAATTTGTACAATCAGTGAAGTAACAAAGGGGTGATGCAAAGAATTTCCCAGCACAAGAGAAAGGATGCAACTCAGAATTCAAAGTATTACATTATTTTTGTTCATTATGCAGATCAACCAAGAAACTGCCAACAATTATGGGTCACACTCACATGCATTAGCTGATATAAGAAACATTCTGCTTTCAGGGTTTGGAAGTAATTATATTTAAAATCATGTAGTATTAAGTATTAGTGAAAAATCCATGTAGGTTATTTTTCAGAGTGAAGATGAAGCTAAGACAGGGTTAAAAACAAACCAAAAAAAATTAAATTCATCACATATGTAACATTTTCACCCATAAACATAACCTGTATAAGCCTTTTTTCTCCTTTACTTTTTTCCCTCTAATTCTCTTTTTTGAAACCTCTTTTACCCCTTTGTTTTGGTGCATGCATTAATAATATTTGATTTGGCTTAAACAATTCCTAACAAACTGAAATGTCTGGAGCTCTATAGACAAATACTGTTATTAATGCAAGTACAATTACTGGATTGAACAAGAAAAATAATTTGGGCCACTTTAGGTTCCTGACGTCCAATGATAATTACTCCAATTTAGGTTATACTTTAAAGAGAAACAAAGCAGCGAAATAGCAATTCTATTCATCAAAGAATGAATTTCTTTCCTATTCACTATTATGACAGAGTATTGGATTCTTTTAGAATCTAATAAATCAGAAATTCCCCAACCATTTTGTACCAAATTTCATTCATAATTAGCGAGATAGCAGTTAGGACAAAGACAACATTCCTGTGTCAGTGAAAGCAAAGATAAGATAAAGAGCTTGGAATTGTCCAAGGACATAAGGTTTGTATCCTGTCTCAGGAACCTACAAATCTGACAGAGTGTGAATCTCCCTGTACAGCAGGCCCTGACTGCTTCCTGATTGGCGAAGAGTGAAAAACCTTTCTGTATCCCTCCCAGTTCACTCAACTTGAGTTAATTACTACCGTATCATTGCATGTTGTTGATTTCATGTCAATATCATAAAGGTGGTCAATGTGTTTCCTGCTTCAAATAATTATTATTAGAAATGTACCTTATAATAATACATTCCTTAAAGAAAATCATATTTCTCCAGAATCTTGTCCTGGGACATAGGAAGAAAATTACATGTCCCATGTGCTACTGTTAAGAGGTCCGTATTTTCTTCCCGTCCGTATTTTCTTCCTGACCCTTTCTTCAGGCTCCGCTGTCTAAACAGTTGATTGGAAACTGGCACTATTTTGACAACAATCATTAAATATGCATTACCTGATCCTTCTAAGTACTAAAAATTGGGAATTAATTTTTCAAAATTCTGAAGGAAATAAATTTTTTGACACAGTTCACATGAAGTAAATTTTACTGAACAAAAATAGCAGCACAGATTAATGTGTTATTACTCTTTTAATATGAGAAAAATTAATTACATGAAAATAGCCATCTCCCAAATAACCAAAATAAATAAATGTTAACTTTTGTCATATTTGCTTTAGAGCTTTACTTTCATATGAGAAATAAACAAACCATCACATACTTAAATTCCTTTTATCATTCTGAGGCTTAATCATTTCTTCTGTGCCAGTAGGTAGCTGTAATCTTGAATTTGGCTTGTAACAATTCGAAACAAAATTTCCACAGAAAAAAACTTGTAAGTAACACAGGGAATGTTTTGATTGCCATATGTGTTATGCTGTATCTGGATGTCATACTATGTTTTTTTGTTGTAAAATCTTTTTATATTTGAACAATAAAATCTAATGAAGTCATTCTAACATAGTATTTCTGTTTATCCATCTGTTGATATTTAGATAATTTCAGATTTTATCTTATACAAAAATGCTACACTATTTAACATAGCCCTACTATTGTCATTTCCTGGGAGTAAATTACCCCATTTGTTGGATCGTTTGCTTACATTTTTTTTCTTGTGATTTTCAGGTTTTAATTGATTAGTATTTGTTTCTGGTTTTCAGCAACTTCTTTTTCTCTTACTTGAACTTGTCCTCCTGGACACAGCAATTACCTGTTGTCTCTATCTGTCCTCCTCGGGTACCTATTTGAGACTAGGTAATATATTGGTAATTGGGGTCTGTGCGTCTTTGTGTGTACTGCAAATCCATTAGGTATTTTGTCCCAAGTTAATGTTTTTAGGCTATGAGTTATATCATTCCTATGCATAATATATTGCCAAGAACTTAGCCATGTGGCCCCCAACCTGGCTGCAGGAAAATGTAGCCTTCTGGGGTGCCCAGGAATTAGAATTACATTTGTAAGCTCCTAACTAATGTTTGTTATTTTGTGATTATTTCTGTGGATAAAATATTTACAGATTATATCTGTAACTAGTCACAGAATAAATATTAGTAAGAAAAAAATGAGATGTGTAGTGATATAAATATGAATCACTATATTTAAGATAGGAAGAACTCAGTTTGTCATTTTCACTAACTTTACTCCATGCTAAGAGAATGTTTTAAGTCCTTCAGTGGTGTGAAGTTTCGGAGGACATTTGAAGATGCATTCAACAAGTGTAGTTCAATCAAACTGGATTTTTTTTAAGCTATGATAATTTTGTTTCAAAGTGCAACCATTATGTTTAAAGATTTGTTGAGGGTCTCAATGATTGAATAAAACACTTTACTCTCCAAAAAAATGAATAAAAGCAATGATATTGTATTAGTTTTCTGTTGCTGCATCATGACTGTATAAGTCCATTCTGACACTGCTAATATAGACATACCAGAGACTGGGTAATTTACAAAGAAAAAGAGGTTTAATGGACTCATAGTTTCACATGACTGGGGAGGCCTCACAATCATAGTGGAAGACAAAGGAGGAGCAAAGTCACATTCTACATGGAGGCAGGCAAGAGAGAAAGCATGTGCAGGAGAACCCCCCTTTATAAAGCTGTCAGATCTCATGAGACTTATTCACTAACACAAGAACAGCATGGGAAAGACTAACTCTCATGATTCAATTACCTCCCACTAGATCCCTTCCACAACACATGGGAATTATGAGAGCTACAGTTCAAGATTTGGGTGGGGACACAGAAAACCATATCACACAATAGCTGTTACCACAAATTTTTCAGCTTAAAAAACACTTCCATTTATTAGGCCACAGTTCTGTAAGTTACAAGTCTAGGTATACATGGCTGGATTTCTTTAAGGATATCACAGAAATCAAGGTGTTGGTCAGGCCAGGCTCATATCTGGAGGCTGTGGGAAAGAACTCACTTCCAGGCTTATTAAGTTTTTTGGAAGAATCCAGTTCCCTGTGATTTTTAGGTCCTAGGTCGGGGTTTCCTTTACTGCTGTTGAGAAAGGCCATTCTTTTCCCTAGAAGGATGATCATATTTCTTGCCATTTGGCCAGCAACAGCATATTGAGTCCTTCTCATGCTTCAAGTCTTTCTGCCTTTCTTTCCTGCCTTCCTCTTCTGTTTTTATGGGCTCGAGTGATTAGGTCAAGGCTGCACAGAGAATTTTCCTATCTTAAGGTCAACTAGGCCAAATAGCATAACAATATCTCATCAAACTCACCAGTTCCAGGGATTAGGGTGGCACATCTTTTGGGGTGGGGGTAGAAGTGGAGGCATTTTTAAAATTCTGCCTACCACAAATATATTTAAGGAAAGTAATTTTTAAAATCCTAGAAGAAGCTAATGATCCAATAATTGTATTGCAGTACTATTTTCAGGTGAATATGGATATAGTTCTTTTCCAGAAAATTATTAAAAACCCAGTATCTTTAGTTGCTTCTATTCCCTGCACTGCATTTTATTTATATAGAAACCTCACTTTATTTCATGATTAACTACTCTCATCACAAGGAGTGTAATATAGTATTTTCTCAGTAGGAGATAAATGTAACACTTGAGAATACTTGGATGTTTCCTCCTGTGCAGTAAGGGCTTGGAATAAGCGATGGAAAGACATACTGGCAAATTCACAGATACAAAGCCTATATGTTGTCATTTATATACCAGGACCACAGTACAGGAAAGAGTCTCTGAGCATGTAGGTCCCCCATTAATACCATTTTATATGTTGGATGCTAACAATAAAAAAGTGTTCTCTCCTTAAATCTTTGAACATGAAACTATGAAGATCGAGAACTATGTGGATTGAATTGTCACTGCCAAGCACACAACTGAGGTTTATATATGGGAAAAATATATATAATAGTGGTACCTAAGCATATTTTGTAAAAGCCAAAGTTAAATGGTATAATTTCAACTAGAAAAACTTCAAAAGCTAACAAAAAAGTCAGCAAATATAAATAAATCATGTTTTTTAAAATTTTTACACAGAAAATTATGAAAACTTTCATAACTTGTATTCACAGCTGGCACACCTAGGAAACAAAAATTAACTCTATGTAAGTTATATGTAAGTTTCAATTACTATGCATGATAATTTCTTCACACACACAGTATCTATGTTCAGTAAAGCTGTTTAATGTGTTTTTTTCCTTCTCACATTTAGCTGTAGTTTGCACAAGAAATACAAAGTTACTTTATTAACAATCTAAAATATACTAAACGACATTGAAATTATTCAACATTACCAAAAACTATAAGGTCTCTATATATAAAATCAGTGAATTTGTGGTAAACAAATTAGGATTTTTGTATTCAAGTGAATCTTCTTCGCAAAGTTATCTAAGATGTCTAAAGAGTTATCTTTACTAACATTGCCATTAAGCAATGGATTTTTATAGAGTTGTAATTAAGCAAAATATTTTTGTAACATATCCATTCAATGAATATTTGTCTCAATTACATTGTGTTTTTTATTTTTATTTTTTCCTGTTGGAGTGTGTAAATGTTGCCCTTAAAACCCACAGTGCATTTGTGTTAAATGTTCTCATCAGAAGTGACTATTTTTCTTTTGATGATTTAGTTGATTTATTAAACATTTACAATTTAACTTGCTGTTAAGTCTAATTTCTAAGGTAGATGAAAAAGATGTTATTGAGGCCGGGTGCAGTGGCTCACACCTATAATCCCAGCACTTTGGGGGCCAAGGCAGGAGGATCACCTAAGGTCAGGATTTCGAGATCAGCCTGACCAACATGGAGAAACCCCGTATCTACTAAAAATACAAAATTAGCAGGGCGTGGTGTCACATGCCTGCATACCTGTAATCCCAGCTACTTGGGAGGCTGAGGCAGGAGAATTGCTTGAACCCAGGAGGCAGAGGTTGTGGTGAGCCGAGTTCGTGCCATTGCACTCCAGCCTGGGCAATAAGGGTGAAATTGTCTCAAACAGAAAGAAAAGAAAAGAAAAGAAAAGAAGAGAAAAGAAGAGAAAAGAAGAGAAAAGAAAGAAAGAAAGAAAAAGAAAGAAAGAAAGAAAGAAAGAAAGAAAGAAAGAAAGAAAGAAAGAAAGAAAGAAAGGAAGGAAGGAAGGAAGGAAGGAAGGAAGGAAGGAAGGAAGGAAGGAAGGAAGGAAGGAAGGAAGGAAGGAAGGAAGGAAGGAAAGAAAGAGAAAGAAAAGAAAAGAGGAAGAAAGAAAGGAAGAACGAGAGAGAGAGAGAGAGAGAGAGAGAGAGAGAGAGAGAGAGAGAGATAGGGAGGGAGGGAGGGAGGGAAGGAGACAGTCTTGCTCCCAATATAGTGTATTAACATTCTTCACTTGTTCAAAGCAACTTCTAGATTTCAGGCTTTTTGTTTTCCAGTTTCATATAAAACCCATATTTTCCTTTGTAACTCATGCTGCTTTACTCAAGCAACCACATTATTCTTCCTTCTTCCTTTATACACTAAAAGCCTTACTAGTTTTGTGATGTTGGACAAGTTAACATTTCTGTGCTTCATTGCACTAATTGTACCTACCACATATAATTACTGTTTCCTGGACCATGGGTCTTCTTTCCAGGATCCAAAATATCTTTTCAGTTTCATATCGGGTCCCTTTATGTGCTAATGTGCCTCTAAGACTTACAGGTGTACCTCAGTGATTTGGTGGGTTGGCTTCAGACCACAGCAGTAGATTGCAATAAAGGTAGTTAAATTTTTTGGTTTCCTGGTGCATATAAAAGTTATGTTTACACTGTACTATAGTCTCTTAAGCATGCAATAGCATTATCTCTAAAAAAAAAGCACATACCTTAATTAGAAATATTTTATTGCTAAAATGTGCTTCAATTCATCCAAGCCTTTAGCAAGTCATAATCTTTCCGATTGAAGATCTTGTCTTAATGCTGATGGCTGCTGACTGAACAGGGTAGTGGTTTCTGAAGGTTGCATTGATTGTGGCAATTTCTTAAGATAATACAATGATGCTTGCCGCATCAATTGACCCGTTCACTTATAGCCAAAGATGTCTCCGTAGCGTACAATGCTGTTTGATCGCATTTTATTCTGAGTAGAACTTCTTTTAAAACTGGAGTCAATCCTCTCAAACCCTGCTGCTGCTTTATAAACTAACTTCTAAATCATTTGTTGTCATTTCAGCAATCTTCACAGCATCTTCCCCAGGAATACATTTCATCTCAAGAAATTAATTTATTTGCTCACTCATAAGAAGAACCTCTTCAACTGTTGAAGTTGTATCATGAGATTGGGGCAATTCAGTTACATCTTCAGGTGCCACTTCTAATTCTAGTTATCTTGCTAATTCTATCACATCTGCTGTGATATCCCCTAGTGAAGTCTTGAACCTTTTAAAGTCATCTATAAGGGATGAAACCAACTTCTTCCAAACTCCAGTTAATGTTGATATCATGACCTTCTCCCACGAATCACGAATGTTCTTAATGGCATTTAGAACAGTGATTTCTTTTCAGAAGGCTTTTAATTTACTTTGCCCCAATCTATCAGAGGACTCACAGCTGTATCCTTGCAAAATGCATTTCTGAATAACTGGATTTGATAGTCAAAATTACTCGTTAATTCATAAGCTACAAAATGGATGCTGGGTTAGCAGGTATACAAATAACATTTATCTTCTTGTCCATCTCCATCAGAGCTCTTGGGTGCATTGTCAATGAGCAGTAATATTTTTAGAAGAATCTTTTTATCTGAGCAGTAGGTCTAAACAGAAAGCATAAAATACTCAGTAAAACTTGCTGTAAACAGATGTGCTGTTATCCAGGCTTTGATGGATCATTTTAGAACATAGGCAGAGTAGAATTCCTGAAATGGAAAATAAACATTGGCTTCAACTTAAAGTCACCTGATACATTAGCCCCTAACAAAAGAGTCAGCCTGTTCTTCTAAGCCAAGCATTGACTTCTCCTTTCTAGCTATCAGTCCTAGATGGCATCTTCTTCCAATATAAGGGTGTTTCATCCATATTGAAAATCTGTTTAGTGTAGCAACCTTCATCAATTATATTAGCTTGATCTTCTAGGTAACTTGCCAAACTTGCACATTCGCATTTGCTGCTTCATCTGGTACTTTTTTTATTATGCAGATGGCGACTTTCCTAAACCTCATAAACCAACAAACTCTCCTAGTTTCTCTTTGGCAGTTTCCTCACTTCTCTCAGCCTTCATAGAATTGAAAAGAGCCTTGTTCTGGATTAGGCTTTGGCTGAAGGGAATGTTGTGGATGGTTTGATCACCTATCCAGACCACTCAAACTTTCTCTAGCAATAAGGATGTTACCTTGTCTTTTCATTCTTGTGTTCACTGGAGTAGCACTTTTAATTTTCTTTAGGAAATATTTCTTTGCATTCACAAGTTGGGAAACTGTTTGGTGCAAAAGGGCTAGCTTTTGGCCTATTTTGACATTCAACATGCTTTCTTCAGCAAGTTTCATCATTTCTAGCATTTTGAATGAAAATGAAAGATGTGCAGCTCCTCCTTTCACTTAAACACTTGGAAGTCATGGTAGAGATATTAATTAGTCTAATTTCAATATTGTCATGTCTCAATGAATAAGGAGGTCCAAGTAAAGGAAGAGAGGTGGACAGACAGTCAGTCAGCAGAGCAGTCAGAACACTGACATTTATCAATTAAGGTCCTCATGTCATATCGACGTGGTTTGTGGTGCCCCAAACCAATACAATAGTAACATCATAGATCACTGATCACAGATCACCATAACAGATATAATCACAATGAAAAAGTTTGAAATGTTTTGGAAATTGTCAAAATGTGACACAGAGACATGCAGTGAGCACATGATGTTAGAAAAATGTTCCAACAGACTTGCTTGATTCAAGGTTACCACAAACCTTCAATTTGTAACAAATTCAAAATCAGTGAAGTACAATAAAGCAAAATGCGATACAATGAGATATGCTTTTACTTATGTTTATATTATTTGCAGGAAGTGTGTTTAGACTTTTAAACAACAGATTTACAAGCAATGTTTGCTCTACAATATTTTAATAGGTAAAGAATTTTCTTTACTAGTCCTATATCAGATGAAATACCAATGTCTTTTGAAAGTATACTTTGATAAAGTTAAGGAACTTCCATTATTTATCTAAAATTATTACTTTAGCTTTAAGATTCTATGTGCACAGCGAGAAAGTCAATTAGCTTCACAAAGAAACACTACCATATCCTTATTAAAGAATAAGTAGCCTTTTCAGGGAGAAAAAAAGAGCTATAATATTTCTCCATTTAATATAAATAGGAAACCACTGAGCTAAGATGAAACAGTGAAAGAGGTGAGTCCTAAGGGAACATAATAGCCTCAATCTATGAAAAAAATTAATTAAAGTCCAGGTTATTTTTTGATAATAACAGCTGATTTTCTCATTCTCTTGTTTTTCAAGCTTTTACTGTAAAACCTTCTGTGTCCTTTGGATTATTAAGGTTTAATTTGACCCAAGTAGAGAAAAATAGTTTCAGATTTTTCAAAGAACATCTCCATCACTACAAATTTTATTCAACCTCTAAAAAAAAAAAAAAAAAAACCACAAATGCATGAGTTTACAATTCACCCCAAATATATTTAAGCCTCTTAGCCTTTCAATAATATATTTTAAGTGAGTCATTTTAATAGTCCAGCTATGGTACTATGAACGTTGGCAGCCTGAGACAGAGAAATTGTGTTTTGCTAGAATGTAGCAGTATATTTTCTCCTCTTCTCAATAATCTAATATGACTGGCTACACATTGCAGAAAAGAAAGAAATGCTGCCACCACCATGATAGCTGTGATAGTTTTCTGATGTTTTGTACATAGCAGAGGTTCCTTCGACACTCTTCTGTTACATGTGTTCATTTAGATATGAATAAGGAGTAAGTGGAATGCATCATATAGTTGGATATATCAAAAGGCTTTAGTTCCTTTGGAGAGGCCAATTTCTTAATACTAAAACCTACAAAGTAGGGTCTAGAATTTCCTCTTAGGTCTCAATTTTATGCCGGTGTTTAATATCCCTTTGGTAATGTATTTCACCAAATATATTGATTCACTTGCTTCTCTTAAAACAGACAACAGTAAGAGGAACGAGTAATGTATGGGAAAAAATCTAACAAGAAAATATTCATAACACCAAATATTAAACTGGGAAAGGAGAGTGGCCAAAACAGTGAAGTTTAAAGTTGAATAAGTAAAAATGACAAGGTCACAAGGCAGATGTTCTTAATAGTAAAAGCACTTGTTCTGAAAAGCTTACCCAGTGATATTTGCACTAAAGTAATAAAATATATGGGTATGACAGGACTGCAAAAGAAGCTGTGAATGTTCATTTATTTTAATATCCAGCTGCACATTTCAGAATAAGCAGGTGGATCTGCAGAAGAAACTACTTTGTCTTATGATTTGTGCAGTCCAGAAGTCAACATGGTACTAATGGAGACCGTTAGAAGTGAATAGAGTAAAGGAGAGAAGAGAGAAAAGCGCCTACCATGATAATGTGACACACATAGACCATCAACTCTATGTAACTGTTTCTAAGAACTGTATTCCAGCATTGACTTCTA